>NC_044551.1:73931533-74648533 GCF_007565055.1 Rhinopithecus roxellana
TGAGTTGCTACATCTCTTTCCTCTCTTTGGAACAAGTGGTAATGTTCTAGATAGAGGCAGATCTCAGCCAAAGTCCTGGAGTGAATATGCTGAACAGTAGCTTACCAGCAATGGATGCATACCACAAAGACGAAATACATTTTGTTATTGTAAACCACTTAGATTTTTCAGGTTGTTTGTTACCTCAGCATAATCTAACCTATTCTGTCAAATGTAATGATGTCTTGGAAAATTCATGTTAAGAAAAATGAATTTAATCTTTTTCCCCCCACTACTGATGCAATTTTAAATAGCTTGTATTCTTTATTGTGCTTCTAAATGAAGGGATGCATCCAATCAAAAAGTCTAAAAGAAATTATACAGTCACTCTAAAGGTACTTAAGACAATTCACCCAGATAAAATTACATTAAATTAGTTATGATTATTGTTGTATATGCTCCTTACACTTTCAAGCAACCTCTTACAAAGTAGCTACAAAATATTTACCAAATAGCTAAGTATGAAAATAAGATGCCAGGTCAGGCTTGGTGGCTCATGCCTGTAATCCCAGCACATTGTGAGTCCGAGGCAGGAGGATCATCTGAGGTAAGGAGTTTGAGAGCAGCCTGGGGAACATAGTGAAACCCCATCTCTACTAAAAATACAAAAATTAGCCAGGCGTGGTGGCGGGTGCCTGTAATTGCAGCTACTCAGGAGGCTGAGGCAGGAGAATCACTTGAACCCGGGAGTTGAAGGTTGCAATGAGCTGAGATCGCATCATTGCACTCCAGCTTGGGTGACAAGAGCGAAACTCTGTCTGAAAAAAAAAAAAAAAGAAAAGAAGAGAAATAAAAGAAAAAAGAAAGAAAATAAGATGTCAGTCATCTTTAGTGTCACTTATTACCAGAAGTCTAAGGATTATATATAAGTCTGTCAAATAAGTGCAAAGAAGCCAGGAGATGTAAATTCAGCCTGAATTTTGGCCAGTGAATAGACTCCATTTTTTTAGGATAACTGAGCTATACAAAGTTGGATTTTATTTACTATAGATGAATTCAAATACCCAAAGAAAATTCAGATTTAAAAGAGTAAGTTTCTAATCAACACAAATTCATTTGGAATTCAACATTTCACCACATTAATATGATTACATGTGTTTTTCAAGGCATTCTCTTAGACCTTTCAAAGATAAATAAAGCACTATGGACAGTATAAAGAATATGCCCACGGGAGTCAGATAGAAACAGACATTAACTCCCTCCTGAGGCTGGGTGCGATGGCTCACGCCTGTAATCCCTGTACTTTGGGAGGCCAAGGCAGGTGGATCATCTGAGGTCAGGAGTTCGAGACCAGCCTGACCAATATGACGAAACCCCATCTCTACTAAAAATACAACAATTAGCTGGGTGTGGTGGTGGGTGCCTGTAATTCCAGCTATCAGGAAGGCTGGGGCAGGAGAATCACTTGAATGTGGGATGCGGAGTTTGCAGTGAATAGAAATTGCGCTGTTGCACTCCAGCCTGGGCGACAAGAGGGAAATTCCATCTCAATAAATAAATAAACAAATAATTCCCTCTTGACCTCTTACAAGCTCCATGACCTTGAATAAATTCTGTTTCCTCATCAGTAAAATAGGAATAATAGCCACTGTATCTCTCCATTTTTGCATTGCTGTAAAGAAATACTCGAGACTGGGTAATTTATAAAGAAACGAAGTTTAATTGGCTCATGGTTCTGCAGGCTGTACAGAAAGCATAGTACCAGCATCTGTTTCTAGTGAGGCTTCAGGAAGCTTCCAATCATGGAAGAAGGAGGAGTGAAGTGAGAGAGGCGTGGATCCCAGACTTTTAAACAACCATATCTCGCGTGAACTAACTGAGTGAGAACTCATTTATCACCAAGGGGATGGTGTTAAACCAATCATGAAGGGTTCACCTCCCATGATCCAATCATGTCTTTCCAGACCCCACTTCCAACATTGGGGATTACCTACCTGTCAACATGGGATTTTTTTTTTTTTTTTTTTTTTTTTTTTTTTTTTTTTTTTTTTTGAGATGGAGTCTCGCTCTGTCGCCCAGGCTGGAGTGCAGTGACCGGATCTCAACTCACTGCAAGCTCCGCCTCGCGGGTTCCCGCCATTCTCCTGCCTCAGCCGCCGGAGTAGCTGGGACTACAGGCGCCTGCCACCTCGCCAGCCTAGATTTTTGTATTTTTTTAGTAGAGACGGGGTTTCACCGTGTTAGCCAGGATGACCTCGTGATCTGCCCGTCTCGGCCTCCCAAATTGCTGGGATTACAGGCTTGAGCCACCCCGCGCCTGGCCAACATGGGATTTGAAGGGAACGAACATCCAAACCATATCAGCTATTCATAGGGTTGGTGTAAATATTAAAGTATAAAATTCAGCTATAAACGTGAATGCAATATTACATGAGTTAACTTCATATTAATGTATCCAAAACTATATTTTTATTAATAATAATTATTAAATAAACTTACAGAATGTAACATTTGTTTGACACCCTGTCTGTGCCAGACTGTTGTAGGTACTTGGGATGCATAAGTAATCAAAATAAACAACTCCCTACCCACATGCAGCATACATTACAATAGGGAAAGACAGGACTAGTAAGAAAAGTATATATTGTGTTAGGTGGTGAAATGCCACGAGAAAACTGAACACAGATGAAAAAGAGTGGGGTGTGGTACTTTTTTTTTTTTTTTTTTTTTTTTTTAGAGGCAGAGTCTCCCACTGTCACCCAGATTGCAGTGCAGTGGTGCAATCTTGGCTTGCTGCAAGCTCTGCCTCCTGGTATCCTGCCATTCTCCTGCCTCAGCCTCCCAAGTAGCTGGTGCTACAGGTGCCTACCACCACGCACGGCTAATTTTTGTATTTTTAGTAGACACGGGGTTTTCACCATATTGGCCAGGCTGGGCTCAAACTGCTGACCTTGTGATCTGCCTACCTTGGCCTCCCAAAGTGCTGGGATTATAGATGTGAGCCATCGCGCCCGGCCAGGGTGTGGTACTTTTAAATAGGGTTATCATGTGGATCTTTTTGAGAAGATGAGCTTTAAGTAATGATTTGAAAAGATAACAGGTAAAAAATTGTAATAAAATATCTTCTAGAATGAAAGCTCAATACCGTACATTATTTATCATGAATCAAAAGCTAAATATTTATTCATAGGCAGAAGGAAGGACATATACTCATCCAGCCTCAAAACTTCTCTTTCACAGGGACACACTGCAAAAACACTGAGCAGCAGTCTGCAGTCTTACTTCATGGCAGCTTAGAGAGAGGAAATGATATGCTCAGTTAATCTTTAATATATAATTTCCTTACTGCTGGGACGTAGCAGAATGTAGTAAATAGTCCCAGAGAAGTACACTCTGGAGCATAATGCCCTTTTAGTAGGATGCCTCGTGTCAGTTTATTTGAGGAAATATGTGAAGAAGAAGCAATGTGCAACCTGTGTAGTGAGGAATCCTACATCTCCAAGCTTGTAAGAGTCTAAAAATCCCTTAAACAGCATATATATGAGAGAAAATTAAAAGTAAACATGGGCTCCGGACTTCACTGTATGTCACTAGGGAGCTTTCTTTCAAGTTTCGGTTGTCACATTAAACCACAGTGGGTACTAGGCTGAATCCTCAACTTACTGTACACCAGGAACTGACCTAGGCCCAAGGGAGAAAAAACAAAATTCACTAAGCATATCCCAGGCTTCCCAAGCCTTCTATAGCCCACTTTAAACCTCACACCTCTCTTAGTATTGAAATAGCCAACCACTTTGTTCTACCCATTCCATCCCTCTCACCACTTGAAAAAATAAAATGGCTGAAGGATTTGGTGACCCCTGGGTGAGAGAGAAATTCACAGGCTGTATATTTGCATTCTTTCATCCTGAATATCTGGCTCAACATAACCACTGAAAAGTCAGCTAAGGTGGTACTTCAGAGGCTAAAAGAAACAGGCAGTGCAACACTCAAAATTGATTTGCCCCCTGGGGATCTAACTCTTCTGCAATGCTCATTAAAACTTAACTTAAAATTTTAAAGGGTTTAGAAAACCCTTTTAAAAACGTTTTCCAGTGTGACCTCACTCCAACTGACTGTCCTGCTTGGTTAAGCTTACTGTGGAGGGAATGGAATTTTTCTGCTGGGTTGCAGATGACTGTATAGACAAAGGGAATAGTTAAAATGCTTTTACTTGTGATAAAATTGATTGAACAAGCATAGAGGTTCCAAATCTCCCTAATTAAGCTCTGAAATGGCTTCTGCATTCTTTTTTGAAACCAGGGGGAATTCCCTTGAAATGAAAAAATATTTCATATGCTTAAGTATTCATTAAAATGAGCAACAGGGAATGAGCACAGTATCTAATGTCAAGAGAAAAACTGTAAAATAAAAAAGGATAGATAAATAAGAAATTAATAATCTAGGATTTTGGCAGCTGGACCAAATTGTCACCTGTTGTTCTGTTTTTCTAATTATTCTCCTTGTAATTTACTCAGCTGTGCCTATAATTCTCAAGCATGTATGAAGTTAACACAGGAGTTAAAGTTGTTAAGGTCAAGCTGTTTATTTTACTTACAACTATTTGAATAAAAGATAATACTCATTTTTGTAAGAAATTTCAAAGAATAAGAGATTTAGTGCTTTCTAAAATAAAAAAGTAAATGCTCATGTAACAGATTTGTACATTAGGTGAGGTACAATTTAGTAGTTTACCGTATTTTATTCTTGATCCCAAAGTGTTGAATTCAGTATAGTAGTTCAATTCAAATTCTGGACTTTTATTTGCTAATATTAATCCATAGCTTTAAAAAGCGATACTTAAACCAAATTAAAACAAAACTTCATCTAAAAGAAAGTTTCACATACAATTTGCTCTAAATGGAAATTTACTGGTTCTTCATTTATCATAAAATTATTTTGAAATGTAAAATTCAAATATAGCCATTAAATATTGAAAAACTACACAAAAAACTCCCCAAAATATCATTGATGTATCTGATTTAATTCAAAGAGCTAAACAGCCATTTCTTCCTCATCAAACACACACACTCATACACATACATTTACGTACAAATATATACTATATATGTGTGTGATCATTAAAACAATAAACCTGTGACATTCTAGCAATGAACAAGGTACAATTTATTTTTTTATTTTAAATACCTAACAGCTATAGAATATCTCAACTTGAGCAGTAGTTGTTTAACCCAGATACTTATACTTTGTCTTAATTTTGAAAATGTGTAGTGCTCAGACAAAAAAAAAAAAAAAAAAAAACTGTAGTGAGGCCCTATTTTTGATAAGATAGACATTACAGTTTTCCTAATTTCTGTCATAGGACAAAAATTACTTTAGCAGACTAAAACTTATGTTGAAATGAGATGATATAATTTTCTGTCTCTGAAATAAGGAAGTTAAGTTAAACACACATTTATGCAAAAGAGAGATCATATTTAGTAAGTATTCTTAACACAATAAAGATGGAGGTATCCTATTTATATCCGATTTAGTTTTTTGGGATGAAAACTACCTAAAACTGCAAATTAGAGCAATAACTTTGTGGTGAACAGTTCTTATTAACTATACACCATTTTCTAGAACTTCCTTTACTTTATATTTCAGAATTTTCTACTTTCTATTTCACCAAGTTTGTTCCCTGCAGGCTTGGTAATGCCTGACAGCTGTCATTAATTAAGCACTGATGATTTAAAACTCAGAAGATTAAAGGTAGAATAGTTTTTCTTTCGGGGAGGGGATATAGTTTTGAACAAGATGGCAGACAGAAACAACTTGTGGAAGCTGTGTTTCGCAAAGAACACACAGCTTTTGAAAATTTCTGTCAAAACACTTGTTGGAAGCAAAACTGTGTGTAGTTCCAGTTTTCTCAACCAGAGTAGAGAAAACTGCAGAAGATAGAGACCTACGTGAAATAAAAGCGGCTTGGCCAGCAGGAAGTGTTTAAGCTATAACAAAACTATATTCTTAGCAATTTTCTCTTATTTACATATTTTAAGGACACACAAAATGTCAACTATAGGAAGAAAAGACCACATTTCAGTTCCTCATATAATTGAACAAAACCTCAGTAAGCACTAGCTTCAAAAACATGGTAATTGTTTCTCTAGCTTTTGTGCCTTTACAGCTACATAGGAATAAGGAAAAATTCAATTCCAATGTATTTGAACTTCTTGACAGGTATAGAATATTTGAACATGAGCTGTATTTGTTTAGCCCAGATGTATGATACTGAAGTGTGCTACATTAGAAGGCAGATGAATGTGGAAACTTGCAGCACACAGACATTTGACCATTAGGTAGCCTTGTAACAATACAAAAGTTCACCGTTTGTCCCATGAATGAGGCACTAACTTTATATGCAGGACTTGTGGGAAAGACTGTCTTTCTGGATCATAACTAAAGACAAGTAACACTTGCTGGGTCAGTGAGAAAATTGTTAGTACTATTGGTGCCACTTCAGAGAATATTAATGTATGGAAATTAAAGAAGTTGGTCTGTCTGAGTCATTTGAATACTGGGTTAGAATGTCAATGGATAGAAAAAAAATGACCTTCAAACTCAGGAGATAGCTTTAGAAAATGAGAGCAGGGCAGTGGGAGCAGTGAAATGATTATTTACAAGTATTTACTGTCACAACAAGAAAACACAATAGATAATCATTCTAAGAAATCATCTTTAGATAGAAATAGAAAACTTTTATATCCACTTTTAGCTTTTCATTTGTTGCAAGAAAAAAGCAAATATTGTGTTTCTCATTACAGAGTTTGACAAAGCCCACAGTCAATTATATGTTTAAAAAATTATTAAAATGCTTTTGACCATATATCTTATTGTTGTATACATTACCTATTGAGTTCTAAAATTTTAAAACTAAGATTAATGATTCTTTATTAGTAATTATACTTTTTTTGTTTATGAAATGACTCACAAGTAAGATGTAAGTATAATTCTTAAGAGAAAAAATATTAATGGCACAACACAATAATTGCCATACAATTTATCAGAAAAATGTAAATACCACACAAGTAATGAACTCTCTGCCATGTGTTCTATGTGGTATTCATCCTCAGTGGAGAAAATACCTGCCTCCATGTTTTTTTGGTTTGTTTTGTTTTGTTTTGTTTTGTTTTGTTTTTTGTTGAGACGGAGTCTTGCTCTGTCTCCCAGGCTGGAGTGCAGTGGCCCGATCTCAGCTCACTGCAAGCTCCGCCTCCCTAGTAGAGACGGGGTTTCTCTGTGTTAGCCAGGATGGTCTCGATTTCCTGACCTCGTGATCCGCCCGTCTCGGCCTCCCAAAGTGCTGGGATTACAGGCTTGAGCCACCGCGCCCGGCCGTGCCTCCATGTTAATATGATAAAAGACATGGCAACAAAGGCCCCATGTGAAAGAGTTGAAGTGCATCATGACAATATGCTAGGACAACATAAGGCTGTGTTATAACTTGGTGCTAATATGTGTATGAAATCAAATGCATATAGGCAATTCTCTCTCTTGTGCCCTTAGTCAAACTTTAACTTCGATTGTTCTAATAGTTCTACTTTGGAAGGAGTGACTGCAAGTCATAGAATGACTTGCCTCAATCTGCATTCATTTCAAACAAACTAAGCCACAGATATTAACAGAAAAATAATGATAATAAATTAAAATTTACTACTGCTTGTGCATTTTTATCCATGACTTAAGAATGAAGGGATTCCACGGTGGGCAGAGAGTGGGAATAAAGCGATGGATAGTTTAATATTAGATTTGAAAAAAAGAAAATAAGTGTGCTCAGGCTTAATTTTCCATATGATTAAAAAATAAAATTATAAAATACATGTCTCTCTACTAACCTTTGTGAGTATTCTTTCTGTCCAATTCAGCACTATCATTACCAGCACAATATCCTCCAAGTGCCAGGGCAGTCTGCTAACTTGGAATTCTTCAATTAAGCTTCCTAATTGGACCCACAAGGTCATTGAAATTTAGAATATGAAAGGAATGGACCATTTGGGAATAAAATCTTGAAATAACATTTTACCTAATTATTAATCATATTTCATTGTGAAAGTTACATTTGGGATACTATTACATCAATCTGCATGGTTTACTAAAACACACTTTAGAGGTGCCTGAAAGCCTCTTTATCCTTTAAAGCATCAGTTCAGGGTTTTCCATTTCCCTGGAGATAACTGATGCCAATCCAATGTCACAGAGGAAACAATTTCTTTTTTACATCAGGTCATGGGTGAATCTAAATGTCATAAGCTGATTTCCCCATTGATCAATTAAGGTGCTGTACTTGACCCACTTTCAAATATATATATGCATAATGCTAACTTTCCAATATAATTTACATAACAAATATATTGTAATACTTTAAATTCTCTGTAGCTTTAATATTTTACCTCAATAGCATTGTTGAACAGACAGCTTCAGAGCAAATATTTTGTAAAAGTATTTATTGGACTAATATACTTTAATTCTTGAGAAACTCCTGTCTCTATGCTTATGTATCGATGAATAATTGTTAAAGTATATTTTTATTTCACTATAATCCACCTTTTCTCCAAAATTAATAAAATATAAATGTTTAATACTTTCAAAATTATATTTTCTAAGTTTATTTAAAACCTTTTACATTTACAGCATTTCTTATTTTATTTTTGACATTCATAGAAAAGGCATTGCAAATCACTATTTAGATCATAATTGAATAAGATCTATTTCATAAAAAGCAACATTCTAAAGTCAACTGGAATTTTTGGAATTAATTATGCACACAGATATGGGCTATGTTGATCATATAATTTATAGTCTAACCCAGGATATTTTAGAGTGAAAACATGTGCTAGTATTATGTACACAGTCATAAAAGTTGTAAACCAGGAGAGAAATATGGTCACATTGGGATGAACAAATGGTTGTGAGGCAAAATATTTGTTTGGTATGTGCACAAACATTTAGAGTAGAATCAGCTTTTCAAGAAAACATGAATTGAGAAAAATGAAAAAGTGACAGACTATTGCTTTTTCCAGCTTTCAGGGTTTATGACAGAAACACAAAATCAGGACTTCGTGTAAATTATATTGGCTATGATACCATCTCTTCCCACTCAGTCAATTCATAATATAGTCTCATTTTGAAACTATGTTAAAGTAGGAAGGAAATCTTTATTCAATTGTTTCATCCTTCCATTTTTATAACTTTATGGGTGACACTGACAGATAAATGAAATTGATCACCAACATTTTAAACAAGGTAGTCACTATTATGGGTAGATAATAGAAAATTATGTTCATGGGAATGACAATTGTCATAGCATAAATTAATTATTTATTTAACCCACCCTTCTCTTGAGAAAATGATGGGTCACAATTAATAGAAAAGCAATTTTGTATTCAAAGCAAACAACAGTAATTCATGATAATTCACATTGTCTCCTTAAGATGGATCACATAACACAGTTCCCAAAACATTGTAAACTAAGTGTATTGCTTTAAAGAGCATACTTTTAAAAACCCTTTACATATCTGATATGATGACATTTCCTAGAAATTTATGTATCTTTTGGCAAAAAGACTTTGGTCTGTATCTCATCATGAACATCTAAAAACAAGTAGAATATTTAATTTAAACTATCATAGGCAATGAGGCAGCTTCAGTAATTTCCTGAAACAGAATTTCACTAACATTTTTTTGTCAAAAAAAAAAAAGAAAAGAAAACGGGGTTTTGTGGTCACGCCCAAAATCTAATGAAATAACTGATGTAAAGCAATTCGGTGCTATAGATTTGCAACTTACTCCACTATGGTTGGCTGCAGCAAGGCTGCCTCATGCAATGCAGCAGACATACTGTCAGGCACGTGCTTTAGTCTGAATCTGTTTTCTCTTTCCTGCAGGGTGTTGAGTGAAAATGAAAACTCATAATTTATATCAGAGAAAACAGAGATCAATAAGGAGATCAAGAGTTGCACACCTCTCAAACTGTTGACTCTGTTGAGTGCTGATAACTTATAGTGGAGAAGTGAAACTGAAGTCAAATGCGGCTTTGAAGTACTCCGCTTAACTACACTCAAATGTGATAAATGAGTAGTCCTCATAAGCATAGTACACTGTAGATGTGTATATATATATGGCTGTGGCCCCATAAATTCATAATGATTTCTTTTTGAGTATCCAAAGGCCAGAATATGATTTTTGACAGATTATATATTTAGGAACTCTTACATTGAATAGTTAATTTTAGGAACAGATACTTCTGTCATTTATGGAGGAAGTACATCTAATAACTACTAGGGTAAGGTTTTTCCAAAGCATATAGTTATGCTTGCTTAAAAGAAGCCAGACATGCATTACCAGCAAAAGTTAACACCATTGTTATAGCTGATCCTGTTCCCATTTGTGGCATTTCTAACCCTCATTATTATACCAAACTTTTTTTTGAGTCAAGGATTGTTTTTCATAGGCAGTTTGTCTTACAATATCTATAGAAAAAAATTAAGAAAAATATGGGCTTTGCGACATGTTTCATGTTCTAAGCACCAATGAAATATGTGATGAAAGCAGAGTTAGTGCATGCCACTATAATGGAAACATAAGATTAGTTTGTGAAAGGTAAAGCACAGATGTAGTGCAGTGTTCCATGTTTCCTAAATATATTCTAGTCTGTCTACTGAAGTGGGTGCTTCAGGGTACATACTGACTATAATTTAATCACTTTTGGTAAATGAGTACCACTTATACTAAATCTGATCATACTCTGCTCTGAAGGATTTTTCCAATCTTTTTATTTGCTGTCAGATCCCTTTTGAAAATAAATTTTCCCACTAAAGACTAACCTTTAAAGTCACCATGATGCTGTATAAGGTTCTCTGTGAAAGAAATATACACTAATTCAAATAGGAGAATTGGCAGTTTATAACATAAAACCATTAGCATTTGAAACCTTTGGCTTCTATGTAGTAACAAATTTTATAAATTGTTATAAATCACACTTTTTTCAAATGATTGCAGGAACTGCCATTAATTATTATTTTTGTTTTAGTTTAATTTTCTTTGCTTTTAATTTTGGAAAATTTCAAACATACAAAAAGTGATAAAAAATAGGACAAACCCACATATCCCTGTTACATAATATCATTATTTTCATCACATGACCAATACATATTTTTGATACCCTTACCCACTTATCACATCCCTGATTTTATATATATATATTTATTATTATTATCATCATTTATTTTATTTTATTTTTTTAATACGGAGTATCGCTCTGTCGCCCAGGCAGGAGTGCAGTGGCGTGATCTCGGCTCACTGCAAGCTCTGCCTCCCGGGTTCACCCCATTCTCCTGCCTCAGCCACCAGAATAGCTGGGACTACAGGCACCTGCCACCACACGGCGCTATTTTTTTGTATTTTTAATAGAGACACGGTTTCAACGTGTTAGCCAGGATGGTCTCAATCTCCTGACTTCGTGATCCATCTGCCTCAGCCTCCCGAAGTGCTAGGATTACAGGCGTGAGCCACTGCACCTGATCCTGATTATATTATACTTCTAAGGAAATCCTGAACATATAATTTTATTCATATCTATCTAGATATATATATATATACATATATATATATAATGTATGGGCAAATATATGTATATAGAGTTTGTATATAAATGTATGGACTGAATATATATATGGACTAAAAGGCTCAGATATATGGGTCTCTTTTTTTAAAACATGACCACAACATGATTACTTTTTAAAATTTTTACAGTGATTTCTTAATACCAACAAGTCTCTAGCACTCGTTTTTAAATTTTTTACTACATATTGACAAATTACAGTTATATATACTTATGGGATACCAGTAGTGTTATGATTTTTTAATACAATGTGGAAAAATTAAATCAAACTAACATATACATAACCTCAAGTATTTAACATTTTTTGCGATGACAACATTAGACATGTACTCTCTTTGTGATATTATTTACAAAATGTATAGAACTTAAATTTATTCTCATAATGTCTTAATTTTAAGGTTTTT
Source organism: Rhinopithecus roxellana (assembly GCF_007565055.1). Classification (NCBI taxonomy): domain Eukaryota; kingdom Metazoa; phylum Chordata; class Mammalia; order Primates; family Cercopithecidae; genus Rhinopithecus; species Rhinopithecus roxellana. The sequence continues at coordinate 73,943,576 of NC_044551.1, forward strand.
TTTTTTTTCTTGGATAGAGGTCCAGATAAGGTGCACGCGTTGTTATTGGTTAATATGTGCTTCTTAAGTCTCTTTTAATCTATAGGCTTCCTCTCTCTCTCTTTCTCTCTCTCTCTCTCCCTTTTTCTTGCAATTTATTTGTTGAAGAAACCAGATTCCTTATGTATCTAGTTTCCCATAGTATGGATTTTGCTGACAGCATCGCTGCGGTTCCTTAACACGTTCCTCTGTCCTCTGTATTTCTTGTAAATTTGAAATTGGATCTAGAGGCTTGATCAAATTCATGTTTAATATTTTTGGCAAGAATACTCCATACATACTGCTGTAAAGTGTTCTTTAATAATAAAAATATTCACATTTTGACTATAATAAAATTGTGGTTAAAAGCATGGTCTCTGGAGACCAAGAATAAGGAGTCTAATCCTGGTTTTGCCTCACTCTAGAGGTGAAAACTTAGGCAAATGACTCAATCAGTGCTTTACTCTCTTCACCTGTAAAATGGGCCAATAAGTACATCTAATAAACAAGATTTCTGTGAAACTAAATTATTTCAGATAAAGCACTTTAAATAGTGTTTGGTACATAGTGAGTACTCAATTGATATTAGCTGTTATTACCAAATAGCTGAAATTAATTATCAGGAGGAATATGCAGAAAAGGTTTGCAACAATTTTAATCCATGTAGCAGCTAAATTGGCAAGTCTAGTAAAGATTGCTTTTCAATACCTAATATAAAAGTTGAACTGTGAGTGGACAAAAAGTTTCCAATATATCAAAGAACTGGTAATGAAAGATGCAACCTTTTGCTGGTAGGTCAATGACTGAAAACCCCACAGTTTACTAGTGATTGAAAGAAATTGCTGCTGACTGTAAATGTTCTGTAAAATGCATTGTTTCTTTCCATATATACTATTCTTGGCTCAATCTCAGAGAATAACCACAAGCATGCTCACTTTACATTTTATTCTTTCTTAAAAACCCTGACACATCAAGCGAAGCAGAACAATTCTCTCAGCTAGGCAAAATAAATGGGTTCATCTCTCGCTTTCCAGAGCATTTGCTTACAAAGAAAGTTTTCACTCTTTTCGAGTGAGATAGGGCATAAATGATTCAGACGTTCAATCGGTAGTTTACAGAATTTCTAAGGGAACAAAATCACTTAATATGCATTGTTTTAAAATTACAATCTTGAGGATGTCTATTAACTAAGGATTTAGCAAACATTAAGTTGTAAAATCCATATGATTGGAAAATGGTGAAGATTTGAAGTCAGATGAGCAATGGAAAATTTAGGCTGGGTATTTAAGGAAACTGCCTATTAGCAAGAACTGTTAGATAATGGAATGGTACTTTTCTTAAACTCCATAAATTTCAAAAGTAAATTGGAAAACATATTGGAAGAAAATGTTCCATCCCACCACGGGAATAAATAAAGTGGTCTTTTCATCTTCTTTTTCTAGAGGTTGGCCTGCAAATCAGATGTTTAAAATTTACCTACCCAAACTATGAACAGGGTAAGTCCAGTATTAAGCTTAGTCTGAGTTTCATTGGGAAAAGTTCCATTTCCCGATCCTGGGCCAAAAGCTGAATAATACCAATATGGAAATTTGGAGCAAAACCAATTGTTAAAGTCAGATTATGAGATTTTAACTGCCATTCCAAAACTACTTATACAACCCTTCTATGTTATTTCCACTTGCCAGATCAACACCCAAGAGTCATTTTGACATTAAAAAAAAAAAAAAAAAAAAAGTCCCAGTTACACATCCAACTGCTGATTTACAAAGCAAAAGGCAACCTGCGAGTTTGGCTTTAAAACCCAGTTTGCCTGAGGGATCTATGGATGAAAGAAATTTTAGCCTACTGTTTAAGGGCTAATATTCCCACATTTCCATATCCCATTTAGGGCGGGTAGACTTCAGCACTTCAGCTTAATAAGGTGCTTGAGTGGAGTAGGCAGCAAGCTGGAATGGGATAATAAATGGCAGAGAGGCAAAGAGTCTGCTGCTACAGGTAGCCCCCTGTGCCAGTTGCCAAAGGAAAATGGCTGTGAAAAGTGAGCACATTTTTTCCATAAGCAAAAGATGAGAATTTAATAGTAAAACAGTAAATTGAGTATCTATCCTTTTACCTCTTCCTAGAATTTCTTTGTTGTCCTTTGCATGGGGAAGGTTAACAGCTCAACCTAATTCTTCGCGCCAAGGAACTTTACAGGCTGTCATTTGGTTAAGGTCTAATGGGCCTTCAGGGATTTGATAACTGAATGCTGTGCTCACTGAAGCAGACTGCCCCACAGAGGGCCTGGAAAAGAATGTTTGAGTTGGAGAGAAGGTGCCGCTGCTCCAACTGCTTTTCCACCTGCAAAAACAGAACCTTTGGGGACAGTAGCACTGTAGTTAACGGGAGGCCAGATTCAATCACCCGGGATCCTAGGAATGAGAAAGGTGTTAAAGTAGCCAGCTCTTCTGTTTTGCCAAGGATTTTCCGGCCTTGCTGTTTTTGGCAAAATTTTGAAATATCCCACTTCTCTCACTCTGAGCTTTTCCCTTTCCATTTCTCAGAGATGGTTTTGTATATTGGGATGACTAGTCCAAACAGAAAGACAGAATTTTAAGAGGATGTGAGATTCACACTTTTTGGTTCCCCACATGCCTCTGAACAGCATTTGGCTGCTGTAGAGAGTTGAGGGAGGGACCCAGAAGCAATAAAAGGATCAAGTTGCCAACCACCTCAACCTCAATACTGGAAAGGGAACTCCTAAAACCCCTAGGTGACAAAATCAGATGGAAAATTTCAAGACATTACCAACTGAAAATGCTGCAGTTTTCACTCAGCAGACTTTGAAAGCCCAGTTCATATTTAATCAAGGAGAATTGGTACAAAGTTCCTGATAAGAACACCTTACAACTATTTCTTGTCCAAAATTTCCAGTAAAAACCTATCATCTTCACTAACCTATTGTGATATTGTGACTTAAATCCTTTGACCCCCAAATCTAAAGTTTCAAAAATGTTAGTTGTGATTATAAAGCAAACACACAATTTAATTTCTTTTTTCTTGTTTCTTTTTTAGGGTTTTCATTGTAATAAAATATACAGTATAAAATATGAAATTTTAAGTTTTAAGTATCCAGTGGCATTCGTTACATTTACTATATTACACAGCCATTACTATTACTTCTAAAAGATTTTTTAATCATCCCAAAGCTAACCTCTGCAAAAAAATATTTTTTAAAAGAAGATATTTTGCTCATAGCTGCCATAAGTCATGGTGCACACACCTCAAATTAATCAAGATTAGTACTCATGTATGTATTTTTAGAAAGGAAATGAATTGGCTTAAAATAATTATTGGAAAAATATATGACAACTAATCACTAAATCTGCTTGGTCTATACAGTAGTTTTGATTAATTTTATTTAATTAATCAGGCATTTTGTATAATATAAAATTTCAGTGACAAAGTAAGATTTATGACCTAGATAATCAACCTAATGCTTGAAAAAATAGCTGAAGCAATGTAAAATAAACAAAGGCTAAAAACATAAAACCTCAACATAAATTCACAAGGACAGATAAATCAAGGCATGATTAAAATGTATAATTCTAAATATTATTTTTTAAAGAAACATTTCTAAATTAATAATTATACTATTAAACAAATTTAGGTGTGATTTTGAACCAGCCTTAGGTAAAGGCCCAGAATAAAAGTTTAGGGTTCATATATAATGCTGTCTCAGCCACCGATCAAATCGCCCTTTCAACAAGCAAAAGTAAAATATGAATTATAGATTTACTAGTTTTAGGCACAGCTTCTCATTTCATTCAATTTTTGCTCATTGATTAGTAAATCCAGTCAATGGCAATGACAATTTGAGAAGTAAATCCCTCCATCAAATCTGAAATCTTGCACATTGCGTCTTTGAAGTTCACCCTTTCTTTTCATCACCATGCATTTCAATGCTGTGTGAGGTAAGTGCACCATTTATTTTAATCCTGTTGAAATGAATGGATGAACTTAAATAATAATGCAAGCCTTTTCCCATATAGTGCTGTAATTCACTTTGAAGTGATAGCACTTTTAGGATTAAGATATATACATTTTGGTTCTTTGACTAGTTGTCCCTTCTTTGTGTACTATATTAATAAGAATTTAAAGCAAGACTAAGACACAGCTGCCTTCTAATACAAGTCTTAGAGTCTTAAACAAAATTCCACTAGAGCAGCCAACCAAGATGAATAACTATTTTGCAGGGAATAAAACTATCATTTAGTAACTACAGACTATGGTATTCTCTTTAATCACTTGAGTTAGAGTGACTATCGATAAAATCAGTCTTGAAAATATTTTCATTTATTATCACATTGCCCATATTCAAATAAAAGAAGTTTGAAGTACTATTGCAGAATAAATGAATAAACATTACATTATTAACTTAGTGCTTACTGCATCAGGCAATTAATTATTCCAACATTTCAGAGAATGTTCTGAGGGATTTTAAAAATAGGCATTGTCAAAAAGACATGCATGAAAGGAAATATGATAGTTATTTAGAACATATGGTAAGTATTAATGTGATATAGCATTCTAAAAAAAAGCTGTTCTAGAAAGAGTTATATACCATACTAATTATGGCATATAATTAATTATGCTATATATGGTATATAACTTTTTAGTTCTATATCCATACTAATGATGACATATAACTCTTTATCTAAATATTGCATACTAACTATGCAATATTTAGATACCAACTTGTTGAATTACTTTAGATAAAGTTTAACATCTAATAGTTTCCATTATAGCAACCGATCCAAAGAAAGTATCTACAGAAGGAAATCTCCTAAAGTACCACCATCTCAAGATAACCATTCTTCATATTTCAGAATATTTCTTCCCATATTTTTAATCTATACTGTTACTCATATTTCTCTGATTAAAAATAATATATGCCAGGAGATGAAAAGTTGGATAAGTTAACAGATACAAAGTAAAACAATAAATAAGTAAATAAAATTTAAAACGCATATATTTCAACCATTCAAGGACAGACTTTGTAAATAAAGTGGCATATGACTTTGAGTCTATTTTTTAATGTTTGTGTTTATATTCTTTCTCCAAATATTTTTTACATTAATAGTTTTGCTTTTCTGTAAAAGACAACAAAATTCTTAATGCAGAAAAATTTGGTTGAGTAAGAGAACCAAAGATGTAATAAAACCATCCGTAGCCTCACCAATAGAAATGTACTGATCATGTTATCCATGTATTAACAATATAACTTCAAATTCTACATATTGTCGTTATCCATAAATAGCTACAAACCTTTTTAATATGATTCAGAATATTTCAAAGCAATACGTAAGAGTCCGCTTAAGGAAGTACAATTAGAACTATTCGTCAATGTTGTCAGGGTAAGCTGTGATAAACCGTGAGTTTTATTCTTAGCTTTTGGGCCCTCAGTATCCCCCCATACCTTTCTAACAAACTATTTCTTACCCTGTCCTTTCACATATCTCGTTTTCTCTTCTTTCCAACTTTTAATTTAGGTTCAAGGGGTACATGCGCAGGTTTGTTACATGGATAAATTTCAAGTCATGGAAGTTTGGTGTACACAGATTATTTTGTCACCCAAGTAACTAGTATAGTATCTAATAGGCAGTTGTTTGATCAACACCCTTTTCCTACCCTCCACCCTCAAGTAGGCCCTGATGTCTATCTACTGCTCCCTTCATTATATCCATATGTATTCAGTGTTTTGCTCCTACTTATCAGTGAGAACATGAAGTGTTCGTTTTCCATTCTTCTGTGATTTGCTGAGGATAATGGCCTCCAGCTGCCTCCATGTTGCTGCAAAGGACATGATTTTCTTCTTTTTATGGCTGCATAGTATTGCATTATATATATATTTATATATACATATATTTATATATATATATACACCATGCAATATATATTCCATATATATATATATAAACATACACACACACACACACCATGGAACATATTCCATGGATAGATATATACACCATGGAATATATTCCATGGATCGTATTCCATGGTATAAATATATATATGAAAAAATATATATAGATATACATAAATATATATAAATATATATAAATATACATATATATATATAAAACATGGAATATAGTCCATTGATTCCATGTCTTTGCTATCATGAATAGTGCTTCAATGAACATACTTGTGCATGTGTCTTTGTAGTAGAATGATTTATATTCCTTTGGGTATATACCCAATAATGGGATTGCTGGGTCAAATGGTAGCTTTGTTTTAAGTTCTTTGAGATATCTCCAAACTGCTTTCTCCAGTGACTGAACTAATTTACATTCCCACCAGCCATGTATAAGTGTTCCCTTTTACTTGTACCCTTACCAGCATCTGTTTTTTGTTTTGTTTTGTTTTTTAGCTTTTTACTAATAGCCATTCTGACTGGTGTGAGATTGTATCTCATTGTGGTTTTGATTTGCATTTCTCTAATGCAAATTAGAGAAACTAAATACAGTGATGTTGAGAATTTTTTTCATATGCCTGTTGGCGTCATGTATGTTTTCTTTTGAGAAGTGTCTGTTCATGTCCTTTGCCCATTTTTTAATGGAGTTGTTTGGTTTTTGTTTTGATTTGTTTAAGTTCCATATAGATTCTGGATATTAGACCTCTGTTAGATACATAGTTTGTGAATATTTGCTTCCATTCTCTAGGTTGTCTGTTTACTCTGTTGATAGTTTGCTTTGCTCTGTGGAAGCTTTTTTAGTTTAATTAGGTCCGACTTGTCAATTTTTGCTCTTGTTGCAATTACTTTTGGAGACTTCATCATGAAATGTTTGCCAGGGCCAATGTCCTGAATGGTATTTCCTAGATTTTCTTCTAGGGTTTTTATACTTTTAGGTTTTACTTTTAAGTGTTCAGTCCATTGATATGGTTTGGTTCTGTGTCCCCACACACATCTCATCTTTCATTGTACTCCCATAATTCCCATGTGTTGTGGGAGGGATCCAGTGAGAGATAATTTGAATCATGGAAGCAGTTTCCCCCATATTCTCCTGTGGTAGTGAATAAGTCTCACGAGATCTGATGGTTTTATCAGGAGTTTCACCTTTTGCATCTTCTTCATTTTCTCTTGTCACTGCCATATAAGAAGTGCCTTTCACCTCCAGTCACGATTCTGAGGCCTCCTCAGCCACGTAGAAGTGTGAGTTCAAACCCGTTTTTCCTCCCAGTCTCAGGTATGTCTTTATTAGCAGGGTGAAAACAGACTAATACAGTAAATTGGTACCAGTAGAGTGGGGCATTGCTGAAAAGATACCCCAAAATGTGGAAGTGACTTTGGAACTGAGTAACAGGCAGAGGTTGGAACAGTTTGGAGGGCTCAGAAGAAGACAAAAAAATGTGGGAAAGTTTGGAACCTCCTAGAGATTTCTTGAATGGCTTTGACAAATATGCTGATAGTGATATGAACAATAAGGTCCAGTCTAAGAAGGTCTCAGATGGAGATGAAGAGCTTGTTGGGAACTGGAGCAAAGGTGACTCTTGCTATGTTTTAGCAAAGAGACTGGCAGCATTTTGCTCCTACCCTCAAGATTTGTGTAACTTTGAACTTGAGAGAGATGATTTAGGGTATCTAGCAGAAGAAGTTTCTTTCTTTCTTTTTTTTTTTTTTTTTTTCTGAGACAAAGTCTTGCTCTGTCACCAGGCTGGAGTGCAGTGGCACAATCTTGACTCACTGCAACCTCTTCCTCCTGGGCACAAGCGATTCCCCTGCCTCAGGCTCCCAAGTAACTGGGACTACAGTCACATGCCACCACACCTGGCTAATTTTTTGTATTTGTAGAAGTAAATGGGACTACAGTCACACGCCACCACACCTGGCTAATTTTTTGTATTTGTAGAGATGGGGTTTCACCATGTTGGCCAGGATGGTCTCAATCTCCTGACCTCGGGATCCACTCACCTTGGCCTCCCAAAGTTCTGGGATTACAGGTGTGAGCCACCACGCCTGACCCAAGAAATTTCTAAGCAGCAAAGCATTGAAGAGGTGACTTGGGTGCTGTTAAAAGCATTCCATTTTAAAAGGGAAACATACCATAAATGTTTGGGAAATTCGCAGATTGATGATGCAGTAGAAAAAAAAAAAAAAAAAAACATTTTTGAGGAGAAATTAAAGCTGGCTGCAGAAATTTGCATAAGTAACCAGGAGCCAAGGTTAATCCCCAAAACAATGGGAAAAAATGTCTCCAGGGCATGTCAGATGTCATCGTGGCAGCCCAAACCATCACAGACCGAGAAGCCTAGGAGGAACAATGGCTTTGTGGGCTGGGTCCACAGTCCCCATGCTGTGTGCAGTCTAGGGACTTGGTGCCTTGCATCCCAGCCATGTGGACCTGTAAGTCCCATTAAACCTCTTTTCCTTTTTTTTTTTTTTCCCCCAGTGTCGGGTGTATCTTTACCAGCAGCATTAAATGGACTCATACATCCATCTTAAGTATATTTTTGTATATGGTGAAATGAAGGGGTCCAGTTTTAATCTTCTGCTAATGGCTAGCCAATTCTCCCAGCATCATTTATTGAATAGGGAGTTCTTTCTCCATTGCTTGTTCTTGTCAGCTTTATTGAAGATCAGATGATTTTAGGTGTGTGGCTCTGTTTCTGTATTATCTAACCTTTTTCATTGGTCTATCTATGTTTCTGTTTTTGTACCAGTACCATGTTATTTCAGTTCCTGTAGCCTCGTAGTATAGTTTGAAGTCCAGTAGTTTGATGCCTCCAGACTCTGGCTTTGTTTAGAGTTGTTTTGGCTATTTGGGCTCTTTTTTGGTTCCATATACATTTTAGAATAGTTGATTATAAGTCTGTAAAAAATGTCATTGTTAGTTTGATAGGAATAGGATTGAATATGTAAATTGCTTTCAGTAGTAGGGCTATTTTAACAATATTGATTATTCCTATCCATGAGCATGGAATGTTTTTCCATTTGTTTGTCTTATCTTTGATTTCTTTCAGCAGTGATTTGTATTTCTCTGAAGAGACATTTCACCTCGCTGGTTAGCTGTATTCCAAAGCATTTTATTCTTTTTGCCTTTCATCCATCTCTTAGCAAGTCAGCCCCCTTATTATTCTTCTTTTTCACTTTGTCAGTTGTGCTCATGTCTTTTGTCGTTGTTGTGTTTTTGCTCCATGCCCTGGAGACATGTTGTTGTTGTGTTTTTGCTCTTCTGTGTGTGCATATATATATATATATATATATATATTTAAACAATCCAATATCTAGTCTTCCTAGAGGTGTGAGTCAAAGGTTTCTCTAAACTATATGTCCCTTTTTACACCTCCAAGACCATATTCTCTGTAGGATAAATTGAGTCATGGACCTAAACAAGGGGAAACAAAACAGGGCCTCAGTTATTAGAACAGGCCAGATGATTGTCAGAAACAGGAGAAAGTACCAAATTCCTGAAACTTAACTACGAGATCAGAAAATGATCTGTAACATGGCTGACCTTTGCAGAGAGATGGAACTATTACTTTCAAACTTTGGCTTGTATAAGAAATACACTCTCATGATAATGGCATTAATCCATCAATGAGGAAAGAGGCCTCATGGCTCAATCATCTCATTAGGCCACACCTCCCAACACTGTTGCATTGAGGACTGAGTTGGCAACACATAGTTTTTGGGGGAAGCAATCAAAGCATAGTGTGCACCAAATAGAGTGTTCATTGAGCACTATAAAGGTATAAACAAAGAACAATGCTTCAGAAATACAATGGTTTAGCAGAGGAGGGAAACTAAATGGAGTCTGAAGGATAGGTGTGAGGGGTGGGTGATAATTCCCAAACCTAGGCCTTGAATACTGCCTTGCATATTAACAGGGAAGCAGACAGTTTTCAAAACAGGAACAAAATCAAGTATGAGAGAATCAGGTAAGTCCAAGGAAAAACAAGAATTTCAGGTGATTTATCTTCTGATCTGTGGACATTTGGAGTGAGGAAAATCAGTGTAGTCACAGACTGCATCAGGAATTCAGAGGGTCTGGAGTGTTATGTTAAGGAGTGTGCACTGAATTTAGATGACAAATAGAACAACACAGAATAAAAATGAGGTTTGTTTTGTTTTGTTTATTGGTTTGTTGCAAAGAAAATAAAGCCCATCAAGTTTAAATGATGTACTAAGTTCACGTAGCAAATTAGTAGCAGAAAAGTTAAAAATTTGCTAGTGAGTTTTATTATTATGATACCTGTATTAATCTGTTTTCACTTCACTAATAAAAACATACCCAAGATTGGGTAATTTATAAAGAAATACAGGTTTAATGGACTCACAGTTCCACATGGCTGGGGAGGCCTCACAATCATGGCAGAAGATGAAGGAGGAATAAAGGCATGTCTTACATGGCGGCAGGCAAGAGAAAAGTGCTGAGCAAAAGGTAGAAAAGCTCCTTATAAAATCATCAGATCTCACAGGAACTCACTCACTATCATGACAACAGCAGCATGGGAGTAACTGTCCCCATGATTCAATTATGTCCCACTGGGTACCCCCCAGGACACATGGGGATTATGGGAACTACAACTTAAGATGAGAGTTGGGTGGGGACAAAGCCAAGCCATATTAATCCACCCCGGCCTCTCCCTAATCTCATTGTCCTCACATTTCAAAACATAATTATGCTTTCCCAAAAGTCCCCCAAAGTCTTAACTCATTCCAGCATTAACTCAAAAGTTGAAGTGCAAGGTCTCATCTGAGACAAGGCAAGTCCCTTCCACGTATGAGCTTGTAAAATCAAAAGCAAGTTAGTTACTTTTCAAATACAATGGAGGTACAGGAATTAGATAAATACACCCATTCTAAATGGGAGAAACGGGCCAAAACAAAGGGGCTACAGGCCCCATGCTAGTCCAAAATCCAGTAGGACAGTCATTAAACCTTAAGGTTCCAAAATGATCTCCTTTGACTCCATATCTCAAATCCAGGTCATGCTGATGCAAGAGGTGGGCTTCCCACAGCCTTGGTCAGCTACGCCCCAGTGGCTTTGTTGGTAAAGTTCCCCTCCTGGCTGCTTTCATGGGCTGGCATTGAGTGTCTGAGGCTTTTCTAGGTGCATGGTGCAAGCTGTTGTTTGATCTACCATAATGGGGTCTGGAGGACAGTAGTCCTCTTCTCACAGCTCCACTGGACAATGCCCTAGTGGGGCCTCTGTGTGGGGGCTGCAACTCCACATTTCCCTTCCACACTGCCCTAGAAGAGGTTCTCCATAAGGATGCCACCCCTGCAGCAAACTTCTGCCTGAACATCCAGATGTTTCCATACATCCTCTGAAATACAGACATAGGTTACCAAGCCTCAATTCTTGGCTTCTGTGCACCTACAGGCTCAACACCACATGGAAGCTGCCAAGGGTTGGGGCTTGCACCCTCTGAAGCCATGGCCTGAGCTATACATTGGCCCCTTTCAGTCATGACTGGAGCGGCTGGGATGCAGGGAGCCAAGTCCCTAGGCTAAACACAGTAGGGGGACCTTGGACCTGGAATAGGGAACCATTTTTTCCTCTTAGGCTTCAGGGCTTTGATAGGAGGGGCTGCCATGAAGCTCTCTGACATGTCCTGTAGACATTTCCCCATTGTCTTGGTGATTAACATTCAGCTCCTTGTTACTTCTGCAAATTTCTGCAGCAGGCTTGAATTATCCCCAGAAAATGGGTTTTTCTTTTCTGTCACATCATCAGGCTGCAAATTTTCCCAATTTTATGCCCTGATTCCTCTTAAATGCTTTGCTACTTAGAAATTTCTTATGCCAGATACCCTAAATCATCTCTCTCAAGTTCAAAGTTCCACAGATCTCTAGGGTAGGGACAAAATGCCGCCAGTCCCTTTGCATAGCAACAGTGAACTTTGCTCCAGTTCCCAACAAGTTCCTCATCTCCATCTGAGACTACCTCAGCCTGGACTTTATTGTCTATATCACTATCAGCATTATGGTCAAAGTCATTCAGCAAGTCTCTAGAAAGTTCCAAACTTTCCCACATCTTCCTGTCTTCTGAGTCCCCCAAGTCTCTAGAAAGTTCCAGACTTCCCACACTTTCCTATCTTCTTCTGAGCCCTCCAAACTGCTCCAACTTCTGCCTGTTACCCCGTTCCAAAGTCGTTTTCACATTTCTGGGTATCTTTATAGCAGCACCCAATTCCACCAGTACCAATTTACTGTATTACTCTGTTCTCATGCTGCTAATACCTGAGACTGAGTAATTTATAAAGAAATAGATGTTTAATGGGCTCACAGTTTCACATGGCTGGGGAGACCTCACAATCATGGTGGAAGGCAAAGGAAGAGCAAAGGCACCTCTTACATGGCAGCAGTCAAGAGACAAATGCTGAGCAAAAGAGGGAAAGCTCCTTATAAAACCACCAGAACTCATGAGAGCTTACTTGCTATCATGAGAACAGCAGCATGGGGATATGTATCCCCATGATTCAATTATAGCCCACCAGGTCCCTCTTAGGACACAAGGGGATTATGGGAACTACAATTCAAGATGAGAGTTGGGTGGGGACACAGTCAAACCATTTTAATACCTTAGATCGAAAATGAGAAATGTTTCTATGTTTGGAAGAACAGGTGAAGATGGGAATGTAGATTCAATAAGAGAAAAATTAAAAAGCTTCTTCTCATGGAGAAAAGTTCTATAAATTTATAATTCATGTAAACTTAAGAAATTTGCTAATAATGAATTAAATGTGTTAAAAAGAAGAATTTTACTGAGAGTACTTAAAATGGCAAATCTTAGAGTTAGCATTTTTGAGTTTGAATCTTGGCTCCATCAATTATTGTGTGATTTTTAAGCATGCTGCTCAGTTTTATATGTCTGTTTCATTATCAGTTAAATTGAGCTAATAAAATCTACTCATGTTGCTGTGGTGAGGATTCACAGGAGATAAGTTGTGCAAGTACTTAGTAGTACCTCGCTTGATTAATGTTGGCTTTAATGTTGACTACATTTCTTATTATTTTGCCTCTGGTTCTATTGTCATTTAGAATCCTGAGACTATCACTTTTCTTCTCCCTAGGTTCAGTCTTGCTCTTCTCAATTCGGTCTCTAAACTACAGTCAGTGAACTTTCTAAAGCTCAGATTTGACCATGTCACATTTGCCACAACCGCAAGACAAAGTCCATATTTCTTATGTGACCTGGTCTCTGATGATCTTTCCTGATCATTTTCTATCATTCTCTGCCTAACATTTTAAGGTACAGTCGTCCTGAACTCCAGGTCATTTGATTTCTGGCCTCTAGAGTTCTACAGATGTAGTTCTTTGGTAATTTCTCTACCTGGCTAGTCCCTTCCCATCTTTTACCTCTTAGTTTAATCATTGCTTTCCTGAAATTGCCTGATGTTTTAAGAGGGACCTAGCTGCCTTTCCTAGGGGGCCCCACGGCACTCCTTTCTTATCTCCATCATAACCCTTAGCACACAAGATTGAAATTTCCTGCTTATAGATCTGGATCCTCTACTATATATTCCTTGGGGACAAGGATTATGTTTCATCCACTTCTAGCCTCTGCAGCCAGCACAGCAGCTAACAAAGACTCTTTCTAGAAAGGGAATGACTATTGGCTAGAGAGGAACATGAGAATAATTTTGGCATGGAAGAAATCTATATCTTGATCTGAATTATGGTTACACAAAAGTATAAATGTGTAAAACTTTATTGAGCTGAACTCTTAAAATTGTTTCACATTCTTCACTTAACTGAAAATATTTGAGTTCTCAACTTTCAAAATGAAAAAAAGTGCCAAAAAGCAAAAATCTCTGTGCTACTACAAGTCAGGACAGTGGTTACCATTGTGGTGAATTTGTGACCTGAAGGGAGCAAAAGTGGGTATCTAGAAACTTGGCATTTTTTCTTTTTTTTTTTACTTAAGTCCTAGTTACCTGAGTATTTTCAGTTTGCAAAAACCCATTGAGTTGTATACTTATGATATATGCACATTTATATAGGTGTATTACATTTGAAAACTTAAAAGAGTGAAGTGAGTGAATTACATACATAGATATAGATATCATCTATATCTACATCTGTGGCATTGACCTCTACAAATAAGAGGTCATAATCATAAATAGATTAGAAAAATAAATTCATTTCTTCAAACTGTGCACCTAGTCCCACTTTAGAATCAGCTAAAATAAAACTGAAAAACCTACTTTCTTTCTCTGGTATAAGATCCATTTGTGTAGATGAATGTTCATAAGTACAGACTTCTATTATGTATACATGGTAATCATACATGTATTAGTAACTTTTGCACAATAGTGAATTGCAAATCTTTTCTACAACATGACTCTTTCAGATGTTATTTTTAACACATGACTTTTAAGAACAATTATCTAGAATCACTTTTGGTGTAAAGCATTTTCTCAATTATCTTCTTTCATAGATATTCTTAGAATCACAAAATCTTTACACATTTTTCTTGCCTCAGATGAACTATTGTTTAAAACAAGACTTAAAACGAAAAGTAATTTAGATGCTTCTACTAAAGATGTTCTTAAAACATCCCTAATGCTTTTTAAAAAACCAGTTTCACAGACTTTGCCCAATTTCCCTATGGAGCATTTACGCATGATTTGAGTTTTATTTGGTACACCTATTATAACAGCAGGAATTCTTAATATAGGTATACATTTAATAGCCACATTGTGAACAGCATGAATAAAGGAATAACATGACCTCAAATCAAAATATTGGCTCAATGCCCTGAGCACCCAAAGGCAAGGAAGGAGCCTTTGACTCCAGGTTCCATAAATGGTACTCAGCAAAATTTCAGTTGACTTACTGCAGTCAAGTCTATGTTGAAAAGCAAACTCATGGATAAAAAGATATCAGACCACAGAGCAAAAACAAGGAGCTAGGTCTCAATACAAACACTCTACTACACATCATTGAATGAATAGCCAAAACTATAGTGTTATTAAAATAAAATAATATTTATCACAAATTTTGTATATTATTACAGACTTCAAATGACAATATGGCAATTTATCTAACTTAAAAAATGTTATTTTAAAAAATTCCCTCAATTAGATATGATTCATTTTCCAAATATATATTTTAACAACATACAGAGTACTAAGTTTGGAGAAAGATTTTGAGATAGCTTTCCTGTTTCCCAGAAGGTAAGATTTAGAAATACATCAGTCATTGATGTCAGTTTATGATGGTTCAAATTGCCAAAGGTATTTGGTAAACTTTTATAACTGTCAGAGCTGTAAAGGTTGCTCAGCAGCTCCAATACAAATCAGTTACAACAGTGTTGCACAAATGTGAGAGTACGTGGGTGTGTTTATTCATGACAGTTGAATCTTCGGATATATCAGCATTCAGTTACATATGATGTTAACAATGGCAACCACAATAACAACACCAGTATAAGATGCCAAATAAGATAAACATTTATTCACTTTCAGTATTAGATATTCAAATTTAACAGCTCAGAGCTGTTTTGTAGTTTTCTGATACTCCACCATCCTCAGTCCTGCCTCATTGCACAAGATGGTTGCTTGTGCCCTACTCATCCTATCCACATCCCAGGAAAAAAGCAAAGGGAATAAGAATGGGAATCTCATTCCCTTTGAGCGTTTTTCCTGAAAGTTACATGTAATACTTAGTTTTAATTGATCAAAATATTTTCATTTGTCCATAGTCAGGAGGAATACAGTCTTTGAGGGCGGCAGCAAGGTAGTCAGCTAAATTTGGGGGTTCTTGTTATTTGGAAGAGGAGAAAAATTGAATTTAAAGTGGACAGAATCTTTGTTTTTAACTTTAGAAACTATTAAAACAGACACCTTAGGCTCCTAAAAACTACAATTCTAGATAATTTAATAACATAATTATTATAAAAACAATCAGACTATTATTTACCATAATGTAAAAAAAGTTAAGTGTTAATTAAATTTTCACTTTTAAACTATTTTGCTGACATTCATAAATATAAGTGAAGAAATATTTCTATATATCAAAGAACATCCAAAAATTATAAAAACTGTATAATTATATTTTATTAGTAGTAGGAAGAGAGGAGAGGGCTTTTTTTTTTTTCTTTTATAAGTAAAAAGTTAAGTTAGAAATAATTTCATCCCATTCCTAAGTCAGAATTAATAGTCACAGTTGGGAGTTATACTGTCATATTTGAGAGTCACTGATTTGAACATACTATTTCTGGAAATGATTTCTTTTTAGTAATTACTAACAGTTTATGAAAAGATCTGCAATTTTATTTTTCCAAGTGTTCAAGTAATCTTAACTCATCAAAATGCTAAAATCTTTTATTTCAAAGGCATCTAAGACTTACTCATGTAAATGGCCTGCCTGTTCTCTGACAGCTGGAACCTCTTAGTACAGCTCTGCAGCCCCATCCCCGCCCCCAGCACTGGCACCGATCTACTTTCTAAGCAGGAATTCTTAGCTCATTGTCCACCTTTAACCTCCACCCTGACCTGGCAGCCAGATTTTCCTAGCTGAGCATGTGTACTTGACCTAGTCCCAGGCTTTTCTCATACTAGGCTCTTCAGGAATCCTTCCACAGAATACTGCCGAGTCCCCATCAAGACTGAGAATTAATCTTCTGTTAATAGGAACCCACTACCTTACCAACTAGCCCTTTATGCTGTTTGTTTGAGCATCCATTCATTTACTTAGTAAATCAACATTGAAAGGTGACTACAAGGTCAGACATGATGCCAGGCCCTGGTAATAAAGATCAAAGACATAGTCACCTGCCATCTTGTGGGACAGGTAACCATAATTGTTAAAATGATACTCCTTTAAAGACTTAGATTCAGTTCCTTAAGAATTTCTATTCATTGTTCTTAAGTCTGAACTCTAGTCACATGGGATAAATTTTATTTAGACTTTCACAGATGCATCCTTCAATCTGGAATATTTTGAATAGGATACTCAAGCTTGTAAAATCCTGTTACTTTAACCTTAAAAGAAGTTGTTTTCAGTTTATTCACTGTCTTTTGGGATAAGTCCCACTTTTAAAATATCCTTCTTCACATGCAGAGTTGAGAAATTAATATAGTACAAGAAAACTTTCTAGCATTTTTACCCCTACTTAACAAAGCTGAGTTATTTCATCTAGAGTAGCATGTCACAATTTTTGGTCCCTCCTCCGAAAAAAAAAAAAAAATACTGCAAATAAATTTAAGGACCTTTACAGACTGCTTTTAAGCTAGTGATGATTTTAAGTTCTGAAAGTTCTAGTTGCCTGAACTTCGGTGCCTTCCTTTAAGGTATCATCTGTGAAACAGTCTGCTATAGTAGGCGTTGAAATTGGATTCACATACTGTTCTCCACTTGCTACAAGAACTTGAGAAAATTAATATTCTAAACCTCAGTTATTATAAAATCGTAAAAACAAGGGCCTTTGCCCCTTAGCGTTTGTGAAGGTTATAGCCAATGTATTTAAAACACACTGGCTGTCACATATAAGAATTTGACATATATGAAAGACCAAAGTTAGTTGTCTTTTTAGTGATGAATGATTGATATATAGCTTAGGAATTATTCATCAAAATTAGAATTTATGTTGGATTAAAGTTATCCAATAGAGTCCTGTTGTTTAATTCAATTCATTAGCCACCTAATGTTATGTTTTGTGTTAGGTGCTAGTGATTCAAAAATGAATTATGTATCCTAAAGTCAAGGAGCCCAAAGTCTGGTGAAGAACCTGACATGTGTAGAAACAGTTACTCCACGATCACACAAATAATGCTTGATGGGGCAGTACTCCTGACAGCCCATCACATCCCATTGCATTGACAAATACTGTGCTCCTCCCAGTGTTTCTCACAGCATTTAATGAGCATTCAACAAATATTGATTCGTGAATGGATACAGGTTTCATATTCAAATATTTTAGGTAAATAGTAATGTTGGCATTGTTCAAATATGGTATTCTTAGTTTTGAGCTTTGTGAATTAACTTTTTTTTATGTTGGAGATTTACATGCATTTGGTATTTCTTATTTCTTGAAATTTAAATAATGGAGAAAAGGCAACTGCAACACCTTCCAGAATAAATCTTTAGAAAGTTAATATATTAGTTTGATGTTAAGAAAATATGTATTTATATAATATTATAACAACTTTTTAAAGAAGTCAGATTGGAAAAAATGGTTTGAAGGACATGTACCAAAATAGTTTGAAAAATAAGTATCCTGGATAGTGAGATCATGAGAGATTTTGTTAATGTCCTTATACTTTAAAAATTTTCAAATACTTTTTATTAAATGTGTACATTAAAAGAGAGCTATGATAAACTCTAGCAGCAGAAAAGAAACTGGTGACTGATAAGGTCCCAGGAATATGGACGATGGAAGATTAAGAAGCAACATGAGAAACCTGGGTGTGAGAGGGCCACAAGCTACAGAATAAGATTATCAGTAGAAGGTATTACAATGGTAATAAAGCATAGTTTTTCTACTTCAATAGTATCTAGTTCTCTTTACATTTGGAGGCAGGCCGTATCTCAATTTGTTATTGAGAAAGTCCATTGGCCAATGGGATGATTAAATCATACTGACTATAACCTATCTACCCAGAATTTAGGTAAAAATATGAAAATGAATCTTGTTGCAACTTTAAAAAAATGAGTGGATTGTCCTCAAGCATAGTAATCTAAGTAACGTATCACAAAAAAAATAATTAATCTCTGAACCATACATACACAGCTTTGATTTACCAACAAACAATGCATTTTCTAAACCCAAGATCTTTGTTTTTAAATACTGTAAGAGTCAGGATGGGACCAGGCTTGGTGGCTAACACCTGCCATTTCAGCACTTTGGGAGGCTGCGGTGGGAGGATCTCTTGAGGCCAGGAATTTAAGATCAGCCTAGGTAACATAGTGAGACCTTGTCTATACAGAAAAAAATAAAAATAAAACTGAGCCAGGCATGGTGGTGTGCACTCGTAGTCCCATCTACTCCAGTGGCTGAGATGGAAGGATCACTTGAGCCAGAAGTTGGAAACTACAGTGATCTGCAATCATTCCACTGCACTCCAACCTGAGTGACAGAGCAAGATCCTGTCTCAAAACAACAACAACAACAACAACAACAGAAACATAAAAAATATAAATACAATCAGAGTTAGGATACTTATAGAATTAATGAACTAATTAATCTTTTTATTGTTGCTGTTTCCTTAAATCCTTTTATCTGAAATAATTCAAAGGTGACAGGTATACAAATTGGCAAAACTATATAATTTTAATTAAAAGTATTGTTTGATTTCACCTGATGAAGGCAGAATGTCTCCCTCTAAATTCACACAATATCAAATTAATATCTTAATTATCTAACTTCCGCATTCTCTTTTGTAGTATAGGTGTTTGCTTACACATTTTATTATAATTTCCCTACTGCTAGTTCTGTGAGTTCGTGATCTGTGTCTTATTCATCTGTATATTCCCTAAGAACAGAATTAAATTATTTTTTAGAACTGGTTTTATAAAAATACAGTAGTAAAAGCATTCTCTCAAAGTTCTGAGGATATTTTGTGGACTCAATCAACATTTATTACAGTAATATAAAATAGTTTTCATTTTATGAAACTAGGATAATGAAACCTGCATTCCAAAGCTCCACTTCGTATGAGTGGTCTGTGATCAACAAATATCAACCTTTTATCTATTCTCAATACTTTCTTATGAATACAATGCTTTCTTTCTTCTGTTCAGTTGAATTCTGTCATCATCCCTCTGCATATTCAAGACAGGTGGAGCTAGGGAAAGGCTTCATGGAAAGGATTTCACCTTTCTAAACATTCACCACACCGGTAAGTTCTAGAGCAAAGGCTTTCTTGGATTTTGTTGAGTTGCAGTTTTCTTTTTAATAATAACATAGTTAATCTATTAAAATAATAATGTTACACCAAATCTGATTTCATATTCCTTTTCCTAAAGTAGAAAACTCTCAAGTTGCTTAGTGAAGTGCTAAATGCTTTATATTGACAGACTACCACTGTTCAGCAATCTATATTTGCAGCCTGCCAAATGAAAGCCATAGTTGGATCTTCTTTGTTGTTCACGGTATTTTAAATTACAAATGATGTTGATTTTAATCATCTTTGCTCTATTCACTCACAAAGCTGGATGCTGTACAAGTCAGCTCTCAGATTTTATATGAAATACTTTTTATTGGGCTTAGCACTTGCACAGCACTTTACACCTTCAAAATACTTTGTAAACATTAACCAGTCAATTCTTCCAAAAAAAAAAAAAAAAAAAAAGGAAAAAGAAAATACGTCCTGATGGTATGTGTAAATCAAGTCTAGAGAAAAGAGTTTCTCTATAGCTTAAATCTGAAGGCAAGGTGTTTATTTGGCTATTTATGTTTAAACCAATAGAGTATATTTCAGGAAATATGATCAATTCTTCACTTTCCATTATAACAAAGCACATAATTTCAATGTTATCAATCATATAAAATATAGAAGTATTAATATTATTAATGACCAGTAGAACGTATGCCATATGACAAAGCTCCTACCCATTGAATGCTGCTTTGGACACTACACCAAGAAAATGTTTTGTGACAGTTAATAAAACTCAACTTGTCTCATAGGATTGACATGTATGAGTCACTGCTTCTTTCAGTCCTGTAAGTAGCAACAACTTCACTGGTATAGATACAGGTAAGACTAGCTTGGTCCAAACCTAAATGAGTCCCCAAGTTCACATTAAATATATAAAAATATATAGCACAGCAGGGTCAAACTAATATATTATTTAAAGAGGGCACTATAAATTTTGTGTCTGCTTTTCTAAGTAAAATATATCTTCTGGCTTCATTGGTTCTGTTCTTCTTCCATTCACTCTCATAAAGATTCCCTCATTTTAACCTATGCTTTTAAAAGGAAAAGTTTGTATATTCCTCTTGGAAAATAACATGCTTACTCTGATCATAAAAGAAAATCCATGATAAGCCTAAAATGTTATTGATACTATATATTGTACTAAGTATTGATTAGGGATTTTTCAATCATGTCATAATGAAAAGGAAAAAAATTGTAATTTTGCCATTTAAAAATTTGGAAATTGAAAACAGAAAGACAAAGGTCATATCAAGAAGAAACTTCAAGGCTGAGGATAAGAAGGGAAACCGTCTCAATTTGATAGCCGATTGTGCTGTGACCACAACTCAGAAAGCTGTCTGTGATTTTAAGGAAAGCCTGCACTATATTTTCAACAATTAAACAACTAGAATGCAATAAAATGTACTCTTAAAAAATTTAAACTAATTAAATTTAGCAGAGTTTGAGCAAATAATGATTCACAGATCAGGAAGCACTCAGAACCAGAAGAGGTTCATAGAGCTCGACCCAGCAATGTGGGCAGGCAATATTTATATAGACAGAAAAAGAAAGTGACATACAGAAATATATTGGTTATGGCTAGGTGTTTCCCTTATATGAGCCTGGTCTGAATAGTTGGTGGCCTCTGATTAGCTGAAGCGTGGCTGCTGTGATTGGCTGTGAATCAGCTATTTGTTATAAGAATATGCTCTTAATTTAGGTTGCAGTTTGTTTACATCCTTAAGTTAGGTTGCAGTTTGCTTATATAGTAAGTTAGGTTATAGTTTGTTATCCACAGAGGCAGCTTTAGGCCAAATTTAATTTTATTTCACAATAGTCACAATTAAAAGCTATATGCCTAAAGGTTTAGATTTTAATTAGGAAACACTGCAAGTTTACTGATGTATTAAAAATAACGTTTTTACATTCCTTAAAAAATCTTTATCAAGGGAGGACAAGTTAGAGACTGAAACTCGAGATAAATTACTGAAATTGAGAAATAAAAGCTATGGATAAACCAAAGTGATCTCATAATCCTCAGACTCCTTTCTTCTGTGTAAGCATCACAATATTTACTTATGATAATGGTAATATTATGCACATCCATCAGAGTTTGTGACATATTTAGGACAATCTCTTTTTTTTATTTTTTCCTTTTTGTTTTTTTAAGACGGAGTCTCGCTCTGTCACCCAGGTTGGAATGCAGTAGCGCGATCTGGGCTCCCTGCAAGCTTGGCTCGCTGCAAGCTCCGCCTTCTGGGTTCACGCCATTCTCCCGCCTCAGCCTCCCGATTTAGCTGGGACTCAGGCGCCCGCTACCATGCTCCGCTAATTTTGTTTATTTATTTTTAGTAAAGACAGGGTTTCACCGTGTTAGCCAGGATAGTCTCAATCTCCTGGCTTCATGATCCGCCAGCCTCGGCCTCCCAAAGTGCTGGGATTACAGGCGTGAGCCACCACACCCAGCGGACATATTTAGGACAATCTTAAAAAATAAAGAAAACAACAACAACAACAACAACAAAAAAAAAAACCCACTTAACCATATACTATGCAGTAGGATTTTTACATTGGATTTTATATCTTGTTAATATCATCAATATTATTACCTTATCATGTTCGGGTATCACTGCAAAAATGTTATTTGATTGTTAAGGTAGGGTATTTGTTTTTGCACACATATAGAAGACTAAAGCTCCAAATAGAAAAAAAGAAGCTGTAATAAATTTTAATATTAAAGTTTAGGAGAACAATATTAACATTCTGGAAACTAATCTGTTTCTATGAATTAATTATAGGACATCTAAAAGTAAATTTTAAAAATCCCTTTAGACAATATTTTACGTACACATTTTAATTCCTAAATCATTCTTTTAAACTTTCCCTCCAGAAATATACTCAATAAAGAGATTAAATAGATCAAATAATAAATTTGGAATTAAGCTGAAAACAAGCGATCACTTAGGATGTGATTTCTGCAGCCCCAAGAAGGACCTCTGACTAAAAATAAATAAATAAAAATACCCTTTCCCTGGTCTCAAATGCCTCAGTTTCTACAACTTCGGATTTCTAGGTTGACTGTTTTGTTAAGTACTAAATATTCTCAGGAAGACCAATACTTTAAGCTGTGAAATTCTGGAGCCACCAAACAACGTTATTTACTTGACAGATTCTGCCTTGTCTAAGATACAGATGGAAATTGATCACTAATGAAGACCGTTAACTCAAAACCTGGCCATGTCTCGTATAACAAGGTATGGCACAGTTTCTATTTTATAGCTTCCACATATACCTTGATGGGAGATTGTCATTGACATAATAAAATGTGAAACAGCAGGAAAATATTATAAACCAAAGAAGTAGCCTATTTTAACAATCCACTGTCAGGAAAATTTTCCGCACATCAGACCTAAATTTCTCCATCAACAGCTAAGTACATTTAAGGGCATTCTCAGTTGTTCTTTTGGCTGATTTCCTCTTTTTCTTATGGTTAGGACTTTATATTTTCAAAGAGCTTTTCAACCACATTTACTAGTGTTTCTTCACAAATATGCCTGCAGTTTAATACTTTTTTTCCACTATTTTACAAATCCTGATGTTGGAGCACAGAGATATTAAGAAGTATGTTCAAGGTTACACAGCAAGTTAAAAGCCCAGCAGGGGATAGGCTACGCAGCACCTGAGTTTCCAGACTGCTGTTTAGCCAACTGGGCCACTCTCACAGGACGCTCACGACACAATGAATTAAGAAAGAGAGAAAATAAACTTGAACTAGAAAATGAAATTATGAAAACAGAAAATGTATTATTATTAAAATCATAATTTCTCTTTCAACAGATATAAATAAACTATGATGCAATGCTTATCATGCAGCCTCTGGGTAGACTTGCAGACTGATTAATCTAACCTTGTCTGTCTTCGTACTTCTTTTACCCATTTTTATCAGGGCATAAAATAAGTTAAGAAGTAGATCGTATATCTGGTGGCCAAAATGAGACATGTTCTATTGCCTCATGTTTGGGTCTCATAAATGTGGAATTTTGTCAGGGGTATGTCTGAGCTCTTCTGCTCAACCTCCTCCCAGCTCTGTATTTCCCAATCAGTCCTCAGGATGGGTATCAAGAAAAGGGAAAATAAGAAAGACTTGGCATTTGAGTTTTGAAGGTTATAGCTACATATTTGATAATCAAGAGCTCTTGAACTGCACCTGGATACTAATTCTGAATGGAAGCTTACAATTGTAAGGTAGAAATATGACGAAGTAGTGAGCAGAGACATCAATAACTCCCACATAAAGATGTTTCTATACTTAAATCTAAACGGAGAGGCCTCATAATTCCTAAGATTCCTCAGTCAAGAGGCATTCTTGAATGCCCTTAATGTGTCGAGATCTGAGGTAGGTGGTAGGGAACAGCCACAAAAAAAGTTCTATTCAAGAGCAATAACCTAATTCTGTTTGAAGTGTCAGAAGAGTCTTCACAGAAGAGACAATATTTGAAGCAGAGACTTGAAGGACACATAAGAGTTAGCCAGATTGAAGAGGATAGGGAGAAGAGTTTTCAGGCTTTGGGAATCAGTACATGCAAAGGAACAAAGGCTAAAAAGGGCATAGGACACTGAAGTTATCATAAAAGGCCAATAAAGCTACAGGAAGAGATAAAAAGATGACAAGTGAACTTTGAGGGGTAAGCAGGAAACAGGACATGACAGGTCCTATAGGTAACGATGAGTATTTTTTTTTTTCACTGTATTCTTAAGCCACGGAAAGCCGTGGCTTAAAATGTATCTTAAAATACATTTTAAGAGGGAAATAATATGATTATATTTAAAATTTTTTAAAAATCCCTCAGGTTTCTGCATGTATTATCTGTTTTTCATGTTCTTTTCATGTCCATTTTCAGGTGTTCAGCTCTTACTCTACACAAATCCTTTTCGTGTGAGGAAGATGTGGCTGTTGGGAGAGTCAAGTAATTGAATGATGTGAATTTCCTGGAGTTTCCATAAGTTCCTGTAAATTTAGCCTCCAACTGAAATAAACCAACTGGTACTCTTGTGAAATTCAAAATTATGCTATCATCAGCTAAGCTGAATGAAAAGAAATTAGACACGAAAGTCATAGGCAGCCCTTTTTAAAATTGTATCTTTTATAGAAACATCATTATATGGAACAATTAAAAGAAGCAAATTTATTTGAATGTGCATTTTTAAGACAGTTCCACAAAAGCATAACTAGCAGTAGCAGAAGTACAAAAAATTCTGTATCAAAGACTATCCTCAGAATATGAGATTAAACTCCACATACAAGCCATGAAATAAAATTCAGAAGTATGAAGTATAGCATAGCATACAATTGATATCCAAACCATTAAAATAATATCTAAGACTAATAAAATACTGCTTTAAACAACTTATCAAAATTATCCATTCTTTTGTAGCATGCCTTTATAGTTACATCATAGTCATCAAATACAAGTAACATGAAACATTTAATTACAAGTAACTCGTAACTCTTTCGGCCCAGTGCATACACCCAGCTTTTTATTTAAATTTTTATTTAGTTTCACTTAACCTTTTAACCTTTTGAATTAATAGTAAATATATCAAGGCATTAATAACTTTTTTTTTTTTTTTGAGATGGAGTCTTGCTCTGTCACCCAGGCTGGAGTGCAGTGGCCCGATCTTGGCTCACTGCAACCTCCATCTCCGGGTTCAAGTGATTCTCTTGTCTCAGCCTCCCAAGTAGCTGGGACTACAGGCGTGTGTCACCACATCTGGCTAATTTTTGTGTTTTTAGTAGAGACGGGGTTTCACTAGATTGGCCAGATTGGTCTCGGCCTCCCAAAGTGCTGGGATTACAGGTGGGATTAAAGGCCACTGCGCCCGGCCCTTAATAACATTTTATGTAGATTGTATTTTAACATTTACCAGGCGTAAATAAAATGTTCCTGCTTTGGAAGGTATTTTTTTAAGCATAAAATGATGAATTAGCAATTCCCTATAATAAAGTTATTCATGTTTATTACTTAAAATTTTTTCATAGCAATAGAAATTCAAGCAAAACGATCACAATAATCTATTTTAAAAGTCACTTAATGACAATATAAGGATCAGAATTGACTTTTGATGCCTAGCTCCTTGTACTGATATCCTAAATTATTCTGGTCAAGAACAACCATTAATCAGAAAAGTCTGAAGAACATTAAGATCTGGATAGTTTTTCAGACTACTAGAATATTCTGAAATTCTGAAAAAGAAAGAACAAAGATTCTAATTTCAGAGGCTTTTAAAATGCCTGATTTCAGTAGGTCTCAATTATAAAGATTTCATTTTAACAGCATGGGCAAAATAAAATATGTTTTGCTAGCACCTACTGCTGCAGATGTGCAACTGAAGTAAAAGAATATATTTTGAAAAATGTAAAATGGCGTGTAAATAAAAAGTATTATAAATCACATTTCATAAACTCAGTTGATCAAGAAATGTAACTATAGGTTTCTATGAAATGATTTTATTTGGAGTCCAGATTCCTCCCTGTGGTAGAACTTAATCTTAGGCAATTCGCCACCATCTCCCCATTCTCCCATTTCCTGTCTCTAGGATGTGTTCACAGATCAAAAGCATGAAGTGCGAAGTATAAAGGTGTACTTTGCCGGGATTGGTAGGGATGCCCTGAGCATCGACTGAGGTGCCCTGGTCACATTGTGCCTTCAATCTTAGTTCATGCACATTATTCTAAATCATCTGTCTTTCCAAACCATCAAGTCAAGCCCAGCTTTTCCTAATATATTAGTATCCTTCTGCGGTCCACAGGACTATTCTCTGACAAGCGCCACTAAAGTCTATAGAACCAACTTTCTGTCTATTCCTCTGCCACTCGTGTGCATTTTCCACTCCTCCCAGCCTATCATGGGTGCCCATAAACTCCGCCAAGTTTTCCTAAGACCTTCTCTACTCAGGGCTTGTTTCCTGATGCCATGTTGCTACCTCCCTGAGCATTCTCTAAAATGAGGAAAGTCCTGGGACCACTTGTACATGCACCCTACTTAGAATTTCTGTCTCCATTCCTCTGGCTCAGGCTGGGAGATGTAGTGTGAGGCCCTTCTTCTCAGATACCCATCACTGTCTAAACTCTACTATATTTGTCTTGATGCCCCCTTACCACGTTGTTACGGAATCTTCTTTAGCCTCAGGGAAAGAAAACCTTGTTCTTATATTAGGTAAGAACTTTAATCTGCCAAATCTATATTATCAAAAAATCCTCTAATTATTAACTTGATTCAACTCAACAATTCAGGCATAATTGCAATCATTTTAGGCTTCTTTACTGAGGATTGCATTAGATTTCAAGAGGCTGTGCCAGGGCGGGTAGGATGACCATCTAAACAGAGCCTTTAGCTACATTTAACTCCAGTAGGTCCACAAACATCAGTCCATGTAGGTACAATTAAACAAGCCCTTTTCCAACTGCAGGGCTTCTTCAGAAACTCCTGTCCATTCATTTACTTACATGACTTGGCCAGAGACACAGGGGCTCATTCTGTTATTTGGGGCCCATACTGAAGCATGAAACTTCCACACTCCATCTGTTTATCCCTGACCAAATATGTCTTACAGCCTTCTCTGGGTGCTGACATTGTCTGTGCTTTATTCAGAAAGGGAAGGACAAGTGTTCTATGTCCCCAAATTGCCCCAAAATATTATTGCTTTACCCAGGCCCATTCCTGGCAAGCAATGTCTCCCTAGACCCTTTCCTTAGGAATCCATCCTTCTACGTATTTATTATTTTGTGGCACAACTATTCTTCTTGTTGGAGTATAGGAGGTAAAAAGGAGCCATAACTCTTAGCTATCAATTTGAATTGGCTACTTGAATGTGAAAATTCAGAATTAATGTGCTTTGTTTTCTCTGCTTTCTGTGGTCTTATCCCTTTTCTGAAACAAGGAAGGTGAATGCTGAGCTTCTGAATGAAGAAAGTTTCCGTAGGAGAAGGAAGCTGTTAAAAATATGTTATAGATAACAATTCAAAATATAATGCTATTGCATCATTATTCTTCTCATTACTCTATGTGGGTTTTAGTTACTACACTCAGAATAAATACAGAATAAATACAAAATAATTATTTTTGTATTTTATTGATTAGTCCTTTTATTTTCTTTATGATTTTTACCTTTAGAATTTTTTATGGGATCAGTTACCTGGTTTACAGAAAACAGTATTAAATAGGTTGAGGAAAACTAGGCTACATTAAGTAAACTGTCTTCCTTTTAGTTCTTTAATATTAAGGAATAAAAATGCATGGCACACACAATAAAGACCACACTAAGTAGATGATAAATATGAAGATTTGTATAAATTGTAAGGTTTTATATAAATATTATATTATTATAATCTGAGCTCCTAGGAAATATATATCCTCAGTGATCTAAATGGTATTATTATTGTCAGTAGAAAAGGGAGAGGAAATATTTACCAGTTTGGATAAAATGAAAATATATATATATGTGTGTGTGTGTGTACATATATATATATATATATATATATATAACTGCATCTTTTTGTTCCATGTCACCAACCACAAACACATCAAAAGTATTCGGAATCCTTACCTGTGCAATAGAATATATAAGAAAGTGTAATGTTCCCAATAATTCAGCATGTAACAAAAGCTATATGTTATTTATCTTTAGCTACTGTTGTTCTTTCAACTTGGCCATAAAATATATAGACCCAGCCATTGGTATATTGTGATTTCTTTGTATTGACATTGTCATGTTATACGCAAAATATTGTCATATTGAATGTTATTCCAATGGTATGTTTTTAACATTTGAAAAAGTACAGGACAATGACAGGAGAGCTGGAGTCAAAAAATCCCTGAGCAAACAAGGATGTTCACCTACATCTCCAACACTGAATTGAAATTGCGGACTTGACAAATCGTTTGCTATTCCAGTCTTGAGTCTTCCTAATTATAATGATAAAGATAAAGTAAAAAGCACCTGAAGCAGACACAGCAGGACTTTAATTCCAAGTCTGCCCTGTTTTTTTTTTTTTTAATAGCTTTATAAGTTCAATGTGCACTTAGCTTTCCATAAGAATCACTTATCTACTAGTTAATTTCCAATCCTCAAGAAATACACAGAGATTGGGATGGCCTTAGCACAAATTCTCCTTTTTCACAGGAGACGTAACTAGAAAAAACCCATGGGACAATTGTGGTTTTTGAAATAAAAGTAGTCAAATTACACTGATATATAAAGAAATGGCAATTTATGTTTGATGAGGTATACATCTTTATAGAATGGATTGAAAAAGATCAATATTAATGTGATCTAGACTACATAAAACTCTAAATTTATTGTGTAATTATATACTTAAATATCATACCAACACTTTGTTTTGTTCATTTTTAAGGTTACCATATTTTTATAGAAAAAAAAAAAACTCAAAGTTCCTTTTTTTTTTTTTTTTTTTCCCAGAATGTAAGATATCAGACCCTAAAGAACCAAAGTTGTTATTTCTGTGGAAGACCAGCCAACCTATTCTTATAGCTGAAACAAGGGATCTGGCCTGCAAATAGTGTGTTAAGGCATCCTCCAAGTTTCAAAACAAGAGTACACCATTTTGAAGGCCTATAAATAGAAAGAATTTTTCAAATATAAATTCAGTAATGACCTCTGTCTTTGGAAAAGATAATTGCAATGTGTTACTGCGAACCAATTTAAACCTGTATTTCTCATTGCATTTAATATTTAAATTTATTTTTTATCATTATATATCAACAGTTCTTTCTGGAGCAAAGCAATCCTATTTGACTTTTTTTTTTTTTTTTAAACCTTATAGTGCACACACACATGTATGTGTAGGGTTATTTAAACAAGGAAACATTTACATCAAAATGTTCAAAGAGTTATCCTGGAATAGAAATGCTGAAAGTATATTTTCAAGAAGTTTTAAAATTCTAGGCTGGCCTCAATGTATTCAGTAGCATGTCAGAAACAGAAAAAAAAAAAAAATTAATCTCTCCATTTGCTTATTCTTATTAACATATATAGAAAAAAAGTTGCTCTAAACCTAATGCCTATGCAATATGTTTGTTTCCTGATCTGATGGTAAATCATAACTGGGCACTTGGTTATATTTTTTAATGTTCTACATTTCTAGCACTGCTACTGTGTTCACAATGAGCTTTATATCTGACAGTAATTTTATTTTCAGGTTCAGTCTTATGATGCCTTTCTGTAGAAATAGGTTCTATCACAGGAACAAATTATTCAAATCTAGTTTAACGGACTCAGCAATTCTCCTCAGTTTTATCTTGGGCATTTTGTATTCCTTTCCCTAAACCTAGTGGCTATGTAACAATTCAATTACCAAAGTCCTTCATCCAGAAAGTGCCGTTGATTTCCGGTA
This sequence comes from Rhinopithecus roxellana, assembly GCF_007565055.1. NCBI lineage: Eukaryota > Metazoa > Chordata > Mammalia > Primates > Cercopithecidae > Rhinopithecus > Rhinopithecus roxellana. The sequence continues at coordinate 73,973,862 of NC_044551.1, forward strand.
ATTCTTATTCTGTTTGATTTCTTCTTCTTCTTTTTTTTTCTCCTAGTTTAACACATGCCAGTTGGTGTTGCCTGAGTTAAAAATCTTGAAATAAGCCTGGCACTGTGTCAGTATATAGGTTAAAAAATGAAACAAAAATATTTAATAAAATATACACTAGAAATGGAAAATAAGATTAGCAGTGGCATTTCCTGTCATAAGGGCATTTTCTGTCTATGCACACAAAATAAAACAAGCTCAGTGCAGCTGAAGAAGAGAGGAAAGAGAGAGATGGTATAAACTGAAAGATGAAAAGGCAGAGAGTGAGTGTACAGAAGCACGTTGAGAGCATGCAGAGTCAGCTGGCAAGAAAAGGCAACTCGAAGAGCCTCAGAAGGTAAAACCTCAGTTGGCAGATAAAGTGGGTAAGAAGCAATTTTTGAAATAAAATAGCAATAGCATAAGCAACTTGAAGGAAGATGAAAAGAGCAAGGTGATAAAAGTATGCAAGAGTCTTTGGAGATTATTAGTAATTTTAGGGAATTACAATGATGAAAAGTTATAAGGGAAAAAGACTTTACATATTCTTTAATAAAAGAAAATTACCTGTCAAAATCTGTCTGCATAGACACTAGTATTACATTCTTGTTCTTCAAGAAAAAGGCATGTCTGCTGGTCAGATTTAGGTTCATCTGTCCTCTAGTTCTCTAAATAATGTTTTTTCTGATAAAATATGCAAATACACACATACATATATATATTTTGTGTGTATATTATATGTGTGTGTGTGTGTGTACATACCTATACATAAAATAAACACTCTGGAACTAAAATTTAAAAGAAAGTCAAATAAAATAGACAATAGTGGAACTCCACAAAACTTACCAGTAACCTGAAATAGTGTAACAAATTTAAAGTTAATTCCCATAAATCTTCTACATACATTAGTTATATCTATAAATAATAAATTCATTAAAGATCAGCAATTATCTGATTAAATTATTCCATACAATAGGTACATTTAGATAAATCAGATAGATATATATTTGGAGAGGAGACCTGAGAAAACTTCCCTTTGTCAACACTGATTAAACGTGTCAAATAATGAGTTTCTACTTAAAATATGGCAAGTGCCCACAGACCCTCTTAATGATTCCTTTTAGGTATCTGCACATCAAGTAACAGAAATACATATAGGTAACATTTTTGGAACATGTTTATCCTATTTTGTACTTTTGTATTCCATAAAGAATCTTAATAATAGACTTCTTTAGAAAGAGCACTGATGATTTCAATACATAGTCATAGAAGGTTAATAAAAATAGCTAAAAATTATTCGGCCCTTACTATGAAGCAGATGCCTTTACTGCAGTTGAAAAAACATAGGACTGGGAAGTTACCTCACTCTTCTGCCTCCTTTATATCTAGATTTCAGCTAGATTATATAAAGTATTTCTACATACCAACTGGGCATGGTGGCTCATGTCTATAATCCCAAAACTTTGGGAGGCTGAGGTGGTTGGATCACGATGTCAGGAGTTCAAGATGAGCCTGGCCCACACAGTGAAATCCCGTCTCCACTAAAATATAAAAATTAGCTGGATGTGGTGGCACACGCCTGTAGTCCCAGCTATTCAGGAGGCTGAGGCAGGAGAATTGCTTGAACCCAGGAGGCGGAGGTTGCATTGAGCCAAGATCACATCACTGCACTACAGCTTGGGGGAACGGAGCAAGTCTCAGTCTCAAAAAAAAAAAAAAAAAAAAAAAGTATTTCTACATACCAATATGAAAAAATATCTTATAGAAAAATCGTCAAAATAGAGATAGGTACTTCTAAGAGAAAATAAATATTTGAAAAGCTAATCAGCACAACCAGTAATCAAGAAAATCAAAAATAAAATAAGATGTAATTATTAGTATTGGTTATATCTGGCTTGGCACGGTGGAGACAAACGGTCATCTACACACTGTTGATAGGAGAAAGTACTATGGCAGGATGTATCAAACTCAAATGTGAGCATGATGGCAAACAAATAGTCCTGTCTCTAGAAATAGACCTGTTAGAAATATTCAACTTGTGGGCCAGGCATAGTGGTTCATGCCTGTAATCCCAGCACTTTGGGAGGGAGAGGGGGCAGATCACCTGAGGTCAGGAGTTTGAGACCAGCCTGACCAACATATAGTGAAACCCTATCTCTACTGAAAAATGCAAATATTAGCCGGGTGTGGTGGTGCACATGCCTGTAGTCCCAGCTACTCAGGAGGCTGAGGCAGGAGAATCACTTGAAACTGGGAGGCAGAGATTTCAGTGAGCCGAGATCAGGGCACTCTACTCCAGCCTGGGTGACAAAGTGAGATTCCATTGCTTAAAAAAAAAGAAAGAAGCCGGGCGCGATGGCTCAAGCCTGTAATCCCAGCACTTTGGGAGGCCGAGACGGGTGGATCACGAGGTCAGGAGATCGAGACCATCCTGGCTAACACGGTGAAACCCCGTCTCTACTAAAAAAAAAAAAAAAAAAAAAATACAAAAAAAAAATACAAAAAACTAGCCGCGCGAGGTGGCGGGCGCCTGTAGTCCCAGCTACTCGGGAGGCTGAGCCAGGAGAATGGCGTGAACCCAGGAGGCGGACCTTGCAGTGAGCTGAGATCCGGCCACTGCACTCCAGCCTGGGCGACAGAGCAAGACTCCGTCTCAAAAAAAAAAAAACTCATTTTTGCACTCGGAGATATGAAAAAGAAGTTCATTCATAGCAAAAATAGAGACAAACTTCTCAACAATGAAGAAATTATAAATACTACAATTGACATGAACAGGAGACAGAAATACTGGGTAGAAGAGAGGGGTTCCCCAGCATAGGCTGCTCCAACCTCAAGCCTGGAAACCACAGCCCTAAGTGAGAACAGGCATTTCTGTTTTGGTGCTCAAAAAGCTGCCTTTTGGTCCGCCATGCCCCCTATCCTATACCCATATAAACCCCAAACCCCAAGCTCCAGGAGAACGCAAGCAGAAGAATGGCAGAACAGCGTGGCAGAGAAGGAGAAAAAAGGAGCATCTGTAAGCCAAGAGGAGTTCAGCTGGGGACAAATGGAGAGGAGATCGGCATCTTGGCAGTCAAACTCCAGGGGAAGATGATCTTCCCACCCATTCCCTTTCCAGTTTCCCATCCATCCTGTTGAGAGACACTTCTACCACTCGATAAAACCTCTGCATTCATCTTTCAAGTCTGTGTGTGACCTGATTCTTCCTGGACGCTGGACAAGGACCTGAATACGGAGAGGACACTGAGCTGGTTAACACAAGCTGTCTGTGGATGGCAAAGCTGAAAGAATGCGCTGTAACACATGCCTACTTAGGCTTCAGGAGTCACAGACACCCACCCCTAGACACTGCCATGGGGCTGGAGCCCAGACCATTCATCCTGGCTCCTGCACTTCCCTGTCTTCATGCTTCCCCTCCCATAAGGGGTTTGAGCTCGCGACAGCTGAACAGAGAGCCACACACCTGTGGCACGTCCTGGAATGAAGGCCAGAGGACTCTCCCGTTTCAAAATTATATCATATCTCTACTATGGAAAACTATGAATTAATTAAAAGGAACAAAATAAATTGTGGGAAAATAACTCCAAGATATATTTTAAGTGAAAAAATAAAATTAAATACCGGTAAATAGATAAGAAAATTGCTGTTATATTGGCAGAAGGAAATAGAATTTGCTGTTGAGAGCCTAAAAGTCGACTTTCATATTTCAATTCTATATACATCTGGGTTTTGGAATAGCTTATAAAGTATTCCTATGTTACAGATATAATTAAAAAGCAATACAAAAGTGAAATTCTTTCTGAATCTCCTATTTTTCTTGAGAAGTTATGAGGCTCAAATACACATATAAAATTGTTTTAGTTGTGTTTTAAAACACCTCAAAGAAATTTAAAAATATTTTAAAAAAGTAAAACTCACCATTTTGGAAAGAGCAGCATATTTAGAATCATAGAACTTTGCACTTACTCTTTATACAACCTCTTACAAAAATCTTTGAAATCTGAACCTCACTCTCCCATTTTCAAAATGCTATCTGTCCTGCTGATTTCTCATTTCCATAATCATACCATTCCAGACTCAATTTCTGGGGCTACTGCCAAGTTCAAAAGGGTTCTATAAAATTCATTCTGCAAACAGCATAGCATTTTATATATTGATAGGTATAGATGTAGATATTTAGTTAAGCTGAGACTACTGGGGAAAAATATAAGTAAGTCTGTTTTTGTATCTTTTAATGTAATTCAACATGTATCATATTAGAATCTACAAACAAAACACAAAATGCAGCTACTTATATTTAATCTCCTACATTTTGAAATTAATAATGTAATCTGTTTTATAAACTAAAAACTAGCTATTATAATTGTTTCAGAAAACAGTATTGAAGTTTTTCTGCATTTCATTCAACAAAAAGCTAAAAGAAGAAGAAAATGTGTATGTTTTTACTCATAAAAGATTAAGGATCAGTTAGCAGCTTGCAATAAGTACTGTATCACTGTTCAGGGGCAAGGCAATTATAATAAGTAGAAACTATACTTGTGTATTGCTGTAGGGGGAAAATACTTATTAGATTTATTCATAAAATTGAGTACATTTTTAACTTACAACTGCTTTACTTAAACCTCATGATATGGTTTGGCTGTGTCCCCACCCAAATCTCATCTTGAATTGTAGCTCCCATAATTCCCATGTGTCATGGGAGGGTTCCAGTGGGAGGTAATTGAGTCATGGGAGTGAGTCTTTCCCATGCTGCTCTCATGGTAGTGAATAAGTCTCATGAGATCTTAAGGTTTTATAAATGGGAGGTCCCCTGCACACACTCTCTTGCTTGCCACTATGTAAGGTGTCCCTTTGCTCTTCCTTTATCTTCTGCCATGATTGTGAGGTCTCCCCAACCATGTGGAACTGTTAGTCCATTAAACCTCAATCTTTTATAAATTATCCAGTCTTGGGTATGTATTTATTAGCAGCATGAGAACAGACTAACACACCTCATGTGCTAAATAAGAAAGACAGATGAGATTAGATAGACAGATAGATGCACACATATAATCAAGGAAATATAAAGATGCAAGTTCATAAATTACATTGTACTCAGGAAAAAGTAAATAATTTTCATTTGTTTAACATTTACTCAGCACTTTTCACAGAAAATAACCTGACTAATAAGCAATTGCAATGGCTTAAAGGTAATGTGCAAGAATAGATCTGGTGGTGGAATACGAATATTTACTTATGAAAGTGACAATTAGCTCACAAAAGAAAAAAAAGAGAAAGAAAAGAGAGAGTAAAAAAATAATTTAGATTGAAGGTTATAGCAGCTGTGCAAATAAAGAAAATGGTACAATCAACGGTTCACATCCTTCTGATGGATCATTGAAAAAGTTCTATGTAAATAGTTTTAATGTTCAAACTCCTGTAGAAAATAATGCAGTGAAAAAATGCAAGTAAGAAAATGCATACAAAGTATGAAGAATCTTGCAATCACTTTTCTTCCAGCAGATATGGGCCACCGATCAGCTGATTTATATATTTAAAAAATAACCCAGAATTAATGACTTTTAAAGAATGACAAATAACCACAATCTTTGATGGAAAACAGTAAATGCTGTAAGTGTGATATGCCCTATTGGATCATGGGTACCATGCAAATGACAACACAATGGCCTAGAATTGTAGCCTGAATGCTAAATCAAGTTTCCAAACAGAGAAATTTTTCTCACCTTAAGATTTTTTAATAAAATAAAGTAACAAAAGTTAATGGCCTGCCAGATGTTCACCACAGGGAGTTTGTTTCACGGAAATTGAAGAAGGAACTTAATTTTGAATTTATGGGAACATTTCCCCTCCATTTTCCCTTGTTTGTCCCAGGTTGCTTTTCAGCCTTGTTGACCAAAGCCAGAAGTGCCACACTGGGACTCTTTCAGTGCTATTCATCTCTGCATTAGAACAAGATGTGTTTACATTTTTCTTTATTTTTTTTTCCTTGCCAGGGTACAGCTAGAAGTAGCAATAAAATTATCCTAAAACCAACGATTGTTCTGATAATTTTTTATGAGCTCAGCAGAAAATGTATCAAATGAATCAATGAAAATATCTTGAAGCACAATCAGATATTCAATCTGTAGTGTCCTGTGAAGATATTTTGTTTTTCAGCTTCCGTATTTAGAGTGCATGTGTGTGTGTGTGTGTGTGTGTGTGTGTGTGTGCATGTGCACATGTGTGTGTTGTTTATTTAATTAAACATTTTGAAAATCAAGCGAAATTAAAACATTGCATTTGGGTGTTATTCAAGTTTATATAATAGTAGTTTATATAATTCTTCTACATAATAGTAGAAGAATCCACATTTTTCAAAGCAGTTTTAGCTTAAAGTGTTAGAGACCTATGTGTGTATGTCTTGGGCAGGGGCTGAAGGAGTTGAGAATGAAAGAAGAATAAAATCAATCAGCTAATCCTCAAATTGTAGAACCATACTTAACAATTATTTAAGGAAATGTTTAACATCCATTTACACGTGGAAATCTGCACAAAGGGTAGACTCTACCCACTCTCTTTCTTAGTGGCTCCTAAACTTTCAAGTATGAATAAAAATCACCTAAAAGTTAGTTAAAATTGTAGACTTCCAGACCCGGCCAAGAGAACTTGAATATTGGGAAGAATCTCAGGAGACTTTCCTCCAGATGGTGCATGATCCACAACTTGAAAAACACTGTTTTCTATTCTTACGACCAAAAAAAGCACACAAATCTCTTCAGATAATTGTACCTAACAAACAATTGTGGACGTTGCACTTTTCTTTGATATCAACAAAAATGAGGCCAATAATTTTTGTAAAACATGTATATGATAAGTGTTTTATAGTCAACTGAAAGAAAAAATCGAAACCTAATAAATATTTATTGAATATACAATTGAAAGAATAAATATACAAACAGATTTACCCACATGCAATCCCCTGGATACTCAAATTTTGTAGCCAGAAATAAAAAAATCCCTCTTTCAAACTGATTAACTTTCTGCATAATTTACAATTTAAAAACAATTCTTGTGTTACCTTAAACCAAAATAAGCAAAATAATATATTAGTAGGCAGTACATAGTGTTTATGTTTTTTCATTGGAAAATGTTATTCTAATGCACTCTCTCTTGTTCATTGGTGTTGCGAGTAGCAAAATGTTCAGTATCCCTGACTGAGGGAAGACATATGAACTGAATGAAGAATATATCATTTACCTAACCAATCTTTCACTTTAAGGGCAGTATTTCTCAAAGTTTAGCCATGAGTATAATCTCTTCATAATTTTGGCTGCCATATCCTTGTAAGACGTGTTAATACATCATGAAAAAGAACACAGGAATTTGCTGTAGTCACTACCTATTATAGTGCGTGTATATATTATATACAATATATTATAATATTAGCATATGGTACCTACGAAAGAAGGACTGTTCCAAATCTTTCCATGTATAGGAAATTCTTAAAATGCTCAAAACACCTTACCCTTAAAGAGCCAAGGACTCATTATCTTCTCCAATGACCTTTGGCAAAGAGTAAAGGGAGGTGGTGATGCTACTATGGGGAGTGTGTGTATATAATCTATAGATATATCTATAGATTAATTTCAGTTATCTCACTAAATCTCCAGTGTGTTTAATTAGCTATATTTTTCCACCTCATATTTAAAATTTTAAAAATCTCAGCTATTAAAGTTTAAAGGTGTTTGTTCATCTACCGCCTAAAATAACGTTATGTCCCAGCAGCAATTCATCCACTATATTTTGAGAAACTATGCTTCCAGACTCCAAGTCCTAGAAATAAGCAGTCCTTCAAATAATCTCACACTCAGCTATGAATGAAGGACTCTTCCAAATCTTTCCATGTATAGGAAATTCTTAAAGTGTTCTAAACACATTATACTTAAAGAGCCAAGCATTCACTATCTCTTCTCTAATGACCTTTTGAAAAGAGAATAGAGAAGTGGTGACACAAAATGTCTTCATCTACATATTTCACAATGTATGCTCTGTTAAAGGGAAGTCACCAGTCAAATGACAGCAGAGGACTTGGGGTCACTCTCTCTGTTATTTACAGAAAAAAGTAAAATCTACACAATTCAATTTGCCAAGATAACTCAGGCTAAAATGAGGTGAACATTATCCCCAGATTACAGAAATAATCATCTCTATCTATATATTTTTCTAAGAATGATTGACCTTAGTGTGATGGCTCACAATTTTTCTAATTTGATTAAGTCTACCTTATACTGCATCGGTTTTATTGTGTTTAGTTTTACCTAAGTTATTTATTCTTCCCCGCTGGTTTGAAGACTTAAACAAAAACAGTTTATTGGGTAAAGTGTTAAAAGTATATAAGAAGGCTATGTATGTTTCTATTAATATATCACAGAATAAAAAACTCAGGGATAAACATGAATAGATTGCCCTCAAACTTTGAAACTATTTCAGGTATTTATTGCATTGTAAATAAGGTCTGCATCTATAGGCATTTGGGGAGGAAATTTCTAATGAGGCAGTATTTTTGTTCCTATACATTTGTATCTAATCTCAAAATAATAAATCAGTTCCATCCAGGAATGTGAAAATATGTGAATAATATCAGCACTTTGCCCATGAAATAATATAGTGAATTGAAAAATGAATGCTTAATTAAACTATGATCTATTTGAAATGCTTGCACTTTTTTAACTCACTTAAAATGGGAATTTAATCTCATAAGTGATCCAGCCTTGCCATTGGTCTTTCCAAATTTACCAAATGTTTAGCTCTGTCCAGAGTATACCATGAATTAGAGTCATTTCTGTAATTTAGCTTTACATTTTCATTAAAAAGTATTTATTACCTAAATATGACTGAAAGTCAACACAATAACTTTATCACATTATTAGAGTATTTCCATGTCCTACTGCTATTTAAAATATTTAACTTTAGCGTCAGCTAGGATTTTACACAAATCGCTTAGTGTATACTGAGAGATCCATATCCTTTCTCAGAGCAAGTATTCAGGAAGCCCACAGTTTCCTTGGAGGAACAAAAGTAACCAAATAATTAAACCACAATGATAATGCAGAAATGTACGTGGTAATAAAGGAAGGCACATAATGTTTCCACAGCAGTGAAGAGGAAAACAGCTATTCAACTCCTGAGGTTTCCTAGGAAGGTGTTTTAAAATCAACAAGATCAAATAAGTACCTTCTGTTGTGACTACTATAATAAAATGCAAAAGCGGCTATGAATTAACACAGGAGACCATACATGCACCACTAATTACATGACAAGCCCTTGCTAAGTATTTTATACATAATAATACTTTATTGCATCTTTGTAGCAATGCTGTGAAGTAAATATTATTATTCTCCCATTTTACAGACAATGAAGCCAAGGTTTAAAGAAATTAAGTATATTGCCACAGCTTTGCAGCTAGTTAATAATGCAATCAGATCTCAAACTACATTTGTCTGATTCCAACAACTGAAATCTTGACTACTAACCTGTGCATCAGTTTGTGAACAAGTCCTTTGAAATTATAGGTAGAATCTAAAGCTGCCTGCTTCAGGCATGGCATCCCTTTGAAATTTTGATCACTTCAATTCCTGTGAACCCTGCCTTTACCCAATAACAATAGCACCAACAATAAATGTTTATATTAATACTTAAGTTTTGGAACCTCTTCAAAAATTATTGGAGCAATACTTTTATACTTTACATGAAGATAGTGACATTTATTATCTGGCTTTATTATGCCTCTATGAGACCTCTACAGTTCGAGAATCTCAGCTAAATGATATATGAGAATTACAAAAATAAAAATAAAAATAAAAAATAAAATAAAATACAATTTTTGACAAGAAGAGAAAAAACAAAACAGAGGAAAATGAAATGAAGGTGGAAAACATTTGAGGTAATAAATGAAGTTAGTACTGTAATGCCTTATCAACTTGTGACTCTGACAATCATGTTTTTATTTTTCTATAAAATGGTTATGTATAGCTGCATAAAATGTTCTAACTGCATGCATATATTTTTACACAGAATAGTTTCAATCTCCTTAAGCAAAAGACTCTACTGAAATTTCACTTCCCTACTCCAGTGGATCACTTGGAAGAGTCTAGGGGATTCTGCAGGTATAAGGCATCAAGTTAAATCCCACGATCTCAACGTGCAGATGAAAGAGTAGAAATACATGTCCTTCAGGACCTTGGTAATTTGTGAACATGCCAAGCAGGTACACAAGCATTTGTCTGAGACTTACTAAAAATGCAATGGAGAATGCAAGAGTAAGATACATTACATTTCAAGACAGTAAAAGGTAGTTGAAAATTTTACAAAGAAGTACACTCCACATAATACAAAACTTCTATGAGAATCTGCCTCAGCAGAATATACCACTTCTATAATATCACCTGAACAAACAAAAGTGATTCCAGAGAAAAGTTCTGCATGTGTGTTTGTGTATGGATGTGTCTAACTAGTGCTTTTGTTTTGATGAGATGGATAAATTTAAAGTAGGTATTCAACTCAGATTGATCTATTTTATTTTAGAAGTGGACTTTTACTAGAAATTTTATTTCCTGGGGTTTAATTTTTAGTATTTTAAATGGGATGTTTTTGCAGTCTCTCATTTTTGTCAACTATAGTTTTGCCACACACAATACTTTTCTGAACTGTATTACCTGTGGTTGGCAATGGATTACTGTGCAAAAAACAGATGCCAGGATTACATGGTATGCTTAGTAGATGTGTAACACGGATTTGGACCCAAGATTTTGAAAACGCAATCGATTACGTGATTCATAGCATCTGGAAGACAATAATCAACCACTGACAGTCAGGACATTCTTTCTCTTCCATGCTGGATTTCTCATCCAGGCTCAAAGCATCTGGAGTCATCTCTGACATCTCTCTACTTCAGGTCCCACATTTAATAATCAAGTCCCGTAGTTCCACTGTCATGGATCTCTCAAATCAATTTCTTCCTTTCTATTCTCATTGCCACCACCATATTTCAGACTTGCATTACTACAATCTGCTCTGTCACAATACAGGCTTCACGCTAATCAATCCTGAAAATGCCATCAGGTTAATCTTCATAAAATGCAATTCTGGACATGTCACTCGCCTGCTCAAAATTTTTCAACGGCTCCCCCGTGCTAGAGAACAAAGTCTATGCTTCTTAGCTTAGAATTCAATGTCCCCTGTGTTATTATTATCAGTGGATGTTTAGTTTCTTCTTTGGAGGTAGGTTCGTTTTTTTCCTTTGTGTGTAGAGAGTAACTGACAGAGATTTATACATAGAAGTGTGTATTTATTTCCGTAGATTCTATCATAATTCACATTCATCTCCCTTTCTCAATTCCATCTTACATTGAATTATCATAGGAGTGTGCTTGTATATTTATAATTTGCTTTGCACTATGGTATTTATTACTTCAGTATTTTTTTCTATTATGTTTTTCAGAATTAAGGATCAGAGACAGTCTCTCAAAAGTAGCCATCCCTGCTTTACATTGTTGTCATAAAAGAGACTCTATTACTCATCTGTGGCGTATAAAGTCCTTGAGATCATAGATTAAACCTAATCATAGCCCTCCTAAACCTTTACTTCTTTTTCCAATTTTTCATTGACCTGGTATGAGCACAACTGTGCTCACTGACTGCTGAATGTCCAGGCACAGAAAAATCAGGTAAAAGAAAAAAACAAAGTGTCAATGGTATTTTCAAAGGTCCTATTTGTCTGAACAAATTCTTTTACTTGGGTGTGAGTTAGATTATACTGTTGCATTCACAATCCCCCTACTTGGGTTATTTGTCAGTGCTGCCTCTCTGTGCACACAGAATGATTACAGATGAATCTCCACATGGGTAATTTAGATGGGAGATCACTTATCAGACCACTTGTGTTCAATTCAGAACTAAATACACTACTGGGGCCCCATAAATGTTAAATAGCTCTAAGAATAATAATAACTAACCTCTTCTTAGTACATGTGCTCCTGAGTACACACACTTGAATTTTTTCTAATTACAATTCAAGAACATTGCAGGTCCCTTTATTCAGGACCATTATTCAGGCTCTTCTGGAAATGTTTTATTCAGGTTGCACATCTCTTCTGCACAATCTTTGATTTAGAATTCAGCTCTCTAATAATGAGTGGAAATTGGGATCTGAAAGAGAAAAACACTATTTTCTTAAATGATAAATGCTACAGGCACACATTGTTTTAATCTGAAAAAATAAATAAATAAAAGCCTGAAACATTTTCCTAGACTGCTAAAATGCTGGAACTTTGAAAATAAAGACAAAGGGCAAATTAAAATAAAATTCAACATTTTTTTTTTTTAAATGAGGGATCACATCTGTAACATTACAGGATAATAACATGACTAACATGAAAAAAATGAGCTGAGAACATTTTAGCAATAGTCTCCAGGCAAATGCACAACCTGAGTAGACATGCACTGTTGGTATAAGTAAAAGTAGAAAATACCTGTTTTGGGGGTGGCGGTTGTGATTATCATTGTTTCTGGTGATAATATAGATAAGGTCTGATCTCTATAGGACAGCTTTGCTCAACCCTTTCCCTGGGCTGTACTTTACTCTCTTATACATACCTGAGGGCAGTCAGGGCAGCCCCATATGCACTGTAATGAGATATGAGCAAGAAAGTCTTCAAAATAAATCAGCCTTGTTTCTCCCCAGCTCAGAAAGTTGTGGCAACGCATTGTGAGACTTCGCTGTTTTTAACTGTGGAGCAGGCTATTTTGTTTTGACTCCTTCATCAACCCAAGTCTAACACATATCTACTTGGCCATTCTTGGAAAAATGAAAATAAAATCAGCCAGTCATGGAGCATCTGGGTATTGTAAGTTCAGAGTGCTTTGAGAGTCCAGCTGAAGCAATAGGGAACTCACAGCTGAATGACTGCTCTTTAATAGAGAAGTGCAGGACAGGATGGTGAAAGAAGCCATGTCAGATAAGCATCTCAGCGGGGAAATCGGCCAGCCAGACAATGACTTGCCCAGAAAATAGGGACATATTTAGTACCACCTTGTGTTTAAATGACCACTATGACAAAAGCTGTTAAGCATTAAGCAGGTGTGTGCTATCCGTGATTGCATTTGGATCTCCCAACTTAGTAGTGTCAGTAGAACTAATGACTGAGACAGATAAAGTGGCATACTTCCTGCATGGATTAAGATTCTGTAAGCAAGCCAAAATAAAGTTCTGCACACCTGCCACATTTGAGAAAACAGAGTCATAATTCCTAAGATGCTTATCTAAACTTGCTGGTCTTAAATTCTCAAATGGATCAGCTCAGAAAGATTTCAGATATTTGTAGGTTAGAGAAAAATCACAAAAACTTTTGTAAGCATTTATCTGTTCTGAATCTCTTACTCATGCTGGCTTCAAAATTACTTTTGCTGTGATTCCTGCATGTGATCTGATAAGATCACTGACATAAATTAATTACTGTGAAATGGAACAAAACAATGACTTAGAATGAATAAAATATTGGTTAAAAAAAAAAAAAAAACGAAAACTCCTAATTCCAATGCTCTATACTTGAGTTAGTTGCATTTTAAAAATAAATGACTAAGCTCTATTTGGCAGGTGAAATAAAAGCTTAACTTGAGAGCGATTTTGACATTTTCCCTCAGATTTTTAAGCTACATGGTAAACATTATATTTTGTTTGTTTTTGTAGATTCTATATAAGAAAGACTGTAATTGCGCCATTTCTGAAAAAAATCTTCTCAGCTCAGTAATTCAAAAAATCTTCCGCTCTATTCAAAGTGTTTGCTATTCATTATATGATATAAAATTATAAATAAGGCATTGGTCTGTATCATCAAAAAACTTATTCTATGAGTGGAAATTACATGCCCAGAAAAACAAAGATTTTGTATATATATTTTTATATATATGGAATTAAATGTCATCTGAGAAACAAAATAAATAATGGAATGGAAAAACTTTAAATTAAAAATTATTTTTCAAAAATTAAGACACATCCGGGACAAATGAAAAAATTTGAACAGAGACAAAAGGAAAGGCCTTCTCAGAAAAAAAGGATACTTTAAGTAATATTAAAATAGATACCACAAAACGAAGTTATTTTTATGTGTTGGTTAGGGGCTCAGTTTGACCAGAACAAACGGTTAATGAAGAGGAAGTAGTTAGTTACCTTCACATACTTGATACTTCTCTGGATACTTTGCATAAAACTGAATAAAATGCACTAATTCTCTGCTTCCACCGAAATTAACATTTTGGAGTTATGATAACATCTTTATACATGTGTCTTTAGCACACAATGAATTTTGGATGAAAATTTTCAAAATCAAAATAATTAAATGCATGCCTGTAATCCCAGCACTTTGGGAGGCCGAGGTGGGGGGATCATAGGTCAGGAGATTGAAACCATCCTGGCTAACATGGTGAAACCCGGTCTCTACTAAAAACAAAAAAAAAAAATAGCCAGGCATGGTGGCAGGCGCCTGTAGTTCCAGCTACTCTGGAGGCTGAGGCAGAAGAACGGTGTGAACCTAGGAGGTGGAGCTTGCAGTGAGCCGAGATCAGGCCACTGCACTCCAGCCTGGGCAGCAGAGCGAGACTCCGTCTCAAAAAAAAAAAAAAAAGAATTCAATGTTTTTAATTGATGCATAACATACAATATGTGTATGAGAGTGTATTTCTCCCATATCTCTGATAACATTGCTAACAAATTTCAAATTTCAAATATGTAATATATATCACAAAGGATATATATTACATATTATTTTTTATCATGTCCTTTTTTTTTTTTTTTTTTTTTTTTTTTGCCAGAGAGGTTTACAATAATTTTGGCTGTGGTATCATGTTTTAAAATGGTTTACTAATGTCAATACTTACATAATTTACCTATATTTCCTTTAGTACTATAAAAATATTTTCACATTTAAATCATCAGAAATTTATTCTGTGTGATGTAGGAGTCAAATTTGTTTTTCTAAGAGGTGAGCCCCCTACCTTCACACCATTAATTGATTAATCCATTACTTTTCCTCAATTATTCATTCTCAAATAGTAAGTTCTTCTGTATAGCAGCATTCTTTCTCTAAGATATACGGTATAATATTTTTAAATAGTTCATTAAAACCATTTTTGCTGGCTTTAATACCATATGCCTCCCCAAATATTTCAGTAAATCCTGCTAGTATTATGACTGCTATGGCTCATTACTTACTAATTTAAAAGAATTCTGAAACTTTCTTCTATTTTTTCATAAAAGCTGATGATTTCAAAATACATTGTATTTTTTTATTTTTAAATATCTTACTCTCTAATATTCATAATTTATTTCATTTTCTGATCTGATTGCATTGGCAAAATCTTTCCCTGGATCTATATAGCTAGAAAAAGGTATAGTAGCTGTTGACAGACTTCTACCTACAATTTAAAATTCATGCTATCTGGATAAACCCTGGGAGCTAACAAACACCTCCATATCCCCATTAAACAGAAATCTTAGCAGGTGTCTATTACAGCTAAGTCATATTCTTGGATGAACCATTAACAGTAGCACCCTATATTCTACACTGATGGAAAGTAAAGAATTGCCAGGTGATAAATAATACTATTACGAATAGAATGGGGAAATGAAGGCATAGATAGGTAATTGGTTAGCCATTGTCTTCTTTTTCTGTAGTATCCAAATAATGAGGTCTCTTTTTTTCTCCCTAAGTTTTTAGTATAAAGATTTTCAAATTTGTATTAAAACAAGTAGCTGATTTTGGAAGAATTCAAATGACTGTTCTTAAATTACTAAATCTAGTCCAGAAGCCATATTGCACAGAGAAATGTATCAGAGTCATCATCTGGGGACTTTTCCAACTGGGCACACACACACACACACACCTCATCTACCTCAGACTCATAGAGACCTTACTATGCCTCCTACTTTCCATTAAAATGCTGCAAAATGGCTGGGCACAGTGGCTCACACCTGTAATCGCAGCACTTTGGGAGGCCAAGGCGGGTGGATCACAAGGTCAAGAGATCAAAATCATCTTGGCGAACAAGGTGAAACACCGTCTCTACTAAAAATACAAAAATTAGCTGGGCATGGTGGCATGCACCTGTAGTCCCAGCTACTCGGGTGGCTGAGGCAGAAGAATCGCTTGAACCTGAGAAGCAGAGGTTGCAGTGAGCCAAGACTGCACCATTGCACTCCAGCCTGGTGACAGGGCAAGACTCCATCTCAGAAAAAAACAAAACAAAAAACACTACAAATAAACCATTGCTTCTGATGGAAGTGGATCAAATGTTGGGGGTGTGTTATGAATCACTTCTGTATTAACTAAGAAATTGAGAAACAATTCTATATTAACTAAGAATTTAATCACTGAATTACTCAATAAACATGTCTTGAGTAACTACCACCTGCTTAGCACCTAGCCTCTAGAACACAACAGTGTAAGATTTAGACATGGTATTAAATAAAGCTGCAAGTTCAGGATGGAAAGACTTATGATAGGAAAAACAAAATAGATCATTATGGGACTATTCAGAAAGAATACTAATCTGGTTTTGGCAAGTGAGGGAAGGATGTCCAGTGGTATTGGTATCCATGTTGAAACCCAAACATTGAAATAAATGAGTGAGGCAAAAACAGAAGAAATTTCCTAACAGAGGCAACAGCCTATATAAACACTCTGAAGTGAGAGATTGAACTGTGTTTGAAGAAATAAAAGAAAAAAAATGTAGACTGACCAGAGTGTAGAATTCAAGTAGAAGAAAGGGAGAGAAAACCAAGAGAGTTACTGAGATAAAACCTGAGGCTAGGAAAGTAAACAGGAGTCAGATAACAAAAACCCTACTAAGCCCTGTAAAGGCATTCGGATTCCACTAGAGAGCATGGAAGGTAAGATGAACATTTTAATCAGGAAAGTTACCTCAATTCCTTCTTTAGGAGGAAAAAAAACCCTCTGACTAAATGAGAAGAGCATATGAGAGAGAGAGAACAAGTCTAGAGTCATGGAATTAAGTTAATAAATAAAACTGTTTTATGTTGACTTCTGATCAAAAGTTCAAGTAAATATTAAACAACTAGAACTCTTGCTAGCCATTGATTATTATGTGAATTATCTAGTTAAAACAGTGTCTTGTTATACTTAATAATTGCACTATTTATAATCTAAATTGTTTACTATCTAAGGTTTAACACTCAGAGAATTGATTAAATTGGGTAACTTCTCTCTTGGATAGAAGCAATAACCTTCAATGGAATGCTAACTACCTCTGAGAATTACGTTTAACTCAGACCTTCATTGCCATAGGCAGAACTAATTGATTTTAGGCCGGGTAAACTGGTTCTTAATACATATGGCCACAGGGAAAATGTTATTTTAATAAGATGCTTCTATAAGCCACATGCTACTTAAAACAGAAGTTTTTCTCTTTGTCTTCATAAGCAAAAATTGAAAGACCCTTGTTTATCCTTAAGTTCATAGTAAACAACCATAAAGTAACTTAATACTGAGTCCGCAGTCTGCAAAGTATGTCTTTGCCAATTCAGCTACTTACTTTTTCTTTTTTTAAAACCGTAAATTTCCTAGAAAAATAAATCTATGTTTAACATTCTTGAATACCACTAATTAGGATACCTAAATCTACCCTTATTGGTCCTTCAGCAGTTGTTCTTTCATTTCATTATCCATTGTTTTGCTCTAACTCTACCCCACAACTAAAATTAAAGTATATAAATAATTGGAAACGGTGAAGGGGGTAATAAAGCAAGAGATTAAGGCAAATAAATAGAAGGTCTTTAAGTAATGTGAAATGATTGATTCATATGAGCAGCCAAATCCTGATGTTGATTTACAAATTTCATCTAAAGGAGTATAACCACTAGAGATTATTCAAGACTATCAACTGAATAGTGGAGAAAAAATGTTTCATGTGTATTTCTATACATGTTTTTATATCATCCATTAAAATTTTTAATTTTGGTCTATGTTTTGCATCTCATAGTAATATCATATATTATATCAAATTTATTTATAAATACACAAAGGTGCATATGTTCAAGCCTAAACCACCAATATAGCAATGTGAATATTATCTATCCAAATTTACTACCTATTTTTATTACTGTATATTCCCTGGTTTACAAAAGCCCACTTTACTCTTTTAGATGTATTTATAAGATCAAACATTTATTTTTAAAAAATAGTTGCTTTAGGCCAGGCGTGGCGGCTCATGTCTGTAATCCCAGCACTTTGAGAGGCCGAGGCGGGTGGATCACGAGTTCAGGAGATCGAGACCATCCTGGCTAACACGGTGAAATCCTGTCTCTACTGAAAAAAATACAAAAAGTTAGCGGGCGTGGTGGCGGGCATGGTGGCGGGTGCCTGTAGCCTAGAGAAGCATAACCACCTTGTAATTTTTGCATCATCAAAGTGCCATTTGTACTTTTGTACTTGGATTGCTTTTTTCTATATACACACACAGACACACATTTCGAATATACTCCTTTTTTGCTGTTTTATTTTACATTTATTTAAATATTGTCCAGAAAATAATGTTAATATTACATTGATAGAGCACATATGATAATGTTAATATTACATTTATAGATTACAAAATAGAGGAGCTTGTGCACTAGCTCTATTTCCCCAATGAGCAGTAACATAAATACATAATTAATACAATTTTAAAAAATCTGTGTGCCACATAAAATAAGCTGATCACCACCAATGGTTTGAGAAAAATTAAGTTTGCAAAAATTATTTTTAAAGGACCGTAATACCAGTCACAACTTGAAAAGTTTAAAGCAACTTTTTTTGTTGTTTTTTGAGACGGAGTCTTGCCCTGTCACCCAGGCTAGAGTGCAGTGCCATGATCTCAGCTCACTGCAACCTCCGCCTCCCTGGTTCAAGTAATTCTCTTGCCTCAGCCTCCCGAATAGCTGGAACTATAGGCATGCGCCACCACACCCGGCTAATTTTGTATTTTTAGTATATACAGGGTTTCTCCATGTTGGTCAGGCTGGTCGTGAACTCCTGATCTCAGGTGATCCACCCACCTTGGCTTCCCAAAGTATTGGGATTACAAGCATGAGCCGCCATGCTTGGCTAACTTTTATGAGAGTTGCTGGCAAAAGGACCACATCAGCTCTTGAGATTTTATACTTCTACCAAAGAAGAAATCGCTTCCTGCTTGAGTTATGTATCTCTGTGTTCTATGCTTAGGGTTGAGGTTTGGAAACACTCTTCCAGCCAGAAAGTCTTGCTGGGATATTTATAGCTATTATTTAAATGTGGAAATTCGTTAAGATATTTCAAACCATCTTTTCTGAATCCCAATTAATAATGAAATTTAATTGAACATATCATGAGTATGTATCCTTACTGCTTGTAATGGTTAATTTTATGTGTCAGCTTGACTGGCCCACAGGGTGCTTTGATATTTGATCAAACATTATTTTAGGTGTGTCTGTAAGGGTCTTTTTAGATGAAGACTAACATGTTAATTGATAGACTGAGTAAAGCAGATTGCCTCCATAGCGTGAGTGGGCCTCATCTAATCAATTGAAGGTCCGAATAGAACAGAAGACTGACTTCCCCCGCAAGTAAGAGTGAATTATTTCTGCCCATTGGCCTTTGAACTGGGGCCTCAATGTTTTCCTGCCTTCACACTTCAACTTAATTGTCAGCTCTTCCTGCGTCTTAAGCCTGGGGATTCACCCTGCAGATCATGGGACTACCCAACCTCCATAATTGTGTGAGTGCCAATTCCTTACAATAAATCTCTTTCTATATGTATATATCCTATTGATTCTAGTTCTCTGGTATATTAGTCAGGGTCTTCTCAAAGGACAGAACCAATGGGATAGATGTATATATGAAGGGGAGTTTATTAAGGAGTATCGAACCACATGATTACAAAGTGAAGTCTCACAATAGGCCGTCTGCAAGCTGAGGAGCAAGGAAGCCAATCTGAGTCCCAAAACTTCACAAGCAGGGAAGCCAACAGTGCAGCTTTCAGTCTGTGGCTGAAGGCCTGAGAGCCCCTGGAAAAAAATCACTGGTGTAAGTCCAAGAGTCCAAAAACTGAAGAATTTGGAGTCTGATGTTGGAGGGCAGGAAGCATGCATCACAGGAGACAGATGATAGCCAGAAGACTCAGCAAGTCTGCTTTATCCTAGCCACGTGGGCAGGTGATGAGATGGTGCCTACCCACATTGCAGGTGGGTCTGCCTCTCCCAGTCCACTGACTCAAATGTTTAACTCCTTTGGCAACACCCTTACAGACACACCCAGGAACAATACTTTGCATTCTTCAATGCAATCGAGTTGAAAATATTAACCATCACAACGGGAGAAACTTGAGTAATACACCCTTATAAAGGAGGAATGTAGACAACACTTGTATTCTAGCATGAGAACTAGATCACTTTAGGCTTCATATGTTAACCAGTGAGAAAAACAACATAAAAAGAGCAATTATCTCTCAGCACAACATGATAACTTTGAAAACACCTGCACATTTGTATAAAATGCTCAATTTAAAAAGTAAATAATTATTGAGCCAGACAAAGATTGTCAGTCTCATTAATAATTGTATTTTTAATTTTCTCTTCACTTAATGATTTACTTTCATGCGCTTCTGATCCTGAAAGTGTACTTTAATAGAGCCATAGAGTGGTGTTAAAGAGATGGCACATTTACCATTGCGCAGTAACATAAAATCAATGGCAGCTAGTCATACAAGCTTTTTCAATTTCCATCACACATGGTACGCAGACCTTGGTTCAGTGGATAATCCAATTGTAAACAGGGACTCACTGTTAACAACTTTAGGAAATAGGATTAGCAATTTCTAATTTCAAAGCAAACCTATTTCATTTTTGTTCTCTAAATAAAAACAATGTGTTCAGAGATGTAGCTTTTCAGCTTTCAGAGCTCCCCAGAAACAAAAATGTTGGAAACATATTATTTATTGTACTGATGCCACTAATAGAAACCATCCAGTATATGTTTCTAATAGCCTTTTAATAGTTTGGTGCTAAAAAAAAAAAATAACAAATTGAAGTTTAATTGGATGAAACTTAAAATTTGAATTGAAAAGTCAAATTGAACCAAACATCCAAAAACTAGAAGTTTTGGTAGTGTCCCCTACTAGAGGTGATCTGGAGAAAAATAAAAGGCTTATGTATTATTAGAAAGCTTTGTTTCCAAAACAAAGGTTTTATTTCCAAACAAAAGTAAGATTTTAGGAATCTGGTTTGTCTCAACACACGGTTACGCTGAATCAATGATTTTCTAATTTTTGTGAATTATTTATCGTACCATCGTAAACTTATTTTCCTCTATTTTACAGTGAATTCCTTTACTGGAACATTGCCTTAATCAAAATCTCTACCTTTACACTAACTTACAGATTCCTCCCAGCTCCCTGTTACAAAGAACAGAGAATGGTGGCCTTTATCTGCTTTTAGAATGGGAAAATGTTACCATATTGGACCACAGAGCCTCTGCCAATAATACTGATCTCTGACTTTTAAAATCTCCATGCTTGAATCTAGTCCCCAGAAATTTCTTTAATTGGTCTGGGCTGGAAACTGCTAATTTGTACTTTTTAAGCTCTACAGATATTTATTGTGTACAGCTATAGTTGGGAAGCACTGACCTAGATTAACCAAGGAAGTATTACTCCAAAAGAAAGCCTGATGCTACATACCTGAGATTTAGGACCATAATATTTATTGTCCAGGTCTTTAGCAAGAAAACTATACTGAATCTAAAGAGCAAATCAGATCAATCAAGAGACAGAATAAAATTAGTAGACAGGAAAGTCAATATTGCAGACTGGAGGAGTTTTATGGAACAGATTTTATGACTTGTGATAATTAGCACAAAGTAGATTCCATAGGTAAGTTAAATGAGCGATTCCAGGCTGAAAAATCTAAGTGTAAATATCTTCCTAGCTTCTTCAAAAAGAAGTTCTGTGGGAAACTTGATTAACTGTTAAGACAAAAAAATTATACTATCCTAACAATGTTGTTACATGTTTTATTGAACTTGTTAATCATTAACAAATGTATTCAAATCATTTTTGATATAGATTCATACTATCTAACATAAGAGTAAAGAAGGTTTGTGTCATGTAAAACTTTTTGGTAGAGAGTAGTTAAAAATCAGACAGAGCTCCATATCCATGGACAAATGAATGCCATTTGCCTTTAAAATCTCAGTCAACTTATACATTTATAAAGTATTTTTATGAATCTACACTCTCATTGGACTTTGCTGGCCACTAGAATTAATTCATTTATTAATCTTTTATTCTGTATTAGCTATATCCAGTAAGCACTACGCAAAGCACTAGGCACTCAGAAAAAGATACAGCTCTTGTCCTCATAGATCTTACATTCTCATAAACTAGATATAAACTTACCCAATAATTGAAATATGCATATGTATGACATAATTAGTTGTATGTTAAAAGATAAGAACAAGGTGTTAAAAGGACACAAGATAATTCAACAATTGCTTCTTGTGGTTGGGGATAGACTGCTGAGAAGCATTAAATATTTTTGAGAGATTATATTTATAGTAATTTTTGAAGTAATCCTGTTACTAGGTATATACCCAAAAGATTATAAATTCACTCTACTATAAAGACACAGGTACACATATGTTTATTGCAGCACTGTTCAAAATAGCAAACACTTGGAACCAACCCAAATGCCCATCAATGATAGAGTGGATAAAGAAAATGTGGCACATATACACCATGGAATACTATACAGCCATAAGAAAGGATGAGTTCATGTCCTTTGCAGGGACATGGATGAAGCTGGAAAGCATCATCCTCAGCAAACTAACACAGGAACAGAAAACCAAACACTGCTCGTTCTCACTCATAACTGGAAGTTATGAGAACACATGGACACAGGAAGGGGAATATCACAAACTGGGGCCTGTTGGGGGATGGGGAGCTAGGGGAGAGATAGCATTAGAAGAAATACCTAATGTAGATGATGGGTTGATGGGTGCAGCAAACCACCATGGCACATGTATACCTATGTAACAAACCTGCACATTCTGCACGTGTATCCCAGAACTTAAAGTATAATAAAAACAGAAACAGAAAAAAAAGAAAGAGGACATTATGTTTAAAGCCAAAGATAATTCAGACAATATGTATTAGCAGTGGTGTCTAATCTTTTGACTTCCCTGGGCTACATTGGAAGAAGAATTGTCTTGGGCCACACATAAAATACACTAACACTAGCCAATAAGTCAAAAAAAAAAAAAAAAAAAAGAGAGAGAGAGAGAAAGAAAAAAAAAATCACAAAAAAAAAAATGTTTTAAGAAAGTTTATGAATTTGTCTTGGTTCATATTCAAAGCCATCCTGGGCCACATGCGGTATGTGAACCATGGGTTGGACAAGGTGTGGTCCAAACAGAAGCTGCAAGCTGGTAATGACATGAGAAAGATTTAATAAGACCCATGTTTGGCCTTTTCATATTCAAGAGGGTTTATGTTCTGTTTGAAGGTAATAAAGAACATCTTAATTACACAAGTCAAATTGTTAAAATATTAAATATAGAGAAGAATTAAAGGAAGTTAAATGGGAGACAGAAACATCAGTTAAAACACAATTAACATAATACAGTGGACAATTATGAGAAACAGAGATAAGACAGAGTTTGTGAAAATGTAGATAACAGAATCATTGATGAGATGTTTAGAAATTGACAGTATTCAGTAAACAGTAGGAATGAAGAGGGATGGAATAATCTAGGATGATTTCCAGTATCTGTCTTATAAAACCAAGGGAAGCAGAAGTGTCTTTTGATAAAAGGATAAATTGAAACGATTGATTTAGGACATAGAAATTATAAGCACAGTTTTATACCAGCTGAATTTCAGGTACAACTGAAAAGTTAACAGGAGTTTTCTTAGATTTCTTAGAGATATATTATGATATATCTCTAAGATATATCTAAGAGAGAAAATTTGCGTTTGAGATATGAATTGTGGAGTCATCAATTTATATTTGATTCTATAGCCACAGGCCTTGTTAGAAACATTTCTACTTCTAATGCAGAGGAAACCATAGAAGTAGTTGATAGTAATATTCAGGTGACAAAAAATCTGGCAGAGTTCACAACTTTCTTATCCCATATATTCTGAGAAGATAATAGGGCTTATGATGAAACTATGGAAAACAGAGAAACAAAGGGTGTGGTAGAGGACACAGGCCTAAAACGGGAGCTAAAAAAGATAGCTCAGGTGGGGCACAGTGACTACTCATGCCTGTAATCCTAGCACTTTGGGAGGCCAAGGTGGGTGGATCACCTGAGGTCGGGAGTTCAACACTAGTCTGACCAACATGGTGAAGCACCCTCTCTATGAAAAATACAAAAAAACAGCCAGGTTTGTGGCACATGCCTGTAATCCAAGTTACTTGGGAGGCTGAGGCAGGAGAATCACTTGAACCTGAGAGGCGGAGGTTGCAGTGAACTGAGATAGCGCCATTCCATTCAAGCCTGGGCAATAAGAGCAAAAGTTCATCACAAAACAAACAAACAAACCAAAAAGATAGCTCAAAAAGTAGAAGAAAAATATACCCAAGAGATGAAAGCATTTTAATGTAAAAAATGAAATGGTCAACTCTACTAGCGAATGTTCCTCAGAAATTATTTATTTAAAAACCACAAAGTACCCATTAAATTATGCAATGAGACACTTCTAGTAATTGTTGCAAAAGTAGTTCCATAGATTTCAAGGGGCAGGATCCTAATTACAGTGACCTGCATATCGGTTGTATTGAGTAAGAAGTGAAGGATATTCTTTCAATAACATTTGTTATCAATGAATTAAATTATATAATATGATGCCTGGAAGAATGTATCAAATTAAAGTGAGTTCTGGGTTTATTCATTGTTTTAGGTTGGAAAAACAGAAATTTGAAGAACAGAGTCTGTGTAGAAAGAAATGTTGATGTTAAAACAGTGAGCCATGATACTGGATGGGTTGTAGTCCCTGAGGAACCAGGGATGATGAGGTCCATTTCAAAGTAGGCAGGATTTTCAAAGTTATTATTAACAGAAAGAATCACTGCTTTCTTTGAAAAGGTAGGGAAAAAAGCTAGAGTGGAGACAGGTATTTTGCAGGAAGATTAAAGCTAGGAGCGTCCTCCTAGGTTAGCCTGTTTTCTCTATGAATTCCAAGGCATAGTTAAGTTCTAGGACTCAAGGGATAAGGATAGGCAAGGGAATTTGAGAAGAATTCCAAGAACCTAATATAATAGTATATGGAAGAGACACTGTGAGTAAAAGCTTAAAAGATCTACAGGAAGATCTAAATACCTAACATAACAGTATATGGAGGAGACACTGTGAGTAAAAGCTTAAAATATCTACAAGAAGACTTAAGTACCCAGCTGAAACTAGAAACTATACACCTGCTCTCTCCAGTTCTCCTATAGGTATGTGATATCTTTTAACAGTGCTCAGAAGCCTAGTCAACAGAGACAGCAAACAACCTAGGTTGACAACTGGGCCTTAAAGTTCAGGGATAGAAGACATAGAGACAAAGCTGTTGAAGATATTCACGAAAGAAAGTCTAAAATGAGTTTTCGTGACTTTAAGATAAGATTCAGGAGAAAAGAATGCCTGGATGGGAAAATAGAAAACTGAAGAATTAAGGAACTAAAAGTCATCATGAATTCAAAGCGTAGATATAGTGAGGGGAAAAAGTTGAAGGTTGAAAACATTATATTCAGGCAGTAGAGTGTTACAGTTAATGATTGCATAATACAGCAATTATTGTATTTTGTACACTCATCTTTCTCTACTATGCCTAGCACTCAATAAATCTTTGTCAAAATAAACTTATTCTGAGATAGAGATTTTTAAAAATATATTTATAGAATCGAGAGATAAATCATATAGTGACTTAAGTTGTAAAATCCTTTCCTTCTATAGGCAAAGCATAAAGGCTTTATATCCAAAGTAGTAAGCCACTCAAAAGCAATAGCCATCACTAAGCCTTCAATTTCAAGATAAAACTCAGAGGATGTGATTCAAATACCGTGTTTTTGGGCAGCAAGATCTAATTTTACTTTTAGATGTGACATCCTATTCACGGGATATTTTAAGAAAAGATTTCACTCCATGAAGAGACTCCCTATCAGAGCCTAAAACTAATGCAGGAAAACACAGCAAAGTATATATGATCTTTATTTTATCTTTATTTATAGATATTGTTACAAGTGATTGTCAACATATGCATCCATAGGATTAGTTTCTTTAGCAGAGTAAAGTGACATTCTGGAAAGTAATAATCTACTTCTCTGTGGAATAAATTTTAAAAACCCATCACTTGTAATGATATCTACTGTTTTCATTTTAGACAAAATAAAGGTCTTTAGAGATCACTTAATCCAAGCACTTTATTACACTACATAAAGAGCAAGTCCTGAAAAAGATTAAATGACTTGTTCCTAAGATTATATACATGGAAAATAAGCAACTACACCATCATAACTAGGACCAATACACTGTAACCAGGATCTCTCTTCCACTGCAGTGAAAATCACTGAAAGAGTAACACAGGGCCAGGCACGGTGGCTCACGCCTGTAATCCTAACACTTTGGGAGGCCGAGGCAGGTGGATCACAGGGTCAAGAGATTGAGACCATCCTGGCCAACATGATGAAACCTCGTCTCTACTAAAAATACAAAAATTAGCCAGGCTTGGTGGCAGGGGCCTGTAGTCCCAGCTACTCAGGAGGCTGAGGCAGGAGAATTGCTTGAACCCAGGAAGGCGGAGGTTGCAGTGAGCCAAGATCATGCCAGTGCACTCTAGCCTGGTGACAGAGTGAGACTCCACCTCAAAAAAAAAAAAAAAAAAAAAAAAAAAAGTAACACAGGCATACCTCATTTTATTGCACTTTGCTTTATTGTGCCTCACAGCTACTGCTTTTTTTTTTTTTTTTTTGAGACGGAGTCTTGCTCTGCCGCCCAGGCTGGAGTGCAGTGGCCGGCTCTCAGCTCACTGCAAGCTCCGCCTCCCGGGTTCACGCCATTCTCCTGTCTCAGCCTCCCGAGTAGCTGGGACTACAGGCGCCCGCCTCGTCGCCCGGCTAGTTTTTTGTTTTTTTTTTTTTAGTAGAGACGGGGTTTCACCGTATTAGCCAGGATGGTCTCGATCTCCTGACCTCATGATCCGCCCATCTCGGCCTCCCAAAGTGCTGGGATTACAGGCTTGAGCCACCGCGCCCGGCCCAGCTATTGCTTTTATTTTTGCTTTTTTTTTTTTTCTTTGAGACGGAGTCTCACTCTGTCGCCCAGTCTGAGTCTCACTCTGTCACCCAGTCTGAAGTGCGGTGGCGCGATCTCGGCTTACTGCAAGCTCTGCCTCCCAGGTTCACACCATTCTCCTGCCTCAGTCTCCCGAGTAGCTGGGACTACAGGCGCCCACCACCACGCCCGGCTAATTTTTTGTATTTTAGTAGAGATGGAGTTTCACCGTGTTAGCCAGGATGGTCTCAATCTCCTGACCTCATGATCTGCCCTCTTCAGCCTCCCAAAGTGCTGGAATTACAGGTGTGAGCCACTGCACCCAGACTTTTTTTTTTTTTAAGGAAAAAAAAAAATTGAAGGTTTGTAGCAACTCTATCAAAAAAGAAGTTTGTTAGCAACTTTTTTTCAATATCATGTAATCACTTAATTTCTTTCCAGCTCCTTTTGATAATTATCATAATTTTACAATTGTCTCATTATTATTTTATCTGTTATGGTGATATGTTTTCAGTAATTTTTCATGTTTCTATTGCAATTGGTTTGGGGTGTCATGAACTTGGCCCATACAAAACAGCAAACTTAATTGATCGATGATTTGTGTATTCTGACTGCTTCACTAATTGGCCATCCCCAGTCTTTCTCCTTTTCCATGGGCCTCTCTATTCCTAGGGATACAAAAATATTGAAATTAGGCACAGTAATAACCCTACAATGGCCTGTAAGTGTTCAAGTGAAAGGAAGAGTCACATATCTCTCATTTTAAATCAAAAGCTAGAAATGATTAATCTTCCTGAAGAAGGCATATCAAAAGTTTAAATAAGCCAAAAGCTAGACTTTTTGCACCAGCTAGCCAAGTTATGAATGCAAAAGAAGAGTTATTTAAAGATATAAAAAGTGCTATTCCAGTGAAAGAGGCTTATCACTGATATGAAGAAAGTGTGAGTGGTCTGTGCAGAAAATCAAACTAGCTACAGCATTTCCTTAGGCTAAAGCCTAATCCAAAGCAAGGCCCTAACTCTCTTTAATTCCATGAAGGCTGAGAGAGATGAGGGGAAAAGCTTGAAAGTAGCAGAGGTTAGTTTATGAGGTTAAAGGAAGAAGATATCAACGTAACATAAAAGTGCAAGGTGAAGCAGCAGGTGCTGATGTAGAAGCTGCAGCAAGTTATCTGAAAGGTCTAGCTAAGATCATTGATGAAAGTGGCTACACTAAACAACAGATTTTCAATGGAGATGAAACAGCTTTATTTTCTTTATGTTGAAAAACGGTGCCATCTACAACTTTCATAGCAAGAGAGAAGTCAATGCCTGGCTTCAGAGCTTCAAGCTGAGGACAAGCTGAGTCTCTTGTTACGGGCTAATGCAGCTTGTGACTTTAAGTTGAAGATACTGCTCACACACTATTGTGAAAATCCCAGGGCTCTTGGGAATGATTCCAAATCTACTCGGCCTATGGCCTATAAATGGAAGAAGAAGTCTGGATGCCAGCACATCTGTTTATAGCATGGCTTACTGACATTTTAAGCCCACTGTGGAGATCTAGTATGCAGAAAGATAGATTCCTTTCAAAATATTACTGTTCATTGACAATGCACCTGGTCACCCAAGAGCTCTGATGAGATGTAAAAGGAGATTAATGTTTTTGTTCCTGCTAGAAAAACATCCATTCTGCAACCCATGGATCAATAAGTAATTTTGACTTTCAACTCTTATTTCAGAAATACATATTATAAGGTTATAAGTACCACAGATAGTGATTCCTCTGTTAGATCTGAACAAAGTAAATTGAAAACCTTCTGGAAAGGATTTACAATTCTAAATGTCATTAAGAATATTTGTGATTCATGGTAGGAGGTGAAAATATCAACATTAACAGGAGTTTGCAAGTAGATTCCAAACCTTGTGGATGACTTTGATGGGTTCAAGACTTCATTAGAGAAAGTAACTGCAGATGAGGCGGAAATAGAAAGAGAACTAGAATTAGAAGTGGAGCCTGAAGATGTGCCTGGATTGCTGAAATCTCATGATAAAAACTGAATGGATAAGAAGTTGCTTCTTATGGATGAGCAAACAAAGTGGTTTCTTGAGATGGAATCTCTTAATGGAGAGATGCTGTGAACATTGTCCAAGTGACAACTAGGGATTTGGAATATTACATAAACTTAGTTGATAAAGCATTGACAGGTTTTCAGAGAATTGACTCCAATTTTGAAAGAAGAAACTCATATTCTAGAGAAATCCTTCATGAAAGGCAGAGTTCATCAGTGCAGCCAATTTTATTGTTGTGTTATTTTAAGAAGTTGACACAGGCACTCCAAACTTCAGGCAACCAACACTCTGAACAGTCACCAGCCATGAACACTGAGGTGAGACCCCACACTTACAGAAAGATTAGGAGTCACTGAAGGCTCACGTGATTGTTAGTAATTTTATTAATAAAATATTTTTAATTAAGGTTTATACACTGTTTAGACAAAATGTTATTGCACACAACAAACCACAGTATAGTATAACCATAACTCTTACATGTACTGCAAAACCAAAAAAAATTGTGTCTTGCTTTATTGTGACACTCACTTTATTGCTGTGTTTTGGATCCAAATTCAAAGTATCTCCAAGGTGTGTCTGCATTAAAGAAGCACTTTAGCTTATTTATGTACATATGCATATCAAGGAAATTGCATGAAATGGCCATGATTTCAATAGAAGCAATTGCTTTTCATCTATGGTTTTATAAGAGGACTTTAGGCCTGTAAATTTTTCTCATGCATTCTCTTTTTTTGTTGCAAAAAAGTAACACAAAGATTGAAATAGGTGATTGTACATACATACAGAGAGAGAGAGACAGAGACAGAGAGAAGACAGACAAAGATAGGAAGAAGGTACATGAAATGCATTATTCACAAATGGAACTTTTTCTCCCTGGACAGTTAGAAACAGACTATATTTGCGTATTTTTTTTTTCTTAAATCTCTGATGTGTTTGATTAAAATGATAATTAGCTACGTTTTCCGTTTTGGTTGAGACATATTGTATATCATGTGTAGTGTAGTCCCGGTCTCAAAAGGGACATGGATAATCAGGAGAATATTTTTCAATGTCTCTTCTCTGTAAAGATTTACTGAGTTGTCTCTAATGTATACTGACAGCTTCTGCATTAAAATTGGAGGAAAGTAGACATCGATATTATCAAGCTAAAAAAAAAAAAAAAAACCTCTTTCCTTTCATTTTCATTCCACTAAAATAAATCAGGTCCATATCTTTTAATATTTTATGAGAATTGTTCATTTCTGAAGGTCAAGAGCAAAAGGACTTTCAAAGTTTAAAAACGATTCAAAAAGGTGGCAGCTAATTGATAGTCTCCAGACACCAACAAAGGTCTGGACTAGAAGCCTAAAAGCCATTATTAATTTCCTTGCTCAA
Source organism: Rhinopithecus roxellana (assembly GCF_007565055.1). NCBI lineage: Eukaryota > Metazoa > Chordata > Mammalia > Primates > Cercopithecidae > Rhinopithecus > Rhinopithecus roxellana. The sequence goes on from NC_044551.1 coordinate 74,004,625, forward strand.
GTTGCTTGTGTTACTTTAACAACGTTACTGAACTTCAGGGTATCCTGCATTAGAGTTTTTTGTTTGCAAACAAAAGAAACCCATTCTAGCTAACTTAAGTAAAAATAAATTTATTTGAAGGCTATGAGAGAGTTATCAAGCAGATGGGGTTAAGGAGAACCAGGATTAGAATCAGAGCAAGAACCAAGACTGGAACTGCTTTTCTGAAAGAGAAAACTGCTGGAATAAATGAGCTTCCACTATTGCTTCCATTCTGTTTTATTCCTCTCAAGCTTTATGATCCTAAAAGAGGAAACTGTTTGGCTGAGCCTAGGTTTTACATGCACCCCACAATAGTACCTGTGTATAGAGATGTGGGGATTCCTTCAGCTTCCCTAAGTCGAAAAGAAGTATGATGTGATTTACTTCACCATCCAGACCACACGAAACGGGAGAGAGATGCTTTTTTAAAAGAAAATCAAGGTACTGATAAGAAATGGAAATTGATGCTGGCCAGTTAAAATATAGAAATTGTCTACTTCAGGCCAAAATCCTTAGTGTTAATTGTGAGGAAACCAAGACAAGTGATTCTAAGTGTCTTGGTTTCCTAACATGAAATATTCCTGTTAACAGATAAGAAGCTATATTCATTATTAAAATGTTCAAAAATCTAGACAATAGAATGTATATTGAAAATCTGGGACAAGTTTCCCCCTAAAGTGATAGCGTTTATACATAGGGTTTGCTTACCAGCAGTAGTCTAAGTACCTATGGTGACCAACTATTTGTTTTTGCTTTCTAGATCAAGCTCTGTATTTTATAAAGGTCTGGTGACTCACCATCAGTTTGATGTTGAGGTGGTCAGCCATGCTTCAAGAATGAAAAAGAACCCACTACAGAAATAACTGAGCACATGCTTTCCACTAGCATTTGTGTCTTGAAAATCATTCATGATGGTATGAACACATGAGAGACATCTGCATGCAGTAGTTTCAATCTGACAACCATAAACATTAAACCCAAATAACAGGCAACGTTGCAAGGCTTTTCACATATCTGCATTCATAAAGCATTATCTGTCTTGAACAAATATAAACCATCAGAAGCAGATTCAAGTAGTTTCAATTTAATGTGATGACTAACAAAATAATGCTTACACTGATCAAAACTCTAAATTCCACCTCAGTGGTTCTGAAAATTTTCTATTTCCCAAAATAATAATTATCTTAATATAAATAAATCTTATAAAATAAGTATTTTTTCTTATGTGCATTGTATGTTGTTCAAGAAATATATTATTGGACTACACAACGAAATCAAAAAACAAGTTTGAATAATTACAAAAAAATTAAATATCCACGTTTATGGACAGACATGATATTTTAGTACAATTTCTAAAGGATATTATATAAAAATTTGAGACATATATCTTCAAAAAGTAACCGAACAACCCTTTAGTCCAAACTTTTTCATGAGATTATCAATGCTCTAAAAGTGTATATTGTATAATTAAAATCAAAGACAAGTCAATACAGAACACAGGATTGGGTTTGGCCAGTTTCCAGCATGCTTCTTAATGTGTGTGGTAACTGCTTCCAAAAACATATATGGAATTTGATATGTTATCCACTTTTGCATTCATCCTCAGGGTCAAAACAATGTCATCTTGAACATTAACTCTTGCCCTTTTTTTAGCTAGAGCTGCCAATTTTCAAGCTGCTCATGGAAAATGTACTGCTGTATTGGGTCTCAAATGCCTTTTTTTGACTCTTTTCTTTCTTCCTCCCTGAGTATTACCATAGATCTTTACTGAGAGCAAAGGTACAGATCAGGACTACAATATATCTAATAATTTCCTTAAAAAATTCCTGACGAAGTTTTACAAATTGAGATGTCAGGGGGAAAGAGAGGTTTTCATAAAGCATTATCTTAAAAATGTGCATTTTTTAGAGAGTAAATCATATGATTGTTCTATCTTGTTTAACAAGACAGATGCACACTGATGCACACACACACACAGAATCATAAACTTTTAGCAATAGACAGAATTGTACACATAAAAGGGTCTATTCTTTTTCCTAAATGCAGTGGGATTATTTTAGGGAGAGGAATGTTACCTTTTTAACAGGTGTATAGTACTTACGTGTCAGAAAAAAACATACAACTTGAATATCAAAATCCTGAGTTTCCAGATATTTTCATTAAGAAGAAGCTAGGCCGGGCGCGGTGGCTCAAGCCTGTAATCCCAGCACTTTGGGAGGCCGAGACGGGCGGATCACGAGATCAGGAGATCGAGACCATCCTGGCTAACACGGTGAAACCCCGTCTCTACTAAAAATACAAAAAACTAGCCGGGCGTGGTGGCGGGCGCCTGTAGTCCCAGCTACTCGGGAGGCTGAGGCAGGAGAATGGCGGGAACCCGGGAGGTGGAGCTTGCAGTGAGCCGAGATCGCGCCACTGCACTCCAGCCTGTGCAACAGAGCGAGAGTCCGTCTCAAAAAAAAAAAAAAAGAAGAAGAAGAAGCTAAAAGATTGTTGATGTTGTCATTGTTGTTTGGTTTGGTTTTGGTTTTTCGAAATGTTATTTTAGGATGTTAACAACTGTTAAATACAGGTGAATTCATATATGTATTCATTATGTGACTCTTGAAACTTTTCTATATACTTGAAAACTGTTAAAATCTTATTCATTCCATGCCTGTGTATTTTTGCACACATTGAACCTCCCTACCTGCTTTGCCCATCTAATTCCAGTTATTGTTTAAGCTAACTATCATTTCCTCAGCCTGACAATTCACCCACACAGAACCAGGCACTCTCCTCTTCATAACCGCACTACATATTGCACCCTACAATAATATTTGTTTCATTCCTTTAGAATTACTTGTTATCAAGGCCCGTTACACTACCAGGGGTACTCAGCTGCATATGTGGAGCAGAAGCACATAGAGAAAAATTTTGAGATACTGAATTCTTCACTCAGACTTGGTAAGGGATAAGAATCTGTATTTTTTACAATACCCAGGTTGAGGCCAATGCTTGTCTACAGTAAAGAGTAACTGCACTAAACTATGAATTTCTCAATATCAAGGAGTTTCACTTACTTGTTTACTTAAAACTTGTCTTTAGCACTAATATAGTACATGGTAGGTACAGAGCAATGCTTAAGAAAGCATATAATATGTAGTAAACATCAATCAATACGATGATGAAGACAGGAATATATGAGGAAGTGCCAATTGAGTTGGAAGCAGTAGACAGGCTTCCATTAACAATGCATGAAGGCTTGTATTGACCTAACCTTTAAGTAAGACTTGGTTGAAGAGACAAGAGCATTGTGGAAAATCATCAGTTCCAGAAGCACAAGTTGCTTCATGCAGTCAGGCATAAATCTATAATAATAAAATGTAAATACTTCCTGCTGTAGGGATTAGAGCTCCTAGTTAAGTCGTTCCTCTAACAGCAAAAGATTATGATGCTCCAAAGTAACTGTAAACTTTCTATTAATAAAGAACTAAGTTGCATTTAAATATTTTCCAGTGGTTATGAAAATATTTCTATGAGATTTTAAAAACTGGACCTTTTTATTTTGTCATCTCTTTTTTTATTGAGTCTTATGTCTCTTTCCTCTGTAAAACTATATTAATTCTTGTTTAACATAGTTTCCTCAAATTGAGTGTTCTGGATAATACAAAGAAAGTCTTTATTCCATATAATTCAGATAAATACAACAGACATGCAGGAAGTATTCGGTTTAATGAGTCACTATCTGAACTAAAATATAAGAAAAGTATCCTCGCCCCAAAGACAGCCACTAGGGATGAGTGAGGTAAGACTAAGTGCCTCAGCATCATTGCTATCTATGATCCTTCTCCCTTCCTTTTATCTCTCAGTATTCATACAGAAGCCATTTATTCTCTCCTAATAGTCCCTTAATTTTGTGAAAAAGAAATCATCAGATTTCAGACGATAATAGAAACTGAAGTGTTCAGAGACAATCTCAATATGTAACACTAATAACATATTAATTCAGTAGTACAACGGGAGAGCACTGTAAAAACATGGGCATTGTTGTAATTATCTCTGCATTCCCATTTTCTAGAACAACACCTAGTAGATAATAGGAACATATTTGTTGAAAACAAAATCAATGAATTAATGTTATTAGATCCACTCTTCTGTAGGGTACAGTAATGCAGATGTAGGTTGGTCTTCCTGTGTTATAAAATATATTACTTCTCAAAAGCATTTAAGAGAATCCAGAGTAGCATATCTTCAAGTTCAAAAAGTTGCAGTCAACCACAGAAGTAAAACTTGGGCCCCTCAGTCAATTCTCCTGCTTGCCCTCTAAAGGCTGAGTTACAATGCCCCTGAAAATAATCCAAAGTAGAGTGAAAGAGGATTCAGAGGGATGTGAAGTTTCTATTCAGTAAGTCAACAATAGTTATGGCATCAAAGAAAATTATAAGACCATCCAGAAATGAAAATTGTATATTTTATAAGGTAAAAAAGCATTATCTTCTATCATTTATATGTTTATAAGATGTGAGATAGTTTCCTATTATCAAATACTCAGAAACCTGAAAATGTATTTCCCAAATTCTCCATAACTTAAGGAAAAAAATCTCATGACAGATATCATAGGACCTCTGATCCAGTGTCTTTTTCTATTTTTGCTGGGTACAAGATCATTTACAGAGAAATACACCTTGACTAGCATGTCATACAGAGGTCTTGATGCCTTTAATGTTGCTATTAATAGCTAGGAAAATTCAGAGCCTCCTACTTATTCTCTCTCATTGTTTGCACCTGATGTCAACTTAGTCAGAACGATTTGTTTAAAATATGTAATTCAGTAGGCACCTCAAGAAGTAATGTGGAATGTATAAACCTGGCCTGCCTAATTTCAAGTGAAATACAAGAGAGAAATGCATATTAATGTAAAATGACTATAAATCAAAAGCTATTTCATTTTCTAAGGTAGTGTAAAAGCCAAACCTGTTTGAAACCATAATTCAGCTGTCATAATCTCTTAGATATACCACTGACCTTCCTTGGAAGTTTCTACCACATAGAATTGAATGGATCAGGAGGAGCAACTTTAAATCACATGGCAGTACTGTGAGCCAGGTACTTGAAGGTAATTTAGCTCACATGAGCAAAGCCTTAACCTCAAGGCACACTTTCCTAAATACAGGTTCCTTGTGCTATACATGTACACATATTGACCTTAAAAGCATGCACTGTGTAGACTATACAAAGAGATTCATTGTGTATTCCATGCCTGTGCTTACAGATTTTTTTAATCAATATTGAATTTGATGCTCCAATGTTTCCAAGGAACAGCTGAAAGATTTTGTGTTGTAATTCCTGAAGCCACATTGTCTGATTAACTTAAGAATGTATATTTTATCTTGGTGTTTTACATTTATTATTAATAAATAGCAGTAGCTGACATGATTGCTTGGCTGCTTACCTCTCAAAAATGAATTATTCTATTAAAATTGTGACTTTCAGTGTTAAGCCTGAGGTAGGAAATGGGCTTGAATCTGAAATCGCGTTATCCACAAAGCTTATGGTGCTAGGGATCAAAACAATTCTTTTAGAAGGAGGGTCAGGGGAAAATCTGCCTTTGCAATTTAGGGGGACTTTTAAACTAGAGGAAATAGGTGATGCACATTCAACTCTATCTACAATTATTACTGAATTTTCAATGAAGAGCTAGGGTTGTTTCTACAGATGATAATTATTTCATCATTACCCCAAAAGGCATAAGAAGATGAAATTGTCACTTTAAAAACTTATTAAGTAAGTCAGAATGTCTTATACTTGTGCATGAAGGAAGAGGGTAAGGTGTGGGACACAGAGACCCCTGCTCAGAGCTTCAAACAACTATCTGGGAACTGTATTACAAATGCATAGGTCTATATTCTACCTTCAGGCATTTCTCTTAATGAATATCTGCTCATCTCTAACAGTTTGAATAGTGATAAGGAGAAAAAAAGTCATTTTACAATTGAGGAACACAGCACAGTAATTGATTCCTTAAAGAACTTACTCTATCCACAAGGAAGAAACATTTTAAGAGTCTTTTCTACCATCTACCACAAAGACTGACTGAGAATATGAAATCCTTGGCTCCATTTCAAACTCTACCAGTCCTTTTCTGGGTGAATTACTTTGTACCTCAATGTTTTTGCTTAAAAGACTTCCAAGTTAGGTAATGAAAAGCTAAAAGTGAACACCCTGCATACAGCAAACTCTGAGTTTCTTTTAAAAGACATATTAAAACATGATTTCAAATTATTTTTGTAAATAATAAATGATCAATATTTCTTAAATTTCATTTATACGGACAACATATTAGGATATATGACAAATACTGTATTTTAAAATAACATGTAGTTCCTCACTTCACAAATGTTACAATTTATATGGAAAAGCCGAGTTTTCAATAGTTTCCTTCATATTTTCAGAGTCATTTACAGATTGACCATGAACAATTTTATAATAACCTTATAGCCACCCCTCACACTGGATAAACAGAAGCCTACCACAAGGGGCTGGGTCACTTTTAAGGAATCTGGTATAACTTCACGTAGTTTTTTGAGAAACATAATACAAGACAGGTAATAAGGTTTGGCTGTGTCCCCACCCAAATCTCACCTGGAATTGTAGCTCCCACAATCCCCATGTGTCATAGGAGAGACCCAATGGAAGGTAATTGACTCATAAAGGCGGGGTTTTCCCGTGCTGTTCTCATGATAGTTAATAAGTCTCATGAGATCTGACCGTTTTATAAAAGGCATTTTCCAGCACACACCCTCTTGCCTGCCACCATGTAAGACTGTAAGAGGAGTCTTTGTTCCTTCTTTGCCTTCTGCCATGATTGTGAGGACTCCCTAGCCATGTGGAACTGTGAGTCCATTAAACCTCTTTTTCTTTAAAATTACCCAGTCTCAGGCACTTCTTTACAGTAGTATGAAAGTGGACTAATACAACATATAGTTCCCTTTTTCACATCCCCAACCCGCCAGCTCTTTTAAGCTCTTACATAGAAATAAGATTAACTAAGGACCATAAGGAAACCATTGCTTTAGTTGTCATATAAAATCTGGAGTTATTTCTTCCCATCACTGAATGTACTCAATTTAGCATCTCTCACTTCATGACTCTGTTCAGAATCTCCTAAAACTACTGTGGCACACCCTGCTGCCTGGAATAAAAATAATGCACTTGTGATTCCCAGCCCCCACCACTTCTTCAGACACATACCTTGTTTCCAGTCACATTTCTAAGCATCATGCTCAGTTGTTCCACATGTAAGGACTCTTCTCAAACTTACTCTAAAGAAAAAAAAAGCCATGCCCAAAACAACTACTCCAGGAAGCTGCCACCAAACTCTACCTTACACGATTCATTTACAAAATTTGGTTCTGCTTCTGACTGGTGAGTAGATTTATTGAATTCTCTGTTATCACAATCAGTGGCAAATTAGTGGCCAGCTCTACCTCACACACACACACACACACACACACACACACACACAAAAGGAAAGTAGTTTTTTATTTTCTGAAGTTCCAAACTCTTTCTCCTGAGAAAGTATCATCTAGGTTTGGGTCATTTACAAAATATAAAGAAGAATAGTGAGAAAGAAAGAAAGAAAATGGGAGGTGTTTGGGAAAGCCCCTGGAGAGTATAATTTTTTTCAGGGGCATTGATGTAATAGAGAAATGAGTATAAGATAAAGACACTTTGCTTCTTTTGCTTCTAGCAAGTTCTTAATTATTAATCACCAAAGTCCTTGAAGTACCTAAATAATCAAACCATGATATATAAGATGATATATATCAGATGAAATAAAGAAGTAGTTACATTAAACAAGGAAATACATCCCTTAAAGAAGAAGATACACTCCTGATGAGAAAGATATTCAGAGAGTGAAGTGTGGGGAAAGTGACTACAAAGATAATTTTTCCATTGACTCACTGGTGAAAATGGGAAATTTCTATCAGAAACAAAAGTAGCTACAAAGAATAAAGGTAGGATATTTTATTTAACCAAGAGCTGAATAACAAAATGGATATCTCATATTCACTCTCATTGTTTCAAAGGTTACCTATATTTTGAGGACCCCCCCCCCCCGTGAAGTTCTATTTCTACACCAGAGATATCAATTGAACTCCATATCCACATTTCTAGTATATACTGGACACCTCTTATGTAATGTCTGAAGGCAATTCACACTCAGCAAATCTAAGCACTAAACTGCTACATTGTACTACTGACTGATTATAGCTTATTTAGTGAATTTATCAGTTACTCTATCATTTATCAAATATTTATTCAGTAGCTCACTCTGTGCTTGGTATTCTTCTAGGAGTTGGGATGCAACAGAAAACAAAATTTGCACAAGTATCTTCCCACTGGAGTTCATATTCTAAGTGAGATTACATAAACTAGAAAAAGATATAGAATATATGGTTAAGTTCTTAAAACAAATAGCTGGATGCAGTGGCTCATGCCTGTAATCTCAGCATTTTGGGAGGTCAAGTTGGGCAGATAGCTTGAGCCCAGGAATTCGAGACCAGTCTGGGCAACACGGTGAAACCCCATCTCTACAAAAAATATAAAAATTATGCAGGTATGGTGGCATGCACCTCTAGTCCCAGTTATTTGGGAGGCTGAGGTGAGAGGACCACCTGAGCCTGGGAAGTTGAGGCTGTAGTGAGCCAAGATTGCATCACTGCACTCCAGCCAGGGAGACAGAGTGAAACCCCATCACAAAAAAAAAAAATAAAAAAAAATTGAAAAAAAAATTGAAAAATAGAGCCCCCATCTCAAAAATAAAATAAAAATAGAGTAGAAAGTGGGAAGTGGCTGAAACTTTAGATGGGAGAGCTTCTGCACAGAATTTGGTCCCCCTCCTGTTTTTTGTTTTTGTTTTGTTTTGATTTTTTTTTTTTTTTTTTTTGTCTCAGAGATTATACAACACACACTTAACTGCCAATCCAAAGACAAAGGTTAATTTTTGATGTTGCAATTGTTCTGTATTCATAATAACTCTTTAATTCCTTCAGTTATTTCCTTCCCACTGCTATGACATTAGGTCAACCTCACATAATCTCTTGCTAAAATAATTACAACAGACCTCCAACGGTTTTCCCTAGTTCCAATCTTGCAAAGCTTCAATGTGCTTTTCATACGGCAGCCAACGAGATCTTACTAAAGCATAATCTTTAGGACTGCTCAGTTTTCCATGAATAAAATCCAAATGAGCTATATTCCTCTCTAGCCCCTTCTCCATCACCATCACTCTCTACTTCACACTGTACTCTCAAGCCATGTATTGAACTACTGACAATCCCTTACCTCATCATCTTTTCTTTGTCCCCACATATGATATTTCGTTTCTGTGGAATGCTTTTTATTCTCTCCCTCTCTTCTCTTTTACCTTTCCTCCCTCTTTTATTTTCAACTGGATACATTCTACCAATATTTCAGTTTTGACATGACCTTTTGCAGAAAATCATCCCTGGGACCCCCTGGAACAGAATCCTGGGGCTTACTACAGCATGCCCTGCATACCCATGTCAGAAATCTTACAACATTGTATTGAAAACACAATCGCTTATGTGATAGGATAACACTTTATAAAATTAAACATATTTTTTATCCATCTCTTTTATTCAAGCAGGTTGTTGGCCCTGTACGTGTTGCTTCAGGGAGCGATGCATAAGGGTAGAAAGGAAAAATTGCCCATGAATCCCCCAGCTTCCAGAGGGTGGAGAGGATTTCTACATGTAGGCAAATAACTAGGTTGAAACATGGAGGCAAATTTATTTCCCTACAATTAGAAATAAACCATCAGTTATGGGATAAGGAAGGAGTTGAGAACAGAGGTCTGTGGGATCAAGAAGAAAGAGAAACTGGACTTGACTCCCACAGCAGTCTGTGGGGAATGACTGTCGTGCATCTCTGCACATGGGTCCATAGGCAGTTTCCAAAGATTTTCTAATCGCCAACGTGACCATGTGAAAAGGAGAATACCCCTAGACCTGAAGCAGCCATGCAGATCAGGGTGGTGGGTGACCCTACGGTAGTCTGGAGCAGTGGGGACTGAGGACTTTATGCCTTGGCACTGCATGAGATTCTAGATTTTTTGGTACAACTGAGATGGAAAGATCTACAATTACCAAAGGTAACTGTGGAAGACATGCCTAGCTGCTTACTCAATATCTATCTACTCCTCCACCTTATTAACAAGAATGAATTTTCTTCAGGGTGGCAATCTGCCTACAAACAACCTATGATTTACAGCCTTCCTCATAGCTAGACAATGAGATGTAAGCACATGTCCTTGGAGAGACTTTCTGGAAAGCTTTTGAAAACGCAGCCAACTCAGCTGACATGCAGATTTTGCCCTTTGCCTTTCCTCAATTGCCTGCCTGTGCGTTAATTGGTGACATTGAAGACTGTCTTTGCCACTGTATTATCCCCAGCAAAGTACATGCTATAAAGGGACCATTTAATAGCTATTATTCAATAAATGCATGAGTCCATTTCTCTCCATATATGTAAGTTATTATTATTTTTGAGCATCAAGTTTCCCAAAGACCTAAAATAAAAGAACAGCATTTAGGTCACACATTCCTTAGCATAAGGACCTAACTATTATCTATATCAGGAACATTTTTATAAAGCTTGATGTGATTTTTTGTAATTAACTCTAAAACAACAAAAATAATCAGCGGCAGTTGTGAAAATCTACTTTGAATCACTCTTTACTCTATTAGCATAAAGACTTTCCCTTTACTGTCAGTGTAAAGAGCCCCTAAAATTTTCTGATCATGCTGACTTTTCTATGAATATAAAAGTAAAAGCCAGGGCAGGATAGTTTATGCAAAGATAATACACAGGCTTCAAATCTCAGGGATTTGTCTCTATGAACATCCTTTCTTTTTCTTGCTCACACTGGGTCTACTGCCAGTGTATGTGGTTCTCCAGAACAGCTCTCCTCCCAAGCTTGGCTTAGCATTCTAGGTTGCTTTCATCCTTGGCACCTTTATGTCAATAATATGCCTCCAAGGTCACAACTGGGGGAAAAGAGAGTGCTTAAGGATCTCACAACAGCCGTCAGATGTTCTGAGATGACAGTGAAGCATGACACTGCCACCCACAATACATTGCTAGAACTAGTCCCACAGGGCTGCTTAATTATAAGAATGTGAGGAAATATATTCCTTCCATGCTCCCAGAAGAAGAGAAATGGACATGATGATCATCTGCAGTCTATACTGCATAAGCAATTTTTAGAAGAATGTGTTCATATTCCTTAAGACAAAGGTTCTCAAACTTTTTAGTTTCAGGGTCTCTTTTTACCATTAAAATTTATTAATGGTCTTAAGAACTTTTGTTGATGCTGTCTATTAATATTTTCCGTATTTAAAATTTAAAACTGAGAATTAAAAACATATACTTATCGGCCGGGTGCGGTGGCTCACGCTTGTAATCCCAGCACTTTGGGAGGCCAAGGCGGGCGAATCACAAGGTCAGGAGATCGAGACCACGGTGAAACCCCGTCTCTATTAAAAATACAAAAAACTAGCCAGGCGTGGTGGCGGGCGCCTGTAGTCCCAGCTACTCAGGAGGCTGAGGCAGGAGAATGGCGTGAACCCGGGAGGCGGAGCTTGCAGTGAGCCGAGATTGTGTCACTGCACTCCAGCCTGGGCGCCAGAGCGAGACTTCGCCTCAAAAAAAATAAAAAATAAAAAAATAAAAAATAAAAAAAAAAAAACATATACTTATCAACTCATCATACAAGAATAATAAGCCTACCATGTGTTAACATAAATAACATGTCTTTTTAAATATAAAATAATAATCTTTTGAAAATGAACAACAAATAGAGAAGTGGTATTGTTTATACTTTTGGGAGTATCTTTAGTATGTTTAGTAAACAGAAGATAGCTACAGTCACATATATCTACTTCTGAATTCAATCTGTTGAGATATCATACTTTATGTAGCCTCTAGGGAAAAAGTCTCTGTGTAGTTTTGAGAAAATGACATGATAAATGCAAATAATGTCTTTGTATTATTATGAAGATTATGTTGACCTCATAGAACTCTGAAAGGGTCTCTGGGAACTCCAGTGATCCCACACCATGCTTTGAGAGACACTGCATGAAGGTGGTTAATGTAATTGCTCAATGGCACTGCCGAATGAACAAAGGTAAAATGCTTGCCACCTATAATGTCTTCTATTTTTCTTTACTTTTGCTCTGAAAACCTTTATTAGGTGAACTCATTGTGCTTTGATTGAAAGTATTCAGTTCCTCAATAAAGGGATAAACTTGCCTGCTGATTTTTCCAGAAACGATCTGTGAAGAATGTCTCCATTATCTTAAATAATAGTATTGTTTTCTTCTTCTGGTGTGCCTTTTCAACTTCCTTAGTGAATCCATCTGTCATTTTCTGATCAGAAGCTGAATAGGCGCATTTGCTTTCATGTCCTCTTTAATCCACTTTCTCTATCTGTCAAGACCCTAAATCTCATACTATAAGGGTCTTTATCCCTAGCACACGCTTTCCTCCTACCTGTGGAGTTTAATATCTTACCCTTTTTTGGATAGCCCTCTGGCTTAAATCCTTTTATCAGCAGGACTCATGGATTCACCAAAATGGCATAAAGACACTGCTTCCCATCTTCTTTCTAATTAAAATATTCAAATTAGCAAATAGTTACTGAAAGACTACCAAGTACAAAAAAAAATCCTAGTACATACAAAACATTCTGCAGTTATTTAAATAAATTCAGTTTAAATTATGGGCTCTCAGCAGTTATTTAAAAGTTAGCAAAACAAATAATATATTGGAATAGAAAATAAGATATAAAAAGTCAGAGGATGAAAATAAAAATGTTTTAATTTGAGATTTATTTCACACTTTACATAAAAACAAAGCTAACATAGCTATTTTCTATCAATCCAAAATATGAATATATTATGTATCATTGCAAAGACAGAGATGAACACCATGGATTTTAGTGGTATCAGTCTCTCAGAACCTACTCTCTCTAAGAATATAAGAATTGGGGCCAGGCGCAGTGACTCACACCTGTAATCCCAGCACTTTGGGAGGCCGAGGCAGGCGGATCATGAGGTCAGGAGATCGGGATCATCCTGGCTAACACGGTGAAACCCCGTCTCTACTAAAAATACAAAAAATTAGCTGGGCGTGGTGGCGGGCGCCTGTAGTCCCAGCTACTTGGGAGGCTGAGGCAGGAGAATGGTGTGAACCTGGGAGGCAGAGCTTGCAGTGAGCCAAGATTGGGCCACTGCACTCCAGCCTGGGTGACAGAGAGAGACTCCGTCTCAAAAAAAAAAAAGAATTGGGCTATGCATTTTCTTACTTCCAAAACTAATTTCTTTAAAAAGGGCATTTTCATAGTCTGTTTATCAGTAAGTTCAGAATTAGAACATATTATTTATTTCTAACAATAGTACAAGTGCAAGCGCCTAACAAGGATGATAAAAATCCCAATATGGGGCAAGTAATACCCTCAATGGGGATTCAATTGAACTATTTGCCTTCCTCAGACTATATATAAACTCCTTGCCATGGATAATTTTGAAACATTTAAGTGCATAGAACTAGTAAGAGAGTGAGAGTTGTCTGTTGGTTTGTTTAAAATGTGGACATGAGTAGCATTTACTGAGTGCCAATCATGTGCTAGACCTCACATTAAGGTTTTGACCTTCATTCATCTTCATAATCACCCTGTCAAGTGCTGACCTCCTGAGATAGACTAGGAAATGGGAGACACAAATAGGTAAGGACACCAACCAGACAGGAGCCCTACCTAAGTCTGTCTGGATCCAAATGTTATAGCCTCTGATGTGGTTTGGTTCTGTGACCCCACCCAAATCTCATCCTGAATTGTAATTACCACTTGTCAAAGGGGGGACCTGGTGGAAGGTGACTGGATGATTGAGGCAGTTTTGCCCCAGTTGATCTCATGATAGTGAGTGAGTTCTCACGAGATCTGATGGTTTAAAAGTGTGTGGCAGCTCCTGCTCTCTCTCCTGCCACCATGTAAGACATGCCTTGTTTCCCCTTCTCCTGATTGTAAGTTTCCTGAGGCTTCTCCAGCCATGCAGAACTGTGAATCAATTAAACCTCCTTTGTTTACAAATTACCCAATCTCAGGTAGTATTTTTACAGCAGTGTGAGAACAGACTAATACAGCCTCCAAAGCAAAACAACTTGTCGGGAGTCTCAGGTGCAAAACTGGGACCCACCTGTGAGTCAACTTTCAGTGGAAGAAAACTCCTACTCCACACTAATGTCTCAATGAAAGCCCCAGCTTGGAGCATTCTGCTATCAGGGGAGGGGAGACCCTGCTGCTTAGAGCCTTAAAAGACAAACAAAAGTCCTCTATATTATTTAGTATGATCAGTTTGAGGGCTGCGTAAAGGCTGTCAGCAGATTTCCTCAAGTTCCTTCCTCTCTCTCTCTTTTTTTTTTTTTTCTTTTTCTGAGACAGAGTCCTGCTCTGTCACCCAGGCTGGAATGCAGCGGTATGATCTCCGCTCACTGCAAGCTCTGCCTCCTGGGTTCACGCCATTCTCCTGCCTCAGCCTCCCAAGTAGCTGGGACTGCAGGCGCCCACCACCATGCCAGGCTAATTTTTGTATTTTTAGTAGAGATGTGGTTTCACCGTGTTAGCCAGGATGGTCTCGATCTCTTGACCTCGTGATCCGTCCGCCTTGGCCTCCCAAAGTGCTGGGATTACAGGCGAGCCACTGCGCCCAGCTCCTTCCTCTCTTTTTAACCTCAACTTCCCAATCTATAAAATAAAACAGAGTTCTCTGGTGTCTGGAAATTATTTCCTCAGTTGGCCAGGGAGTGAATCAGCTCCTCATTCCTTCCTTCCTTCTCCAAAAATAACCTCACAGGTGCCCTGGGGCTAAGCCCTCAGGACTAGTGGGACAAAGTAGTATTCCTCCCCATCTGAGGGCTACCAGAGGGGCCTGCTGAGCCCCATGCACCTGACTAGACGTCAGAGTACAGCTTCTCTCCCAGAGAGAACAAACAGAGACCCCTCCAGAGTGGAGACACCAGGTGGGGATGTAAACAGGGGCCCTGGAGATGAGGTCCCACTGGCAAGAGTAAATGAGGCTCAAAGCTCTGGGCTGCTGGGCAATGGCCCCTTTCATGCCCTCTATATGGCCATTGTTTTTGGCAGCTTCACACTCACCTTGGGATTCCTCATCCCTGTTTTCTTCTCCTCCATGGTAGTTGGAGGCCAGAGCCTGCATATCCTGGTCATGTGAGTCTGGTCATGTGAGTCTGGTCATGTGAGTCTGGTCATGTCAGTCTGCAGCAGGGGGAAGGCATGCTGACTTGATGCTACTGAAGCTGTAGGTGAGAATGCCGCCCTGTGGAAGCCCATGCCCTGCAGATGCCCACTCCAGCAGGAAGACTTCGAAGTATCCTTGTCTTGGTCCAGTATGAAGGGTCTCAGCATTTAGCAACTTCCCCTCCCACAGAAGCATCACTCTCTCAAGAGGTCTGAGTTCCAATGCTGGCTCTGCCACTCACTGGCTATGTGGCATTGTGCAGTTCCTTGATTATGTGACATGACATAATATGGACATAATTATGAAAATGATATAATATTCATAACATTTGGGACACAGTAATTGCTTAATACATATTCGTTTATTATTATTATTACCATTCATATTTATTAGCTGTGCAACTTTATTAGTCGGTCAAGGCTGTCATAACAAAACACCACAGACTGTGTAGATTAAAAACTGAAATTAATTTTCTCACTGTTCTGGAAACTGGGAATCTGAGACCATGGTGTCAGCATGGTCCAGTTCTGGGGAGGGCCTCTCTCCCTCGTTTGCAGTAGCTGCTGTCTCAGTTGTATCCTGGAGACAGAGAGATATTTCTCTTTCTCTCTTAGTCTATTTGTACTGCTACAACAAAATATCAAAGACAAGGTAATTTATAAACAATAGAAATTTACTTCTCACAGTTCTGGAGGCTGAGAAGTCCAAGATTAAGGGTCTGGCAGGTTCAGTGTCTGGTGAGGGGCTACTGACTGCTTTCAAGATAGTGCCTTGTTGCTGCATCCTCCAGAGGGCAGGAACTCTGGGCACTCACATGGCAGAAGGGATGGAAGATGCAAACTCAGTCCCTTAAGTCCTTTTTAAAGGTTATTAACCCCATTCATGAAAGCTCCACCCTGATAACTTCATTATCTCTCTTTTTTTTTTTTTTTTATTTGAGACGGAGTCTTGCTCTGTCACCCAGGCTGGAGTGCAGTGGTGCAATCTCGGCTCACTGCAAGCTCTGCCTCCCGGATTCACGCCGTTCTCTTGCCTCAAGCTCCTGAGTAGCTGGGATTACAGGCACCCGCCACCAAGCCTGGCTAATTTTTTGTATTTTTAGAAGAGATGGGGTTTCACTGTGTTAGCCAGGATGGTCTTGATCTCCTGACCTCATGATCCTCCCTCCTCGGCTTCCCAAAGTGCTGGGCTTACAGGTGTGAGCCATGACGCCCAGCCCATCACCTCTTAAAAGTCCACACTTCTTAATACTATGATATTGGCTATTAAGTTTCAACAAATGAATTTTTGGAGACATTCAGACCATGGCACTTTTTTTTTTTTTTTTTTTTCCTGAGGCTGAGTCTCGCTGTTGTCCCTCGGGCTGGAGTGCAATGGTGTAATCTTGCCCCACTGCAACCTCCACCTCCCAGGTTCAAACAATTCTCCTGCCTCAGCCTCCAAAGGAGCTGAGACTACAGGTGCCTGCCACCATGCTGCTAATTTTTGTATTTTTGGTAGAGACCTGGTTTCATTATGTTGGCCAGGATGGTCTCAAATTCCTGACTTCAGGTGATCCACCCACCTCAGCCTCCCAAAGTGGTGGGATTACAGATGTGAGCCACCCCACCCAGTCACACTTTTTTGATAATGCCGCAATCCTATTGGATTAAGGCCCCACCCTTATGATCTCATTTAATTGTAATTATCTCCTAAAGACCCTGTCTCCAGATACAATCACATTGGAGATTGAGGCTTTCACATATGAATTTTTGGGGAATACAATTTAGTCTATAGTGGCAACCTTCATCAAACAACTACTTAAATAAACTGCTTTAAGCCTACTTTCATCATTTATAAAATTGAGACAATTGTACCTTTTCTCTCTACAGGGATGTGAGAATTATTAATATATAGCAAAGTACTTGGCACTGAGTGCTCCATAATGTTAGCTCATTTTACCTCGATCTCTACTTACGAGATATTTGACTTTCATTTGTTACTTCACTTCTCTGATCTTCAGTTTCCTAGAACTGTGAGTTCTCAATGAGATGATGCTTAGTGCACAGTAATGCCAAACACGTATTTGCTTATTAATATTATTATTGTTCCTGTTGTTATTAGCCCTTCTTACTAGCTGTGTGACCATGGACAAGTTGCTTAACCTCTCTGAGACTCAGTTTCCTTATGGGGGAAGAATCACCCACTCTCCCAGCTTTGCTGTGAAAATAAAATGGCTGCACCAGTGTTCTCTTCTCAGCTTTGCCTCTTGACTCTGTGACTTCAGGCAAGCTCCTTTCCCCCTTTGGACCTAGGACTCTTCAAGAGCCCCATGGATCCCAGGATCTTGGCCTTATCAGCAGCTGTGGAAATGATGAAGAATAAGGAGAAAACACTTTCAGCCTGATGCCTGACTAGAAATGGTACTGACCTGTGAGGGCCTGAGCCTATGCCTGGGGGCAGGGATAGGCTCACTGCTGAGGAGTAACTTTCCTCTGTCTCCATAGAGCTTCAGCAGGCCAGCATAATTGTCTTAGACCAGCAGGCCCAGCAGATACTTTCCCAGAAGCATCACAAACTCCTGAATCAGAGTGGGGATGGGGAGGGGTACAACTTCCTCCCCAAATGTGAAGGGCACCATTTGAGGACAACTGCAGGGAGCAACCTCCACCTATCTTGTGCCTAAGAGACCCAAAACCCTTTTTAAGGCCTGTATGACCTTGTCCTACTCTAAATACCCTTCCATGACCTACTGGGAAATATTCAGAACCCTTGGGCTGCTGTGAAGGGTGGGATATGGACTGCAATAACCTGAGGTCAAATTCCTACCCTTTCATTGATTATTTCTGCACAAATTCAGTTTTTTGCCTTGGCTCTGCTATCAATTAATTATTTTTTAGACCTCATTTCCCCCAACCAAAAGAAGAATAATTTATCTTTCACATACATTGACCTTTCTCATTCTATGATTGGAGTCAGGGTCTGATTAACATATCCATCTATTATCTTATCTCTTGACATGTGTTCCTTTTTCAGCATCTTTTCCACATAGCTGTGGAAACAATACAAATATTAATGATTCTATGATTATTAATCATCATCTGAAATTCAGAACAAACTCTAGACCAATCTCATAACATAACTGTCTAAGATAAAGAATGAAAGTGAACAGCTATATGGAATCTCACCAAATAGCTGTTTACTTTTATGCCTTACCAAGTGGTAGAAGTAAATTAAATAGTTCAATAGTTACTAAAATTTTTAAAATATTAATAATCATATAAAATATGCCTGAAACTTGAGAACATAAGGTTCTCTAATTGCTATCCCCAAATACCATTGCTTATTGAGAGACAGTTGCATATGATAAGGGAAAACTTGAATTTTTAAATGCATGAATATTGAGCCTCTTCTCTCAAATTTTAGTTTTCACCCAAACTATTTCTCTTATTGAATCATTTAAAAATGCAGGGAAAGGTGAAACCCTGTCTCTACTAAAAAACACAATAAATTAGCCGGGTGTGGTGATGGGCACCTGTAGTCCCAGCTACTCGGTAGGCTGAGGCAGGAGAATGGCGTGAACTCAGGAGGCAGAGCTTTCAGTGAGCCGAGATGGTGCCACTGCACTCCAGCCTGGGCGACAGAGCCAGACTCTGTCTCAAAAAAAAAAAAAAAAGCAGAGAAAGAAGACAGTGTCAACAATGAAAACCCTTAAATTCTACATCCAAGATTCAGTATGCATCCCTGAATCTTAGACATAGAATTTAAGGTTTTTTATTGTTGACACTGTCTTCAACAGTTCGGGTTGCAGGACAGTTCTCCAGGTGGCCTTGATTGACCCAGCTATCTCCTCTCTCTCACTTGTAGTTCTCAACAATAACCATAGAAGGGCCGGGCACGGTAGCTTACACCTGCAATCCCAGCACTTTGGGAGGCAGAGGCGGGAGGATCACAAAGTCAGGAGATCGAGACCATCCTGGCCAACATGGTGAAAACCCGTCTCTACTAAAAATACAAAAATTAGTTGAGCATGGTGACGCATGCCTGTAATCCCAGCTACTCAGGAGGCTGAGGCAGGAGGATCGCTTGAACCAGGAAGTCGGAGTTTGCAGTGAGCCAAGATCACGCTACTGCACTCCAGCCTGGCGACAGAGTGAGACTGTCTTAAAACAAAACAAAACAAAACAAACAAACACACATAGAATGTGCTGGAAATGCAGCATCCTGAAATAGGAAGAGAGTGTTCAGAAGAGCCCAGATGCTATTTCAATCTCTCCTAAAAATGGGATACCCTTCAACTCAGTAGTCCCTCATTTGTGATACAAGTGGGGCACTCACAGATGAGATCTATCTGCCCTAAGCAGCTTCCTGAGCCTTGGTGGACTGGTTGGCGGTGAATCCTAGGCTTCTGTTGTTTCTGGCTGCGCATCTGTAAGTAATAAATCTAGTTTGTTTACCTTGTTGTGTCTGGGGGTGTTCTGTCTTACTGGACTCAGACAAGTTTAACCAGGGCACAGCAAACCTACTTTGCAGAGTTCACTATCAAAAAGTGTGAAAGAATCATTTTAATCATTACAAGTAAGACAAGGAAACATGCAAGGAACTAATCCAGTAATTCAGTGGATCACCATCTTTGGAGTCAGAGAAACTTAAATCTATCTCCCACTTTTATTGTTTTTGGAGGTAAAATACTAGGCAACTTATTCAATCTCTGTGGTCATCAGTGTCCTTATATGTACGGGGTCCTCATCTGAATGATTAAAATGACATCGTGCTTGTAATGTACCTAGCATATTTTAGGAATTCAAACTAATTGGCTAACATCTTTCTTTTGACTAAGTTATAAGATTGATATGGATTTGAGTTCTAATTTATATGAATAAGCAATTTTTAAAATATCCAAACTTTCTGGAGTATTCCCTTTGTCCTATTCACTTTCATGTGATTTGCTTTGATCACTATAGAGAAACCTGCATCATTCAAATAAAGAGTAGTCTAAGAAGAGAATCAAAGGTCTTATCTTCACTTTGCTGACTGAAGGGTCTTGAAACATCCTTTTACCAAAATGTTTTACACAAGATTTAGAAACACGATTTTTAAAGGATTAAGCTAATACAAACTAAATATAATATTTAACCAGCTTTATAAATTAAGTTCTTGAGAAAACTCTCAATTAAGTGTCTGTAATATTAAAATTAATATGTATAATAATAATACTTATGCCTATAATGTCACTTACTGCAGTCTCAATGAAATAACTCTGTTTTATCAGCCTTAATTTCATGTTGGAGAAGCAAAGTGCACTACTAAAAATAATGCAAGACTGAAAGAAAGGATTAGCATGCAAATGAGAATGCAGTGCCTTTTGAGTCCTTTTGAAAGGTAAAATGAATAAGGACTGACAGCTTTCATCTAAATGATTAAAAATGATTTCAGAGGAATTGAAGAAAAAGATACAATTGACAGTTTACTAAAACAGCTCAGATGGGCAAGGGTAGGTAGGTGTGTATAAGAATGGTGTGGTCACGAGGAATGTCTTTAAGTAGGTTGTTAAAATGTTAAAGGTGGTCCTCTTTACAATGGAAACAATCTCATATTTGAACTTAAAAGTGGAAAATAAATCCAAAGAAACAAATCTATCAAATAAATGATTCAAGAAACAAACCTAAATTCTTCAAATCTGTGAAGAAGACTGCACATGAAACTTAACAAGAAGTTTTCATTTAGAAAAATAAAATAGATTTGAATGTTCCTTCATACAACTCTACATAACTCTACATAATAAATGCAACGATCAGTAGTCTTTTTACTCTACACATGCACACCCCCTTACAATAAAATCCTCACTGTGACAATTTCCCATAGAAAATATATATATATATATATTTTTTTTTTTTTTTTTTTTTTTTTTTTGAGACGGAGTCTTGCTCTGTCACCCAGGCTGTGGAGTGCAGTGGCACAATCTCGGCTCACTGCAAGCTCCGCCTCCCGGGTTCACGCCATTCTCCTGCCTCAGCCTCCCTAGTAGCTGGGACTACAGGCACCCGCCACCACACCTGACTAATTTTTTGTATTTTTTTAGTAGAGACGGGGTTTCACTGTGTTAGCCAGGATGGTCTCAATCTCCTGACCTCGTGCCCACCTTGGCCTCCCAAAGTGCTAGGATTACAGGCATGAGCTACCGCGCCTGGCTGGAAATGTTTCTTTAATCATTACTCTAACATGTCTCTAAGCCTACATTTATAGATATAGAAATTATTCTGGTAACATCTCTACGTATTTGTATGCCATTTTCAAGCCATCCTATACATGTCTCTGCACTTCCATATCTACTTATCTGGAAGTAGAAATTATTTTGTTAATATCTGTAGCTGGTAAATATTCCTATGTCATTTTCAAGTCTTAAATCTATTTTACAAATGAGACAATTCCATGAAAGCTTTTCTCAGCTTATTGCATTTGTCCATAAAGGTGGCACCTCCCAAGAAGAAGTCATTTGGGGACTGTTGACAAAGTGTGATTGTGCTCATTTTTTGACTTAAATTAAATCATTTCTGACACAGTTCAAATCCTTAGGAACCTATCTACAGCCAATTCAAACAAATAAACACTCAAATAAGAAAAGTAGAATGAAGTCCTGCTGTCATACATTTTACTTAATAGTTGCTTTCCTGATGTATCCTAGAGGAGTATTTGAAAGGACAGTATGTATTATTCTGTGGTGTCAAAATGTCAATTCAAAATCCATCTGTTTTAGCAGAAAAATAATACTTTGTCATAAAGCTGAGCTAACAGCCAGTGTTCTACCTGGCACCCAGAGGAGATTGCGAAAATCCTCCATTGTCCTAGCACAATATTAGTTATTATTTATAAGGCCTTATGGAAAAAAAAATAGTTGTCTGACATTCATATAGTTTTCTTAGGGGAAAATTCTCTTTTTCCAACAGTGTTTAAAGCACATTCAGGCAGCTAGAGGTATGGTTATTTACCTTGATATTGAATTATTTTTCTAAAGTTTGTCATTTTAGAGAAAAGATGCTAAATATTGATAAGGTTTAGTCGTTTCCACAGCTTCCACACCAAGAAACAACAGAAAACTAGGAATAAAATAAACATTTTCTCCCACTGTGTGCAAAATACATTTCATTCAAATCTAGTGTGAACGCCCCCTCGAGGCTGCAGTGCATAGAATTTTGAGAATGGAAGCATATCAAAGGTAAGATTACCAAATTAGTACCAATTTAGTATAGTTATGTAATCTTGTATAAGAGAATACAAGCTGAGACTCTCTTCTTTAGTATTATCTGTAGCTGTCTTTTTGGTCTTTCTCGCTTCATTTTGCAGGTATGGCAAACATCTTTTCAAAATATGTGGGTTTCTGACTAACAAAACATTTGGAGGATAATTGGTCATCTGGTGCCTATCTTCTTTCAAAAACCACAAAACTTAATGAGCTAGCCAAAGAGACCAATTTACTTTTAATAAATAAAAATTGCAAAAAGT
Organism: Rhinopithecus roxellana; assembly: GCF_007565055.1. NCBI lineage: Eukaryota > Metazoa > Chordata > Mammalia > Primates > Cercopithecidae > Rhinopithecus > Rhinopithecus roxellana. Next base: position 74,027,451 of record NC_044551.1, read on the forward strand.
CTAGCCTTAACATTTTATCTGAGATGTGATAAAAGTGTGACTGACGATTTTTTTTTCTTTATTTCTTCTAAAATAAATGGGATACATATGCAGAACATGCAGATTTGTTACATAGTTATACATGTGCCATAGTGGTTTGCTGTATCTATTGACCTGTCTTCTAAGTTCCCTCTCCTCTCCCCCGACCCCACAACAGGCCCTGGTGTGTCATGTTCCCCTTTCTGTGTCCATGTGTTCTCACTGTTCAGCTCCCACTTATGAGTGAGAACATGCAATGTTTGGTTTTCTGTTCCTGTGTTAGTTTGGGGAGGATGATGGCTTTCGGCTTCATCCATGTCACTGCAAAAGACATGATCTCGTTCTTTTTTATGGCTGCATAGTATTCCACGGTGTATATGTACCACATTTTCTTTATCCAATCTATCATTGATGGGGATTTGGGATGGTTCCAAGTCTTTGCTATTGTGAATAGTGCTGCAACAAACATATATGTGCATGTGTCTTTATGGTAGAATGAGTTATATTCCTTTGGGTATATACCCAATAATGGGATTTCCAGGTCTAATGGTATTTCTGTTCTAGATCCTTGAGAACCAGCCACACTGTCTTCCACAACGGTTGAACTCATTTACATTCCCACCAACAGTGCAAAAGCATTTCTATTTCTCCACAGCTTCACCTGCACCCATTGTTTACTGACTTTTTAATCGCCATTCTGACTGGCATGAGATGATTCTTTTAAAAGCAGGTTTCACAAAGAAAAATAAACATAATGTATACAAAAAAGGGCTAGAGAAGTAGGGAATGGACAATATGCCTGAGTTTATTTTGAGTATCTCTGAGCATTGGAGGAAATTTCTTCCCAGCCTCACACTAATTATAATAAAATACCTTTCTGATTACAGTTAAGGATCTCCGGAAATATTCATCTTATCAAACCCCACACCTTTGTGTGTAAAATGAGAGTGTTAGATCCTATCAATCTTCCATTCCCTTGCTCTTTCCCTTCCCGAGTATTAATGAGCATGTCAGGTTTGTGGTTTACACTGGAGCTATGTGCTACATCAGTGAATACAGCAGACCTGGTATCTGGACCACTGAAGACTTACAGCCTGTGAGGGAAGGCTGACATTATCCACACACACATATATCAGTTTCAATTGTGATAAGTAGTATAAAGAAGCAGTGCAGGGTGATACACACGCATTTAACAAGGAAACATGACCTAGTTTGTGGTTGGAAGAGAAAGTCTTCCAGGCAGAGAGAGCCATATCTGAAAAGGCCCTGAGGTGAGACAGAGCCGGCCAAGTCTGAGACATCAAGAAGAACATGTGGGTGAAACAAAGAGAGCCACAGCGCAAGATCAGGCAGCAGAGCTGGCAAAGAGTCAGATCCAGGGAGTCTCTGAGGCCACATTAAGGATTTGGGGACTTATTCTGAGAACAAGGAAAACTATCTAAACATTGTAAGAAGGAGAGTGGTATGAATCAATTATCCCTGAGGTTGATTCCTCCTCTAAAATTGTCTATAAATCTATTTTTCTCTTATTATTTGAAATTGAAGTAAGCAGGGCTAGCATGATTTTGCTATAGAGATTATAAATTGACATAGAATTCAGGTTAATAAATTGCAACTTTAGGCCAGGCGCAGTGGCTCACATCTCTAATCCCAGCACTTTGGGAGGCTGAGGCAGGTGGATCACGAGATCGAGATCGAGACCATCCTGGCCAACATGGTGGAACCTTGTCTCTACTAAAAATACAAAAATTAGTCTGGGCGCAGTGGCTCACACCTGTAATCCCAGCACTTTGGGAGGCCAAGGCGGGTGGATCACGAGGTCAGGAGATCGAGACCATCCTGGCTAACACGGTGAAACCCCGTCTCTACTAAAACTACAAAAAAATTAGCCGGGCGTGGTGGCGGGCGCCTGTAGTCCCAGCTACTGGGGAGGCTGAGGCAGGAGAACGGCGTGAACCCGGAGGTGGAGCTTGCAGTGAGCCAAGACCATGCCACTGCACTCCAGCACGGGCGACAGTGGGAGACTCCGTCTCAAAAAAAAAAAAAAAAAAAAAAAAAAAAAAAAATATATATATATATATATATATATATATATATATATACATATTACATTAAAAAACACAATAATTAGCTGGGCCTGGTGGTACATGCTTGTAGTCCCAGCTACTCGGGAGGCTGCGGCAGGAGAAACGCTTGAATCGAGGAAGGGGAGGTTGCTATGAGCTGCGATCTATGCCACTGCACTCCAGCCTAGTGACAGCGAGACTCCGTCTCAAAAAAAAAGGTAATAATAAAATAAATAAATTGCAACTTTATTATTACATTGTTAAACTTAATTTAGCTCATTAGCTGTTATCCCTCAATTTCTAATGATAACAAGATAATTCAATCTTTACAACTCAAGGTAAACAGAGTCACTTCTTCTTTAACCTTGATCTCTGTTTAGATCAACTCAGTCAATTCAGGTTGTTCTTTAGGATTCTTTCACAACTCCCATTCCCATCTGGTTTCCCTTTCCCTGTTTTATTGGACATCATTTATGCTTTCAAAGGCTCTTCCTATTGCCAGGTATCTGACCCAAGGATTTTGACTCTCCACATTGTGTGGAATTTGTCTAGTCTCCTTTATAAGACGCTGACATTTTCCACTGATGTCCTTCATCCTGCCATAACCCAGATCAAGTATGGATCAACCCCTTATCCTGACCCAGGGTTCTTTTTTGTACAATCCCCTTCCCCATCACTTATGAGGACAGGACTCTGAGTACCACCAGGCCTACTGTCAGAGCCGTTTCTCTCAGCTTTTGCTGTTCTGCTTCTAGATACGAGTCTTCTCAAAGAGATTTATAGTGTCACCAACCTACACATTCTGTGAGTCAAGACCAGCCCCTTCCACTCACAGATTCCCCTAAACATATGCATGTTTTTATTTACTCTCAAGCCCCACTCCCCACTCCACACTGCCCAGACCATGATTCCAGGTAGCCTTCGAGTTCTAGTCTCATTCCCTCTGATCTTCCAACCACTGATCAAACCCGGCTTCATTTGAGTGGACACACTGCTTTCATGTCATTCATACAGTCTTCCGTAGTCTGTGGCTTATTGTATGAACTCTGTGCTATGAATCCTCTAAGTTTTGCTCTTGGTATTCAGAGCCCATCGTTTGGAATTCAAACAAAACAAAACAAAGCTATTCTCTCTGAATATATTCCATCCCTTCCAACTCAGAAGAGCTTTGACTTTCAGACTATTTACTTTGCAATAGATTTATAAAAGTCTACCTGAGAGCTCAAAACCCAAGAATTGCACTCTTTATTCCCTTTAAATTATTTTCTGTGTTCCCTTCACTGGGGCAATGTGTCTCGGCCTCTCAAACTAGTTCTATGGGTAGGAATGTTCCAGGATACAAATAAAAAAGAACTGTGAAAAGGATAAACTACATCTGATATTCTTTCAAAATTATAACAAAATACACAAAAATAGGCACTAAGATAAGATAACAGATGGGAAGATTTGAGATTGGAACCTCTTGTGCTAATTTGCAAAGGAATAGAAATAAAACATTTCAGCTTTTGTTTCCAGAATGAGGCTTCTCTTTTAATATGCTTACTCTTAAAAATTTACAACAAAGATGCCACTTCTTATTGACGTATGTCAGGAAATATGGAATTTTTACCTAGAACAATGAGTATCCTTGAATGTTGAATTTGCTTTCACAGGTTCACAGAAAGTAATTAGAATGACTTTCCTTATAGCTCTGACACTCACAGAAACCAGATTCCAATAACACTCAAGGCATGTCTTTCCCTAGATACAAGGTATTTTCATTTAAAATAAACTTATGTCAATGTGTTGTCTAAGACTTTGGTACTCAAAATATAGTGCAGGAACTACAAGCAAAGTCATCAACTGAGAGCTTGTTGGAAATGTAAGTTTTCAAGTTTCTCCTCAGATCTAATAAATTAGCATCTACATTTTAACAGAATGGATCCCCAAGTGAAGTGTCTGCACAAACTTTGAGAAGCACTAGCCTAAGATATTACTCTATTTGGTTTCTCTTCTACAATAAGCAAATGGGACATTTTATTAAAGATAGATGTAACCATTGTAGTAATTAAAAGCTTTACTCTGAAAATAAAAGGTAATGTTAATGCCATTGTCACACCTTGCAATGCTGATATATATATAGTTACCTAACAAGGTACAGCACTTAGTCACTGATGACCCAAAAATACAGAATATGAGTGAAACTGAACTATCTGTTCTTAATCTGTTATTTCCATGCTGACATAAATTATGTCAAATGCAGTGGCAAGACAGAGTCTGACTTGGTGGAATTGAATTACTCATCAGCACTCACTGTATCTGCTAACTAAATTAACTGTTGTGGCCTAAAATTTTTGGTGTCTTTAAATATTTTCCTGAGAAATGTCCTCATGATTTCTCTTGTATGTTGTCTGCGTCTGTGCACACATGCATGGTTTTAAAGCTATCACAAAACTGAATAGTATAAATGAAAGAAAAGGCATTAAAGAAAGAGTTACTTTCAAGACTTTAAAAATATTCATTGGAATAATTCATACACTGATTGAAGTTGTGTTGATGAATATTACTTAGTTGAATGTAATCATATTGACGATTGTACCATCAAGTACCTGAAACCATCTGTGGCATGTCTTTTCAGCATTCACAATAAAATCTTACTGTGATCATTTCCCATCCCACTCCCTTATGTAACAATGCATGGCTATGTCTCCAGAGCCAAAGTGAAATTGAGAGTTCAGCAATCATTCTGTAATTTCCAGTGCCAGGTATGGTCTTGGCCCTAGTGGATGCTTATAAATGTTTATTGATAATGATGTCTTATAAAGCTGCCACTATTTGCTATGAATTACCCAGATTGCCTTCTGGAATTGTGCATGTTTTCTGAATAAATCTAAACTTCATTTTGATTCTTCAACCATGGCATGTCTGTCTATCTTGAATTAGTACTTCCAAACTGCTGTGGAATATCAAATTTTGAAGGTTTAATGTGCTATTCCACTTTCAGTCATCTAATTCTTTCTATAAAAATAATATATTACTGATGAACTGCGAAGACCAAACCTCAAAATTCATTCTGAATTATTTCTCAGGCAGAGGAAGTGGCTTGTTCCAAGCTATCTATAATTTCTTTGCTCTTGTAGTTGATGGCACATAATGGTGAGGCAGCAGGTTAGGTTGGAAGCATAATAGAAGGCAATTCCACCACCATCACCATCCCTTTCATGAAACTTAGTGATCTAGAAAGAATGACAACAATATCTGCTGCCTATTTATGGTTTAGTGCCTATGATATGGTTTATCATATACCACACTAGGTCCTTTTCATTTGTTACCTCAGTTAATCTTAAAAACACCTTATGAGGTAGGTGTTACTATCATCATTATTCATATTTTACAGATGAGGAAACTAGAAACCAAAGCCAAATAGCTAATAAGTATCACAACCAGGATTCAAAGCCAAGCTGTCCTGCTCCAAAGCCCACCTCTAAGTCTTTCGTTACCATGAAAAACTAATATCATTCCCTGACTGAACATATCCCATCCAAACTTAAATAATACTGTTCAGATGAATATAACCAATCTTTATATGTCTAAAGTAGAAACCTACAAACAAATATATACTCAAAGAAACTTAAAAATTGAGCTGTTTCTGCATGATAATTGCTATGCATGAAGTGACACACACCTGGTACGAAATGTAAAATGTAAATGAAGTAAGAATGACTATACCATTCCCATTGGATAATACTTAATCTCACAGACATCAATGCAGATGGCCAAATACACATGAAGTAAGAATCTGTACTCTCTAAATAGGTCATACATGTATCATACATTCCAGTTTTAACCTACGTATGTGGATGTCTACTGTTTAGACACACAAAGAATTATTCTTGCCTAAGAAAATCTTCAAGACCCACATGAATTCAGAAGTCCACTTCAGGAATTTGTTCATTCCATGCACAGGGACATCATTATGGACTGAAAAGCTTATTAACTATAATCAAGAAGGTCCTTTTGGAATTATCTTTCTTAGCCTACTTCCAAGGGAAATCATTTGTGGTTTTCTTCAGGGCAATGGTTATCAACCAAGTGCGGAGACTCATCTTCAAATGTTCTGGACTAAATTTACTATAATAATGATAACTGCTCTTTCGGTATCCTGATCTTTTTAACTGCTGTACATCTTTTCATCTATTTCCATTTCCCTTAGGTAGAGTGCAGGCTAAGAAATCATCAGACCCATTTTTCAATACTATATATCATCAGAAACAATTTTGATAATCATATTATTAGTGTGCATAACCCCTACCTTCAGAACTCCGCTAAAAGAGTCACCTAAATGTCCTGCTCTTGTTCACATGCTCTATTTATATCTGCAAATGTCAAAAATTCTAAATGAAGTGTATGAGCCTTGCTTGATAAAGCGAGATGGCTCTCTTTTGTAGCAAGCAAAAAAAAAAAAAAAAAAAAGTTAATAATATCCTAGCACCTACTTAAAACTGATCTCTAAGATTCTTTAAAAAATGTTCTTTAGTTAATTCAGGTGATGTACATTTGTATCCTGGTTCAGAAATAGTTTTTTAATTATGATTATTTGGGAGAGAATATTAGATTTATTACCTCTGCTAATGAACACTTAGATAAAAGTGGTATTCTCAAGGTAAGTATTCTCATGAGATGAACTCATATTACCATATATTAATTTTCATTTTAGTTCAGAATTATATAAAGAATGAACCTAGTGGCTTTTACATATAGAAAATGGGACCCCTCCAAAGTATACTCTGCCATAATTTTCAAGTGTCCCTGTCACTTTTATAATGTCACATATCAGTAGAAATAGAATTCATCATGGAAGAAATTTCAGAGCTTTCAAGAAGTACTGGATGAAACTAAAAGACACAGTAATTAAACCTCAGTTCTTTCAAATATGTGTTAGCCCTGTTTCAGTGGGACTAGAGGAACTGACTTTAAGAGTGGTCGGTGAATTGGTTGATCTTTCCCTTTCGTGTATATTCTATATCCAAGAGTCCTTTACTTACCTGCTTCCTGTTTTCACAACAGCATTTAACATAATCAAATGCAACAGAGCATGCAATTCTTTCGTAACTCCAAGGTGCAAAGTAATCAACTCTGCATCTCTAATATTGAGACAATGCCACAACTTCTCAGTGCCAAACAGTACCTGCAGGACCATAAAACTCACATTCTCTTAAGGATATTTCCTTTTTCTGAGGAATCTTGGGCAGAGGAGTATATTAGGAAGCTAACATAGCCACAATTTTAAGGGGAAAAAATTGACTTGATTGTATAACTAACTAGAATTGAGCAGGGGAAAAATTAAGTGTTTTATAAACTGAAAGAACTATTGGTACTTTGACCATTGTGTGCTATAAAAATGTATGCAAGGTATTTGGTGTTCTGGTAGACCTAGGAAATAACTTAGTATACAACATTTGCTACAATAGAGAAATGCACATTTACATAATTAATTAGCCTGTTCATACTTAATAGTATTTTTATTCTGTGTATCTTTTAAAAAGTTTCTCTTCGAATGGCTACTTTTGTAAAGGTAGCATTTAAAAAGTTGATCAAAATTAGCATTAAACTAATTTTGCTATGTATTGTAATATACATACAGAAAAAATTCACAAAAGTATATAGCACAGCAAATTATCACGAGGGAAAACCACCAGTGTAAGAAATAAAATATCCAAGTCTCTCACTCCATGTTTCTTTTCAATAACTATCCCCTCCCTTCTTTCCAGTGGTTTTGCAGTTTTTAAATATATGCCCAAATTATTTGATAATCCTTTCTTCAAAAGGTGAAGCCTAATCCCCTCCCCATGTGTGTACTAGACTTAATGACTTGCTTCTAACAAATGGAATATGGCAGAAGCAGCTGTGTTTGACTCTAGGGACTAGATTATAAGAAGCATTATGCATTCTTCTAAGATGAGCTCTTAGATCACTAACTCTGGAGGAAGCCAACTCTCATGGCAAGAGAACACTCAGGCCGCGGCCCTATGAAAGTGCCCACATGTAGCAGACTGGAGGCTCTCTGCCACAGCCAGAAAGGCACTACGGCCTCCTGCCAAAAGCCTGTGAGTCAGCCATCCTGAGATGTAGTCCCCCACCCCAGTCAAATCTTCAGACAACCAAAGCTCTAGCTGGCATTCAGACTGAACTTCATGAGAGACTCTGAACCATAACCACCCAACTAAGCTTCTCCAGAGTTCTTGACTCACACACACTGTAAGACAATAAATGTTTATTGTCTCTCCCAACTAAGCTTCTCCAGAGTTCTTGACTCACACACACTGTAAGACAATAAATGTTTATTGTTGTTTTAAGGCATTAAGTTTTGAAGCAATTTGTTTTTAGCATTATAATGAATACAAAAGATGGCCATTTTCCTGACTGCTAACACTATAGTTTAGTTTATCATATTTTTGAATCTCCTACGAAGGAAATCATTATTATTTTTTCCTTGGAATTTAACTTATTTCACTCAATATTCTGTTGTTTAGATTTATTCATATATCACGTGAAGTTGTGGTTCATTTGTTTTCAATGTTGTATAATGTTCCAATGATAAGTATACCAATATTTATTTATTATTTCTACTGATAACATTTTGTTAATTTTAAGCTTTTCACTATTGTAAGTAATATTTCTATTAACACTCTTGTACTTTTCTTTGCTGCATATGAAAGCATATTTTTATCGGATGTATACCTAAGATTAAAATGATGGTTCACAGGATTTGCACATGCTGAAATTTAATTGTTAGTAACAAATATCTTTTTAAAGTGGTTGGAAAAATTTACACTGCCATTAGTAATATTTGAGAAATCCTATTGCTCTCTATCTTTGACAGTAATTTATATCATCAGGAATACGTATTTCACCACTTTTTCCAACTTAAAATCGATCCCATTAAGATATATGCAGGCTCTGAGAAGATATAAGCAATTCATATATCTGACAAAGAACTTATACCAGAGAATATAAAGAATCCCTACAAATAAGTACAGGAATATAAATGAAAAAATAAACCTCATTATTTTAAATGGGCAAAAGATTGGGAGAGACTTTTTTTTTTTTTTTTGAGACACAGTCTCAGTCAGTCACCCAGGCTGGAGTGCAGTGGCACGATCTCGGCTCACTGCAACCTCCGCCTCCGCATTCAAGCAATTCCCTGCCTTAGCCTCCCAAGTAGCTGGGATTACAGGTACCCGCTACCAAGCCCAACCAATTTTTGTATTTTTAGTAGAGATGGGCTTTCACCATCTTGGCCAGGCTGGTCTTGAACTCCTGACTTAGTGACCCACCCACCTCAGGGTCCTAAAGTGCTAGGATTACAGATGTGAGACCATGCCTGGCCGGAAGAGACATTTTTAAAAAGAGAATATCAAATAGCCAGAGACAATATGAATAAATGGTCAACATCAATAGTTATCAGGAAGGAAATGCAAATTAATATCACAAAGATATACTTACCATATGACAGACACTCACCAGCATTCGAAAGACTGATAAAACCAACTTTTTACAAGATTATGAAACAAATGGAACTCTTACACATTGCTGGTGAGTGTGAGGTGGTACAAATTTGTGAAACTTTATCAATTTATTTTATATTTAAATATATACTTACCCTAGGTATTATAGATATTTAGAGTAGAGAAATAAAAATGTATGTCCACTTTTTAATTGCAGCTTCATTTACAATTGCCCAGGCTGGGCATGGTGACTCACGCCTGTAATCCAAGCACTTTGGGAGGCAGAGGTGGGTGGATCATGAGGTCAGGAGATCAAGACCATCCTGGTCAACATGGTGAAACCACATCTCTACAAAAAACACAAAAATTAGCTGGGCGTGGTGGCGGGCGCCTGTAGTCCCAGCTACTCGGGAGGCAGGAGAATCACTTGAACCCGGGAGGCACAGGTTGCAGTGAGCCAAGATTGTGCCACTGCACTCCAGCGTGGTGACACAGTGAGACTCCGTCTCAAAAATAAAATAAAATAAAATAAAAACAATTGCCCAAAACTAGAAAAAAAAAATTCAAACATCTATCAGAAGACAATTGACAGATATATTGTGATTTATTCATGCAGTGGAATACTACTCAACTATAAAAATGGCCAGTTTACACTCAGTAATGGTGACTTCAAGAGACAGTGCAGAGGTTTCCAGAAAATCCAACAAGGAGGTTCAGGACTCTTAGCTTGTTCCAACCTGTCCAAATCTTTTGAGTTTCCTCCAACTCTGAGATACTGTCCCCTGTCTCCCTCTCCTGCCTCAGTTTCCTACACAAACGCAACATTTCCCACAGGTGTCTTGGCTTCTGCCCTTCAAGACACCCACAGTTCCCAAAATGTGCCATGTATCCTTGTATCTCCCTACCTTTCCTGTTATAGTTCTGCTCTATGGAACACTGATTCCTTTCGCTTCTCTCTAGATCTTGGGTCTTCAAGATCTACAGGGAAAACAGCCAATTTACTGATATACATAACAACATGAACGATTCTTAACACATGCTGAGTGAAATAAGCCAGACAGAAAATGAGTATAATTTCATTTATGTAATATTAGAGAACAGACAAAATTCATCTGTGATCATGGTAATCGTTTGCTAGGTCTGCAAACACTATAGGTTGGATAGATTAAATAACAGAAATTTATTTTCTCACATTTCTGAAGGTTAGAAATTCAAGATCAAGGTGTCAGCAGGCTTTCTTTCTTTCTCAATCTCTCTCTCTCTTTCTTCTCTTTCTTTCTTTCTTTCTTTCTCTCTTTCTCTCTTTCTTTCTCTTTCCTTCTTTCCTTCTTTCTCTGAATCTCACTCTGTCACACAGGCTGGAGCGCAGTGGCACGAGATCTTGGCTCACTGCAAGCTCCGCCTCCTGGGTTCACACCACTCTCCTGCCTCAGCCTCCCGAGTAGTTGGGACTACAGGCACCTGCCACTATGCCCGGATAATTTTTGTATTTTTAGTAGAGACGGGATTTCACCATGTTGGCCAGGATGATCTCAATCTCCTGGCCTCATGCCCACCTCGGCCTCCCAAAGTGCTGGGATTACAGGCCTGAGCCACTGTGCCTGGCCAGCAGGCTTTCTGAGGACTCTTTCCTTGGCTTGCAGATGGCTGCTGGCTACTTGCTATGTCCTCACAGGGTCTTGATTTCACCTATGTTAGCTGTGTCCTAATCTTCTCCTCTTCTAGTATTATATTTGAGCCCACCCCATGATCTCATGTTATCTTAATTACTTCTTGAGGGATTCTATCACCAAATACAGCCACATTCTGAGTTTCTAGGGATCACAAGTTCAATAGATAAATTTCATGGAGGTGAGGATTCAGCCCATAACAGGAACAGAAGACAGAATAGGAGTTATCATATTGCTGAGAGTAGAGACAGGAGGAAAGAGGCATTAGGCAAACTTTCATGGTGCAGGAAATACTCCATATCATGATTTCCATGGTGAATATATGTGTATACACATGGAAAAATTAATAAGATTTTACTTTTTTTTTTTTTTTTTCTTTCAGATAGAGTCTCACTCTGTTGCCCAGACTGGAGTGCAGTGGCACAATTTTGGCTCACTGCAACCTCCACCTCCCGGGTTCCAGTGATTCCCCTGACTCAGCCTTCTGGATAGCTGGGACTACAGGCGTGCACCACCACACTGGGCTAATTTTTGTATTTTTAGTAGAGACAGGGTTTCACCATGTTGGCCAGGCTGGTCTTGAGCTCTTGACCTCATGATCCACCCTCCTCGGCCTCCCAAAGTGCTGGGATTACAGGTATGAGCCACTGCAACCCGCCTATTTTATTTTTTTAGACAGAGTCTCACTCTGTCACCCAGGCTGGAGTGCAGTGGTATAATCATAGATCACTGCAACCTCCACCTCCCAGATTCAAGGGATTCTCCCACCTCAGCCTCCTGAGTATTTGGGAATACAAGTGTGCACCACCACACCTGGCTAATGTTTATATTTTTAGTAGAGACAGGTTTTCATCATGTTAGCTAGGCTGGTCTTGAACTCCCTACATCAGGTGAGCCACCCGCCTCAGCCTTCCAAAGTGTTGGGATTACAGGAGTGAGCCATGACGTCCAGCCAATAGAATTGTATGTTTTTTTGTATGTGTTTTGTTTTGTTTTTAGGTTTTGTTTTTGAGATGGAGTCTCACTCTCTCACCCAGACTGGAGCTCGGTGGCACAATCCTGGCTCACTGCAACCTCGGCCTCCTGGGTTCAAGCAATTCTCCTGCCTCAACCTCCTGAGTAACTGGCATTACAAGTGCCTGCCACTATGCCTGGCTAATTTTTGTATTTTTAGATGAGATGGGGTTTCACCATGTTGGTCAGGATGGTCTCAAACTCCTGACTTCATGATCCGTCCACCCGCCTTGCCCTACCGAAGTGCTGGGAGTACAGGCATGAGCCACTGTGTCTGGCCAGAATTGTATGTTTTAGAATAGTATATCCTTAACATAATGTAGGAATTACTCAACAAAATATAATTAAAGATACTTTCAGTATTGTGATGGATAACATTTCTGAGATTATAGTTACGGTGCCTTGATATTCCGTGTTCGATGAAACATTGGTACCTCTTCATTAATTTTAATACTACAAGATGTTCATTCATAAAATAAATATTTATTGAGAATCTACTAGGTGCTATGAGTTGGGATATAAATATAAAGGCAGCTTCCACAAGTCTTGCACTATTTAACTGGAAGAATTTGGAAGAACTTTGGAAAACCTTACTTTCATTTCCTCATTCAAATTTGCACTATTCTTACCTTTTGAAAGTGGGGGAAAGGCCGGACACGGTGGCTCACACCTATAATCCCAGCACTTTGGGAGGCTGAGGTGGGTAGATCATGAGGTCAGGAGATCAAGACCATCCTGACCAACGTGGTGAAACCCCATATCTACTAAAATACAAAAGCAAGCCGGGCGTGGTGGCATGCACCTGTAGTTCCAGCTACTCAGGCAGCTGAGGCAGTGGGATAACTTGAACCCATGAGGCAGAGGTTGCAGTGAGAAGAGATCGTGCCACTGTACTCCAGCCTGGGCAACAAAGTGAGACTCCATCTCAAAAAAAAAAAAAAAAAAAAAAAAAAAAAGTGGAGGGAAAATTCATCAAACAGAAAATATCAGTTTTTTTCTTTTAATAAATGTGTAATAATTTTAAAATATTAAATGTTCCTAAGGTAAGAAGAAAGGGAAATATGCTGTAAAACTTTTTCCCAAAATCATATATTTGTTTAATATGGTAATTTAATATCATCAGACTTAAAAGAGATAATGTTTCATGTTGAAAAAATGCTTTATAATCTATGTAATTAATAGTGCCCATGCAAGTTCTTATTCTAATGGTAAATGAAAGGACTCCACATCTGTATTTTGCCTGGAGTTGAATATTCTTTATTATGTTCAAACAAATGGAGCCCAATAAGGTACTGGTAAAATATAACATAGCAGGTAAGTCATTTATAACATGATCTGCTTAAAATTCTTCCCCACACATATGTTACTGTTTCAAAGTCAGGTGATATGTTCCACAGACTCTTAGTTATGTTTAACATCATGATAAATAGGAAAAGGAAAACAGCTGATATAAAAACACATTAGCCCGGCTGGGCGCGGTGGCTCACTCCTGTAATCACAGCTCTTTGGGAGGCTTAGGTGGGCAGATCACGAGGTCAGGAGTTCGAGACCAGTCTGGCCAACATAGTGAAACCCTGTCTCTACTAAAAATAGAAAAAAAAAAAAAAATTAGCCAGGCGTGATGGTGGGCGCCCATAATGCCAGCTACTCAGGAGGCTGAGGCAGGAGAATGGCGTGAACCCAGGAGGTGGAGGTTGCAGTGAGACGAGATTGCGCCACTGCACTCCAGTCTGGGCGACAGAACGAGACTCCATCTCAAAAAAAAAAAAAAAGAAAAAAGACAATAAAAGAAAAATTAGCTGGGCGTGGTGGCAGGCGCCTGTAGTCCCAGCTACTGGGGAGGCTGAGGCAGGAGAATGGTGTGAACCCAGGAGGGGGAGCTTGCAGTGAGCCAAGATAGCGCCACTGCACTCCAGCCTGGAATCTAAAGTGGCAATCAAGAGTTTCACTCCCTAAAGGAGCCGTTCCAGGTATTTCTTGCATAATCTACTAATGTCACCAGGTAGTAATGAATCTTTAGATATTTGACCCCCTCTGGTGTTTAAGATACCTACTGAAAAAGATCTTACACTTCTCCATTTTACACATTAAAACTGACACCAGTGAAAGTTGGTTGCTTGATCAATGTTGCACTATTTTACTGCTATCACATACCACAATGTCAGAACCCTAATAGCCCTACTGTTGAAACTCACTTCCTCAGGTCACTTTGGAAAGAGTGACCAAGGCATTCTAAGCCTTCTGAGAATCCAGTTAGTCTGTGTGAGGGAAAATTTGTTATTGTTGTGTTCTGAAATCTCAATGAATAAGACCATGGACTTTGTTGTGCTTGTTTATCAGGGCAGTGTACTCAGCTGTTATTTTCAGAAGATCAATAACAATACCATTTAAAATATTTTTTCAATCCATTTTCAACTAAAACATAACAACAGGCATTTCCTAGTACCAGAACTTTAAAGAAATTCTCTGAACAAAAAGAAACCATTCTAATTAATGTGGCATTAATTCTGCTTTGAAGGAATGGGAAGAGGATTGTAGGGTTTATTTTTTCTTAGACTGTCTACGCTATTCACCTGGACTTTGCCTTAGTGCTTGGCAAATGCAGGGAGAATAATTGAGGATTATGTTTATCCTTTCTGTTGACATCTGGAAAAAAACCCCAGGCAAAAGTCAGCAGCCGTTAATTCAAATAAGTATAGTTCCTTTGACAATGCAGTTGAACATCTTTCTTATCCTAAAATGTAAAGTCTCCTTCTAATCCAACATGTTTTTAGCGCATCTAAGCCTTGCCACATAACTTACATGTTGGAAAGTTGTTCAAATAATATTGTAAGTGCTTCCTGAATTTCTAATAAAAGTGTAGTTATTAAAAATAATATTTTTCAACAGCTCAATTTAGGGTAGCTTCACACATATCAGAAACACCTGCTAGCTATCTCTACAAACGCCTTACTTCCTAACATTGTGTATTTTAAATATTCCTATGTATTACTCATTAAATATTTCTAATTGGTATTTGTTATTCAAATGAACTTCAAAGCTCTAGATCTTCCCATTCTTAAATAGCAGGTAGTCTGGTATACATGAAATTCAAATCAAATTCAAATACTTTTATTATTTGTTTGTTAGTTTTGGTAAGCAATGTTCATTTGTATTTGTGACTAGCAACTTCTGGCTCCCGCCTCCTAAAAAGGCAAAATGGTCTGACCACCGAGACTGTCAAAAGCAACTTTGAAGTGCTTTTGACAAATTTCTTATATCTCAGCTGCCTGCTGTGTGAAAGAGCAGCGTATTCAAAGCATACCAAAAAAAAAAAAAAAAAAAAAAAGGAGAGAATTGTAAAAGATGTAAAATAATTACCACAGCAGCAACTTAACTGCATTTGAGTAGTCACATTTTACTAGAGCTATTCAAACAATATTTTAAGTCATAATTCCCTTGTCCTAAGACCCTACATTTTAGTCCTTTTTAATAAATATGTCATGTTTTGATCTTTTTCCTTCTTAAAAAAAATCTAATCCAATGCACATTGCTTACATGCTATGGATATTGCTGAGAAAGTTTATTACTTGTCTTCATTGTCATGTTTTAAGGTACAGCAAGTGGCAGCACACCCTCAACACACTAGCGAAGTCTCAGATAGCATAATTAAACATGTCTTTCCCAAGATTTCTTGAGAAACCTCAGATTGGTAAACCCTAATCTCACAGAAAAATGTTTCCTACTGCACTATCCATAAATCTCACATCATAACTGAGGAAACCATCTGCAGTTCTCTAGGAGCACTTCATTTGCTGCTGCTTAGTGCAAATATTCGTTCATCACATATTATGTGTGTGTGATTTATTTTGATCTATTCCTAATAACTGAATTTTTAAAAGTCATCTTGAGATATCTCTAAATGCATACACAGCCAGGTGACTTAACCTGTTTTCTCATTTTTTCTTCATTGCTGCTTCTGTCTTAGCTGGACGTCTTTCTATTTTAAAGTAGAATTTTTTTTTTCTTCTTTCTTTTTTATTTTATTTTTATTTATTTTGAGACAGAGTTTTGCTCTGCTGCCCAGGCTGGAGTGCAATGCAGCAATTTCAGCTCGCTGCAACCTCAAAGTAGGTGTTTTTTCAAAGGTGTCAATACCCAGTAGTCTATCCCATCACGCCAGAAGTCATTTTCCATAAACAGAGAATAAAATGCCTTGAAGGGAAAGAAAGAAGAAAGAAAAGAAAGAAAGAAAGAAAGAAAGAAAGAAAGAAAGAAAGAAAGAAAGAAAGAAAGAAAGAAAGAAAGAAAGAAAGAAAGAAAGAAAGAAAGAAAGAAAGAAAGAAAGAAAGAAAGAAAGAAAGAGAAAAAAGAAGAAAGTAAAAGAGACAGAAAGAAGAAAAAGAATGAAAGAAACAATGTAAGAAAGGAAGGAAGAAAAGAAAGAAAAGAAGGAAGAAGGAAGAAAGAAAGAGAGAAGAAAGAAAGAAAGAAAAAAAGAAGAGAGAGAAAGAGGAAGAAGGAAGGAAAGAAAAAGAAAGAAAGAAAGAAAGAAGAAAGAAAAAAGAAAGAAAGAAAGAAAGAAAGAAAGAAAGAAAAGAAAGAAAGAAAGAAAGAAGAAAGAAGAAAGAAAGAAAGAAAAAGAAAGAAAGAAAGAAGAAGAAAGAAAGAAGAAAGAAAGAAGAAGAAAAAAGAAAGAAAAGAAAGAAAGAAAGAAAGAAAAAGGAAGGAAGGAAGGAAGGGAAGGAAAGGAAGAAGGAAGGAAGGGGCACTCTTTCATAATCATGGTTTGACACTGATTCTGTTGAATTGATAAAATTACTGAACTTTATCTGGGCATGGTGGCTCACGCCTGTAATCCCAGCATTTTGGGAGACCAACGCTGGTGGATCACCTGAGGTCAGGAGTTTGAGACCAGCCTGGCCAGCATGGTGAAACTCCATCTTTACTAAGAATACAAAAATTAGCTGGGCATGGTGGCATATTCCCAGCTACTCGGGAGGCTGAGGAAGGAGAATCACTTGACCCCAGGAGGCAGAGGTTGTAGTGAGCTGAGATCGTGCCACTCCAGCCTGGGCGACAGAATGAGACTCTATCCGCCCCACCCCCACCCCCCAGAAAAAGAAAAAAGAAATTGCCGAACATTTTTGTTAGGAGTCCTCTGATAACCTAAAGGGATCTTCATTAACCTGAATGATCAGACAGATAAAATAAAAAGTAGTAGACAATGTAATTTAGCTCTTTGCCATCTTTTTCTCGTCATTGCTGAAGGCACCGCATTCTGACATGGTATAAAAGAAAAAAAAAAAATGGAATGTGAATTTCAACTTAAGAAAACTAAAACACTGTGCTATTAAATATTCATTTACAGTGTTTACATCAACAAAACTAAGTGTTCTGGGTTAGTTTGAAAGGAAATTCATATTGGGGTGTGGTATTTGATTTTAAGCTCATAACTGCACATTGGAACAAAGACATTTTCTTCCTATGAAAAATTGTACCTGAAAGACTGATACTGAAGTACTATGGAGAATTTAGCAAATTGGCTTTACTTATTTTTATTATATTCAATTCCTTCAAAATGTTGATATTATACCTTAAAAATACGTATTACACTATATTTAAAATAGTGTAATACCTATTTTTAAAACAAAATGATACATCTTTGTTTTCTCTATCCCATGAACATTATTTTTCTAGACGATTTGAGCCACATAGCTATAGATTTATATTTAGATTTGACAGATTTAGAGTATGTGGTGTTTAATTTCTAGAGGGATGTGCCACGTGACGAATAGGACTGGGAACCTTAAATATGTTCCCAAATCCAACTTGGAGGTTGTCAAGGCCTGGATTAAGAAATGTATCTTCCTTTAGAGTTTTCCTCTTTCTCAGGTAAAATCATAACAGCTCTCCAGTTTAGAGGTGACTTTAATGCTTGTATTTATTTATTTATTTATTTTTGAGACGGGGTCTTGCTCTGTCTCCCAGGGTGTAGTTCAGTGGGGCAATCATAGCTCATCACAGTCTTGAACTCCTGGGCTCAAGCAATCCTCCTGCCTCTGCCTCCTGAATAGCTGGGACTACAGGTGTATGCCACCACACCTGGATAATGCTTTTAAAATTGTAGAGTGGGTAAATACTCTTAAGGAAAAATATGCACACACACATACATACACACAAAATGTGACAAAGAGGTGAATGTATACCTAGGGCTATACACAAAACCAGATGCTGCAGCATGTTTAAAAATTGAACTCTGAAATCATACTGCT
This sequence comes from Rhinopithecus roxellana, assembly GCF_007565055.1. Taxonomy (NCBI): domain Eukaryota; kingdom Metazoa; phylum Chordata; class Mammalia; order Primates; family Cercopithecidae; genus Rhinopithecus; species Rhinopithecus roxellana. The sequence goes on from NC_044551.1 coordinate 74,045,960, forward strand.
TAAGTTCAAATCACATTTCTAATCATTACTTTATGGTGACTTTAGGCAAGTTACCTAACTTTTCTGCAACCTCATTTCCTCATATGAAAAAAAATTCCCATGTCCCATGTAAGTTGTTTTGAAGGTGAAAAATGTTAATATATGTGAAAGCACTTAAAATAGCGCTGAGCTTGTAGTCAGCACTACATGCACATTTTAGCTATGATTGTCATAGTACTAATGCACAGGGAGCAACTTAGTTACCCCACTAGAATATAAACTTAACCTATCAGACAATCTAGATAAAAAATATAAATAAAAAGTAAAAGAAATAAGATTTTATGCTTGTCTTCACCCAGCGAAAATAAATCACTATTAAAACTTTAATGTATTACTTCTGTTACACTCATATCTTCTATACATGTTCCAAAATGTATCAAATTCTATCACTTCATGTTTTCTTTACTGCTTTGCTTCCAACAAACTACCCTCCCCACTAAAAAAGAAAATAAAATGAATTGCTAGGAAGCTTTATCATTGTTATCTAAATGATTTCTATGTCTGAGTAGGGTTGATAAAATAAGATCAATGTGGCTGGGTGTGGTGGCTTACACCTGTAATCCCAGCACTTTGGGAGGCTGAGGCGGATGGATCACAAGGTCAAGAGATCAAGACCATCCTGGCCAACATGGTGAAACTCCGTCTCTATTAAAAAAATACAAAAATTTGCTGGGCATGGTGGCGCACACCTGTAGTCCCAGCTACTTGGGAGGCTGAGGCAGGAAAATCTCTTGAACCCAGGAGACAGAGGTTGCAGTGAGCCAAGATACCACCGCTGCACCCAGCCCAGCAACAGAGCAAGACTGTCTCAAAAAGGAAACCAAAAAAAAAAAAAAAAAAGAAAGAAAAAAGACCAATGTCATTAAGCCATCTCATGCTTAGAACTACAGGAGCCAGAGTAAATTAATCTGCTTTATTTTTGAAGACGTGTTATTAAATGTATACAAAGATTTATGGAGAAGGAGTCTTCTTGGGAGTGCAAACCTGAGTTGTATGATTTAGAGGATAAATACAAAGGTAAATTCTCATAGTCAAGTAGAAACATAGGTATCAGGATGTGATTTACCCTTAGATAATCATGTTACTAAACAAGTATCAATTTTTACAGTTAAAAACCCAAACCCATAAAAAGCATAAACATTTCAAATTTTTCCTGCAGCAGAGTATCTTTCAGAGTTTTGCTTTATATACTAGTCATAGTGGTATACATATATTTACTGGTTTATTAGGACATCTCTGGTCAGCTCTTCCTAGTATGCTTATACTGGGAATTTTATATTATTATTATTACTTGCAACCAATCCCTACTTCTGCAAGAAGCATGGACGGTAAGACCAATATTTTTTCCTGAACAAGTTAAAAAATACAAAACTTATTTCAGGGCTTGACGACTATCTTGGCATTTAGTTTTCAATTCAAATGTGATTTTTATGTTAACATATATATTGGAATTGAAATGTTCAGTATTTAGTTGATTTTAAAAGTCAGAAATCTACTAACCCATTTACTACTCATCCAATTGTATAAAACATTCCTTTTTTTTTTTTTTTTTTTTTTTTTTTTGACTGAGTCACCTAGGCTGGGGTGCAGTGGCACAATCTCGGCTCACTGCAAGCTCTGCCTCCAGGGTTCATGCCATTCTCCTGCCTCAGCCTCCCAAGTAGCTGGGACTACAGGCGTGTGCCACCACACCCAGATAATTTTTTTGTATTTTTGGTAGAAATGGGGTTTCACCATGTTAGCCAGGATAGTCTCAATCTCCTGACCTTGTGATCTGCCAGCCTCAGCCTCCCAAAGTTCTGGAATTACAGTTGTGAGCCACCTCGCCTGGCCACACCTTTTTTTCTTTTCTAACAAATATGTTTAACACATCTAGAGGATAATTGTTCATTTTTCTTCATTATTTTTTGTTTATATTCATCAATACCATGTATCGTTTCACTAATCAGTCAGTATCAAGTAAATACACCCTTCTACCACCGGTTAATTAGTTCCAAAGGGATGTATCACATGGTGAAAATCCGCTTGGTGTTGTGAAGACCAAATTACCCTAAAAGACACAATGACAGATGTATAACAATACAACCCCTACAGTATTAGCTAAAAAGTGATGTCAAACTCAAAAGTTCTAAAAGCACAAGTAGAAGCATGATTTACCAGAAAAACATGTTTTAGTTATACTGGACTGGTTACCTCTTCCTTCATTATTGAAATCAGTTTCAACATCATCTTCCAATCCAGAGTCATACAATAATAAATGGCAAAAAACTTGGATTACTGTACTGTCTTATATTGAGTCATTAGAAAAACTCTTACATTGATAACTATCTCAAGTCTTTATAAGTCTTGTCTCAACAAACTATTGATATATATGTGGTAGTTAGATCTTGCACGTTCAAAATCTGACCATTTTTAAAATTTAAATAATTAAAAAAATTCACTATTTTTATGATGATTAAAGGATGCCTAGAAATGATTAAATTTATAAAACTACATAATAGGTTTTTTTTCTTTGCTTGCTTACAAATAGTACTTCAGATGACTCGTGCTTAAAATTTTTTTCCAGTTATCAATTTGAAAGTAATCATTCATGTCATTTTGACTAGAGCTACAATTTTTTACATTTGAATCACTGAAAACATTTCCTTCAGGATGATCATCATGACATTATAATCAAGGTTCCAAACATGATACGTATGTGGGAATTTGCAATCTTTCATTGGTCACATCTTGATAGATTGTCCCTTGAAGGATGGGATCCATCCTTCATCCCTAAGAAGTTCAATTTACAGTTTTCACTTCCTACTTTAATTCTTCTGGAAATGGTTTTTGTTCTGCTCCTCCCTCTGTCTATTCTTTTATTTGGTTTTGATCATCTTACTTCTTATTTCCCTCCTACCCTTTCAAGAACAGTCTTCCTTGGTAGACTTTTCTCCTATGTGAATAATTCATCTCAGCTTTTACATAGAGAGAAAGTTTTCTCTCTGAAATATTGAGGAATATGCTTTAGAAATAAAATAAATGAGACGCAAATACCATTAACAAAGTTATCACAATTAGTTAATGCTAAGTCTAATCATAGAGTCCACTTCTCACTTGATATCAACTGTGAACGTCCAAGTTAAATAGATTAATACACACTTAAGATATTATGCTCAGATGTTACCAAATCAGACAAAGCCACTGAAAAGTAACTGATCAGATCACCATATACGATGGCCAATATTAAAAATCTATTACAATACTGACATGCTATGTACAATAGTTTTCCTATGTGAAACCTACCCTCAATTCGGGTAAATACACTTCAAGTGTTTATTAAAGGATTGTTCACTAATTGTGGCATATTTTGCATCATTATCTTAGGTGGAAGACCAGTCTTCTTTTGACACCCATATTATGATATCTATCATGTTACCTAGCATTTTTCTGCTTTATATTCTCTTTAGGTTTTTTCTCTTCTACTCTAAAACAATTTTCATGATGGTAGAATCTATATCTGAATCTTCTTTCTCCAAACAATAATACTAGGCAAATTGTTTGTACCCAATAAAACTCAATATTAGTTGGAGAATATGTTCCTATCTTATTCATAGCTATGGAGTCATCGGGAGAACTGTGAAGTAGGTCACAAAATTCTTATTATTTTTTTAAGCTATGAGCACCTGAATTACTTTTCCTATTAACTGAACTAAATTATAATAATTGTTATTGGTAGAATTAGGAAGGAAATCCTCTCTTTGTAGTCTTTTAATAAAACACCAGTACAGAGGGTGTGTTTTTCAAATCCATAAATATTACCATGTGCAATGATTTTTCAATGCTTTTGATATCAAACTTGTTCTTTAGAGAGCACATTGAACAAACAGCCCTATGTATTTCTCCCAAATTGTAGGCAGCCAGTGTCACAAGTGAAACATGGACAATCTGTCTGATTGTAGATCTACCTGTCATTTTAAAAAATCTGTTCCCTGAAGAACTCAGGCATTTTATGAGAAAAAATAACTTTGCCAACTTAATATCAAAACTTTCTTTAGAGATATGTTTTTGTATAAGGAACTCCCTAGACATTTCATACCAAGTAGATCTTACTAGGTAAGAACCCAGCTCCCAGTTTAGAGACAGCAAATTTATATTTAAAGCAAATAATTCAATAAAGCTCATTTCACAATTTATATTTTTCATAGGAATATATTTGAGTGAAAGATTTTTATTTATTCTATTTTTTCAAACACATTTAATTAGATAAAACAAAGTAGGGTAAGGTGGCATACTACATTAATTTATAGACTAAACTTATGTTAAACTTATATTTGAGTTCATGACCCACAGCTTGTCCACTGTGAGACACTGGGCAAGTTATGTAACCTCTCTGTGCTTTGTTTTTTACATCTGAAAAATAGAGTGAATAATTATACCTACTTCACGAGTTTATGTGGCTTAAAACACACAATGTACACAGAGTTTAGTAGAGTACTGGCGACAGGTAAAGCTGGCTGGGCTTCTGGGTGGGGTGGGGACTTGGAGAACTTTTTTGTCTAGCTAAAGGATTGTAAACGCATCACTCAGCACTCTATGTCTAGCTAAAGTATTGTAAATGCACCAGTCAGCACTCTGTGTCTAGCTAATCAGGTGGGGACTTGGAGAACTTGTGTCTAGCTAAAGGATTGTAAATATACCAATCAGCACTCTGTGTCTAGCTAAAGGATTGTAAACGCACCAATCAGCACTCTGCAAAACGGACCAATCAGCAGTATGTAAAGCAGACCAATCAGCAGTCTGTAAAATGGACCAATCAGCGCTCTGTAAAATGGACCAATCAGCAGGATGTGGGTGGGCCCAAATTAGGGAATAAAAGCAGGCCACTGGGCAAACAAGGTAACTTGCTAGGGTCTTCTTCCATGCTGTGGAAGGTTTGTTCTTGGAAACTTTGTTCCTTTGCTCTTTGCAATAAATGTTGTTTCTCACTCTTTGCGTTCACACTATCTTTATGAGCTTTAACACTCACTGCAAAGGTCTGCAGATTCATTCCTGAAACCAGTGAGACCACAAACCCACCAGGAGGAATGAACAGTCCTGGACACACTCCCTTTACGTGCTGTAACATTGAGCTGTAATACTCACCAGGAAAGTCTGCAGCTTCACTCCTGAAGCCAATGAGACCACGGACCCATCAGAAGGAAGAAACTCTGGACACACCATCTTTAAGAACTGTAACACGGAGAGGGTCTGTGGTTTCATTCTTGAAGTCAGCGAGACCAAGAACCCACCAATTCCAGACACACTGGTACATAAAACTCTAAATGTTTTAGTAATAGAAATATACAATATCATGAATAATTAACATTTTGAAGTGTGTGTTTTTTTGTTGTTGTTTTTGAGATGGAGTCTCGCCTCTGTTGCCCAGGCTAGAGTACAGTGACACCATCTCAGCTCATGCAAGCTCTGCCTCCCAGGTTCAGGCCATGATCCTGCCTCAGCCTCCCAAGTATCTGGGACTATAGGCACCCTCCACCAATGCCCAGCTAATTTTTTGTGTTTTTAGTAGACAGGGGTTTTCACTATGTTAGCCAGGATGGTCTCAATCTCCTGACCTCGTGATCTGCCTGCCTCGCCTCCCAAAATGCTGGGATTACAGGTGTGAGCCACCACGCCTGGCCTGAAGTTTTAGTTCAATATCTTTCTGAGATTATCTTCATCTATTTTACTCTACTAAACAGCTTGTTGGAAAGAGATGAGAGTGAAGAGTGGCCGTAAAAAAGGGACACTCGGGCCGGGTGCGGTGGCTCAAGCCTGTAATCCCAGCACTTTGGGAGGCCGAGACGGGCGGATCACGAGGTCAGGAGATCGAGACCATCCTGGCTAACACGGTGAAACCCCGTCTCTACTAAAAAATACAAAAATCTAGCCGGGCGAGGGTGGCGGGCGCCTGTGGTCCCAGCTACTCGGGAGGCTGAGGCAGGAGAATGGCGGGAACCCGGGAGGCGGAGCTTGCAGTGAGCTGAGATCCGGCCACTGCACTCCAGCCTGGGCGACAGAGCGAGACTCCGTCTCAAAAAAAAAAAAAAAAAAAAAAAAAAAAGGACACTCTTTCAGCCAGCTAGTAAATTAAAATCATGTATTTATTTGAGCATGAAAGTGAAGCCATGTTGTCCTGCTATGTGACCTAACTTTGAATATATACATAGAACATGTATTCTAACTAACAGAAAATTCAGATGGGTCAGCAGTTAGAAGGCTGGGCAAACACTCAAAAGGTAGCAGGGACCTAGTTGTCAAAATCAAGTTGATAAGTAAAATTCTAGTAATTTGGAGGTAAAGCGAGAAGGGAGACTGCCAAGAATCCAATCCTTTGTGGGCACTGCATGAGGTCCAAGACAGAAATGCAGTCACGGAAGAAAATGAAATTCAGAGAAGGACTGGGAAAATATCTTGCAAGATGATTTAATGGTAAGTCTCAAAAATTAGACCTCTTTAAATCCCTGCTACTCAAGGTAAGGAATAGACTGTAGATAGCAACAAAGCTACAGTTATGGGTGAAGGTCAAATGGCGCCAATTTGAGAAGACAAACTTCAATGTCTTTTAACATCCTGGAATGGAAAGCTTGCTTGGCAGAATATTACTCAATGAAAAGAATACTAGCAGCATCTAGTGGCTGGCCTCTGTAAGTGTCCCTGGACCTAGGTCCTAAGGTAGGAAAAGTGAGATCCTAAACATGGTGAGCTATTGATAGACTTTAATGTATTTCCTATTTCTAATTTCTGGGAGAATGACAGTAGAAGTAAGGGCAACTGTCTAGACTACCACTTTCAAAGTATCATGGGAAACATAAAGAAGCATAAGATATTCAGATAGTTTAATATAACTCTGTTCCTGCTATAATTTACTCCATTAGACCAAATCAGCAAAGTATAGCTGAGCATACTTATCTTTTCATATTTTTTATCAATCTATATATAGCATTAAAGCAATAAATAATTAATTTAGAAAGAGTAAGCTATGACATAAGTCCTGCGCTCAAACTACATGTGGTTATAGAACATGCTTGGATTCTACTTCTATATCTACAACTGGCATTTTTCACTTTCTTATTGCAGAAGTAGTCTCCATATTGTAATATTACATGGAAGAAGGATTTTCTGTTTGGTATTTACCATTTTAAATCATTTACCACCCTTGGTGATCAACATATGATTTTGATCAAAATCAAATGGTGATCAACATGATTTATTATAAATGTGAGAATCATTCAGACAAATTATTTGGGAGAAGTATTTTATTGAAGAAACAACTCTATGACAATTTTTGCCAAATATCTGGGAATGATAGGGCATCAGTGTAGTTTTTCAAAGGAATGCACATTTAACAAAATATCAAAAGGATCTTAAGTGGATGGAAGAATCTTCTGAAGAATTAGTTTTAGACAGCTGAAAAAAATCAATTAAACTCCCATTTAAAGATAGAAACTAAATAGAAATTATCTGAATTTTCATTTACTTCACTGTTTTTAAAATGTTAACGAGTGGCCGGGCGCAGTGGCTCAAGCCTGTAATCCCAGCACTTTGGGAGGCCAAGACGGGCGGATCACGAGGTCAGGAGATCGAGACCATCCTGGCTAACACGGTGAAACCCCTGTCTCTACTAAAAAAAAAAAAAAATACAAAAAACTAGCCGGGCGAGGTGGCGGGCGCCTGTAGTCCCAGTTACTCGGGAGGCTGAGGCAGGAGAATGGCGTGAACCCAGGAGGCGGAGCTTGCAGTGAGCTGAGATCCAGCCACCACACTCAAGCCGGGGCGACAAAGGCAGACTTTGTCTCAACAACAACAACAACAACAACAACAAATTAACAAGTTAGTTAAATCTCGCCTCTAACTGCTATATTAGAATTCAGCTTTGATAAATAAGGATCATTCTTTTTCTGAATGCAGCAGAGTTGCAAGTTTCTTGTTAAAGCCTTTTAGAAGGCAGTTTTTTTTTTTTTTTTTTTTTTTTAATTCACAGCTCACTTCTCTTCTTTTCTTAATTAGTAGCTTCAATGTGATTTTCCCTTTTCAGAATTGAGCAGGCTGTGTAGCTAAATGGTGTTTTTGACATTCCTGCACTTGGGACAGATTCAAAACGGAGGCAGAAGACAATAGAGATTGACTACATACTTCATGGACCCAAATCGAGGCAAATGCTGGTAATTACAGGAATTCGGCAACACTTTGTTTGCTGGCATCTGTACTTGGAAAACAATGAAATAATCATGGACAAATATGATGTGAAATGTGTTTATGGAGCAGCATGTTTTATTAACACTGAGCACTGCAGAGAGATGAGCACCACTTGCTAATTTTAAAATTTCTGTGAACTGTGGCAATTAGGCCTAATGATTATTTAAAGACTATAATAAAGATAAGACCATTTTGCACTGCATTTAGAGAAAAAAAGTGCTAAAGTTCAGTTTGTGTGATACATCACCTTTGCAATTTTTCCTACCTGTTATGATTTGAAATTGGAAACATTTCCTGACACATTCCTCTGAAATTTAAGGATTTATGAGTTTTCATTTTACTGCTTTGTTAATTTTTCTTGTTTTTGTTGTTGTTGCGACTATTTATTGGGAGTCTTTTGTATCTACATGTTAATTTTATAGAGTGTTTCCAAACATTCTGGGTGGCCATCAGAAAAGAATAGGTCTAATTGAATAAAGCATTAAATATATTAACTTTTTCCTTCAGAATAGCAATTTTTCCACTGACAGATTATTATAAATAACAACAGGAAAGCCAGTTATTTTTCTGAGTCCTTTAACGGCAAACTGTTTCCAAAGGGAGACTTGTTAGTGCTCTGGGCAGAGTACAAACTGTCTTCCACTGTGTTAGCCCAATAATATCAAAAACAAACTGGGTATCAAGGCAACCAGAACTAACACTGCAGGATTTAAAACACGAACAGACAAGAAATTGAATTATTGATCATTAATATTTATTTTAAAGAAAAGTTTAATATGTTTTGCTTAATTTCTTATGGAGAAAAAAAAACATTTTATTCTCTGTTTTTGCCCGTCCATATTCTTATGCTATCCTTTGCAATTCATTGTCATTTCTTGAGTTATTTTAAAAGATAAACTTGCATATTTTACTTTGCAGCATAATAAAATTAACGAATAGCTATGTTCTGAGTATAAACAAGGGAATGCCAAGGTTCATTCATCTCTCTCCTTCCCTCACATGTATTACGATATTTATACTGAACGAAAATCATTTCTTTGGCATAGAAAAGGGATGCTGCCAATAATTACTTCTGAACCAGATTTCTGTCAATAGAAATGGAATATGATTGCCCTACCACCATCCCTATAACAACAACAACAACAACAAAACTAGATGAGTTGATTAGCAACACTGTGTCTATTGATCACATTCTTCTTGAACTATCAGCAAGATCATTCCAAAATGTTGGTATGTATTCCATAGTTGCAAAGGCAAATTCTGTAAAAAGGAATATGGAGAAACAGATTGTGTCAGTAGCATATTTTCAGTGCCTCTCTTTTTTATTTGCACTCACATAGTTGAAGAGGAACAGAGCTGGCCTTGAGCAGAAAGATGAAGTAGGAAATTTAAACCCAGCTTTTTTCCATACTCTCTAATCTTCCTGAGTTGTGAATTTATCCCACTTCCAAAACTCCAATCCCTCACCGGCCCCACCCTCAACATATATAGTTCAAACTCTCCTCTTTGTTTTAAAGTCAAAGGCTTAGAGCAATTTTTGACTCCCAACACAAATGATTCTAAGTCAAAAACTGATTTTTCCTGAGACGTGCATTTTAATTCAAATTTCTGTTTGTGGAATATAAAAATCATGTCCAGTTAGAGACAGGGAAAGGTGAAGTTATTGTTCAAAGACAGAAAGGTAAAGCTCAGAGTGGGAATAGGTTAGATTTCTGGGATGAAGTTCAGGCAGGTCTTTTTGTTTTGCCAAAAATATTTTACCAGTCATCTTTCAGACTGATTCTGAAGGCAAGCTTGATTCAGTTGTATCAGAGAAATGGAAAAACAAAAAAAGTGTGTAGTACATATGGAGACCCACACACTTAATCTCATGTTTTCACAAATTCACTGGGGCTAGTCCTATTAGAAAAGAAAAGAAAAAAAAAAAAAGTAAAAGAAGGAGGAAGAAAGAAAGCAAAGAAGAAAGAAAGGCAGGGGGAAATTACTCCTCACTAGGAGCTATGAGGCTACAAAAGAAACATGAAGCATAATATGTTTCTTCCAACTCTAATAGACCCTAATTCCTGGGTCTTACTCAGAAATTAGTTCTGAAGTCTGTTAACAGTGCAGAAAATCATGTAGAATCCTTATTACATTGGATATGTCATAAAATTATTATGTCAATAATATTGCTCAATTACATATGTTTTCAGTAAATTCAGCACTAACTCTTCATGGTTGTTTTTTTCTCTCCAGTCTTCAAGTCACGTTACTGTCTCTTAGTTGACTACTAATGAAGTTTAAGAGTTATGTTGTATGGAAAATATTGCTTTAATCCTTCTCAGCATTGTGATGTGCCCACACTGTAAGAGGAATGAGGCAACTGAACTAGAGAGAAAGTAGACTCATAGCTCACATTATGCTGTGCACAATATTACTGAGTGAAGTAGCTGGCAAAATTGCTTACATTTGTAGTCATGGAATCTGGAAGTTGCCATCCTAGAGAACTGGCCTATCAGCCCTGATCTAGAATGATGATTTAACTATTCCTCCAACATAAGCCACACACAGCTTCCTGACTCAGAACTCACTTCTTTAAGTCAATTCTAAACCTTAGTCATCCAAGGCTTTTAAAGACCAAAACTTTATTTATTTTATTTTTGGGGGGACCGAGTTTTGCTCTTTTTGCCCATGCTGTAGTGCAGTGGTGCAATCTCGGCTCACTGCAACCTCCGTCTCCCGGGTTAAAGCAATTCTCATGCTTCAGCCTCTTGAGTAGCTAGGATTAGAGGCACCTGCCACCATGCCCAGCTAATTTTTTTTTTTTCGTATTTTTAGTCGAGATGGGGTTTTGCCATGTTTGGCCAGGCTGGTCTTGAACTCCTGACCTCAGGTGATCCACCCACCTCGGCCTCCCAAAGTACTGGGATTACAGATATGAGCCACTGTGCCAGGATCCAACACTTTAATACAAGCTTAGAAATGACTGAAAACTGAATTCGGTCCTCAAGATGAGAAGGCTCAAAGTATTGGGCAACTTAATAATTCATAAAAAATAACAGTTCCAAAAATAGTATTAGTATGGGTTTGAAGAAATTATAAATAATATATTATTAGATGTTATTTATAAATAAATATTCAATCTTTTAAAAACTGAGGATTCTTAGGAATTGCATATGCCTTAAAATTGCCCAAAGTTTTATTCTTAACTTTTTATTAAACTTCATTTTCCCTGACATGCACTAAAACCTACTTTTCAAAGTAAGGATTTAATGTAGCCAGCTTTCCAATATTTGTTCTAAAGGCTGCCAGGTAGAAATATGACATTAAATGGTAAGTCCAACTTTTGTTTAAAAAAATGTATCTGTAGTTGAAGTGAATATGGTACTGAGAATTGTGATCATGGATCATTTAAAAACTCTTGTTTATTCTCGGTTGTGTTCTAGTGGTTCTATAATGTTTACAATTTCTATAATCAGATAATAAGTTAATAAAGGAAATATCCAATGTTGAATACACACACACACACACACACACACACATACAAAGATTGTCTGAGATGAAATATCGCACAACAGAGAATCAGTAAAGACTGGCAGAAAGTGAGGGACATGAAGAAAGGTCTGGCATGAGGGTTTAGATAAAATATTGAAGGAAAACATCTATGAGGAACTTGGGTGCTGGTGGTGGCTAGATGCAAGACTTTATCTTTTAAAATGTGTGCACATGTCTCGATGTGAATATATGATTATTAAATGGTGAATGATACTGAAAAGGAACCGTCAACTTTGGCATAGTTTTGAGACACTAGTGAAGTAAGAAACAGAAAAAAATCTACAAAAATTGATTTCACTATGAAAATCTTAGTTATAGAAATTCACATATATATAAATATACATAGAAATTCATTCACTACATATCTGGAAATTCATTCACATGAATTACTATAAATTTCATAGTATCAATGGCCAAGTCATATTACATTTATCAAAAAGCATGTATTAGATTACTGTTGCTTTCTTTGACTTCATGCTTTCTTAGGTACGTAGTATGTGCTCTTCAGGATGCTCTGCTCATGGTTGTTTTTAATTTAAATAACTTGACATGTAATTAATTTTTTTGCCATTACAAAACATTATTTGAGAAGAATGCTGTAAATGTATATATTTAGCATTACTGAGAGAATTAATATGAACACCTTGTCAAATAACTGCAAGAAGCCTTTTCAAAATAAACAGCAAAACTTATGCCAAACTTAATTTTCTTTCTGTAAAAAATAATGCATATATATTTCAATTTAGATATTGCAGTTCATCATATTCATTGTGAAAAAAAGTACAGATATTATTTGGATTAGCATTAGCATACCTCCCTCAGATGTCATTAGTTTGTGATGACAGAAGTTTATTTCACTTAGAAGTTTAATGCAAACATTCCTATCAAAAGTGCTGCTTTCTTCCATGTGGTGATTCAAGGACCCAGGATCCATGGATCTTGCAGCTCCTCTGTACCCTAGGGTGTTGTAGTTATCTGCAGCAGCTGGTGAATGAAGAAAGAATATGGAAAGGGCATATCTATTTTCTAAAAGACTTGTCTTAAAAATGAAACATAATTACTTCCACTGACACTCTATTTGTATAGTAGCTCACACAGCCATACCTAAATGCAAACAGGATTGTAAAATGTAATTTCTAGCTAGATAACCATATCCCAAAGATATCTCTACTCACTCCCCAGGGATATGTCCATGTTATTAAGGGGAAACATAAAATTTGGCAGACAGTCGACTATCTCTGCCATAGGAGAGCACTTAATCCAACCTGTAATTTTAGCCTTTGCATTTTGCTTCACCATAAGGATTTGCTGTCATCATCATTTCTTTATTTCTCTGGGTTCATAAAACTTATTTGTCACATTTCCAATCAAGAAATTAATAATACAGGCAATGAGGACTATTCAGAATAGTGAGAAGATAACTGTAAGTCACTTATTAATTGTAGGAGTTACATCGTTGATGACTTAACACCAGTGTAATTGTGGGAAAAAAAAGTCACTTAGGATTCAGTAGTCCATCATTTCTTGTCCTGTTGGCATCTGCCCTTATCCTGTTGGGTGACCTTGGGAAAGTACTTGTATTCTTCGAACCTGTGTTTTTGTAGTTACAAAACAAAGGAATTATATTGGATCATTGATTCCCAGCCTTCCTACTATGAAAGACAAACTCATAAAACCAAACTTTGAGATTACAATACTATATAAGCCTACATTAATTAAGTCATAGCCTACATAGCCTTGCCACCAGTATGATTTCATTTATTCTTTTTGAAATAGTAAAAATAACTCAGAAACCTTATGACTATTAGTACTACCCCCACTACAACTGTTATTACTACAATTTGAATTAAACTGACTCTTTTTTGAGTGTTTACCATATTCCATACATTCTTCTAGCTGAAGTTTAATAATCTGGAAGAAATAGCACAAGCTGAGAAACAAACCCCAAGCCAAATCTGAAATCACAACTCTGCATGGCTGTAGTAGTGATTCAGCCACCACTGTGAGAAACCACTGGATAAGATGAATTACCGTTAGATGTTACTACCATATCTATGTATCTGTGAATGCATACCAAAGAGTGAAAAAAGTCACTGCTATCCATGATTCCTCCAAGTACCCTTCTTCATTTTCAAGACTGTGTGTCTCCGTTTCCTTACTTGAAAAAATGAAGTCTATATAGCTTATCCTCATAGCTTCCTCAAATGCCTTAAGTGCCAATTAAGTGACTGCTCCCAAGCAATAAAAAGCCCAACTTCTGAGAATTAACTATATGAACATAGGGTAATGAAGCCAACCCAATTATCCATGGTAAGAGATGACAGGGAAAAACAAGACTAAATTAAATCTACAGGTGTTCCTAAACCGCATTTTTGCCATTCACCTAAGCTCTTAACTAGCACTACTAATAAGCTGCAAATAGACAGATTTGAATTTTATCACTTTCTCTCTCCACCCCCTCCTCTTGTCTGGTTTAAGTGCTAATGGGCAGTCAACCACCCTTTTAAAGACAGGAAAAGCAGAGGCTGGACCAAGCAATCAATAGACTGAATAATTAGCCTCTGAGTAATTGAGAGTTAAATGTCTTATATTAACTTCACCCCATTACTCCCAGAATATGAACAAGCCAGAGCAAGATGGACAAGAATATGAGAGAGCAGAAGCAAAAAGAAATATCGTAAAGGAACAGAGTTCTTTACCTTGGGGTTATCATATGACACAAACTCCAGTGACATGAAACCAGATGACAACGGCAGGTTAGCAGGGCAATTCAAAACATGACAGGATGGCTACAAGAGCTGTAAGAAAGTTGTTTCCCCTCAGCACCAAATTATTTTTCTCTCTCTCTCTTTTTTTTTTTTTTTTCTTGCAACAAAAGACTCACTCCAGGCTTTGGCTGTGTTCCCAAAAGATTGGGTAATTAAGCAGGTATGATTTCCAAGGAGAAATAAATATTTTTCAGTTACTAGACACTGTCACTGGGCTTTGATTCAAATGTGCATAATTTTTGAACAGGAAACATAATGAAAGGAATGTTTCACAAATTAATATAAAGCCCAAAGGCATACCTGGCACTCTCTTACATGAAATCATTGTCTTTTGTACGCCAGGAACGTGAACTGAGTACCCATCTTGGAAAATGCTTTTCTCCTTGTAGAATTAGCACTGACTTTAAGGAAAGAAAACTCAATTTTAATAAAAGTGCTCATAAACTATAACTTAAGCCCTTTTTATAGGTTGTATAGATTTGAAGGCATTTTAAAATATAATGGTATTGATTTCAGTATAACAATAAAAAGTGACTCTTCTTCAGAGGTTGAGAAGCTGAAAAGAAGGGTTAAATGACATGAAGAATTTCATAGACTGACAAATTTGAATTAGAGATTAGGATATAGAGTACTGGGCTCTAGGCCCAGAACCCCCAACTATTATTCTCTAAAATTAAGGTGGAACTTTAAAAGGTAAAATGACTTGAAGAGCTAAGAAAATTCTCCCCTACATATACACAAATGTAATTTTAATTATACAAGTGACTGAGTAATCACCTAGAAGATTAAACAAAATTTATCCCTTTTAGCAATAATAGGTTTTGTGTGATCATTCTACACTCTCTCATCTGTTTTACTAACGGTAAAGAGTACAATAGTAGCTTAGCCATGGGATGGAGGTTGTACTTAATAAGACCATATTTTGTATGAAATTAACAAGAAAGTAAACATGTTTATGAATCTCATTTTATGCATAATATAATAAGAATGTCAAAAAATTACATACATTGGGCCGGGCACGGTGGCTCATGCCTGTAATCCCATCACTTTGGGAGGCTGAGGTGGGCGGATCATGAGGTCAGGAGATTGAGACCATCCTGGCTAACATGGTGAAACCCCATCTCTACTAAAAATACAAAAAATTAGCCAGGCATGGTGGCGGGCGCCTGTAGTCCCAGCTACTCGGAGGCTGAGACAGGAGAATGGCATGAACCTGGCAGGGGGAGCTTCCAGTGAGCTGAGATCAGACCACTTGCACTCCAGCTTGGGTGACAGAGTGAGACTCTGTCACAAAAAAAAAAAAAAAAAAAAAAAAAAAAAAAAAAAAAAAAAATTACATACATCAAAAATTGCTTAACTTCTAAGATGATGGTGAGTTGACTGAATTATAAACTTATTTAAACTGGTGCCTGTAATCCCAGCACTTTGGGAGGCTGAGGCAGGTGGACCACCTGAGGTCAGGAGTTCGAGACCAGCCTGGCCAACATGGTGAAACCCTGTCTCTACTAAAAATACAAAAATTAGCCGAGTGTGGTGGCGTGCGCCTATAATCCCAGCTACTTGGGAGGCTACAGAAGGAGAATTGCTGGAACCTGGCAGGCAGATGTTGCAGTGAGCCAAGATCGCACCACTGTACTCCAGCCCCAGCAACAACAGAGTGACTCCACCTCATAAAAGAAAAAAAAAAATGTTATTTAAACTGGTAAATGTTCCTATCATCTGGGCAACATATTTTTATATGTTAAAATATAAGTGCTTCGTGGTACATATACCATTGTTTTAATATATGTCCTTTAGAATCTTTTTATAGTCTTTATTTTTCAAGTGATCATTAAACAGCTATGGGGTGGAAAGGGAGGATCCCTTTTATCCCCATCATAAAGGTCACAGTTGACACCCATATAACAATGACAGGTTAACAAGAGAAAAGTATAATAAATGTATTTGATTATAGTTTTATGTGACATAGGAGCCTTCAGAATGAAGACATAAAGATGCAAGATAAACTATGTTTATGCTAGGTCCAGTGAAGAATGGGCAGCCCCATAGAAACATGACTGAGAAAAAAGGGTATGATCTAATGGTGTGACTAAGTGGAGAAACTCAGTAAGAGCTGGCTATTCAGAATTTTCTCAACCTCTCTGTGCAGCATTCCTCCTTCCAGGTACAGCGTAGGATCCCTCTAGAAGGAGAGTCTTAATTTCTTTGTGCTCAGATGTTACACAGAAAGGTTGGAGAAGGGACAATTAGAGTAATATGCTTAAGCATTACGGCTGAATTTGAGAAAAATGGGTTCTGATTTCTATGACTTGCCTTGGTTGGGGAAGAGGAATTCTAGTTTCTATAGTTTGCCTTGGGGAAAACTGAAGGACAAGAAACAGGAGGGCAAGAGAATGTTAGAGAGAGGCTTTGCTTCTGAGGCCACTTCTTAGACCTTTATTTTGGGGTATTATTGTCTGAGCCCCAATATTCCCCAGTCTGAAACTTCCCCTAGGAAGTTTTGGGGCTCAAAAATTGGATTGGTGGATGTCTCATAAGCAATTGAATCGGTCTCACAGTCCTGAGAATAGGACAGTCCTGTTCAACAGTTAATAGTTGTGTTTCATTTTAGGCAGTGCTGTTGCAGTTGGTCTTCCGCCATCCATACAGAATATATATCAGGTCTCTATATAGTGTAAGCAATCACATAGCTAATAAGAGGCATTGTTATGAGAATAAAAGAAAATGGTTAATGGTTACATCAAACTATAAAATTCAGTAGTTTTTATTTTTTGAGTCCAGAAGGCAGCAGTCGAGAACATTTTTAGATGTTAGACTTGAAACATGTTTAGATGGAGTAAGAGCAGAGAGTGGCAACCTGGCTATAGCTTTTCTTCTGAAACATAATTTTCTCTCTCCAGTTTCCCCAATTTTTACCAAAAATAATCACGATAAGACTAATTTATCTGCAAATTAAGTTTAGTCTCATTAACTTGGACTGATTATTTGCATAAAGTACAAGAGGAATAGTGATTTATCATATAGGCTCTTTTTAAGTTAACTTTGCTAGAAATTTTTATAAAGAATATTAGACTTTTAAAAGCCTTTGGAGTATTATGAAGCCAGGCAAGGATTTGACTCGTCCTCAAATTGTGTCTGTAATACCTGTACAAATTGGTTAATCTACTCTATTTATGAGGTCCCCATAATATCTTGAGTTTCCTTAGCCTGTCAGAAAGTGACATTCTTCATTCACCACAATTCTTTTTCTTTTTCTTTTTTTTTTTTTTTTTTTTTTTTGAGACAGAGTCTCACTCTGTCACCCCAGCTGGAATGCAGTGGCATGATCTGGGCTCACTGCAACCTCCGCCTTCCAGGTTCAAGCGATTCCCCTGCCTTAGCCTCCTGAATAGCTAGGATTACAGGGACCTGCCTCCATATCCGGCTATTTTTTTGTATTTTCAGTAGAGATGGGGTTTCACCGTATTAACCAGGATGTTCTCAATCTCCTGCATGATCTGCCCGCCTTGGCCTCCCAAAATGCTGGATTACAGGTGTGACCCACCGTGCTTGGCCTACTTATCACAATTCTAAAAACCTGAAAGGAAAGCCTGTGGACAAGGTATCAGGCCAGTTTTTCAAATTTTATTTTTTTTAATTGGCTCCATAAAAGTGAACTTCAAACCCTGAAAGCAGTCTGGTGGTATCTGAAATTAAAACATTTCAATCAAGGCTTTGGTAAAATTGAGAGGTGAAGCCAGGTGGACTTCCTGGGTGGAATGGGGACTTGGAGAACTTTTCTTACAAGAGGATTGTAAAATACACAAATGAGCACTCTGTAGCTAACAAGAGGTTTATAAAATGCACCAATCAGCGCTCTATAAAAACGCACCAATCACTGGTCTGTAGCTAGCAAGAGGTTTGTAAAATGCACCAATCTGTGTGCTGCAAATGGACCAATCAGCGCTCTGTAAAACTGACCAATCAGAAGGATTCTAAAAGTAACCAGCCAAGGGGAGGATTGAGAAAAGGGCATTCTGATAGGACAGAAAGAGGACATGGGAGGGGACAAATAAAGGAATAAAAGCTGACTACCCAAGCCAGCAGTGGCAACCCACTGGGGTCGCCTTCTACTCAAAACTTTGGTAAAATAGTCAGGGTTTTCAGTTGCCCTATTATCAGAAGAACATATTTTTGTTTTGTTTTATTTGAGACAGAGTCTCACTCTATTGTCCAGGCTGGAGGGCAGTGGTGCCATTGTGGCTCACTGCAACCTCTACCTCCCAGGTTCAAGCGATTTCCCTGCCTCAGCCTCCCAAGTAGCTGAGACTACAGGTGTGCACCACCACACCCAGCTGATTTTTGTATTTTTAGTAGAGACAAGGTTTCACCATATTGGCCAGGCTGGTCTCAAACACCTGGCCTCAAGTTATCCACCCACCTTGGCCTCCCAAAGTGTTAGGATTACAGGCATGAGCCACTGTGCCAAGCATGAAGAACGGATTCTTATTAACTTATTCAAATATCTATATTGATAAAATATGAGAATACTCACAAATAGTTTCCACATTGTAAATAAATCAAGTAAAAAGAAAGGCAAAGGTTTTCATTCTTATCACAAGAGCATACTTTACAAAATTGCTGTAAAGCTATGGAAGTGCAAAAGAACCAGGAATGTCTCAAACCAAAAGCCATTAAAAATAATAATCCTTTATCAGTTCAGTCCCATGTAACTAATTCTTGTTCTGCTTGATGTTGTTAATAATTGTGAGTCATTTTTTTATTAGAGTTCTGAAATTTTTACCCAGTCCAATTATATTATCTTAAAAGTTATCAGAAATTTGTGTTTAAGAGTACTTGTCAGAGTCCTTTTCATGAATTTTCTTGAATAAGAAGCAAATTCCAATTATAGCTGATTGTAAAATGCTTTTAAAAGATTATCAGAGTAAAGCAATTAACTGTGATCAAAAGACTAAAATGGGTACAGTTAAAAATGCAGTTGGCGGCCGGGCGCGGTGGCTCAAGCCTGTAATCCCAGCACTTTGGGAGGCCGAGACGGGCGGATCACGAGGTCAGGAGATCGAGACCATCCTGGCTAACACGGTGAAACCCCGTCTCTACTAAAAATACAAAAAACTAGCCGGGCGAGGGGGCGGGCACCTGTAGTCCCAGCTACTCGGGAGGCTGAGGCAGGAGAATGGCATAAACCCGGGAGGCGGAGCTTGCAGTGAGCTGAGATCCGGCCACTGCACTCCAGCCTGGGCAACAGAGCGAGACTCCGTCTCAACAAAAAAAAAAAAAAAAAAAAAAAGCAATTGGCAATGAAATTTTATCATTTTCTGTGACCTATAACAATTTAACTTAATAGTCATAATTATCACTAACATATACCAAGACATGTCAGAATTTCAGGACTTTCATACAATTTTAGAATTCATATTAATAACACATTCATACAAATATAATGCATAGAATGGTAATCATTATTTTCTTTTTTCTTTTTTTTTTTTTTTTTGAGACTGAGTCTTGCTCTGTTGCCTAGACTGGAGTGCAGTGGCATGATCTTGGCTCACTGCAATCTCCACCTTCCTGGGT
Organism: Rhinopithecus roxellana; assembly: GCF_007565055.1. Taxonomy (NCBI): domain Eukaryota; kingdom Metazoa; phylum Chordata; class Mammalia; order Primates; family Cercopithecidae; genus Rhinopithecus; species Rhinopithecus roxellana. Next base: position 74,066,092 of record NC_044551.1, read on the forward strand.
TCACACCATTCTCCTCCCTCAGTCTCCTGAGTAGCTGGGACTACAGGCTCCCACTACCACACCCGGCTAATTTTTTTGTATTTTTAGTAGAGATGGGATTTTACCTTTTTAGCCAGGATGGTCTCGATCACCTGACCTTGTGAACCGCCTGCCTTGGCCTCTCAAAGTGCTGGGATTAGAGGCTTGAGCCACCATGCCCGGCCCCGGTAATCATTATTTTCTATTTAACAACACTTCCCATATTAAATAAGCCTGATTTGTTTCATTATATTTTTCAGAAGCTTCAGGGGCCCTCTGGAACAAACAAACTACAGTTAGTTTGAGGTCAAAAGGATAACTTAGAATTTGAAATTTAATTTTGGTAAACCTGTCAAATATGTCAAAGGTTTAAAACACTTGATCAAAATAGGATCATAGATCATTATGAAATAATTATCGGCCGGGCGCGGTGGCTCAAGCCTGTAATCCCAGCACTTTGGGAGGCCAAGACGGGTGGATCACGAGGTCAGGAGATCGAGACCATCCTGGTCTACACGGTGAAACCCCGTCTCTACTAAAAAAAAATACAAAAAACTAGCCGGGCGAGATGGCGGGCGCCTGTGGTCCCAGCTACTCGGGAGGCTGAGGCAGGAGAATGGCGTAAACCCGGGAGGCGGAGCTTGCAGTGAGCCGAGATCACGCCAAAGCACTCCAGCCTGGGCGACAGAGCTAGACTCCGTCTCAAAAAAAAAAAAAAAAAAAAAAAAAAAAAAAAAAAAAAAAAAAAAAGAAATAATTATCATTCATTTAACTACAATGTTAACTAAAAGATTTTTAAAACCCAAAACTTTTACTCTTTAACAGAGAAAAGCTTCAGTTTCCCAAATAGTGAAAAGATCTAATAAAGAAAGCCTGCTGAAGCACACAGAATCTGTTTCTCTACTTCACCCTTCCTTTTTTCTTTTTTTCGCAATTTACTCTATAGTGAAGGAAATCTTTACTATCCCTTATTAATACTACATTAAAATCTTGTTCAAAAGAGAAAACGAAATTTTATTCTTGTATCAGTGTATTATGAACACTAAAGCTAATTTTATAAAACCTTATAAAGAAATCCTTCCAATCCTAGCTTTGACCACACAGATAAGATTTTCGTAAACCCTTCATATCCTCTTACATTTTTTCTTCTTTTTAAATTTGTTAGACATTTAGTTTTGCCAATATTATTTTTTTCTATTTCTTCACTTTTATACCACCTTTAAATAACCTTTAAGCTTGACAAAATTATTTTTTCTCAATAAAAACACATTCTTATAACATTTTATTTTCCTTGTATACTCTGTATAAAGAAATATTTCTCTTGTATATGCTAGTTTTAATTACATATATTAATTAGAATTTTAGTCTTTAGCAATTTTAAACCAGTATTCTGTAAACTAACACCATTTTATATATTTTAGAGAGATACTTTTCTCATTTTTATGTTTATTAACAGATCTAGATATATTTAGTTTTGTATCATATAAAAGCAATATACCAAAATACATAAACTTAATGTTTAATAATTAATGTTTTAGTATTTTATTTAGAAATGACTCAGACATTTCATGATTATCTATTAATATGACTTTAACATTTTAAATTACTGCAAAGGTTTTTTAAATTATGACAAGTTTATTTATAACTGTTTATCTTATTTACATTTGCCTATTTGTTTTGAACAATTATATTTGAATTGCTCATGGAAAACAAAGCTGCCTATTTCAGTTATTTTTGAAAAAGCAAAATCAAGCTAACCCTGAATCAGTCAGCCTTATTCTAACCAAGGCCTCTAAGACACTAGACACAGAATAGGTCCTACTGGGCATGGCCCTGTCCTGCAGCTGGCAGCGGAGATGCCGTGGTCACACACATGTCGCCAGGCTTTAGCAGAGCCATCTGTTCAGATGCCAGAATTCAGAAACTTAAAACTAAAGATAAATACCAATAGCAAGATGTATGCACGCCTTCAAGAGAGCCCAACAGTTGGTGGCCAAAACTTCAGCTCGCCAATAAATTAGGGAAGTATCAAAAATATCACAAAAGGAAAAAAAAAAAGACAGAAGTTAAACTTTTGAAAATTTTATGACTGATACATGTTAACTAATTAAGTAACTCATCTTTACTGTGTGTTCTGCTCTTAGGTTGCATTTATAGTTTTGTGATTTTTAAAGCATCTAGTAGAGACAGCACAAACCTGTCTGATGAAGAATCCCAGGCAAAAACTGTATGCTGACAATTCTGAAGACATTTATATTTTTATTTTATCAACAGTTTTAAAACTACCTTTATTTAACAAAGATTATCTCATATCATATAAACTAAAGGTAATTTCAGTTAGTTTTTATTTTATTTTATCTCCAGGAAAGTGCTTAGAGCATAGTGTATATTATCAGAGATAAATTTTATGGAAGCTGTGGACTAGATTTTAGGTCTGAATGTTTCCAAAGCTTATCTGGGTGGAGAAAATATTCATTTCTTCTAAAACTAGATTTGTTGCACTTTTTCCTAATTTGGTCTTGAAGATTTATTCTGGAAAGTGGCTATAAACTCTAGCTTTGGTCTGACAGGCTTATCAAGATAGCCACTCTCCAGGAGAACCTTGGTGAGTAGAAGTATTGGGTTCAGGTGTGTCAGTTAGATGAGACACAGAGGATTCAAAAATGGATGCCCAGGCAGCCTGAAATTATAGAAATTTATTACAGGATTTTACAAAAAACATAAGGATGAGCCTAGGAGAAGATTCACAGGTCTTTTCAAATTAACCAGCTGAATATCCGAAAGTCATATTTTGGAAGCCATTCTAATTAGATAAATAGCATTTTAATTTATTTTTGCTTCTTAACAAAAAATAAATGAGGTAGAACCCATTAATGAATAGGACTGACTAAGAATTTGTAGCTCCCAGTGCCTAATACTTACACATATAAAAGGCAGGCATAGCTGGAAGACAGTACATCCACATATCCAGAAATTAAGTATCATATTTTTATGTTGAATTTCACATCTACCAGAGCCCAGAAAAATATCCAAAATGGAAAGACCACAGGGATGGGCTGTGCTGTGCTCTCACAGTACACTTCACCACAAGGATACTCCCCCTGAGACTGAATGGGCTATCCAACATCAATCAATTTACTTTGTGACTAGCTTGTCAACCATAGGAGCCCCACACTTTGATGGTAAGTTCTGCAACAGTCTCCAACTGCCCAATGTCCATTGTCAAGTTGTGGCTTTGGCTCTACAATCCTTTTGATCAACTTAGCCAATAATTTTCTTACACCAAATTGCCATTTACTGTCAGTTTCTGTTTGACTCAGTCAGAAACATGAGGCTATTCTTATCTAAATTTGCAAAGAAACAAGACAAAAAGCCAGACTTCATCCTCTGTAGTGATAACCATTTATTGTATCTGCTGTGAGTTACCTTTGTAGCTTTTGCTAGTGAATCATTAGTTACCACACACCCAAAGGTCAAGTGTTATCTCACAGTATAAAGTAACTCTTGGTACCTCCAAAATCCGAAACAATCAGGGAACTCAATGTAAAAGAAAGCAGAGCTTTGGACTTGAAAGACACTCATCTACAACACTTGAGGCTCTATTAGGAAGACAGGGGACCCAGAAAGGGAGTCAGTGGCATGTGTTCTCTGTTCCTCAAGAAGTATCAGAGTTACAAGAGTCTCATTTAAGTTCCACCATATGGTAGCCAGAACTCTGATGTTCTCAATCCAACAGAGAACACAGAGGCCTTGAAAAATATATAGCCTGATTATCAGGCTTTTAATTAAGCCACTGCTACAGCTTAAATTTTTGTCCCCCTAGGCCGGGCACGGTGGCTCATGCTTGTAATCCCAACACTTTGGAAGGCCAAGGCAGGTGGATCACCTGAGGTCGGGAGTTTGAGACCAGCCGAACCAACATGGAGAAACCCTGTCTTTACTAAAAATACAAAATTAGCTGGGTGTGGTGGCACATGCCTTTAATCCCAGCTACTTGGGAGGCTGAGGCAGGAGAATTGCTTGAACCTGAGAGGCGGATGTTGCAGTGAGCCGGGAATGCATCACTGCACTCCAGCATGGCCAACAGGAGCGAAACTCCGTCACAAAAAAAAAAAAAAAAAAAAAAAAAAAATTGTCCTCCAAACCTCATGTACAAATTTTATCCCCAAAGTTGGAAGTGGGACCTAATAGGAGGTGCTTGGGTCATGGGGACGGATTCCCCCCAAATTGCTTGGTGCAGGCCTAGCAGTAATGTGTTAGTTCTCACTCAATTCATTGCCATGTGATATAGTTTAGCTGTGCCTCCACCCAAATCTTATCTTGAATTCCCATGTGTTGTGGGAGGAACCTGGTGGGAGGTAATTGAATCATGGGGACAAGTCTTTCTGGTGCTGTTCTTGTGATAGTGAATAAGTCTCACGACATCTAATGGTTTTAAAAAGAGGCTTCCCCTGTACAAGCTCTCTCTCATTTTTTGCCTGCTGCCATCTATGTAAGATGTGACTTGCTCCTCTTTGCCTTCCACCATGATTGTGAGGCTTCCCAAGCCATGTGGAACTGTAAGTCCAATTAAACCTCTTTCTTTTGTACATTGCTCAGTCTTGGGTACATCTTTATCAGCAGCGTGAAACCAAACTAATACAGTAAATTGGTACCAGTAGAATGGGGCACTGCTGAAAAGATACCTGAAAATGTGGAAGCAACTTTGGAACTGGATAACAGGCAGAGGTTGGAACAGTTTAGAGGGCTCAAAAGAAAACAGGAAAATATGGGAAAGTGCGGAACTTCCTATGAAATCCAGACTGAGATAGTCTCAGATTGTGATAAGGAACATTTTGGAAACTGGAGCAAAGGTGACTCTTGTTACGTTTTAGGAAAGACACTGGCAGCATTTTGTCCCTGCCCTAGAGATTTGTGGAACTTGAAACTTATGAGAGATGATTTAGGGTATCTAGTGAAAGAAATTTCTAAGCCGCAAAGCATTCAAGATGTGACCTGGATGCTTTAAAAGCATTCAGTTTTATAAGGGAAGCAGAGCATAAAAGCTCAGAAAATTTGCAGCCTAACAATGAGAAAGAAAAGAAAAACCAATGTTCTGAGGAGAAAGTCAAGCTGGCTGCAAAAATCTGTGTAACAAAGAGCTGAATGTTTATCACCAAGACAATGGAAAAAAATGTCACCAGGGCATGTAAGAGGTCTTCGTGGCAGCTGCTTCCATCACAGGCCTGGCAGCCCAGGAGGAAAAAGTGGTTTTGTGGGCCAGGCCTGGGGTTCTCATCCTTTGTGTGGCTTAGGGACTTGGTGCCCTGTGTCCCAGCTACTCAAGCTGTGGCTAAAAGGGGCTAACATAGAGCTTGGGCTCTGGTTTCAGAGGGTGCAAGCCCCAAGCCTTGGAAACTTCCACATGGTGTTGAGCCTGTGAGTCCACAGAAGTCAAGAATTGGGGTTTGGGAACCTCTGCCTAGATTTCAGAAAATGTATGGAAATGCCTGGATGCCCAGGCAGAAGTTTGCTGCAGGGTTGGGGCCCCCGTGGAGAACCTCTTCTAGAGCAGTGCAGAAGAGAAATGTAGGGTCATAGCCCCCACAGAGCATCCCTACTGTGGCACTGCCTAGTCGAGCTGTGAGGAGAGGGCCATTATACTCCAGACCCCAGGATGGTAGATCCACTGACAGCTTGCATCATGCACCTGGAAAAGCCACACTCAATGCCTGCCTGTGAAGGCAGCTGGGAGGGAGACTGTACCCTGCAAAGCCACAGGGGTGGAGCTGCCCAAGACTGTAGGAACCCACCTCTTGCATCAGCATGACCTGGACGTGAAACAAGGAGTCAAAGGAGATGATTTTGGATCTTTAAGATTTGACTGCCCTGCTAGGACTTGCATGAGGCCTGTAGCCCCTTTGTTTTGGCCAACTTCTCCCATTTGCAATGGCTGTATTTACCCAATGCCTGTACCCCCACTGTGTCTAGGAAGTAACTAACTTGCTTTTGATTTTTACAGGCTCATAGGTGGAAGGGACTTGCCTTGTCTCAGTTGAGACTTTGGACTGCGGACTTCTGAGTTCATGATGAAATGAGTTAAGACTTTGGGGGACTGTTGGAAGACATCACTAGTTTTGAAATGTGAGGACATGAGATTTGGGAGATACCAGGGGTGGAATGATACAGTTTGGCTGTGTCCCCACTCAAATTTCATCTTGAATTCCCCTGTGCTGTGGGAGGAACCTGGTGGGAGGTAATTGAATCATGAGGGCAAGGCTTCCCCATGCTATTCTCATGAAAGTGAATAAGTCTCACGAGATCTGATGGTTTTAAAAAAAAGGCTGTCCCCTACACAAGCTATCTCTCATTTTTTGCTTGCCACCATTCATGTAAGACGTGACTTGCTTCTCTTTGCCTTCTGCCATGATTGTGAGCCTTCCCTAGCCACATGGAACTATAAGTTCAATTAAACCTCTTTCTTTTGTAGATTGCTCAGTCTCACGTACCTCTTTATCAGCAGCCTGAAAATGGACTAATACACACTGAGAGCTGGTTATTGAAAAGAGCTTGGCACCTCCTCCCATCTTTCTTGCTTCCTCTCTTGCTATATGATCTCTGTACCCACTAGGTTCCCTTTGCTTTCTACCATGAATAAAAGCAGCCTGAGGTTCTCATCAGAAGCCAAGAAGTTTCTGGTGCTATTCTTCTAGTACAGCCTGCCTAACCATGAGGTGAATAAATTTCTTTTCTTTATAAATTACTCAGATACAGCTGGGCATGGTGGTTCACACCTGTAATCCCAGCACTTTGGGAGGCCGAGGCAGGTGGATCACCCGAGGCCAGGAGTTCAAGACCAGCCTGGCCAGCATGGCAAAACCCTGTCTCTACTAAAAGTACTGAAACATTAGCTGGGTGTGGTGGTGGGCACCTGTTATCCCAGCTACTGGGGAGGCTGAGGCAGGAAAATTGCTTGAACCTAGGAGTCAGAGGCTGCAGTGAGCCGATATTGTGCCACCACACTCCAGCCTGAGTAACAAGAGTGAAACTTCATCTAAAAAAAAAAAAAAAAAAAAAAAAAAAAAATTACCCAGACTCAGGTATTCTTTTATAGCAACATAAAATGAACTAAGATGCTTGATTTCAGATAATATAGCACTTTAAAAAATCCCTTTAAATCTCTTGTCGTATTTCAGCTAGAGGAAACAGAAAATATTTCTGACATTTGTTTTATTTTTTTCTTTTAAATCAAAGGTATCTACAGAACCAAAGCCAATAAGCCTTTTATGACTTACCCAAACATCTATGAGGCACACTCAAAGAAGTGCAAAATAAGATGTCCTCACAAGATCCAGAGCCACCACCAAAGACAATTAAAAGAAACTCTTTGAGGGCTAGCAATAGTTAGTATGCTAGCTGTAAATAGAGTTCAACACACATTCCTGTCAACCATATTCTTTTTATGGGTGCCCCAACTTTTCAGTTGACCGCTTGTCTAAACAAATCCAGTAACCTGCATGCCCCATACAGGCAGCAAGCTAAGCCAAGTTCTCAGAATATCAAATGAGACAAAGAGGAAAATGATAGGTGTCCACGAGAGCAAAAGGATCAATAACAAATGGGGATATTAAAACCAAATTTACCCAGATCCACAATTCAGACCAATGGTTTTCTTCTGTCAACCTGAATTTGGGGGACAAAAAGAGGGGGGTGGAGGTGGGGGGAATAAAGAACAACTTTTACCTTCCATTCTTGATTGGGCACTACAGAGATCCTGGAGAATTGGTCTTGATACAAATTCCTATCTTTTTTTGGCCAGTTTTTTATAAGTTGTCTTAAAATTTTATCTGCATGGTTTGGAATGAGTCAGGTGTCACCCCATCCTAACTTTGTTGCCAGAATTGCAAGGGTTGAAATGGAATAATCCCTTTTCTCTCTCTCTTAAGGGTCACAGCCAACACCCCTATAGCAAAGACAGATTAATAAAAGTATAACATTTATTTGATCATAGTTTTATGAGATACAGGAGTCTTCAGAATGAAGACATAAAGATACAAGGAAAACTATTTTTATGCTTAGGTTCAATGAAGAATGGGCAGCCCTTTAGAAATATGATTGGAAATAAAGGGTATGATCTAATGCCAATAGACTGAGTGGGGGGACTCAGCAAGTCCTGTCTATCAGATTTTGTGTAGCATTCCTTCCCTTTAGGTACAGTGTTGGACTCCTCTAGAAAGAGGGCCTTAATTTCTTTATGGCCAGCTGTTACACAGAAAGGTGGGGAGAAATATAGTTAGAGTAACATTTTTAGCCTTTATGGCTGACTTTGAAAAAAATAAATGGGTTCATATTTTTATGACCTGCCTAGGAGAAAAGGAATTCTAGTTTCTATGGGTCATGGGGCAGGGTAAGTGAGATTAGGAAAAAGGAAATAAGGGGTGAGAGACAGTACGGCAGGAGAAGGTCATAGAGAAGCTTTGCTTCTGAGATTTCTTCTTAAGCCTTTACTTTGAAGTATAGTTTTCTGAATCCCAAAATGGCCATATTGCTGCTTGGTGCTACTAAGAAGAAGAAGAAAAAAAAAAAAAACTGGAAATCAAGAATTTGGTAGTAACAATTCAAAAGTAAAAAAATACGTAAAGATAAAGGCTGTGCCAGTTGTCAACTTATTGTCCCCTCAGCTCCAAATACATCCTTCATTTCCTGCTCTATGAAAAAGAAGCGTTCTTTAAATATTTTTTTCCTTTGCTAGCTAGATGATGTTAAGCTTTGTCAAGAGGGCTCTGGAAGGGCACCGCATATGAAAGGTTTTCTTTCCAGTTTCTGGTGTGTTCACTGGCAGCCTGCTGCAGCACTTGCAGCTTCTCTAGTACCAAGCACCTACAGCACAGGAAGATTCCACCATACCTGACTCCTGCTGTGTATGGGATTCAGCTACACCCAGGGGCCAGTCGGCAGCTTCCCTAGTCACCTATCCCAGGAGGTTTCTGTTGTTGGTGGCCTTTTGGAGAGGCACTTCATAGCAACATCTTTCTCTAGCACCTTCATAAATAGATTTCTAACAAGTTCTAGAGGACAGATTCTAGCAAGGTCTGCCAGCATAGCAGTGCAATGACTTTTCTGCCATTCAGTAAACCACAGCTGTGCCTCTCCAACAAGGTCTGCATCTCAGCCATGGAGCAGCAACTCTGCCTTGGGTCCGCCATCTCATCCCTAGGGCAAGGCACTGTTCTTTGTATCTACTAATACTATAGTCTTTAGAATTCTCTTCTTACTAGTCAATGCCTAGTAGCTTCAATCCTCTGTTATAGTTAATAATTCTTTATTATAACCTTCCTGTTCTAATTACTCTATGGATTCTGTCTTCTGAAGACTCTGACTGATACAAACTGTAAATCACCGACTAGGATTCTCCGTAATGTTAATATTAGAGATCACTGAGTCTTTTTGAGAAAATTGCTGAGAAAATAAAAAGATTTTATTTTTATTTTTTTGACAGAGACTTACTTCTTCACCCAGGATGGAGTGCAATGGCATGATCTCAGCTCACTGCAACCTCCGCCTCCCAGGTTCAAGCAATTCTCCTGCCCCAGCCTCCCAAGTAGCTAGGATTACAGGCATGTAGCAGCACGCTCAGCTAATTTTTGTATTTTTAGTAGAGACGGGGTTTTACTATGTTGGCCAGGCTGGTCTTGAACTCCTGACTTCAAGTGATCTGCCCGCCTCGTCCTCTCAAAGTGCTGGGATTACAGGCATGGGCCATCATGCCTGGCCAATAAAAATAATTTTTAAGATATGCTAGAAAGTTATCTATGCATTTGAAGAAGGCATCTACTATTTACATTTATTCGTCTAAGAAAATTGTCTTGATTTATGCTAATTTTGAATTATACCTTGCTTCTAGGAACCCAGCTCTGCTATGTGATGCTCCTACATCCATCCATACACACAAGCTTTCTAAAATTGTGTGAATGTTTTCTGCCAGCCAGAAAGATCACCAAGTCTTGAGCCTGCAATTTATGTGTAAATATAACACTTTATAACTGCAAATATGGAACCATACACTGACTGAAATTACAGAATGTTTAAAAACATTATGAAACTGAAATGAGGTAAGACTTTATTCTCAAAGCAGTGACATTCTTTTATGCATCTCCTACCAGTACTTACATCACACCGATCCTGTCTGCCTGGTCAAATATCTTTTTCTTTGCAATGAAAGGAGTCACAGTGCAATAAACTACTAGGCAGAATGAATCAGCATCCAGCTTGCAGGCCATTGTGAATATTTATAGAACATTTGAGTATTATCAGCTGAGTCTTTTTCTCAAAGTACTGTTTTGTTTAATATGTGAGCAGAATAATATTTGGCTGTGTTATATCATTTGAGAAAAACTGTGTGTGAGTGTGTGCTCACATTTATGTAACCTGCCCACTGACATACTTCCTGTGATACTTTCAATCTCCTTCTCAGGCCCAATTCTGTCTTTCATCTTTCATTTGAGGTATCTTGCAAAGTCTAGGACTAGGCCTTTTTTCTCTGCACACTTACTCCCTTGAGTTATGACGAATGGAAGCAGAGTTAAGTTACTTTACAAAAGCAATGCAGGCTCACTCAAGAAAAATCAAGTCATACAGATAATCAAAAGTATATAACCAATATCCATAACTCCTCTAATATAGTCAGAGTCGGTTTCTTCTACCACCTTCTATAGGCACACATGTATTTTCTCATTCACATTCAGATACACAACTCCTGCTCTTCAGGATATTTTTCTAAATGTGCATAATATATTTACTATTTTCCAGTAGATCTTCCTAACTATTCCACTAGTATTATATGTTACATTTCAGTACTACATTTCAATATTGCAAAGAGTAGGAGCTAAAATTAAATGACTAGAAGTATAATACGAAATAAAGAATAAAAACCATCTGAAACAATCCTGAAAATAAAAATATTCATTTTCTAACAATACAATTTGTTGATCAAACTAATTGCTTCTAAGTCCCCTTCTATTGGAGGAAAACAGCATTGTTTTTAATGATTAGAATTATTGAAGTGGAACCGAGAATGCATGAAATATGTCCAAGCATATCAGAAATCATGGTCAGGTCAAAAGTTTAAGATTCAAAAGACTGAGATTTAGGGTAGGAAACATCAAAGCAGAGCAGGCCAGGTGGCTCTCTTTGAATTTTATATCTTATTTCAATGCCAAAAAAGAAAGAGTTGATATAGCTGTCTCAAAGTCAGTTATGAAAAATCACTCTCTCTTTCACAGATTGGTCATAATGAACTTCACAAAGCAAGTAACTTAGTGAATTAAAAGTTTGCCATAGGATCAATATGTACTCTCTAAAGCAATGTGTGTATATAACTTGTAAGAAGACAAAAACTAAAATATATTAGGCAAAGGCTGTTCTTTGTTATGCAATCTTATCTCAGAAAGTGACTTTACTAATGTGTAAATTCTAGCACAGATTCTTCCTTCTGCCAGGAGAACTAAAAAAGATCAGATTGTGTCACTATTATCTAAGAACAAGATGACATTCTACATTATTCCAACTCAAGAGGGTAAAGAATTTCCCAGTATGCAACAATTTGTTTTTGATGTTAAACAAGTCACTTCTGAAACTGTGTAACCTGATTTAATAAATGTTTTCCAAACAGTGTGTGTTATCGGTAAATAGAATCCTTTATCAAAATTAAATTATGGTCTTAACAACAGTAATAGATTTACTATACTAAAACTTTAGCCAGAAAACAGAAAACACAATGTTTTGAATAATTTCCACTCACAAGAAATTTTCAATATGATTCCTAAAGGATTTTAATCTAAAAAAATTTCCATTCTATCTTTTAGTATTAATGTAGTCTACTGCTGCTAGTCTTATTTCCAGTGTAAGAAGCTGCCCTAAAGAATCATATATTAGGAAGTCCCATTCTTTAAAGATGAATCTGGAAAACTTCCCAGATAATACATCTTCACAATAAATTATATATAACTCAAGTTTAGACTGAACAAAGAGGCAAGGAAGACTCAGTAATTAAACTTATCCTCCATGGATGAATTGCTCACCAGGGAAATTTCTACATAGGATTACTATGGCCTGGTGTGCCTATTGCCTGGCTACTTGAAAAAACATGAGGTGATTACAATTAATCTTACCATGTCCTAATATTTAAACTCAGCAACTCCCAATACTCAACCAAATCACCCACAGTATGACTTAGTAAATGTACAGAATCACAAGGTGAATTTTACTTGACAATCGAGTGCCTACTAGATATAAAACCCTGTTTTAACAAGGATTCAAGCATGCACAAAATCAGATCTCTACCCTATAAGAATTTAAAATATGATTAGAAGGAGACACAAATATGCAAATTACAAATAGTAGCTTATTTTAAGAGACAGCACTCAAACAATTAACTTGTACATAGGTATATTAAGTAAAGTATGGTTTCAACTCTAGCCGGAAATACATTTGGTTAATTGGCACATTCAACTTTTTTCATATGTATTTAATCTTATCAATATCCAAGTAAAATATTTTGCTGGTTTAAGTAGAAAAGGACCATCAGAAATTTCAGACTGTTTTTCCCTTTATAACACAAAATGTCGACTGTGAGAACACCAGAACCTCACAGATAATTACTCTCCATCTACATTAAAAACTATTTTGGGTTTGAAATCAAACAAGATAAACACTACAGATCATCCCACAAACAATTATGAATAATTGAAATTTTGACTCCTTTGAACAAGGTAATGAAATTAAATCTCTGATACATACATTCAAGGTTATAGCCTTGGTAAATAATTACAGACTATATTCGGAATTATAAAGCATGTAACAAATAGAGTATGTACAAGTCTTCCAAGAGATGTGTTGGATGGTTTGGAGAAGGATAACCTCATTTTAATATCTCACAAACATACAAACACACACATACACACAATAACCATAGGAGTCACAATGATCTCAAAAGGTCCATTGATGGTAAAAAGTACAGCTGATTTAGGGTCAAATATTAGGAGATAGTTCTCTATTTATGCAATATGCAGCAATTTAATCTTTTTCTAAGAATAGATGACAGCTAAGGAAAAGAAGTTGCACACCAAAGTTAGTTCTAAAAGGTGGAGACAGTAGTTTAGAGGAATTCTTAAAAGTTGGTTTATAACTTTATGAAAAGTTGGATTTCAAATTGTAGTAAGTGTGGGAAAATTACTATTTGATACTTTGTGTCCTGTAAGTCTACTTCCATTGCTTCTTACAGAAAGTACCAGAATTTTCCCAATTCAGAATTGTGACTTCCCCATGATACATGTTGAATTGAACCATGGTTGACAGTTTTATTACAAATATGTTGCATTTGTAATTGTTACACTGAATAAAGTGATTGAAAATGTTGCAAAGTTATAAAATTGAACTTTAGTTCTACACAGAATGAAGAAATAAATGTTAGCTTTAAAAATAAAATCCTCAGAGATGTACATATCAAGATGAAAAATTGAAATTTGATTTATTATTCACTTTGAGTATAGCATTTTCTGATCTGGAAAAAAAAAAAAAAGTCTGAAATTCTTTCACTTTACGTAACTGGTGACAAATCACTGCTTACACATTTCTTTCCAGAAGCCTCAGTGTCCATGGCATGAAAATTGCTTGAAAGGATTCCAGGGTGTTGCTATTTTAACGTCTCCCACCACGCTATACATACAAATGCCAGTCTGACCACTCTGCCTTGAGGGATTTTCACAAAGAAGATTTCTTTAAAGGTTACAGGGTGATGTTATGTCTTCTAAGAATGTCAGCTCTCTTGACAGTTCTCCATGATGTCAATATGGTTGATACTAAAATTTAGGTAAACAAATTTAATCTAAGAATAGATTCTGTTCATGGGTTTATGTTTATGCTTGTTAATTGTTTTGTATATTAATTTTGTTTTTAACAAAAGCCATAGTACCTCAGTTACATAACTTTTAGTTCTAATTCTTTCATTTTTCACTTTTCATTCGGTAAAATAATACCTTTAGACCCTTAAACCCTGGACAAGAGATGTTTTGTTTAGAAACAGCACTCTGTCCCAACTGGGTGACAAAGACTGTCAGACTCTTCATTAGAAATCCCCATCCACAAAAGTACAAAACTATAAAATTTCTCTAATTCGCTTTTGGTTAGAAGGGATTTGATTTTGTAACACTTAAAAAATACTATTTTTGTGTTATTTCAATTTCCAAAGCCTGAAAATTACACGTTAGTGTACTTAGTGTATTCTTACACAACTCAAAAATTAATTCACACAAGAAAAGTAAGTATTACAAGACCATGCTTCATCAGCTGAGTTAATCACTGTGCTTTTAATTTTAATGCAAACATGCAACATTTTATTTTATCCTGGTTTTTGAAAAGGTTTACATCTAATGTCTGAGCAAAAGCCCACAGATGAAGCTAATTAGTGATCTAAATTGAATTAAATATGCATTAATATGATCTCCTTCCTCATCTCCCCAGTTTGGAGATCATTCAATTATAAATTAAATTTTTACAATTGTTTTTTGTTAAAAAACAAACTAAATTGTTACTACCTTGTATTTTTAGTCACAGTTGAAATGGTAGTTTTGTAATATTTTTCACAATGATTTAATGTCAACCAAAAATATACCTCAATATTAACAGATAATAAAAAAAAAAAAATCAGATGATCGTATACCAACGTTTACCAGGGAAAAACTGCAGGAAAATTGATAATATATCAAGTTATTAAAGATTCATAGGACCACAACTGAAATAAAAGCATCATTCAAGCTTATGACATTATGACATGGACTCTGTCCAATTACCCACCTAGTTTATAAGAATCAGCAAATAGCGTTTGGTTGCTCCTGCTCAGCACTACTGTACAGCAGTCATTTAAATACCCACCAGAAACTTCTTGGCTTAACCCTATCTCTCGTGCTGGATAATTATTTCAGCATTTTTGAAACATCCCAGGAATGGACTACAGAGAGCTGTGAAGTAATTCACCTCTGCTATTGGTCATCTTTTAAGAGTTAACATGGGTTCTCAGAGCTGCTTTTTAAATTATAGCCTATGTCAGTATAAGATTGTTGTGGGACCACATCCACAATAGCCATGACCTTCCATTTTTTAATTTGTGCAGACAACTCGGCTAACCCCCCTTAGCTGTGAGATGTGATAACCATGTTGCACTGCCATCTTACATGCAACCACCTACTCTTAAGTTTATCATCAATATATAACATTCTCTACACTGCACACTTCTAATAGATATTTGCTTTCTCTTTCACTCCTGAGTACCAGGATGCCATGTCGGTTCATTTGGCCTCCATCCTGATGGCAGGTGTACAGTCATCTAGTTTGCAGCCATACAGTGATTTTTCTTTCCACCTCAGATCCCCACCTCCAGCTGTCTGTGACCCAACTCCAAATCATGTTACAATTGTTATAGGTTCACCAAATTTGCAGCAGCTTCAACAGGAGTTCATACACTTAGATGTTCAGACTTTAATAATGTTACATGTAGCATATACCCCTGTCACAAGTATATGCCATTCCAACATACCCTACTTGTGAAAAGAAGTAGAAAAAAGACAGGAGTAGGGGGGAGAGAGGGACTTAGGGAGCAAAGAAAAAAGAAAGGGAGAAAAGGAGAAAAAATGGATATGAAAAGAAAAAGGAAAATTCTGCTTTTAATTAGCTGGTTGATTATGAGGAATAAAAACCTAATGGCATGTCTTTTTTTGCAATTTTAATATATAAATTACTGTACTGCACAATTTTTTTTAAAACCAAACGTTTAATTAAATCTGAGGTCAAACTCCAAAATAGGAAACAAAAACTTCCTTTTCTTCTTTTCTTTTTTTTTTTCTTTTTTCTTTTACTTTTTATTTTTTAGATGGGCTCTCGCTCTGTTGCCCAGGCTGGAGTGCAGTGGCATGACCTCGGCTGGGAGCAACCTCTGCCTCCTGGGTTCAAGCGATTCTCCTGCCTCAGCCTCCCAGGTAGCTGGGATTACAGGTGCCCGCTACCATGCCCAGCTAATTATTTTGTATTTTTAGTAGAGATGGGGTTTCACCATGTTGACCAGGCTGGTTCTGAACTCCTGATCTCAAATGTTCCGCCCGCCGTGGCTTCCCAAAGTGCTGGGATTCCAGGCGTGAGTCACCACACCCGGCCCAGTACTTTCTTCTCTGGCCTCCTTATTAGTTCCCGGAATAAGAAAATAATACTATATTTAGACCGGGCCTGGTGATTCACGCCTGTAATGCCAGCACTTTGGGAGGCCGATGCGGGCGGATCACAAGATCAAGAGATCTAGGCCATCCTGGCCAACATGGCGAAACCCCATCTCTACTAAAAATACAAAAATTAGCTGGGTGTAGTGACATGTGCCTGTAGTCCCAGCTACTCGGGAGGCTGAGGCAGGAGAATCGCTTGAACCCGTCGCTTGAACCCGGGAGGCAGAAGTTCCAGTGAGCCAAGATTGCACCACTGCACTCTAGCCTGGCGACAGAGCGAGACTCTGTCTAAATAAATAAATAAATAGATAGGTAATAATATTGTATTTAATGAGTGCTTACCACATAGCATTTATTCTGCTATGAGAGTCACATATACTGTCCTTTTTTTTTTTTTTTTTTTTTTTTTTTTTTTTTTTGCAAAACAGGCTGTTAGGGTGGTGACGGATAACATGGTTTGGCTCTGTAAACCCACCCAAATCTCACGTTGAACTGTAATTCCCAATGTTTGGGGAGGGACCTGGTAGTCGGTGATTGGATCATGGGGGCAGATTTCTTCCTCGCTGTTCTCATGATACTGAGTGAGTTTTCATGAGATCTGATGGTTTAACAGTGTGTGGCATTTCTCCCTTGGCTCTCTCTCTCTCCTGCTGTCACGTGAAGATGTGCTTGCTGGCCCTTTGCCTTTTGCCATGATTATAAGTATCCTGAGGCTTCTCAGCTATGCTTCTTGTACAGCCTGTGGAACTGTGAGTCAATTAAACCTCTTTTCATCAATTACACAGTCTCAGGTAGTTCTTTACAGCAGTGTGAGAATGAACTAATACAGGTGGAAAGGGAATATACAGTGTTTGTTTAGTGACTGAGATGTAGAGTCAGTCTGCTGTGCAGCTGTAATGTCAAGGCTAATACTTGCTTAGCTTTATCATTTGGGCAAATTATTTAATTTGGCTGTGACTCAGTTTTCTCATCTGTAAGATGGAAATAATACTACTTTTCTAATGGACTTGGTAGTGCAGGGTTTAAATAAGATAAAACATCCAAGTACATGATAAGCTACCAATGCATATTAGCCATTATTATTATTGCCAATTTAAAGATTAGGAAAGTAGAGGTCAGAAAACTTAAGTAACCACCTAAATCACACAGCAAAGGCCATAACTAAAAAACCGACCTTCTCTGCTATCCCTAACCAAATTTCCACCCACTACACGGGATTTTTCCTTAGATCTTCACCTGAAAAATGTCCACAATTCTATGCTATATTTACCCAAACTCAAATCATCACACTCTTCTGATCTTTTTAATTAGCTTATGTTTCTGACAAATGATTCTTAATACTAAATAATATTAAAATGTATAAAAATAGCTATTTTGGCAATTCTATTAGGTTTTTTTTTTTGTTTTTTTTTTTGTTTTTTTTGTTTTTTTTTGTTTTTTTTTTTTTTTTTTTTTGACAGAGTCTTACTCCGTCACCAGGCTGGAGTGCAATGGCGCTATCTCAGCTCACTGCAACCTCCATCTCCCGAATTCAAGCGATTCTCCTGCCTTAGCCTCCCGAGTAGCTGGAACTACAGGCACAGGCCACCACTCCCACCTAAGTTTTGTATTTTTAGTAGAAATGGGGTTTCACCATGTTGGCCAGGATGATATCAATCTCTTGACCTCACGATCCACCTGCCTCAGCCTCCCAAAGCGCTGGGATTATTACAGGTGTGAGCCACCACGGCCAGCCAATTCTACTAGTATCTTTAAACTATTGTTACGTATACAATAGACAACTTTTAAAAATGAGACTATACTACTCTATTGTTCTGAAAATAGTTTTATATTAATGTGCCTTGGGCACCTTCTCATGTCAGAGCTTAAATGACTACTCTTTAGCAGCTTCATAATGTTACATCATATGGTATTCTGTAATTTTTTTATTGAGATGGAGTCTCGCTCTGTCACCCAGGCTGGAGTGTGGGACCTCGGCTCACTGCCAGCTCCGCCTCCTGGGTTCATGCCATTCTCCTGCCTCAGCTTCCCAAGTAGCTGGGACTACAGGCGCCTGCCACCACGCCCGGCTAATTTTTTTGTATTTTCAGTAGAGATGGAGTTTCACCGTGTTAGCCAGGATGGTCTCGATCTCCTGACCTCATGATCCGCCTGCCTCAGACTCCCAAAGTGCTGGGATTACAGGCGTGAGCCACCGTGTCGGGCCCTGTAATAATTTTTAATGGTTCTTGGTCATTAGATTTTTCCCCCAGATTGGGCGGGGGGGGGGGGGGATGTTGTTTTTTGTTTTGCATAGTTTCTTTTAGAATGGCTTATCACTAAAACCATACTGAAATAAATAATCCTTTGCAAAAATCTTTATGCACTTGCATGACTTTGTAGGAATTTCCAACATTGATAATGTTGATATCATTGATATGTCCAAAGGTGTATACTTTTTACATTATGCTTGATACTGCCAAATTGCCCTTCACAGAGGCTATGCCAATTGACAGGCTCACCAACAGGGCATGAGAGTAACTAGTTCCCCTCTCCTTTTTGATATTTTTAAAAATGACATCATAAGTTAAGGAAAGAAAATTCAGATTGTGCCGGCCGGGCGCGGTGGCTCACGCCTGTAATCCCAGCACTTTGGGAGGTCGAGGCGGGCGGATCACAAGGTCAGGAGATCGAGACCACGGTGAAACCCCGTCCCTACTAAAAATACAAAAAATTAGCCGGGCGCGGTGGCGGGCGCCTGTAGTCCCAGCTACTCAGGAGGCTGAGGCAGGAGAATGGCGTGAACCCAGGAGGCGGAGCTTGGAGTGAGCCGAGATAGCGCCACTCACTCCAGCCTGGGCGACAGAGCGAGACCCCGTCTCAAAAAAAAAAAAAAAAAAAGAAAATTCAGATTGTATCTGTAAGTACATTATACTGATTTGTTTCTTATTTATCATTTATTTGTGTTATACTATATTTTTAAAAGATTTGAGGTAGCATATAACATTAAATACACATAAATGGGATTACTCAACTTTTAAACTAAATATTAATTCACACCAACAAATGGAAGGGCAAATATATCAGAAAATTGTAGAGCAGAAACTAAAACAGAATTAGATTCAGCTTCTTGACTGGCATCTTGAGATTTTTCTGAATAGTCAATGATTATTTCCTCAATGTCTGGCACTATAGAAGACAACAGAGATATAGTTGTCTTCCAAGACAACCAAGATAGACAAGTCCCTCCTATTATGTTGCTTATATTTTAGTAAAAGAAAAACAATTAAATAAATTAGAATATATTAGAATATAAATAAATTCACTTCGCCTAATGAGAAAAACTATTTAAAAAACTCATAATGGTAGAAGACTTTAACATAGATCAATCTTAAACAGAGAGAACATATGAGTATATACTATAATTCTATACCAAAGAATTATTTCAAGTAAAAGCAATCAGTAGGTTTTCAGTCACCAATTGGAAGAGAAAAACTCTCTTCATGTCCATATAGAGATAAGCTACTTGGCAAGCCCATGTCTTTGGTGATAAGGGGAAACAAGCAGAGGGTTATAGGTGGCTTATGAAAATTCAATCATTACACTTAAAAAAAATCCTCATTTCTTCATATATGTATCCTGTCATTTTCCACAAATAATGAAAATTGAATCCCTGATTACTAATCTTTTCTTACATTCTGTGGTGAAATAGAAGGAATTACACTTTATATCCAATGAAGGTCAATAGAAACCTAAAAGGATAGAAAACAATAGATATACTTCACTTCCATAACTGGTTAATACAAAGAATTCCCCAATCTTTCAATAAAATTGTTTTCAGGCTTCTCACACCTCCAAGTTTCCATTCCAAAGTTAAGATATGAAAGTTCAGTATGATTTCCTGAAAGTCAGTGATAAGGTGAGACAACCTGGGTATTTATGAGTCTCTTATACTGTCATGCTTGAAACTGTAGAATGTTAAGCAGTCTACTGATTCACTAGAGAAATACTCCCCGTCATCCCAGGTTTGTTTACAACAACAGACAAAGGAGAGACATAGCTCATAGATCAGTGTGTCATAAAATGGAGACAGCTCCCTGCCAAGGGCAAATTTAGAACTCTGAATGAAGAAAAGATACTGTACCCACACAGCACCCAGACACAGAAATCCAAGTGAAATGATGGGGTGTCAAAACTAGAACTGCCACATATAATACAGGGAAGCTCATAAAAAGAAACTTAATTCTTCTGTTGTAATTAGAAAGTAGTGAAAATATCTCAGTAAAACCTTCAGAGTGAAACCACCACCCAGGGGGATCCACCTGAAATAATTTACCAAATTAATGATTAATTGTCAAAGGACCTACACAAGAAACAACAAAGAAGATTTTTTTAATTATGTATGCACAACTCTGCGGTAATAAATTTGAAAACATCAGTGAGATGGATTTCTTTCTAGGAAAATAGTTATAAAATTTAGTTCAAGTAGAAGTAAAAAAGCTGAAACAAATCAAAAGCCATAGAAGAAAGTTAAGTTATGAAACAAATTACAAAATGTCTTGAAAGAAAGCTTTGCCGGCTAATTCTTTCACACTCCCAGGGAACAGATAATTAACATGATATATACATCACTAAAGAACATAGGAAAGAACAACTTTGGATTGGAAGGATCTTTAGAGAGTTTGATGGTCTGATTTTAACTCTGCCATGAGAATCAGACAATGTCCTAATCCAGACCTTTCCTGAAAGAAAACCTTTCCTAAGACTTTTTTTAGCAATAATATTGCCTTTTCTCCTGGTTCCTTCTCAGTATCTTTTAAACCAAAGGCATGTGGGAGAAATGTCTGATTCTATGTTTCTCAGGAATCTCTGGCCTTGCTTTTTGATGTTCCAGGATATATACCAGGATGTAGTAAGTCTATCATGCTAACTTTAAAGGTCCTTATTTACCTAAATGTTATTTGTGGGAGGAATTTGGGAAATAACTTTCTAAAGCAATTAGTTGATACAACCAAAAAATAAATAAATAAATAAAGGAACAACAGGAAAGACATGCAATTGTGTGGCTTTTCAAAAGCACACCACCTTGACAAAAGTGGTCAGAGACCCAGCAGAGAATGGTACAATAGGGAGAGTTTGAAAGTGTTCTGTTGTTCTATATTTGCTTACAATTCTATTTTGACATTAAGCCTCAATTTGATTAATACTACACATTTAACAACATAAAAAGTAACCTTAGAAAAAATTCATTTATTAATATAGGTAGGAATGTTTCTTTTTCTCTTTTTTTTTCCTTTTTTTTTTTTTTTTTTTTTTTTTTGAGAGACAGTGTCTTACTCTGTCACCCAGGCTGAAGTGCAGTGGTGCCATCTCGGCTCACTGCAACTTCCATCTCCTGGGTTCAAGTGATTCTCCTGCCTCAACCTCCCGAGTAGCTGGGATTACAGGCACCCACCACTACGCCCAGATAATTTTTGTATTTTTAGTAGAGACACAGTTTTGTCATGTTCATCAGGCTGGTCTCAAACTCCTGACCTCAAGTGATCCACGTGCCTCAGCCTCCTAGAGTGCTGGGATTACAGGCATGAGCCACTGTGCCCAGCCAGGTAGGAATGTTTCTAAATAAAATATAAACAAATTAAATTCAATAGGGTGTCTGCCATGATCGGGTTGCTTTAAATTCAGGAAGACAAAGATATAACCATAAGAAATCTCTTTAATGGTAGTATGGTCAAATAAGACAATACTCCTGATAATCTCAATGTACTCCAGAAAGACCCATTATAATATTCAATACTTACTCCTGATATATATTTTAGGAACTGAACAATTCACCACTATATATTTTTAAATAAGACCAAAATTATTTTTGGTGATTAATTTTTAGAGGTTTCAGGAATGAGATTAGCATGTTGGTTTTCCCAGTAGTATTTAACATTTTTTTAAATTGTTCTAACAAATGCACAAAGATGAAAAACAGGCATAAATAATTATAGCAATCAGAACATGTTAGCAGTAGAATGTATCTGAGACACGGCACCAAAGTATGTTACAGGCGGGAATCAATACAGGTTTGCCGCAACCTCAATTCTTGCCTCCTCAGAAGAAAATATTCGACTGAGGGGCATAAGGCAGAAGGAGAGACCAAGGCAGGTTTTGGACCACATTTCAGTGAAAGTTTATTAAAAAGTTTAGAGCAAAAACAAAAAGAAGTAAAGCACACTTAAAAGAAGGCCAAGTGGCAACTTGAGAGTGTCAAGTGTGCAGTTTTATCTGAGATCCTTCCTCAGGAAAGGACCTGTTGGCCTCTCAAAAAAAGTATCACAGAACTGAGACTCACTAGATCACCACATGGAGAAAATGAGATGCATGACCTGTCCTTCTTCATCCTTCCCTAGTTCCTGTTTTCTTATACATTGTTACATTTCTTCCCAGCTAGATGAACTCCTACTTTTAGTCCAACAGGGAAATGGATTTGAAACTCATTTCACATCTCCTCGCAGCAGCACCCCATTAAGGCCTTCTTCCTTGGCAGTAATTGTTGTCTCCCTGATTGGCTTTCTGCACAGGAAGCAGTAGATCCTGCACAGAACCCCTGGAGTTTTGGTAATATTTTCAAAGGTGTCACAATGATTCTCAAATTTGTACGTATGAATTAACTGCCTATTATATTTTGAAAAATAAAAATAGTGAAAACAAATGTCACAATTTTAACTACGTTTGTCAAAAAATGAACAGGAAATGAAAAAGCAAAATAAAATTTGGAAAGATCAATTGCACTAAGAAACCTTTATATATGATGTAGACACATCAAATCAAGGTCATTGGTTTGATTGCTTCATGTACAAGAAACAGCAAAAACACAAGTAAGTTTATTTGTTTTCTTTTTTGCCATTATGCTTAGAAGTTGTGAAGAAAATTAGCTCTGAGTGTCTGACGAATGTGAGGTGTGCAAAATTGATCAGGCCCAGGAAGTCCAGTCATGTCTCCTGCACCTGTCCCTGGGTTAGTGGGGTCAATTTCCTAAATGCATTTTGTATTTTTCTTTCCAGTAGTTTCCAAACTAGCTGATAAATTACCTTAAATGCTACCACAAGTTGCATAATGTGACCTTCACTTATTATCTTCACCTTTTCCAGAATTTGTGATACAAAGAACAACCTATATGGATACCTTATGTCGGTTTAAGACCTTCTCTTTCTTTTTCCCTTTGAAAACCCACTTGTAACTGCAGCTAGTTGGAGCATATATTTTGTGCAACTTGGATCTATGTCTCCCAGGTTGCAATCTTCAAACTTGGCCCAAATAAACTTTCTAGTTATCTTAATGTTGCCTCAGTTTCTTCCTTTAAGTCAATAGAACAAAAAATGAACTAGAAATCAGAAACTTGTGATGGTTAGGCTCAGCTGTGTCACTCATGATGTGGCTATTTGTGCATTTATATGCTTTCTGTGTGAACCTTTTTCAGAAGAATGCTTAAAAAAGCACTTTGGGAGGCTGAAGCAAATGGATCACTTGAGGTCAGGAGTTCGAAAGTAGCCTGGCCAACATGGTGAAACCCCATCTCTACTAAAAATACCAAAATTAGCCAGGCATGGTGGTGTGTGCCTGTAGTCCCAACTACTCAGGAGGCTGAGGTAGAACTGCTTGAAGCCAGGAGGCAGAGGTTGCAGTGAACTGAGATCATGCCACTGCACTACAGCCTGGGCAAGAGTGAGACTCCATCTCAAAAAATAATAATAATAAATTTTTTTTTTTTTTTGAGACGGAGTCTTGCTCTGCCCCCCAGGCTGGAGTGCAGTGGCCGGCTCTCAGCTCACTGCAAGCTCCGCCTCCCGGGTTGACGCCATTCTCCTGTCTCAGCCTCCCGAGTAGCTGGGACTACAGGCGCCCGCCTCGTCGCCCGGCTGGTTTTTTGTATTTTTTAGTAGAGACGGGGTTTCACCATATTAGCCAGGATGGTCTCGATCTCCTGACCTCGTGATCCGCCCGTCTCGGCCTCCCAAAGTGCTGGGATTACAGACTTGAGCCACCGCGCCCGGCCTATAATAAAATTTTTAAAAGCAGCAAATAAGCAGAATGAAGAGAAGCAAAAAATATAACAATAGTTATTTTGTTGATGATATTGTTTTGGTTATTATTACTAAGTAACAAAAGAAAGGTTAAAAAATACGGAGAAGTGACAAACTTCAAATTTCCAACATAGGGAATACAAAAATGTCTATTAAGAATAGATGACTAACAACATGGGAGATCATTTAAGGCTTAATAAATTTTTTACCAGTTGAGTTTCCTGAAGTCCGTTCCCACCTCTCACGAAGTCATCTATTTGGTCAAATAAGCACTACCCCACATTAATCCACATTTTATTACCATCCCTCTTCTCTTCTTTCTCTCATCAGTGCACTATCTCCTGCCTCTTATTCACTCAAGTCCTTGGTTGTAACTGGCTATCTTATGTAAAAAACTAATTCCCTCCAAAGTACAATTATACACAATAGGATTATCTATGTCACTTCAGAGGATAGAACATGACTGGTTTTGACACTTGTATTCTCTAAAAATGTGGTCACCAAAAGCATCTTCAATAAATAAATATCTCTTAAACATAACGTGTGTGTGTGTGTGTGTGTGTGTGTGTATGCATTTTAGTTGTGCATAGAGATACAACATGCAAAATAATTCACTTTGGGATAATGCATGCCATGATCCTAGGCAACTTTAAATTTCTGTGGTTGAATGAAGTTTCAAAAACTCTGTCCAAGTCTGATCTAAAGGGACTACTGATCTAGGCCCTTTGAGAAGTGAAACTTTTCAAAAATACAAAGTAGGAAATTGTGATCACTAAGCCAGAGTTACCACTGTGATGTTCCCTGTGTATGGCTTATTCAGAGCTCTACAAAAAAGAACACAGGTAAGCTGGTGGCCTCTGAAGCTCCAGCCCCATGCTTCTTCAAGGCTGCAATCCTGTGAGCTATTCTTGCAGTGGCCTTTGATGTAAAATAGTGAAAACATTGGATTATCCTAAGAATACCATTTTAAAAGGAGGAATTTCTGGGATTGCTTTTTTTTCTATTGCTGACCCAAAAAGACTCGCCAATCCATGGGCAAGCAGATTGAAAAAGAGTGTAACAAGACCATCAGAGATTGCTTAGTTACAGTGAAGAACATGGAGCCAGCACCATTTTCCACAGCAGGGATAAAACACAATTCTAGTGTTCATAAGGCAGGAATCAGTGAAGGAAGGGGAGTTGTACATGGGGAAAATTCTAGAGCCAATTCACTGTTCCAGTACTCCTGGGCTACTTATTCACTAATGAACAGGGAAATAATTATTTTCTACAAGCATTTACTGATAAGCATACATAAAAGACGTAATTGTCTGTGAATGCCTCTTTTGAAATATAGATGTTCTGATCAAAGACCTGACCTACATTAGCTCAATTAACTTATATATGTGTTCTCTTTAGTACTGTGGGCCATGTGATGTCTTAGTCGCTGCCCCTGAAAGTTTTCCAATTTAATGTTAGTTGCAATCACTGCCTTGGGTTATTCATTCTAATGCATTTTGCATTCAACCCACCTGTCCTTGGTCACCTGGTCCCTGCTCACCCATAATATACCTGTTTCATTACTCCAACCATCATCTCCTGGGCTTTGCTTTAATAAACACTAAAAGCAAAGTGAGACTGTTGCTTTCTGTCCGCCCTTGAGATATGACCTGAAGACTGCTCTTCCTCATCTCTGGGAGACAACCAAGCTCCCTGAACTGATTTTTCAAGTCAGCCATTTGCCTTACACTGTCCACTTTGATTCTATCAGCTTATGCTGAGAATATAGGATACATGCCCTTGAGTCCAATACCAATTCGAGTCCATTTTCTTCCCCTGTTTTAGCCAAATGTGGCTCCTGCCTCCAAACTTTCATTGCCTCTCCTTCTGCCATCACAGCTGGTTGCTGTCCTACAGTTTTATCTGCCCCACTGACTAAAGTATAGGATTAATTTCTGCATTGGGAGGAAAGAATTTAATTGGTGAATAGCAGTCATTTTTGTTCCCCTGCATTCAGTGAATTTACAAGCTAACTCAGTACTTCAAAAAATAGGGCCTTCAGGCAGGAGTAACATTTGAATCTGAACATCAGCCATCTATCTACCCAAAGCACTTAGTGCCCAGTGAAGTTCGGTTGTTACTTGGAAAGCCTTAATAGGCACCATGGGACCCTAACAAACTCACTCTTTCATGCACATAAGCAGTCTGTCAACTATTAATATCTAAAAAACAAAGACACAATCCAGCAGCTCTCCCCACTTTCCTATCAAGCTCAATTCCTGCTTACTTAATTTTTGTGTATCCCAAATTAAATTATTTAAGGCATTTTCTCTGCTAAAATTACAACTAAACTATTGTTATATACAATGAAAATACTTGTTAGTCTTTCTCAGAAATGTAAGAATTAAATATCAATACATTTAAAAGGATAAAGGTATTGTGGACTACTGTCCCCCAAAATTCAAACAGAAAACATAGCTCTAATGCAAAGATGAACAGAGGACCCCCAAAAGGTCTTGACTTTCTGTTTTCATACCCTCAGGAGGAGATGAACTGACACAAGTTATGTCCCAGGTCACTGTACACATCTGCCACAGCCACAGGGCCCACTTCAGCTCTGCACTATAGAACCAAACAATATCAAATATCCCTGCATGCTGAAACTGATCAAAACCAGCTATAAATACTAACATTGAAATAAATAAAATGTCATAGGATATAGAGTCATTGAATAAGGTAATGGAAGGATTTATTTTGCTCATGGGTTAAAAGGAGGAGAAAACTCACCCTGAAATTCTAATAGGAGAGAAGATGAATCATTAGACTAGGGTATAAACCGAGTGGAAATCTGAGAAGCCACAAGTAGAAACAGGGAAAACTGAGATCCTTAGAAACCTAAAGGTCTCTTTCCAAGTCCTCACTCCCACCCTCACCCCATCCATATTAATTTGCAAATAATACTAAATTATATATTTGGTATAAAGAATTATCCAGAGATGGATTATCTCTTGTAATATTTTTTGACATTTCAATTAATAATTTTTCCCCAAAATATCTTTCTGCTGCCGTCAAAAGCACATGCTAAAAAATGTCTACAGGCTATTTGCTGTTTCAACACCAATAGAAACAATTTATTATATGCAAGGATAATAAGGAAGTCACATGTAGGTGATAATGTTCCTTTTGATTGGCCCAGAATTTTTCTTTTTCATATGTTTTTAAGGACGATGAAGCAGTAAGCTACTTTTAGTTTTTGGAGGACACTAGGGCTATTCCTAAAGAAAAAAGACTTTTGTAAATAACTTTAATAATTAATAATCTATATACTGTGCTATTAGAGATGAGCAACATTACAGGAAAACTGAAAAGAGATTTGTGCTTTATTTGTGAAGGAGGGAAGAGGGAACATATTAGGGAGAGCTTTGAAAATTAGGTTGCATTTGAACCAGGTAGGTCTTCAAGGTTGAGTGGGATTTTAACAAATGAGTGGTGAGAGCTGGAGGGCAAGGGCCATTGTTAAATGCAATAAAGATTAGTAGGCCAGGTGTGGTGGCTCACACCAGTAATCCCAGCACTTTGGGAGGCCGAGGTGGGCAGATCACCTGAGGTCAGGAGTTTGAGACCAGCCTGACCAACATGGTGAAACCCCATCTCTACTAAAAATACAAAAAATAGCTGGGCATGGTGGTGGGAACCTGTAATCACAGCTACTCAGGAGGCTGAGGCAGGAGAATCATTTGAACCTGGGAGGCTGAGGTTGCAATGAGCCAAGATGGCTCCACTGCACTCCAGCCTGGGTGACAGAGCCAGACTCTGTCTCAAATTAAATAAGTAAATAAATAAATAAATAAAGATTAGTAAAGGCACAAAATCAAGAAAGCATGAAGCACATAGGCTATCCCTGCTTGCTGTCCATGTTATTAAGGAAACAAATTCATTTCATTCTTTTTTTCTTTTTTTTTTTTTTTGCTTATAATATAAACTTCTAATCTTTAATGTATTCTTATAAAATCACCTTTCTAAACCCCATCATCTCAGCCCAAAATCTCCTTAAGCTGATAAGAAACTTCAGCAAAGTCTCAGGATACAAAATTAATGTGCAAAAATCACAAGCATTCTTATACACCAGTAACAGGCAAACAGAGAGCCAAATCATGAGTGAACTTCCATTCACAATTGCTTCAAAGAGAAAAAAATACCTAGGAATCCAACTTACAAGGGATGTCAAGGACCTCTTCAAGGAGAACTACAAACCACTGCTCAGTGAAATCAAAGAGGACACAAACAAATGGAAGAACATACCATGCTCATGGATAGGAAGAATCAATATTGTGAAAATGGCCATACTGCCCAAGGTTATTTATAGATTCAATGCCATCCCCATCAAGCTACCAATGAGTTTCTTCACAGTATTGGAAAAAATGGCTTTAAAGCTCATATGGAACCAAAAAAGAGCCCGCATTGCCAAGACAATCCTAAGTCAAAAGAACAAAGCTGGAGGCATCACGCTACCTGACTTCAAACTATACTACAAGGCTACAGTAACCAAAACAGCATGGTACTGGTAACAAAACAGAGATATAGACCAATGGAACAGAACAGAGTCCTCAGAAATAATACCACACATCCACAGCCATCTGATCTTTGACAAACCTGACAAAAACAAGGAATGGGGAAAGGATTCCCTATTTAATAAATGGTGCTGGGAAAATTGGCTAGCCATAAGTAGAAAGCTGAAACTGGATCCTTTCCTTACTCCTTATACGAAAATTAATTCAAGATGGATTAGAGACGTAAATGTTAGATCTAATACCATAAAAACCCTAGAAGAAAATCTAGGTAATACCATTCAGGACATAGGCATGGGCAAGGACTTCATGTTTAAAACACCAAAAGCAACGGCAACAAAAGCCAAAATTGACAAATGGGATCTAATTAAACTAAAGAGCTTCTGCACAGCAAAACAAACTACCATCAGAGTGAACAGGCAACCTACAGAATGGGAGAAAAGTTTTGCAATCTACTCATCTGACAAAGGGCTAATATCCAGAACCTACAAAGAACTCAAACAAATTTACAAGAAAAAAATTAAAAACCCCATCAAAAAGTGGGCAAAGGATATAAACAGACACTTCTCAAAAGAAGACATGCATACAGCCAACAGACATGAAAAAATGTTTGTCATCACTGGCCATCAGAGAAATGCAAATCAAAACCACAATGAGATACCATCTCACACCAGTCAGAATGGCAATCATTAAAAAGTCAGGATACAACAAGTGCTGGAGAGGATGTGGAGAAATAGGAACATTTTTACACTGTTGGTGGGATTGTAAACTAGTTCAACCATTATGGAAAACAGTATGGCAATTCCTCAAGGATCTAGAACTAGAAGTACCATATGACCCAGCCATCCCATTACTGGGTATATACCCAAAAGATTATAAATCATGCTGCTATAAAGACACATGCACACCTATGTTTATTGCGGCACTATTCACAATAGCAAAGACTTGGAATCAACCCAAATGTCCATCAGTGACAGACTAGATTAAGAAAATGTGGCACATATACACCATGGAATACTATGCAGCCATAAAAAAGGATGAGTTTGCATCCTTTGTAGGGACATGGATACAGCTGGAAACCATCATTCTCAGCAAACTATCGCAAGAACAGAAAACCAAACACCGCATGTTCTCACTCATAGGTGGGAACTGAACAATGAGATCACTTGGACTCGGGAAGGGGAACATCACACACTGGGGCCTATCATGGGGAGGGGGGAGGGGGAGGGATTGCATTTGGAGTTATACCTGATGTAAATGACGAGTCGATGGGTGCTGACAAGTTGATGGGTGCAGCACACCAACATGGCACAAGTATACATATGTAACAAACCTGCACGTTATGTACATGTACCCTAGAACTTAAAGCATAATAATAAAAAATGAAATAAAATTAAAAAAATTTAAAAAAGATAAAGACTATTAAAAATAAAAGAAAGAAATCACCTTTCTACTACAAACTAGCCAGTGGGTCAAAGGATATGGATGATATCTTCTTTTTCTCTTTTTTTTTTTTTTTTTTTTTTTGATAGGGAGTCTCGCTGTGTCGCCCAGGCTGGAGTGCAGTAGCACGAGCTCGGCTCACTGCAAGCTATGCCTCCCGGGTTCATGCCATTTTCCCGCTTTAGCCTACTGAGTAGCTGGGACTACAGGCGCCCACCACAATACTTGGCTAATTTTTTGTAGTTTTAGTAGAGACGGGATTTTACCATGTTAGCCAGGATGGTCTCGATCTCCTTACCTCATGATCAGCCTGCCTTGGCCTCCCAAAGTGCTGGGATTATAGGTGTGAGCCACCGTGCCCAGCCATGGATGATATCTTCTTAAGGGAGATGACAAACCTGAACCAAAATAAAGCAATAACACCATTAAGCAATGTCAAATGTCCTGACACAAGCTAATGCCTTTTTCTCCTTACAGTGGACATTCTTATAACTGGATCAGGCTTGGCCGGGTGCAGTGGCTCACACCTGTAATCCCAGCACTTTGGGAGGCCAAGGCGGGTGGATCACGATGTCAGGAGATCGAGACTATCCTGGCTAACACGGTGAAACCCCATCTCTACTAAAAAAAAAAAAAAAAAAAAAAATAGCCAGGCGTGTCATATGGTCCCAGGTGTGTCATATGGTCCCAGCTACTCAGGAGACTGAGGCAGGAGAATGGTGTGAACCTGGGAGGCAGAGCTTGCAGTGAGCTGAGATTGTGCCACTGAACTCCAGCCTGGGTGACAGAGCAGGACGTTGTCTCAAAAAAAAAAAAAAAAGACAAGAAAAAAAAACAGGATCAGCCTTATAGATGATTTATCTCTTACTAGGCAGAAGCCACAAGAAGAACTATCATTCTAAATTATATAACTTAATTCTGGCCAACAGAAATGACAGAATTGTAAGGAAAGCACCAGTATTTTTTGAAGAAGACATAGTTTTGGCTTGGCCAATTTAAAAATACGTAACTTTGGGCAAATTTTATAACCTAAATTTTACCGTATGTATAATAAAACACAACCTATTTTAAACATCTATATATTATATATATGTGTGTGTATATATGTACATACATACGTGTGTGTGTATATATAGAGAGAGAGACATCAGCATTACACCATTTCTCATTGAGAGTAGACATCCAGTATATTGTAGGCATTATTACTGAATATAGAAGTGTGAGAAATATTAGAGGGAAGGTTACTAAGTAATCTAAAGGTCACAATAAACAACTAAAGGTTTGGTTTCAGAAAAACATTTTAAAGTATTTATATAAAAGATGCATATGCACATTTCTTCATCACTGGGGACTCTGAAAGGAAATAAATATTAAAAGAAATAGAAAAATCCTTAAAAAAATAAATTCTAACTCTACAATCTTGATTCAATTTGGTCCATATGTCCATGCTATTTCCTTTGGCTGAAATTTCCTTTTTCACATGTTTAAATTATATTATTTCACAAATTAGAAAACAATTGTCTTTCTATTTCTAATCTAATTTTTCACCTGCCTGCCTTGTATGTAGCCATGTTTTCCTTTTATTCAGGCATGGTCCTTCTTCCTTGTTTATTTTCCCCTTTTTATTATTAGAAACACCAGTAGTTAGCTAAATCATTGGGAAAACCACAGAATGCCGGCAACTAATATTGTACCCTGCCCCTGACAGATATCTCATTACAGGTGTCACTGGGCCACAGAAAGATGGGTGAGGATAAGAACAGTCCATCATAAGTGACCTCATTTGAGTTTCTCCACTGCAACGGGTGCTAACACTAAGACCTGCAATTCATGAAGCTACACAATCAGCACTCTTATCTCCTTCAGGGCAAAGACCAGAATACCCATTATTGAAGCAAGAAGTTCATTTCCGTTTTGTACTTTAGCTCCCTTAACGTATATAAAAAGGAAGTACGTAAACAACCAAGAGGTATGTGCTCTGTTTTACTGAATAGCACTTTTGCATGAATTATCTCAGGGCAAAAATACAATAAGCTACATCAAATTAAAATGCACAAAACCACAGCAGATAATAAAATGGCACTTTACATATAAACTTAATCTGTCAAGTATCAGTTGTATACAAAACAATACAAAAACATGTTCTATCATTTTGCCCGAACAGTTAGATCATGACATATTCTGGAAGCACGACTATTCTAGAAGCATGAAGTTGCACACTAAAGTATGTATTTTCTGTCTTCAGTTTCATAAAGTATAAATTTAGAGGGGATTAGCAAAAATATGCCAACTGATAGCAATATTCATAAGGATATAAAAGATCATTTTCTAAAAGAGTTAGGGCCCATATTGATGGCAGCAGCAGCTCGTCTGAGGCGGCTGTTGCAAAGACGACAGCTGCAGTGGGGGAGGCATGGCTGGGGCTGCATGCTCCATAGAGCCCCGACTAATTCCAAGTTGGTGGGGCAGGCGCCCCATGTGTCTGGTGCAGCTGCAGCTACAGCCGCCCAGCCATGGCTGTGGACCCAAGCATCTCTGCCCTCACAGGGGCCTGGGAAGCCACCAATCCCTGCCCCCATGGTCTCCAAAGTGCCTACTACCACTGCCTGGCCTCTTCCTACTCCTAGCGTCCGCTTTGATTTCAGAGCAAAGCTGTGACTGAGCCCAGGCATTGTCACAACCAGGCCGGGTGTGCGTGCACTCAAGGCAGTGGTGACATACCAGCCCCCTCCCGCCTTGGCTCCCTCTGGACTATAGGGACACATGAGCATGAGAGGGAGTGCGAGAGAGGGTAAGCGTGGCTCGGTGCAGGCCTGCAGGTGCCCCTCAGCATGG
This sequence comes from Rhinopithecus roxellana, assembly GCF_007565055.1. NCBI lineage: Eukaryota > Metazoa > Chordata > Mammalia > Primates > Cercopithecidae > Rhinopithecus > Rhinopithecus roxellana. The sequence continues at coordinate 74,099,233 of NC_044551.1, forward strand.
ACAAGCTGGGGTGCTGTGGACAACATATTGATGGATGGCAGCAGGAGGCAAACAGGTTCCTGGGTGGAAAGGGATGGGTCTCTGGTGAAACCCCACCTTCAAGCCAGGTACTGCCAGAAGCCAGGGGGCTCAACTGCCAGTTCCACAGACTGGAATGAGAACTTATGGTGCTTTTTCTGGCCCTGCCCATGTCTGCCCATGGACCAATCGGCACACACTTCCTCCCCTCTGAAGCCATAAAAATCCAGACTCAGCTAGACTTGGGCAGATGATTGGAGGACCTGACTGTGGATGGGAGCTACTCATTGTGGATTTCCTCTCCACTGAGAACTGTATACTGGTCAGGACAACCTGTCAGCAGATAAGAGCTACCTACTCCAGGTCTCCTCTCTGCTGAAGGCTGCAAAGACATCGGGATGACCTGCCTGTGGAAAGGAGCTATCCACTTTTGGTCTTCTGAGGTCTGTACTTTCGCTCAGTAAAAAAGTACCTCTTCACTTCACTCACCCTCCAGTTGTCTACATACCTCATTCTTCCTGGACATAGGAAAAGAATTCTGGACTCACCAAATTGGTGGGACTGAAGGAGCTGTAACAGAAACAGGGCTGAAACATGCCCCTCTGCTCTCCACATTGCCTGTGATGAGAAGGAAAGAAGAGCATGGCCCTTCGGGGATCCCAAACTTAGGAGCTTTCAGAGACAGGGCACTGACACCCTCTATGGGGCTATATGGTTCCTGGCATCTCCAAGATTCCTGACACCACCATGTTTCCCAGTGCCCGCATGGAAGCCGCTGTGGTATGTCTGGTGCAGCAACAGCAGGGAGCCAGTGCCCATGTCAGGACCTGGAGCTGCCCACCCTGCCATAGCCAGCATGCCTGGGTGTTCACAGTGGCCGGACCCCACACTCACTCATTCACACACCCCTCACCACTCCACACCTGGCTCGCCCTTGGCAGGCATAGGATCTGGGCCAGTAGCAAAAGCCAAGCACAGCCTACCAGGCCAAGTGATCAGAACAAGCCCAGCAGGCCCAAGCAAACTTGGGCAAGGCACCACCAGCCACAGAGGTTTCTGGCTGGCGAAGTGACACCCTAAGGATCTTGTGACAATATCATAAAAATACTGATTTTATTCTTTCTTAAAATTAATGTGTGCATTTCAAAAGGGTATCCCTGTAAAAGATAAAATGGATATACAATGGAGAATAAAACAAAACAAGAATAAGCAAATATTAAGGTTTACAGACTGTACCTGTATTTAAAAACAGAAAAAGGAAAAGAGAAAAGACTTTGTTCTTCTTAGAAAATCATTGACCCCCTTCCCTTCCCTACAAATGCTCTGATTAGCTCAATAGCAGTCTTTTCCTCATCCAAAGCCTTCAACCTTGAAAAAGTACTCATCTCTATGCAAAGCAATTAGGAAAAAAAGTGTGCCCTGCACAAGGTACGTTCTCAATAATGATGCTTTGACCATCCAGAGCAACATGGAAAGGAGACAGGCATTAATGAGTCAGGTCTGCTGTAAGTAGCACACATCTTAGAAATAAAAGGCTTTGAGATAAGGGGCAAAGTTCCATCTCTGAAGGCCGTGGAGTCCTTCACATTTGCTTTATTTCTGGATATTGTACGCTGAAATTAGAATAGTCCTTCTAAACTTGGTTAGTGTCTGCTGACTCAGGTTAGCAAAAATAAATTGACTTTAACATGATTTGAAATTCTAATTATTTCTACATGGTCATTACTTTTAGAGAAATTATTGCAGGAGCATATACTTGTTTAAGTATGTCCATTTAATTTTGTTTGTTGCTCTTAATCATATGAGTAATGCTGGTGCAATTTACCAGAAAAACTAAAAAATTCCAAATTCCTCCCAAAATATGACAATAAAGCTGGAGGAGCAGTGTCTGGAATAGACTCACAAAACAAGGCTTAATGTCATTATTTATGTTTAAATTTTATAATCCTAAACATAATTTAATTGAAATGTCAAGATACCCACTACAGTTGATTGTATTTTCCTCAAATGGCCATGGTAAGATTTCTAGTCCCATATTTTCATCCAGATCCTTGCCACTAACCTTCACCTAACACCCTACCTTGAAATTGGATGTGACTTCGTGACTGTCTTGACAAACAGAATAGAAGAAGTGATGCTGTGTAACTTCTGAGACTAGATCCAAACAGACAATTCAGCTTTTGCTGACTTTCCATACTCACCACCTCTTCTAAGGACAAGAGAATTGGGATCCAATGAGTGAAAAATCTGGCTACCATGAAGCTGCCAATTTGTCAAGATCACAGAGAGAGACTACAGAGACACAAAGAGACACGCTCAGAGAAGCCATCAGATAATTCTAGTCTCTGGTCTTCAAGTCTTCCAGCTGAGGACATAGGTATTGTAGAGCAGAGACAAGCTGACGCTCTTTGCCTTAACAATGTCATCGCCCCACAGAATGTGTGAACACAATAAAGGGCTGCCTTGTGCTACTAGGTTTGGGGATATCTTTTCATATACCTGTAACAAGTAGAACACCCACATATAAGACAAACAGAGTGAACTTGTAGATAAATTTCCACTAGTGACTCTGACTCTTCCCTTTATCTTCACTGTCTTTTAGATATGGTATCAGCATTTCCATATCAGTGTTAGATTTTTTAACGAAATAAGAGAACTTCATGACCCATCGAATACATGAATACAAATGGTATAAAGGCCACTAAATACTTTGACCTGTCACTAAGATTAAGTAAGGTGAAAAATCTTCCCAACTGAGTCTGATGGGGCTGTCCTCAGTAAACACACACACACACACACACACACTTATACACAATATCTAATATGGCCAAGTGATAAAGCAAACAAAGCTAGATATACCTCTCTCTTATTCTTTATATCTCACTTCCAATATTCCAGTATCTTGTCCTTGAGATTCAAAGTCCAAACAAGAGAAATTATTAACTTGTGGAGATTGTCAGAAAAAATCAATAACACTCAGTGGTAAATCTCTGCACAAAGAGAAAGAGTAATTTTTAATGAAAGATTTTCTCATTACTTAATTTTCAATAAAAAATGAAGGCTGATATCTAATTAAATGTGTAAGTTTTTGCTATTTGTACATACTTGCCACCATCATCATAATAACAGGCCTTTTTTTTTTTTTTGAAGGATCTTTAGAAGAACAATAACTTTTTTAAAGAACTTCAGGAAATAAGAAAAGTGGTATTATGCTCTTTTATATTCATTCATCAAATATGTATAGAGTAGCTAGAATGTACAATAGAAGTTCTAGGCATTTGGGTTATAACGAATCATGCAGGAACGTATAGGACAGGAGACAAGGCCATTCCATAAATAAAATAGAAAGTGATGAAACAAAGAAAAACAGGTACAGTTTCTCAGATATATGAGGGATTTCTTCTATATGTAGCAGGATAGGGTCATGAAAGACTGTATGAATGGAGGAGAATAAATTGAATATTTGGAAAATAAAATTTTATGCAAAGAATTAACATGTTGAAAGAGAATAACTTGGAAAACTGCTGAATCACGAGTGCATGAAAGAGAGGAGGGAGACAGAATTGGAATGCTAGGTGAGTAGAGGCCGTGTGTGTGTGTGTGTGTGTGTGTGTGTGTGTGTATTTCCAATTTCAGGATCTCTATTCTTCCGTCTACATATGTATACAGGCTGTCGTGGGCTACTAGGTTTTGGGACATTTTATTATACAACTGTAATAACTGGAACACTCACATATGTATACATATGTATATAGGTGGGAGATCAGAGACCTTCAATGATTTTTTTTTAAAGGTTGGAATTTAGACAAGAGGCAATGATTTAAGATTTTTGAGAAGGGACTATGGGCTGTGCCTCAGGAATAATGGTGTGTTTTATTCATATGGCACTACCATTAAAAAGCACCTCTCAGTATCTTATGTTCTCATCACAAAACTCTTTGAAACATGTACAGAAGAAATTATGATCAAAATAATTCTCCTACAGTCTGTTATTTGGTGGCATAAAGCAGACTCAGAGCCAAGCCTTGTACCAAATTTCTGTGGTCTCTCCACTAAAACGCACAGTGAGCTCATTGGTGGTGTTTGAGAATGAAGGTGAAGACACCAGTTGGGTGGGGATTTAGGGAGACTCAGAGTTAATCCCACTGAAAGATGATGACAGTGGGTGCAAGATGCGTTATGTCCTATTTACACAGGAGGCAGAGTTATCTAGTTGGAAGATGTTAAACCACATTTCTCACTGAAAAAAATATAAAACTTTTACATTTTGTTCCATATGTATTGTGCTCAGCAAATCATTCTGTAATTCTTCAGTTTATAAAAGAAGAACTCATGGTCCTCTTAGTAACTGAATTACCATTAATTTTCTATAATTACCATTACAGAAAATTAAATGGAAAATGTATATGTTCTTTCTAAACATTAAAATAAAATCTTAATGTTTTTCTCATTTTATAAAATTTATTGTAACACTGGGTAGTGAAAATATCATGTTTTAACACTTACAATGTGAATGACATTAAAGTCAAATATTATAAGAAGGTTTAGAATATTCAATATATTCTAATGAAAGTAAAATTCTCCTTTGTTTTCACCACAATCTCCATAATAAAAGTGATTACCAAACAAAAGATAAAGTGCTTCTTTTTTTCTCCTTTTTCCCAGATCTAAAACAATTCATAAAAGTTCCATCAACACTTTGGACTTTTATATACAGATCTAATTAAAAAGCCTGGAGGTGCACACTAAGCTAAGCTTTAAGAATTTAAAATTGCTACAAATCAATAAGAAATTAACATGGTAAACTATAGTTGGTCTTGAAGATCTTTGCAAATTCACAAAATGCTTCCAAGTCATGGCAGTTTATCCCCAGTGCTCCAAGGAGACAAGATAGTTTTATCAGAATTATGTTTCCTCATGAATGGTAATGGTAATTATTCTCTACCCCTCCCCACTATCTTGTCCTGTTTCTTATTACATAGAGGAAAAAAATAATTTATGAACATGAAATCACACCAAAGAGAAGCAGGGCCAAATGGATATAAAATAGCACCAAGAACCACTATGCCAGAAGAATTACCCAGGATCTCCATATAGAAGACATGTGGGCAAAGTTTCAGGAGCTATCTTAGCAGAAATTGAACAAAAACAATTAAAATGTTGATGCATTTTAACTGACACAGTATTACCTTTTCTCCTTCTTACCAACTCTGCCAAAGCTACCCTCACAAGCAAATGTCAGGAGACACATTTCATAGTTAATTGATAATCAAACAAGAACAGCTGTCTGTGTGTGGCACATTGGTGATTCTGAGAGCATTTACCAAACAGACAATCTGGAAGCCAGATTTGTTAAGGAAAGACAACATCCACCTAGATATCCATGGAAAGATATTCTACCAAAGTCCAGGAAGAAAGGGAAAGAAACATTTACTTCCAGGTATAAATATGTTCACATTGGCACTCATATGAGCTCCATCCTGTGACACTCAGAGCTCTCAGTGCATTCATCTTCAGTCTTTCCCAGATGCAACTTTATAAGTAGGAAATACCTAACACTGGATATGCTGAGTGGGCCCTTCTACCTGTAACAAGACCACCAACTGTACTGAAGGAAGTGCTGTAAATAATGAGGGACAGAAGTGCCATCAACTTTTCTTCCCATATTGTAACAGTATCACAGTCACTTCACCCAAATATCATTAAAAAAAAAGTCATTGAATACTGCTGAAAATACCCTCTTGCCTACAGAAAAATATGCTGATTGAAACTAAATTGGCTTAATCTGTTTAGTGTTTTAATCTTAAGGGCCTTTATTTTTTCTGAGCCTTTTCAATTAGGAAAGATTTTTTTTTTTTTTTTATGATCTCTGTTCATCAAGTAATTTGCTTGACTTGAAAGTCACTAAGTCTTTGTACAAGTGTTTCTGGTTTTAAGATGTTAAAAAGATTGTAAAATCTATAATGCAAACTGCTACAAAAATTTAGACACTGATTTTTAAGACAGTGGGTCATGTGCATTTTGTTTAATTTTTGAGTTCCCATTAACTTTCAATACATCAATCACATTCTTTCCCAAGTACATATCAAATATTCCTAAACTCCACGTGCTCAGAGTCGAGAAAGGATTGCAATTTTCCTCCTGACTCTCCTTTGGAGGATATTGGTTATTTACATTTATATTTTCACCTGGATACTGTCCTGACACACTGATAATAAACATAATGTCTTCAAAGAGACATAAATCTTCAGTGTAACATGCCAACAACTGAGTAACAAGCCATAAATGTGGCTGCTGAAAAAAAATCTCTGTAACTGCACCACCAGTGATAAAGAGTTACACCGAGTGTTAAAATAAAATGGCCACCTACAGTGTCTGTATCTCCTGTAGCTCTCCTATGTTGACAACACACAGATATTTATCAGTATCAATATTGTATCCTATCCTTGAGTGTTTTACTGCAGTGTTTTCATACAGTACTCTATGGTACAGCTTCAGCCCCAGCTTTTCCCAAACACACACTTTTCCTCCCTCTCCTCATGTGTTATCACATGTGGAGGGCTGATGATAGCTGGCTCAGGATAATTTAGCTCCTAAACATGGATATCAAGCATTAGGGAGACAGAAACAAAGTGTTGCAAGTGAATCCGATTGCATGAGATCTCCCTGCAACACTTTTTTTCTCATGATTTCATGAGATTACCCTGATTCTCTCCCAGCTGAAAACACTCTGGTGGATTTTCATAATTTATGGGAAAATATCCCAACTCCTTCCAGTGGCTCACAAGCTGTGCATGATCTGATTTTTGTGCCCCCTCTTGAACTCCAGCTTTGTCTACACTTCTACCTTCTCATCATGCTTCTGCCACATCAGCCTTTCTGCTGCTCTTCCAGGACCAGCACCATGTATTGCATTAAGAACATAGACTGCATAAGTACAAATCACAGCCCTGGCTCTGTCACTTTCCAGCTGTGCGATGTTGGCCAATTTATTTAACTTCTCTATGCAAGAGGGGACAATTTCCCTACTTGCAACTTGGGAATAATAATAGTAGCTTCCTCAAAAGGATGCTATGAGGATTAAGTGATTCAAATTCACAAAGGACTTGGAATTGTATCTCACTTATACTAGGTGTTTTGCTGATTATTTTTCCTTCCTAAACTTATATAATTTCTGCCCCCTCTGTTAGGAATGTTATTACACCAGTTTTCAGCTCAGATGTTCACTACTCTCAGCAGCCTTCCTCATCCAAACATGTAAACACCCTGACAGGTTATGGTTTTTCTCATTACCCTTGTAGTTTTCCCTCATTATCTTATTCTCACATTTCTTTCCTTTCATTCTACCAATTCTCATTAGGATGCAAGCTCCATGAGGGCACAGAGCTTGCTTTCTTTCAAATCCCTAGCTCTTGACATAGAACTTGATGCATATTGAGTATTTGTCTAAATATGTTTAATTCATTAGTTAATGGCATTTGGAAATCTGGATTCTAGTCTCATTATTTGAAAAGTCATTTAATTTCTCAGCCTTTTAATTACATTATTTATAATTGAAGATAATTATAGGCCTCAGTGTGAAGCACAAATTGGATCATCTACATAAAAGTGCTATAGAAACTGTAAACATTATTACAACATTCATTGTTATCTTAAAGAAACCGGTTAATATAGTAGAAACAGCACCAGACTTAGAGTCAGAAACCTAAATGCAGCTCCCTTCAAGTCCTTATTTTGAGACATGACTTTTCTGAGCTTCTGATTCTTCATTGCAAAATGGTGGTAATATCATTTTATAAAGATTATATGACTCATTAGACAGGAACAAAAGTCATGTATGAAATTAAATGAAATGTTACTTACGAAGCAATGAAATCAAACCAAGACAGCTTTAACATTTCCCTCAGATTGGCAGGCTTCTACCTGACTATAGGCCCCTGACCTGCCAGTTCTTAGAGCATTTGCTTTAGAAAACTTGCAATTGTAAATTCTTGTTCTGTCCTTTTGCGATATTAATATTCTTCTAGCCTCTTGCCAATCTTGCAACACGACTCCTTGGACCTACGAGCCATTTATTTGAAAAGTAATTCTTAAGAATAATAAGGATGAGTGTGGCAGCTTTAGTCCTAGCTGCTCAGGAGGCTGAGGTGTAAGGATCACTTGAGTCCAGGAGTTCAAGGCCAGCCTGGACAAAATAGTGAGACCTTGCATTAAAAAAAAAAAAAAAAAAAAGAATTATAGTGTCTCTATCTCCAGGATCCAGGGGAATAGTAGGAGCCTAACATTGTTAAGTGAGATTTAGACACAGAGAGCCTAATTACATTGAACAATGTCCTCCAGTACTTTTGCACTAGCTCAATTATGCTTAAAAATACTGCCTTTTATTGAAGCAGAGTTGAGTTCAACCTGTCTCTTCCATTATAATAATCTCTATCCTTGTTGCAATAATCTTAAATAAAGTCTTTCTTGTTGGTTTAACTTTCCTCATGATTTTTTTTGACCAATTACAGAAATAAAAACCACAACACTAATGGCTTGGACTGAGCTAATTGCAAATCTCTCCAAGGTAATCACAATCAGACTAACCCCTGTCTACCTCTCTAAATACTTTTCTCTTCTAGTTTAATCTTCTCATATCTTCTCTTTTCTGTGTCAAGTGCATCTGAAAGGACTACACCTTCACGTTTCTCTCTGTAATTGATGTTCATATGTAAATAGTTTGATGACAGTGATTGCTTATCTAATTTGATTGTATGATCTTTATAACAATTGGCACTGTTGTTACTCAACGCAGGTGACTTCTGTGTCTAAGTCTCTGCTTCTGTGAGAAGAGTAGGTCAGATCAGACAATGCCTTTCCAGTCCTGTTACTGAATGAATCTAAAATACTTTTCAGAAATTTTCTTTATATCTTGATAGTGCACGTGCAATACCTTGGGATGTTGAAGAGAAGAGAAAAGATATAAACCCTCTATCCAGAAGATACAATAGTAACTCTGCTATAAAACTTGTTAAAGTTTAAAATGTTTAGATTTTTATCACTCTTTACATCATCACTCCTGTACTAACACTACATTTACCTGCAATTTACTTAAACTTCCCTAAGATAAATTCAGCTCTGAATGACACTTGGTGAAACCAATTTTAGATACCCAAAGTCAAAATTAAGTTAACATTTATTTAGCATAGAATTATCAAACTGCTTTAGATTGATTTCTTCTTTCCTTCCTTTTTTTTTTTTTTTTTTTTTGTTTGTTTGTTTTTATTTCTGCTTTTTTTTGAGTCAGAGTTTTGCTCTTGTAGCCCAGGCTGGAGTGTAATGGCACATTCTTGGCTCACTGCAACCTCCACCTCCTGAGTTCAAGCGATTCTCCTGCCTCAGCCTCCCGAGTAGCTGGGATTACAGGTGCCTGCCCCAACACCTGGCTAATTTTGTATTTTTTTAATAGAGATAGGATTTCACCATGTTGGCCAGGCTGGTCTCGAACTCCTGACTTCAGGTGATCCGCCCACCTCAGCCTTCCAAAGTGTTGCGATTACAGGCATGAGCCACTGCGCCCGGCCACTGCTTTAGATTTCTAAGGATAATTTTAGCTTTTAGTTTTGTTGTTCTTTTTAGAAGTCATCAGTCCTTTGAAAATATCATATGACTCAAAAAATTTCTCCTGGCTACATTTATATTTATTGATTCCATGCCTTTAACATCATGGTCTCCTCATTTACCTAAGTTCTGTGTTCAGAGTATCTTTCAGTTTAGAATTATTCGAATCATCTGCTTTCAATAGATACAGGTGAAATTTCTAGACAAATAGATACCCATGAAAATCAAATGAAAAGGAAATATGAAGGTAAATCAGATTTATATTTGATTCAGCAACTGATTTTCATTTGATCAATTGTCTGATTTCTTTATCATACCCTTGCAGGTTGGTCCTGTTTAATCTAATGGTTGCTTTATGTCAAAAAAAGAAAAGAGTAAATATGTGATACAATCAATCTGTGGACATGCATTCAAATTCAGTAAAAATTTTCTTCAGAATCTATGTGGAAAATCTTCCTTGATTTGCAAAGGACTAATCAGTATAAATAGAACACAATTAGTGCCCTTAGTTTTATTTGGCTTTCCATTTTGACAGCGTTTAATAAAGACTGTCTTGTTGATACCAAAAACACATAGTCAATGAGCATGCCAAAACATTCATTTCCTAGAAATGAAAATTATTATTTAACCTGTCAACAAATCAATGTAACATAAGAATCTTAAAGAAACATACTACAAAGAGTCCAAAAGAAGAAACAAAAACTTGATATTGAGCCATATCAAAACACATAAACAGTCTTGAAATGATTCTGCTTTCCTTTTATTCTGAATAATCCTGAGTAATCATTTAAACAACCAAGATATTTTCCAAAATACCCCAATAATAACCTCCTTTTATTTTGAGTGAGAGTTAGAGGAAAAGAAGTCCAATGTTTTTGGAACACATATATTGTCTCATTTACTCCTCCTAGTAGCCCTACAAAAGAGGAATTGTTATTTCCATTTTGCGGGTAAGAAAACTGAGCCTTAAAGTGCTTAAGGAGAATTTATCCAAAGACAAACAATAGAAATGTCAGAGACAGAATTTGATACTAGTTCCATTTTAATTAAAAACCCATATGTTTTTTCTTATACTACACTGCCTCTGGCATTAAGAGAATGTGTTTGTATCATAGGGCTAGGGACACTGTTCAAAAAGAAACAGCCAGTTTGGTGATATGCGTGCTTTGTCCTGTCAGTCCCTACAAATTGGAAGGACTGACATGAAGCATAGGTTTGATCTGGAGTCTTATTTGATAATGGAAGTGATTTTGCTCTAAAATATTTTCCAAGAGAATAAAGATAATGTAAAAAATCAAACATCTCCCTGAAAATGGAAGCACATCTTTCTGGCATAGATTTTTGTGAGGAGCTTTCAAAGATATAATTCAAGGCCAGCAATATCTCTTTGATTACAAATGCCATTCAAGTTTGCTTGTAGCCACCTTAATGAAACACATTTGCTGCTTTGTCCATATCTCTGAGAGAATGGCCTTTCCATTGCCTAATTGCTCTCCCTATGGTACTCCATCTACTTTCTCAACAAGGGTTGTGACAAGACTTGTGTAACCCCAAAGCCAGAGTGTGTCTCTGGTCATTGGTCATCTGTCTTGACCTATTATTACTAAGATTCCTATGATATGGCCCACATAGGTTGTTTCTTCAGAGATGTTGTACCTAGAATTCAACTTTCTTAGGTGGAATGGTTAATTTTATGTGGCAACTTGATTAGGTCACAGTACCCAGATATTTGGTCAAACATATTTAGATATTGCCGTGAAGGTATTTTTTAGATGGGATTAACATTTAAATCAGTAGACTTTGAGTAAAGCAGATTGACTCAATTACCCTTCGTAACACAGGTAGGCCTTATTCAGTCAGTTGAAGGCCTTAAGAAAGTGACTGATTTCTCCTGAGCATAAAGGAATTCTTCTAGCAGTATGCCTTTGGACTTACACTGCAATATTAAATTTTCCCTGGGTATCTAGGCTGCCGACCTGCTTACCCTACAAAATTTGGATATGGCAGACTCCTTAATAAAGTGAACCAACTCCTTAAACTCTCTTTCTCTCTCTCTCTCTCCATGTGTATAGATACAGATTAGATATAGACACACATACACATGCATTCACGCATTCACACACACACACACACACACACACACACATATCCTATTAGTTCTGTTTCTCTGGAGAACCTTGATTACTATATACCAAGTGGACCATACTACTCTGGAAGTAATCTTTAATATCCGATGATATCATGAATCTCCCTCTCCTTTTGATTTCCTAGGATTCTCAGCCCTCAGGTTATCAAATGACCAAAGTACTTAGATTGTTTTCATGTTCTTGGTTCCATGGAAAGCTTTTGAAATAATTACTCTTTCTAATGCTTACTCTCATTCTTCCACTCTTCCCTTTCTTTATTAATTTAACATGCACTCTTAATGAAACCAGCCTGAAAAAAATATAAACAGACATTATTTTCTATTGTCTAAACTATTATTTCATTTTTTTTTTTTAATTTTTTTGAGACAGAGACTCACTCTGCCTCCCAGACTGGAGTGCAGTGGTGCGATCTCGGCTCACTGCAATCTCCGCTCTCCGAGTTCAAGCAATTCTCCTGCCTCGGCCTCCTGAGTAGCTGGGATTACAGGTGTCTGCCACCGCACCCGGCTAATTTTTTGTATTTTTAGTAGAGACAGGGTTTCACCATCTTGGCCAGACTGGTCTTGAACTCCTGACCTGGTGATCCACCTGCCTCCGCCTCCCAAAGTGCTGAGATTACAGGCGTGAGCCACTGTGTCCGGCCTTGTCCAAATTACTAATACTACAAGAGTGACCTTACAAAGAAGTTTATAAAGAAGTGACCTTCAGGCTGGGCGCAGTGGCTCGTGCCTGTAATCCCAACACTTTGGGAGGCCGAGGAGGGCGGATCACGAGGTCAGGAGATCGAGACCATCCTGGCTAACACCGTGAAACCCCGTCTTTACTAAAAACAAAAAATTAGCCGGGCGCGTTGGCAGGCGCCTGTAGTCCCAGCTACTTGGGAGGCTGAGGCAGGAGAATGGCATGAGCCCAGGAGTGGAGCTTGCAGTGAGCCAAGATCACGCCACTGCACTCCAGCCTGGGCGACAGAGCCAGACTCTGTCTCAACAAAAAAAAAAAGAAAGAAAGAAAAACAGAAACATAAAAGATGTGACCTTCATTGCTTCAACTTTTCTATTACCCATAAAGCAGTCAACATGATCCTTTAAAAACATAAATTAGTTCACATTACTCCTCTGCTTAAAATCTTCAAATGGCTTTCCTGCATTAATGACAAAACCTGAACTCATTGCCATGGCTTATAGGGCCCTAGCTGATCTGTTTGCTTCCACCTCTTCAAATTCATTTCATACACCACCTACTGCACACTGGCCACATTTCTTACCTTGCTCAAACAAGGTAAGTTTTGAAGGTAATTGGCATCTTGGGCCTTTCATAACTGCTATCAGCAAGGCTCTGAATGCTCTTCCCCGAGTTTCTCTTGTTGACTCCACATTTCCATAGGGGGCACGGTGAAACAGTTCCCTTCTCAGACTGAACGACTTTGCCTGCCTAGTCTAAGTTCAACCCCCTCTCCAATTTCTCTCTATCATCATCTCACACTGATTTATTTTCTTCACAGAAATTTTTTAAGCTTCTGAAATTATCTGATTTGTTTATTTGTATATTGCCTGTTTCTCCCATGAGAATTAAAGTAGTATGAGAGTATGAAACTTTCTTCCCTGTTGATCTTGAATTTCTAGGGCCATATAAATACACTAAATACTTATATCTCATAAATATTCATTCAATGAAGAAATCCAGAACAAGATACTTTCCATGTTTCAAAAACAAAATTAAACTTACAAAAAAAAAGTTCTCAAGACAGACACCCAGGAATCACCTATTTAACATGGGATACGATCAAAAGGCTGTCCTCGGGAATAAAGCAAAAGATGAGTTTTCAGACCTGCAACGTAAGATGAGCTCTGGACTGGACTAGAACTAAAGCTGACAGCAGAGCACTGACCAAAAGTTCGTTGTCTCACTGAAGACATGATCAGTGGCAAGAAAGAGAACTGAGCCATCAAGGAAATGTTAAGAAATCTTGGCAAAAATGACAGCTGCTGAAGCAGAAATGAATACAGAAACTTTATGACATAGTCAGCTTCTATGAAAACCCAGACGGTAAATATTTAGGCTTTGCAGGCCATAAGGTCTGTTTAACAACTATTCAACTCTGCCATTGTAACACAAAAACATACATGGATGATACATAAACAAATGAGTAAGAACAGTAAATCATTATTTATAAATAATAAACATTATTTACAAATAATACATGAGTATGTACCAATAAATCATTATTTATAGACATTGAAATTTGAATTTTCTATAATTTTTAATGTTTTTATTCTGAGATAATTGTAGATACACTGAAGCAATAACACAAAGAGATTCCTCCACACACATTACTTTTGGTAACAACTTGTAAACAACAGTACATATAACAAGCAGGACACAGATTAATGCACTCAACATACAGAATATCTCCTTTACTACAATGAACCTTCCTATTGCCCTGTTATAGCCGCACCTAATTCCCCCTCCCTAAACTTAACCTCTACCAACCACTAATCTTTTCTCCTTTTCTATAATTTTGTCATTTCAAGAATGTTACACAGATGGAATCATACAATCTTTTGAGATTGACTCTTCATTCAGCATAACTTTTTGGCAATGTATCCAAATGTTGCATGTATCAATGGTTTGTTTCTCTTTGTTGTTCAGTAGTATTACATGGTAGGGATGTACCACATTTTCTTTAACCATTGATTGATTGATTGATTGATTGATTGATTTCTTTTTCTTTTTTTTTTTTTGAGATGAAGTCTTGCTCTGTTGCCTAGGCTAGAGTGCAGTAGCTCAGTCTTGGCGCACTACAACCTCAGCCTCCTGGGTTCAAGTGATTCTCCTGCCTCAGCCTCCCAAGTAGCTGGGATTATAGGTGCCCGCTACCGTGCCCAGCTAATTTTTGTATTTTTAGTAGAGATGGGGTTTCACCATCTTGGCCAGACTGGTCTCAAACTCCTGACCTCATGATCCACCCACCTCAGCCTTCCAAAGTGCTGGCATTACAGGCATGTGCCACTGTGCCCGGCCTAACCATTAAAGGATAATCCTAACCATTATTAAAGGATATTTGGGTTACTTCCAGGTTTTGGCAATTAGGAATAAAGCACTATGAATACTCATGCTTAGATTTTTGTTTCTAATTTTATTTCTATGGAATAAATCTCTACTAGTGCAATTCTGGATAATTTGGTGGTTGTATGCTGAATTTTTAAAGCAACTTTGGCTGGGTGCGGTGGCTCAAGCCTGTTAATCCCAGCACTTTGGGAGGCCGAGACGGGCGGATCACGAGGTCAGGAGATCGAGACCATCCTGGCTAACACAGTGAAACCCCGTCTCTACTAAAAAAATACAAAAAAATTAGCCGGGCAAGGTGGCGGGCGCCTGTAGTCCCAGCTACTCGGGAGGCTGAGATGAGAGAATGGCGTAAACCTGGGAGGCGGAGCTTGCAGTGAGCTGAGATCCGGCCACTGAACTCCAGCCTGGGCGACAGAGCGAGACTCTGTCTCAAAAAATAAAAATAAATAAAATAAATAAAAGAAAAAAAAAAAGAAAAAAAAAAAAAAACTACCGCACTATTTTCCCAAACTAGCTGTATCATTTTATATTCCCACCTGTATGTATCAGTGATCCAATTTTTCTGTATCCTTGAAAAGATTTAGTATTATCAGAAATTTTTATTTTAGTCCCTCTGATAGGTGTGTAGTAACATTTCATTATTTTTATTTTTATTTTCCTAATGACTAATGATGTTGAATATTTTCCGTGTGTAAGTTACATAAGGTAATATAGCCTCTTCAATGAAATGTTTATTCATTTATTTTGCCTGTTTTTAACTGTATTTTTGTTGGCTTTTATTGTTGAATTCTGAAAGTTCTCTAGATATTTTAAGTGTTGATCCTTTGTCAGATATAAGGTTTTTAAATATTTTCTCCTTGTCTGTAGATTGTCTTTTTATTCTTTTAACATGGTCTCCTGTAGAGCAAAAGTATTCAAATTTTGATGAAGTCCAATTTATTATGTTTTTCTTTTAGGCATAGTAATTTTAGTGTCACACCTAAGAATTATTGGCCTGTTGTAGATCTAGATTATTTTCTCCTAAGTTTTTGCTAAAACTATTTTATATTATCTTTAATAGTTTTATGTTTATATTTAAGTATATTATCCATTTTGAGTTTTGTGTAAGGTGGGAAGTTAAAGATGAATTTCTATTTTTTTGTCTATGGATGTCTTATTGCTCCAGCACCATTTGTTTAAAAGGCAATCCTCCCTTCATTTAATTGCATATACACTACTGTAAAAAATCAGTTGAGCATAATTGTGTGGTCTATTTCTGGGTTTTCTGCTTTATTCTGTTGATCTATGTGTCCATCTCTCTGCCAATATCACACAATCTTGATTACTATAACTATATAAAAGTCTTGAATTCTTGTATACCAACTACTTGTTTGTTATTCTTCTTTTAAAAATTGTTTTAGCTATTAAAGCTCTTTTGCTTTCCACACAAACTTTAGAGTAATTTTGCCTATATCTACAAACACTTGCTGAGATTTCAGTAGAGATTACATTAAACCTTTTTATCAGTTGAGGGGGAATTGACACGTCTATGTTTAATCTTTTAATCCTAGAACATGATATATCTCTCCATTTATTTAGTTTCTTTCATTAATATTTTGTAGTATCTAGCACATGTCTTGAACATGTTTTGTTAAATTTACATCTAAGCATTTCTTTACTGAATTACTGTAAATAATATTTTTAATTTGGTATCCACACATTTATTGCTAGTATGTAGAAATACAATTGATTTTTTTTATATTTTCCTTTTATCCTGAAATTTTGGTGAACTTACTTATTAGTTCTAAGAGGTTTTCTGATAAATTTATTGGGATTTCTATGGAGATGTGGCATCTGAAAATAAGGCAGTTTTCTTTCTTTCTTTCTTTCTTTCGAATCTGTACGCCTTTTATTTCTTTTGCATGCTTTATTGCATTGGCTAAAATTTCCAGTACTATGTTCAACTTAGAGGGATAAAAGTGGATATTTCTGCCTTGTTTCTGAAAGAAACAAATATTTAAGAAAGAAAGCATTCAGTCTTTCACCTTAAATATAGTGCTGGCCGGGTGTGGTGACTCACGCCTATAGTCCCAGCCCTTTGGGAGACTGAGGTGGGCAGATCACGAGGTCAGGAGATCAAGACCATCCTGGCCAACATGGTGAAACTCTGTCTCTACTAAAAGTACAAAAATTAGCTGGGCATGGTGGCACATGCCTGTAATCCCAGCTACTCGGGAGGCTGAGGCAGGAGAATTGCTTGAACCAGGGAGTTGGAGGTTGCAGTGAACTGAGATCATGCCCCTGCACTCCAGCCTGGTGACAGAGCTATAGACTCCATCTCAAAAAGAAACAAACAAACAAAAAAAGAAGTGTAGTGTTATCTTTAGGATTTTTGTACATTACCAAGCATAAGTTCCTTTCTATTCCTAGATTTCTGAGATTTTTCTTGAAAGATATTTTTCAAATTCTCTTCCTGCATCAATTGATATGATCATGTAATTTTTCTTCTTTAATCTGATAATACGGTGAATTATATTGATTGACTTTCATATATTGAACTAGGATTGTAGCTCTAAGATGAATCCCTCTTAGTCATGTTGTACAACTCCTTTTATGCATTGATGAATGCTATTTTCTAATATTTTGTTAAGGGTTTTTTATGTCTACATTCATTAGGAATATTATTGTACAGTTTTCTTTCATTTCTTTCCTTCTTGGTTTGGATTTAATTGGGTCTTTTTATTCTAGACTTTTGACACTGGAGCTTAGATTATTGGTCTGATTTTTTTTTTTACCTAATTTAATGTTACAAATTTTCCTCTCAGAACAGTGGGAAGATAAATTTCTGTTGTTTTAGGCCACCAAGTTTGTGATAATTTGTTATGACAGGCTTAGAAAACTAAATAGGTATCAAAGCCTCCGACTATAGTTGTTTGTTTATTTCATTTTTAAGTTCTATCAGTTTTTGCTTCAAATATTTTACAGCTTGTTGTTTGGTGAATACACATTTAAGATTGCAGTGCAGCTATGTCTCACAAATTGAGTTTGTTGTATTTTAATTTTCAATCAATACAACTTCTAAAATTTCCCTTGAAACATTCTTTTTAAACCACAAATTATTTTGAAGTGTGTTATGTAGCATCCAAGTATATAAAAATGGTGTAGTTGGGAAGAGCTGGGGCTGAAGCTATACCATACACTACTTTATGGAAATACTTCAGCAAAACACTGGGGGTTGTGCTGCAGTATTGATGTTGACAGATATCTGTGTGGTGCCAACATGGGAAAGCTACCTGAGATATAAACCCTACAGACAGTTTATTTTAATATCTGATGTAATTCCTTATCAGAAGTTGTATAGTTACATATACTTTTAATCCTTTTAAAGTTAATGAGGTTTGTTTTATGCCCAGAACATGGTCTGTCTTGTTATATGTTCTGTAGGTCCTTGAAAAGAATATGTATTCTGGTGTTGTTGGATAAAATGTTCTAACAATGTTGATTAGATCTTATTGATTGATGATAATTTTGAGTTCTTCTATGTCCTTGCCAATTTTTTGTCTACTCGTTCTATCAGTTGCTGATGTAGGAGTTGTAATGGGTTAAATGATATCATCACCTTGAAGTTGTGAATGTGACCTTATTTGTAAAAAATGTCTTCGCAGATATAATTAAGTCAAAGATCTCAAGATGAGATCATCTTGAATTTAGGATAAGCCCTAAATTCAATAACAGATGTCTTTATAAAAGCAAGAGAGATATTTGAGACACTGAAATCTATGTGAAGATAAGGGCAGATATTAGGGTGGTGTGGCTGCAAGCAAAAGAAT
Organism: Rhinopithecus roxellana; assembly: GCF_007565055.1. NCBI lineage: Eukaryota > Metazoa > Chordata > Mammalia > Primates > Cercopithecidae > Rhinopithecus > Rhinopithecus roxellana. The sequence continues at coordinate 74,117,876 of NC_044551.1, forward strand.
GCCAAGAACTGCTGGCAGCCACCAGAAGCTAGAAGGGAGGCAAGGAAGAGATTCTGTCTTAGAGCCTCAGGAAGGAATCAACTCTTACAGCACCTTGACTTTAGGCTTCTGGGCTCCAGAACTGGGGGAAGATAAATTTCTGTTGCTTTAGGCCACCAAGTGTATGATAATTTGTTATGGCAGGCTTAGGGAACTTATACAAGGGTGTTGAGGCAATTGTATATTTATTTCTTCTTTAAGTTCTATCAGTTTTTGCTTCATATATTTTGCAGCTTCTTTTTTGGTGAATACGCATTTAAGATTGTAATGTAGCTGATATTAGTATACCACACCTGCTTTCTCCTTATTCATGTTTGCATGATATATAAGTAGCAACTCAACTACATTATTATATTTTAAGGGTTTTTTTGTAGACAAGTTTTTTAATACACTGCAAAAATGTCTTCACCTTTAAATTGGTGCACTTAGATCATTTACATTTAATGTAATTATTGATATGTTGGGATTTGGGTCTGTCGTTTTATTTGTTTATTTTCTTTTGTTTCCTGTTTGTACTTCATGTCTCTGTTTTATTTTTCAAGTCTTTGTTGGTAAGGTTAGAAGTTAGGCTACTGTTTTCTCTATGGTGTTTGGCTTGAATATAGCAGTTATTGTATAAAAGTTTTCATTTTGCTAGTCTGTCCTTTTCCTGTGTTTTACCTAGAAAGAATAGGCTATTGTGTTGGTGGTTGTTTTTGTCTGTGCCATTGACATTTCTGGATCCTTACCTTCTTCCACTCTAATTATGGAATATACAAAGTAAAAGGAAATCCCAAAGAACCTACTACAGTGTTATGTCTTGGGTCTGGAGGTTCTTCTTCTGCCTTTTTCTCTCCATCTTTCAAGGTCTTCTTGTGTTTGTTTTTTATGTAGTGTGTTTAGATGTACTTAATGGGAAGAATATGTAAAACTTCATCTACACCATCTCCCTGAAAGTAGAAGATTCCTAATTCCATATAATTTTTATGTGTCATAAAATAGTATTATTCTTCTTTTATTGTTTTCAATCATTTAAACCTGTAAAACCCTTCTTAGCAGTCAGGCCATATAAAAATATTGGTGGGCTGGATTTAGCTTATGATATATAGTTTCCCAACCCTTGATGCAGATTAAGATTTCTGAACTGTAGCTCTCTTTGCTGGTCACAACAGTCTGCCTTAAAAAAGCGAGGTGAGGTAATGTGGACAGTGGGAACTAAAAAATAGGTTTTATTTTTATTTAAAAGCTGAGAACTTGGAAAGAAGAGCAAATACTGGTTAGAGAATATATGAGAATAATCAGATTAAAAATATTAAAAGTATTAAGCATTATTAGAGATTTCATGGGGCCCTTCAGATGTAATTTTAAACAAAACAAGTAAATCATAAAATGAGCATTAAAAATTTCAACGAAAGTTTTCGTTTTTCTCATTATGACTACTTTTATGTTTATATGTGAAATGTCCATGACTTCATATAAAATTTTGAGTGATTTCCTTTCTTTGCTTATGACTTAATCATATATCTAAACTGCTTGTTGTGTAATCCAAATCTTCAAAGCAAGTACATAAATGTAATTTCCCCTTAAATATAGACATTTATTGTATTAAAGAAGTAGAAGAACACATTCAAATAAATCATAGTCCAAATAGCGAACATGTAAAACTAGATCACAGAAAGGAAAGGTAGCATGAAAACTAATAACTGTTAAAACAAAAAATGAAAAATAAAACATAAGAAGTTGAAGACTCTCCAACAAAATAACATCTCCACAAACCCAAGATAAAATTGACTATAGAGATGAAATTCAGAGAAAACCCTACAGTGGAAAAGTCATACACCTGCAGAACATTTCCAGTGAAGACTGGGCAGGGGTGAGGCAGGGGAAGATAATGTTGAACTCATATGGCAAATAAACACACTGCCACATCCTATTGTTCAGCTGAGCCAGCCTGAAAATTCATGCAAAGTGCATAGTTAGTATACATAATTTTATTCTAAAGCTTTCTTCCTTGAATTGCTATTAAATTTTAAATAAACTGAGACATGAGCATTGACTAAAGTCATTATGATTCCATCACCCATGGCATAACAGATCTGTACCCTTCATGCCAGACGCTCTCTGGCACTAAATTCTATTCAACGATTTTTCCTGTCTTTTTATTTATTTAGTTTGCAGATCTTCAGTGAGAAACACTCAGTGTCATCTGAAAGGACACATATTGCAAGAAACTAATTTCCTCCCTTACTGGAGCTACGTGATGTGTGACTTCCCATCGAGTACAATTGCCAACAAGGCACAGGTGTGCACCACATGAGGAGGTGAAAATGTAATTATAGGAAGAGAGATGTTGGGATTTTGTCCCTGTATCCATAATTCCATAATGTAATAAACCCCAAATGAATGTCTGGTTTTTTTTCCTATAGTCAACATCAAGTGTGGGAAGCAGAAAACCCAATAGCTTTGTCATATCCAGATTCGTAACTACTGTAATTGGATGTACAACTAAGAAGAAAGCTCCTCCTTTCATTCATCGATCCTTTAATTTCCTATAGAAAATTATCCTTTAAATTCCTTTTCTTCCAATATTCTCACGCTACTTTAGTTGAATAGGTAAAACCTAACATCAAATCGTTTCATTTTTTTTAACTTAAAATGAGCCATTTAACATTATATTCTTTAGAAAGTAGTTCAGAAAAAATAATAAAGGTAGTTCTGAAAACAAGACTTGTCCTTGTTTTCAGTGGGAAAAAATGTTGTTTTAATTGGAAATGCTTATAAATTTAACTGAATAAAAGGAAAACCTTCATAAACTGAATTAAGAGGCAAAGCACCAAATTATTACATCAGAGTCAAATAGTATACGTTGAAGAGTTATTAATTTCAGCTCAGGTAGGTAGACAAAAACATACTGAGGGTTATCCAATGTAGCATTGTTTGCACTAGTGTGAGTCTGGCAACAATCTAAATATCAATTAAATGGGACCAATTAAATAAGCTATGGTATATCTATATGCTGCATTTATAGTAAAAGGGTAAGCAAGGTCTTTATGTATAATATGAAATAATGACTTCTGATATGTATGACTATAATATTCTACCATTCGTTTTTAAAAAATTAAGAAAGACAGTAATGTACTTCCTTATATATGCTTATAATATTTTTTAAAGGATAAAAATAAAGGGATAACTTTGGATTTCTTTTCTTTTTTCTTTTTTTGAGACAGAGTCTCACACTGTCACCCTGGCTGGAGTGCCGTGGTGCAATATCGGTTCACTGCAACCTCCATCTCCTAGAGTCAAGCAATTCTCCTGCCTAAGCTTCCCGAGTAGATGGGATTACAAGCACCCGCCACCATGCCCAGCTAATTTTTTTGTATTTTTAGTAGAGATGGGGTTTCACTATGTTGTCCTGGCTGGTCTCAAACTCCTGACCTCGTGATCAGTCCACCTCAGCCTCCCAAAGTGCTGGGATTACAGGCGTGAGTCACTGCCCCCGGCCAACTTTGGATTCCTGTATGGAGAATAATCAGGTGGCTGAGAAACACTGGTTTGCGCTAAACTATTACTGTCTACCATTTTAGAGTTTTTGAATTTTTGAGCCATGTAAATGATTATCCATACTAAAATATATTAAATTTTAAAATTTTAGAAATAGTTATTGAATTGCTAGTATGCTAAAATGTGATATGATCAATAACTCTATTGTATGCCATAGATTATCACTAATTTGGGGCTGAATGCATAATGCATCATACCAATTAAAATCTCATGAGATAAACATGATCAGATTCAGTTAACACAGATGAGCCCCTAACACTGAAGTCTACTCAACAGAACTGATTTTACTTATGGAAAGACTAAGCATAGAGAGATGCATTATGATTTGGAGAACACGATATATCACCACACGACCAAATTTACTCTTCTACTCTTAAGTCATGCTTTCTAAGGTTCCTTCATTCGTAAGACACGAGAAAGACTATCTGAGGAGAGGCTCATATTGGTAAGTTTCAACAGTAATACTAGTGAATTCATATAATTTAATGCAGCCTATTCTATCTAGGTTCAGCGAACTAAAGGAAGATAACACAGGAAAAGTTTTATTTTTGCAGAAAGGAAAATTTTGGAACCATCTTTTGTCATCCCTGTGTCAACTTAATACAAGAAATGAATACTCAAAGTACCTGGTTAATGAATTATTAAACAACTCAGAAGGAATGATTTAAATAAAGGTTACGAGCTTTCTTTTTTTCTTTTTGTTTTCTTAGAGTCTATCTCTGTCGCCCAGTCTGGAGTGCAATGGTGCAATCACGGCTCAGTGCAACCTCCACCTTTCAGGTTCAAGCGATTCTCCTGCCTCAGCCTCCCAAGTAGCTGGGACTACAGAAGCCTGCCACCATGCCCGGATAATTTTTGTATTTTTAGTAGAGATGGAGTCTCACCATATTGTTCAAGCTGATCTCGAACTCCTGACCTCAAATGATCCACCTGCCTAGGTCTTCCAAAGTACTGGGATCATAGGCATGAGCCACTACGCCCGGCCAGAGATTAGTAGCCTTAAAGAAAACCTTGTTTAATTTTAAAATTTGAATAAGACTGGCCGGGTGCAGTGGCTTACACCTGTAATCCCAGCACTTTGGGAGGCCGAGGCAGGCGAATCACGAGGTCAGGAGATCGAGACCATCCTAGCTAACACGTGAAACCCCTTCTCCACTAAAAATACAAAAAGTTAGCCTCGTGTCGCAGCTGGCACCTGTAATCCCAGCTACTCAGGAGGCTGAGGCAGGAGAATGGCATGAACCCGCCACTGTCCTCCAGCCTGGGTGACAGAGCGAGACTCCATCTCAAAAAAAAAAAAAAAAAAAAAAAAAAAAAAAAAAAAAAAAAAAAAAAAAATTGAATAAGACTAACTGAGCAAAAGAAGTAGAAAGAGATTTTTTTTAAATATAGACAAGGACCCATTTACACCATGGAATTAAGAAATTCAAAGTAATCTCTGATTATAAATCTCTAGTTGAATATTGCTTGTATTGTTCAAGACTGCAATGATTTAGAAGTATTTTGCTTCTTAGAAAATATTTCATTTAGTTGGTACCAAATAAAAGCCAAATGAAATAAAGTCAATAATGACAAAGAGATATAGAAGTCTAGCATACAGTAATTAAAATAATAAATATGCCCATATAGTGAGACTAAGGTTAGCTGCCCTCTTTATGTTTATTTCATTCTTGAGTATGCCCCTTTCCCAGGTATTTCCTTTTCTATTAGAGCGTGTTGAGGTAGGAAGTTGGGATTTTACAATGATTCATAAGCATATACATTAACTCTAACGGAAAGAATGCCGGTTTCACATGGCAATATTTTTTTAAGTACTGGCAAGTAAGCAATAAAAAGGAGCTTGCTTTAGGCAAAATTATTCTAAATGGCCAAAAAGAAGAGAGAGAGGTGAGAGTGACTGCAGGGCAACTGAAATTTTAATGGTGGAAATACATCTTTTAATTTAATATGGTCCTTAGATATTTTGAAAATGTATTTTCTTTCTCAGGAAAATAAATGGCCCAGAGAGAAAAATTAGATCATGGAATCAGTAGTAAACACAAGTTTATATGGGTATAAGTAGACATGAGAAAAATTTAGAAACAAGTATTATTGCCAAAGTTTAAAAAAGTTCAGTAATTAGAAACACTGCTTCTAAATTACTCAAGGTTATTTTAGACACCCAGAAATACTTCTCCCTTACACTAGAGTAGTTATTATAAAAATAAAACAGGCCGGGCGCGGTGGCTTAAGCCTGTAATCTCAGCACTTTGGGAGGCCAAGACGGGCGGATCACGAGGTGAGGAGATCGAGACCATCCTGGCTAACACGGTGAAACCCCGTCTCTACTAAAAATACAAAAAAAAAAAAATACGTAGCCCGGCGAGTTGGCGGGCGCCTGTAGTCCCAGCTACTCGGGAGGCTGAGGCAGGAGAATGGCGTAAACCCGGGAGGCGGAGCTTGCAGTGAGCTGAGATGCGGCCACTGCACTCCAGCCCGGGAGACAGAGCAAGACTCCGTCTCAAAAATAAATAAATAAATAAATAAATAAATAATAAAACAAATTTTTCTCAAGAAAGATGTTGCTAAACATATTGCCAAACATTGAATAAAAGCAAATAGCCACACTAATCCTATCTATAGTCTCCTAGTGCACAAATTTTTTAAATTCTGGAAAAATCAAATGAAAAACAAGAGAAATATTTAAAATATGCAGAAATAATATAAAAAGCAAAGCAACTTTGATCCGTTATAAGAGAAAATTGTAATTTCTTCAAATTTTAATTTTGATAAAACCAAAAAAAAAGCAAAGGAAATATTGTAGACATAATACATTCTGATTCTGAAAATACTTTGTGTCTCATACTCAAAAAATAACTTAAATTGGCCTGGCACAGTGGCTCACATCTGTAATCCCAGCACTTTGGAAGGTGGAGGTGGGTGAATCATGAGGTCAGGAGATCAAGACCATCCTGGCTAACACGGTGAAACCCCGTCTCTACGAAAAATACAAAAAATTAGCCGAGCTTGGTGGCATGGGCCTGTAGTCCCAGCTACTCAGGAGGCTGAGGCAGGAGAATCACTTGAACCCTAGAGGCGGAGGATGTAGTGAGCCAAGATTGTGCCCTTGCACTCCAGCCTGTGAAACAAAGTGAGACTCCATCTCAAAAAAAATAAATAAATAATTTAAATTGACTTCTATAAAATACAGTTCTATAGAATAAAACCATTTTCAAGGCTGCAAACAAAATAATAATAACAATAGGGTTCAACGGGGGAAGTGATTATAAGGATTGAAAATAAATGTCTCATTTCCCACCATTGGTAATGGTTTGGAAGAAAGATCATGAAATTTGCAGTCTACATAAAATTGGGTGGTATTGCAAATTTGAATAAGAATGTAGAAGCTAGACAAATGGATCTGAGTGAAAGGAAATATTGGCAAGGAACAAAATTAGTTTCAGTTTAGGAACATTGATGTTAATATAGTACATTATTGGAAATGTAAATAATCAGTGGGAAATATAGGAAAGAAATGTTAGTTTGAAAGGCTGGAATTAGATAATATTTTGAAATAATAGCAAGATGTGCCTAATCAGACCTAGCCATCATTTCAAAATCAAAGTCTTGAGTGTTTGGAGCGTATACCTTTTCAGTCAAAAGTATTTGTGCATACTGACTCTTGTATGTCAAACTAAAGGAAAATGTAAAATCATGACATACCATTTTTTTTGCGTCTGAGATGTCATAAAATTGAATTGTCCTTGTATACATAGGCCTACTTTATAAACCACTGTATTAAAGATATTTAATTGCATTTTATCTCTGAACATAAGTGCTATAATTTCAAAAGGAAGAGCTGTAGGAATAAAGGAAAGTGGGGGAGGAAAGGAGGAGAAAAGAAAAAGGCGGGAAAAAAATATTTTTCAAAAGGACCATTTTGATGATGACATGACCTAAAAATGACCAATTACTTGAATGTTTCCCTTTGTCTTCTACTTTCCCAAACACCGTAAAGTAACATCGCACAGATCAGCCAGGAAAGTCTCATTTAGAATCTCCCACACAAGTTTTCATGACCCACACAAATAATTACGTTCTTTACAATGTCAAATGAGTAAAATCAAGATAACAAGAGATAGGACACAGTTGAGTATATCCTATATTGCAGACAGGTTACATAGATTATCAAAGTTAATTGTCATGACAATACTAAAAGTATATCATTTTAAGAAAGTTGCTGAAAAAAGAAAGAGAAGAAATTTGGCCAAGGTCAGAGAATTAGCAGGTCACAGAAAATTAATCAAAAGCCAAATCTGTTTGACTCCAAACCTTTCAACTTTTCCACCTGTTCCACAAACTATATTAAGCACTGTAAAATAGAAAACATATTCAGCTCTATCACTGAGCCAGCAGTTAAATGAAATACAGGAAGAAGAATAAAAGGGATGAAGAAGAGGGGGGGGAAAAGGAGAAGGAGGAGGAGAAACAGAAGCCATCATGGACCTTGCCCACTGTTATTTAAAATCCTGTTGAGGAACGAGAAAACGAACATTTAAAGGTATGATTTGTAAATATAAAGTCTCCAAGATTTCATAGAATAAATATCAGTAGAAATTCTGACATGGAAGGTTTCCTGGAGAAGGAAATCTTCATTGTGGTTAAGACTTGGGAAGGAAAATCAGTGTGGGAAGAAATCCAAGAAAGAAAGCAGCACAAGTTTTAGAAAGAAATGATGGGTAGCATGGAGGAAAGACCATCAGTTCCAGAAGTTTTCCAGAAGCTCACATCCTCTCATATCTCTAAATGATGTTCATGTTTTATACTTTAACCAGCTTAATGTTCCTCATTATTTCATTATTTTTCTGTTTATTGACTAGACTTTTTTTTTTTTTTTTATACTTTAAGTTCTAGGGTACATGTGCATAACGTGCAGGTTTGTTACATATGTATACTTATGCCATGTTGGTATGCTGCACCCATCAACTCGTCAGCACCCATCAATTCATCATTTATATCATGTATAACTCCCCAATGCAATCCCTCCCTCCTCCCCCCTCCCCCCTCCCCATGATAGGCCCCAGTGCGTGATGTTCCCCTTCCCGAGTCCAAGTGATCTCATTGTTCAGTTCCCACCTATGAGTGAGAACATGCGGTGTTTGGTTTTCTCTTCTTGTGATAGTTTGCTAAGAATTATGGTTTCCAGCTGCATCCATGTCCCTACAAAGGACGCAAACTCATCCTTTTTTATGGCTGCATAGTATTCCATGGTGTATATGTGCCACATTTTCTTAATCCAGTCTGTCACAGATGGACATTTGGGTTGATTCCAAGTCTTTGCTATTGTGAATAGTGCCGCAATAAACATACGTGTGCATGTGTCTTTGTAGTAGAATAATTTATAATCCTTTGGGTATATACCCAGTAGTGGGATGGCTGGGTCATATGCTACATCTAGTTCTAGATCCTTGAGGAATTGCCATACTGTTTTCCATAATGGTTGAACTAGTTTACAGTCCCACCAACAGTGTAAAAGTGTTCCTATTTCTCCACATCCTCTCCAACACCTGTTGTTTCCTGACTTCTTAATGATTGCCATTCTAACTGGTGTGAGATGGTATCTCATTGTGGTTTTGATTTGCATTTCTCTGATGGCAAGTGACGATGAGCATTTTTTCATGTGTCTGTTGGCTGTATGAATATCTTCTTTTGAGAAATGTCTGTTCATATCCTTTCCCCACTTTTTGATGGGGTTGTTTGTTTTTTTCTCGTATATTTGTTTGAGTTCTTTGTAGATTCTGGATATTAGCCCTTTGTCAGATGAGTAGGTTGCAAAAATTTTCTCCCATTCTGTAGGTTGCCTCTTCACTCTGATGGTAGTTTCTTTTGCTGTGCAAAAGCTCTTTAGTTTAATTAGATCCCATTTGTCAATTTTTGCTTTTGCTGCCGTTGCTTTTGGTGTTTTAGACATGAAGTCCTTGCCCATGCCTATGTCCTGAATGGTACTACCTAGATTTTCTTCTAGGGTTTTTATGGTATTAGGTCTAACATTTAAGTCTCTAATCCATCTTGAATTAATCTTCGTATAAGGGGTAAGGAAAGGATCCAGTTTCAGCTTTCTACTTATGGCTAGCCAATTTTCCCAGCACCATTTATTAAATAGGGAATCCTTTCCCCATTTCTTGTTTCTCTCAGGTTTGTCAAAGATCAGATGGCTGTAGATGTGTGGTATGATTTCTGAGGACTCTGTTCTGTTCCATTGGTCTATAGCTCTGTTTTGGTACCAGTACCATGCTGTTTTGGTTACTGTAGCCTTGTAGTATAGTTTGAAGTCAGGTAGCGTGACGCCTCCAGCTTTGTCCTTTTGACTTAGGATTGTCTTGGCAATGCGGGCTCTTTTTTGGTTCCATATGAACTTTAAAGCAGTTTTTTCCAATTCTGTGAAGAAACTCATTGGTAGCTTGATGGGGATGGCATTTAATCTATAAATAACCTTGGGCAGTATGGCCATTTTCACGATATTGATTCTTCCTATCCATGAGCATGGTATGTTCTTCCATTTGTTTGTGTCCTCTTTGATTTCACTGAGCAGTGGTTTGTAGTTCTCCTTGAAGAGGTCCTTTACATCCCTTGTAAGCTGGATTCCTAGGTATTTTATTCTCTTTGAAGCAATTGTGAATGGAAGTTCATTCCTGATTTGGCTCTCTGCTTGTCTGTTACTGGTGTATAAGAATGCTTGTGATTTTTGCACATTAATTTTGTATCCTGAGACTTTGCTGAAGTTGCTTATCAGCTTAAGGAGATTTTGGGCTGAGACGATGGGGTTTTCTAAATATACAATCATGTCATCTGCAAACAGGGACAATTTGACTTCTTCTTTTCCTAACTGGATACCCTTGATTTCTTTCTCTTGCCTGATTGCCCTAGCCAGAACTTCCAACACTATGTTGAATAGGAGTGGTGAGAGAGGGCATCCCTGTCTTGTGCCAGTTTTCAAAGGGAATTTTTCCAGTTTTTGCCCATTCAGTATGATATTAGCTGTGGGTTTGTCATAAATGGCTCTTATTATTTTGAGATACGTTCCATCAATACCGAATTTATTGAGGGTTTTTAGCATGAAGGGCTGTTGAATTTTGTCAAAAGCCTTTTCTGCATCTATTGAGACAATCATGTGGTTCTTGTCTTTGGTTCTGTTTATATGCTGGATTACGTTTATTGATTTGCAAATGTTGAACCAGCCTTGCATCCCAGGGATGAAGCCCACTTGATCATGGTGGATAAGCTTTTTGATGTGCTGCTGAATCCGGTTTGCCAGTATTTTATTGAGAATTTTTGCATCAATGTTCATCAGGGATATTGGTCTAAAATTCTCTTTTTTTGTTGTGTCTCTGCCAGGCTTTGGTATCAGGATGATGTTGGCCTCATAAAATGAGTTAGGGAGGATTCCCTCTTTTTCTATTGATTGGAATAGTTTCAGAAGGAATGGTACCAGCTCCTCCTTGTACCTCTGGTAGAATTCAGCTGTGAATCCATCTGGTCCTGGACTTTTTTTGGTGGGTAGGCTATTAATTGTTGCCTCAGTTTCAGAGCCTGCTATTGGTCTATTCAGGGATTCAACTTCTTCCTGGTTTAGCCTTGGGAGAGTGTAAGTGTCCAGGAAATTATCCATTTCTTCTAGATTTTCTAGTTGATTTGCATAGAGGCGTTTATAGTATTCTCTGATGGTAGTTTGTATTTCTGTGGGGTCAGTGGTGATATCCCCTTTATCATTTTTTATTGCATCTATTTGATTCCTCTCTCTTTTCTTCTTTATTAGCCTTGCTAGCGGTCTGTCAATTTTGTTGATCTTTTCAAAAAACCAACTCCTGGATTCAATGATTTTTTGGAGGGTTTTTTGTGTCTCTATCTCCTTCAGTTAGGCTCTGATCTTAGTTATTTCTTGCCTTCTGCTAGCTTTTGAATGTGTTTGCTCTTGCCTCTCTAGTTCTTTTAATTGTGATGTTAGAGTGTCAATTTTAGATCTTTCCTGCTTTCTCTTGTGGGCATTTAGTGCTATAAATTTCCCTCTACACACTGCTTTAAATGTGTCCCCGAGATTCTGGTATGTTGTATCTTTGTTCTCATTGGTTTCAAAGAACATCTTTATTTCCGCTTTCATTTCGTTATGTACCCAGTAGTCATTCAGGAGCAGGTTGTTCAGTTTCCATGTAGTTGAGCGGTTTTGATTGAGTTTCTTAGTCCTGAGTTCTAGTTTGATTGCACTGTGGTCTGAGAGACAGTTTGTTATAATTTCTGTTCTTGTACATTTGCTGAGGAGTGCTTTACTTCCAATTATGTGGTCAATTTTGGAATAAGTGCGATGTGGTGCTGAGAAGAATGTATATTCTGTTGATTTGGGGTGGAGAGTTCTATAGATGTCTATTAGGTCCGCTTGGTGCAGAGATGAGTTCAATTCCTGGATATCCTTGTTAACTTTCTGTCTCGTTGATCTGTCTAATGTTGACAGCGGAGTGTTGAAGTCTCCCATTATTATTGTATGGGAGTCTAAGTCTCTTTGTAAGTCCCTAAGGACTTGCTTTATGAATCTGGGTGCTCCTGTATTGGGTGCATATATATTTAGGAGAGTTAGCTCTTCCTGTTGAATTGATCCCTTTACCATTATGTAATGGCCTTCTTTGTCTCTTTTGATTTTTGATGGTTTAAAGTCTGTTTTATCAGAGACAAGGATTGCAACCCCTGCTTTTTTTTGTTCTCCATTTGCTTGGTAGATCTTCCTCCATCCCTTTATTTTGAGCCTATGTATGTCTCTGCATGTGAGATGGGTCTCCTGAATACAGCAGACTGATGGGTCTTGACTCTTTATCCAGTTTGCCAGTCTGTGTCTTTTAATTGGAGCATTTAGTCCATTAACATTTAAGGTTAATATTGTTATGTGTGAACTTGATCCTGCCATTATGATATTAACTGGTTATTTTGCTCGTTAGTTGATGCAGTTTCTTCCTAGCCTCGATGGTCTTTACATTTTGGCATGTTTTTGCGATGGCTGGTACCGGTTGTTCCTTTCCATGTTTAGTGCTTCCTTCAGGGTCTCTTGTAAGGCAGGCCTGGTGGTGACAAAATCTCTAAGCATTTGCTTATCTGTAAAGGATTTTATTTCTCCTTCACTGATGAAACTTAGTTTGGCTGGATATGAAATTCTGGGTTTAAAATTCTTTTCTTTAAGAACGTTGAATATTGGCCCCCACTCTCTTCTGGCTTGTAGAGTTTCTGCCGAGAGATCTGCTGTTAGTCTGATGGGCTTCCCTTTGTGGGTAACCCGACCTTTCTCTCTGGCTGCCCTTAAGATTTTTTCCTTCATTTCAGCTTTGGTGAATCTGGCAATTATGTGTCTTGGAGTTGCTCTTCTGGAGGAGTATCTTTGTGGCGTTCTCTGTATTTCCTGAATTTGAATGTTGTCCTGCCCTACTAGGTTGGGGAAGTTCTCCTGGATGATTTCCTGAAGAGTGTTTTCCAACTTGGTTCCATTTTCCCCCTCACTTTCAGGCACCCCAATCAGACGTAGATTTGGTCTTTTTACATAATCCCATACTTCTTGCAGGCTTTGTTCATTTCTTTTTCTTCTTTTTTCTTTTGGTTTCTCTTCTCGCTTCATTTCATTCATTTGATCTTCAATCGCTGATACTCTTTCTTCCAGTTGATCGAGTCGGTTACTGAAGCTTGTGCATTTGTCACGTATTTCTCGTGTCATGGTTTTCATCTCTGTCATTTCGTTTATGATCTTCTCTGCATTAATTAGTCTAGCTGTCAATTCTTCCACTCTTTTTTCAAGATTTTTAGTTTCTTTGCGCTGGGTACGTAATTCCTCCTTTAGCTCTCATAAGTTTGATGGACTGAAGCCTTCTTCTCTCCTCTCGTCCGAGTCATTCTCTGACCAGCTTTGATCCGTTGCTGGCGATGGGCTGCGCTCCTTTGCAGGGGGAGATGCGCTCTTATTTTTTGAATTTCCAGCTTTTCTGCCCTGCTTCTTCCCCATCTTTGTGGTTTTATCTGTCTCTGGTCTTTGATGGTGGTGACGTACTGATGGGGTTTTGGTATAGGTGTCCTTCCTGTTTGATAGTTTTCCTTGTGACAGTCAGAAGGACTGTCTGTTGGTCTGTTGGAGATTGCTTGAGGTCCACTCCAGACCCTGTTTGCCTGGGTATCAGCAGCAGAGGTTGCCGAAGATAGAATATTGCTGAACAGCGAGTGTACCTGTCTGATTCTTCCTTTGGAAGTTTCCTCTCAGGGGTGTACTCCACCCTGTGAGGTGTGGGGTGTCAGACTGCCCCTAGTGGGGGATTTCTCCCAGCTAGGCTACTCAGGGGTCAGGGACACACCTGAGCAGGCAGTCTGTCCGTTCTCAGATCTCAACCTCCGCGTTGGGAGATCCACGGCTCTCCCCAAAGCTGTCAGACAGAGTCGTTCGCGCCTGCACCGGCTCCCGCTACTTCCCCTGTTGGTCTTCAGCTGTGTGCTGTCCCCAGAGGTGGAGACTACAGAGACAGGCAGGATTCCTTGAGCTGCTGTGAGCTCCACCCAGTTCGAGCTTCCCAGCGGCTTTGTTTACCTACTTAAGCCTCAGCAATGGCGGGCGCCCCTCCCCCAGCCTCGCTGCTGCCTTGCGGATAGATCGCGGCAGACTGCTGTGTTAGCAATGAGGGAGGCTTCGTGGGCTTGGGACCCTCCCGGCCAGGTGTGGGATATATTCTCCTGGTGTGCCTGTATGCTTACAGCGCAGTATTGGGGTGGGAGTTACCCGATTTTCCAGGTGTTGTGTGTCTCAGTTCCCCTGGCTAGGAAAACGGATCCCCTTCCCCCTTGCGCTTCCAGGTGAGGCGATGCCTCGCCCTGCTTCAGCTCTCGCTGGTCAGGCTGCAGCAGCTGACCAGCACCGATTGTCCGGCACTCCCTAGTGAGATGACCCCAGTACCTCAGTTGAAAATGCAGAAATCACCGGTCTTCTGTGTTGCTCGCACTGGGAGTTGGAGACTGGAGCTGTTCCTATTCGGCCATCTTGCTCCGCCCTCGACTAGACTTTAAAATTCACAGGGGTATGCAATATTTAACTTTTGAAATAAAATCATGGCTCATAATCTAAAATCATTCAAGTGAGGCTGAAAATTCCATGTGACCAATTATTCCTAAACAGCTGACGTTATTTGTTACATTATAAATTCCTATTCCTAAATTCATCTTGATTGAGTGATGATCTCTCTTTCATGATGATACTTCTTTGTATTAAATGGGCATATTATTTACTACCTCAACCAAAAGTCTGCATGGAACCTGTCACCAGGAGCTAGTTTCTCCTGGGATTTATGATAAAAGAACTGTTAAGTTTTCTAAACATTACATTAGCAAGGTCACAACCCATTCATATTTTATGCCCAAACAATAGGTACATTGTTGAGCATTAGAAGTGAATAGCTTAGTTCAGCACCAGTAATAAGGCAAAGCTGTTACATAGACTTTTATCCATCAATATTAATTATCATTGCTCTACGAAAGACTACATTCAACTTTTTGGAAAATCATTTTCATCTTCCATTTTTTTGTCTTTCTCTGGGAGACAACAACCATTTATTAAGGTATAAATTATCAGAATGGGCCAATGACTACAAGTGTGAAACCACTGTGTAAGCTAAAATAATTATCAGCATTTTTGTGAATCCCAGGGACCCAGCTTGGTCTCTCATATTTATGTCTTCCTTGAAGACCCATGAATTACAGTTGAGGCAATCTCACTGTCAATGAATGTTCCTAATCTCAACACACATGAGCTTGTGATGAAACTGAGATTCTTAGTCCTCAAAACTCTGCCTTTTAGTCATTTAGTCAGTTACTCAACTAATATTTACTTAGCACTCAAATCAGGTGATGCTCTGGGCACAGGAGAAACAGCAGTACACAAAGTCCCTGCCCTAAAGAAGCTTACATTCAATTGGAAGGAAACCAACAATAAATATACAATTAAATGTATAATATGTCAAATAAGTGCTGTGGAGGAAATCTAAGCAAAGAGACTTGGCAGGGAATACCTGAAGCAAATGGAGGGAGAACTTGCCACTTTACATAGGATGATCAGGTGGTTGCAAAAGTTTCTATTTAACACACCAGAGGAAACTGAGGTTCATTCTGAGTGTAGAGAAATAGTATGGATACAGAGATGACATGGAAATACTGAGATCATACTTAGGTAGAAAGGTCACTAATGTGGTATTAAGGAACTCTAAACTGGTAGCTATTCAATCCCTAAGCCCCAAGGGCTTAACTGAAGTATTAGGAAGCCTCAGTTTCTAAACTGTTGCAATCGTTCAGTTAGACATATGGAAGTCAGAATCATACCAGAATGAAGACATTTAGCAATAATTGGAATGTCTGAGAGACAGAAGACCTGGAACTAAACATAGTTCTGGAAGTGAAAACAGAAATTAGATTACACGATTCCCAAAGGAAAGCAAATTCAGATCTTGTGATTAACCTTATGGTCCTGACACTATATCACAGGAGCTTTTGTGACTTGGCTTCAGGTTGTTAGAAGTAATGAGATGGCCGGGCGCGGTGGCTCAAGCCTGTAATCCCAGCACTTTGGGAGGCCGAGACGGGCGGATCATGAGGTCAGGAGATCGAGACCATCCTGGCTAACACGGTGAAACCCCGTCTCTACTAAAAATACAAAAACTAGCCGGGCGAGGTGGCGGGCGCCTGTAATCCCAGCTACTCGGGAGGCTGAGGCAGGAGAATGGCGTAAACCCGGGAGGCGGAGCTTGCAGTGAGCTGAGATCTGGCCACTGCACTCCAGTCCGGGCGACAGAGCGAGACTCCGCCTCAAAAAAAAAAAAAAAAAAAAAGTAATGAGATGACATGATCTTTCTACTAATAACAAATCCACAATGAATGAGTGTATAATGGGGAGGCTGATAGACGGAAAGTTACAAGACATCTGAATAGGGACATAGGGTCCCCCAAATTTTTATCATAACTTGGGCCCTGAATTTCTCAGAAAAATATTTGATACACATACCAAGTGTCCATGCATCAGTAAATAGATTAGGAAGGGAGAAATTATGAGATAGACTGTGAAATGGAAATGTAGGTTAAATCATGGCATAATAATGTACAGACAGGAAGAGAATAACAAGTCTTTATACAATCTTTCTTTCCAAGTGTCAAGAATGACTACATGAAAAATATATAACTTTTGGGAAAACGTTAGTATGTCCACATCATACTTCTTCCTACTTTCCTACAGTCATTTAATTCATATACATTTTATATACTCTGAGAATTCTTAAGGTAATTGCCTATACTCTTTCTCCGCCTTAAACAAACAAAACGAAAAAAGAAAAAAGAAAAAAAATTCCCCTTAGCTAATGAAATCAAGGGAGATGGTTCCTTTGTTCCTGCTAAGTGATTGATTGATTTAATTTTTTTTTTTGAGACGATTTAATTTATTTTTTGAGACAGCATCTTGCTTTGTCACCCAGGCTGGAGTCCAATGGCAAGATCATAGCTCTCCGAAGCTTCTATCTCCTGAGCTCAAGTGATCCTCAGCCTTCTGAATAACTAGGTCTACAGGCATGCACCAAAACACCTGGCTATTTTTAACATTTTTTTGTAGAGACGGGGTATTGCTATATGGCTTAGGCTCATCTCAAACACCTGGCCTTAAGTGAACCTCCCACCTCAGGCACACAGGTATTCTCACTGATTTACAAAAGATTGCTTTATATAGTATAATTACAAAACATGGTCTATTTTCATAGAAAGAATACAGGTTTGTGTACACATCAGCATTGCAACATTTAATTAATTTAAAGTGTGATCTCTTGGATGAGTAACCCATAGATTGCAACACAAAATATAAGCCATTTTGACTAAAAAATATATATTGCTTAATAAGGACTCCTTCAAAATGTAATTATGATATAAAACTTTGGCCATGTTTAAGTTTCAGTTATAGTTACAAAATTTGGGGGTTTGCTTGACTAAATTTTAGCTGTTGAAGCAGTCATTCATGTATATCCTTCAGATCAACTTCCACTAGGGAAAGCAAGCCACCGAGAGGCCATGGCAATGCTTCAAACCACAATGAGTCAAAGTAATTTTTTATTTTATTTGGCCAGTACTCCAGGTCATTGTAATTTAATGAGTAGTAATCCTATTTAAAAATATGTTGCAGGCAGCAAAGTGCCTGCTGGGAGAAAGTGGCTATGCATGAACAGATCAATATGCATTGTGTGCTTTCAACCGTTCAATAATCAATTCATCCTTGTTATGAGAAAATAAATGCCAAAATCCCCAAAGTTAATTCCTGAAGAAAGCATTTACAAAGCGACCAGATTATTAAAAGCTTCCGTGGGTTATCTTCTGTCTGATTATTTGTTCCTGAAATCTCTGTGCTGCATCTTCACAATATCCCATTCAGAAACTGTAAAAGATCCTAACAGTAAATTCCAGCAGGAAGATTGGTTACCTTCCCTTACTATCACCAAAGTGCTGAAGGCTTATTTGGACTAAAGCATTTTACAGATTCAACTCTTTTTTCACTCTCTAGTCTTACTTTTAAATATACCAGACGCATTTAATAAGCTATCAAATAAGGCTTTCAGGAGGCTTAACTGTAAGATGTCAGATCTTCTAGTTCATGTGTTATTCAGTAATTTTCAATTTCTCAAATTTGTGCATTAAAAGAAGATAACATATTCTTTAGACTAGTCAGAATTTTAGAAAGTCTTAGTTATATGTTATGGGCTTTCTACATTTCCCTGTTACCATAGAAATGGTTTTATGAAGGACTGAATCTGTGCAGCATAATCGCAAACATTAAATTGGCATATAAAAGCATTCCAGCCTAGCATCTCTACTGTCTATGTTAATGGTTTTGCTGCTTTTATAGCAGTATCTTACCAGGCTGTAATTCATTCAGGGAGCCTTAAACACTATATTTCATTGAACTGGATTTCAGAGGAGTGTCTTATGCATTGTGCACCGTTTTTCTGTTAGCTAGCTAAGCTCTCAGTGCATCATATTGCCACATCAATGAGTTTTGTGGATTAGAAATCAAACCAGAGAACTGTACACATCAGAGCACCAAATATAAATGCATGACTCTTACTCATTTGACTTCAATTAGTAAGATAATGTGAGTGGTAAACGAGATTCATTTTCTTGGATCCCAATCACATTGCCATTTAACAGAAATTGATTAAAAGTTCACCTCAGTGAGTAAATATACTTGCTCATCTAAGTTACTAAACTTAACGTTCTCCAATCTTCTCTCTTAGAAGTTTACTACATAAATTTAAATAGCATAGAACTTATAAATAAAGATGATTTTAGGGTTTCACCTGATTAATAACAAACCCACTCTGCTGTTAAAACAGTCCAAAACAACTCAAGCTAGTCATCTAGGCAGCTTTAGGAAAGTAATATTTTGGCACTTGTTCATCTGCTATAAAGTTCAGTCGGGATTCCCAACCCTTCTATTTTAATGGCTCAAAACTTTGATTTTAACTCCCTCTAGATTAAGAAAGCAGATGTTCTATTCTGCTGTCTACACAAACTGAAGTTAATTAAATTCTTTCTTGTAACTAAAACTAGCAAGAATCTAAAATTAACAGCTACTTTAATTCTTCTGTGTGTCATCTTTTATTGTAATCTGCTTGTAGAATAGGCATTATTCAGCAAATTTTTACCTGATTGTGGAGAACTAGTTTCATTTGAGCTGATGTCAGTGTTGTTACTTTTACACTTACAGAGGTCAAGTCACTTTCGTAATCCTCAAAGGAGACACTAAATTCATCTCATCCTAACTAGGCAAAGAGAGTGCCCACTGCCATTTGTCAAAATAATCAAGTGTTAACTGTTTTCCTCACACTTTGGATATAAAGCAAGGTCAAGAAAAATCAGACCTAGTCATTATTGTTGATTTTGCAGCCTAGCATCTACCCCCCTTCCTGTGATAATGATGATTCCACTCTGATTCTATTTTTCTATTTTAATCTAGTAGAACTGAATCCATCTCCAGGTATGAAATACATAATTTATACTTAGCCAATCAGAATATTGCAACTGCTCAGTCACAGGATTGGTTCAAGAAGGTCACAAGATCCACATTAGACCAATTATGGCAAAAGGTCTAATATCTAAAAATCAGGTTCCCCTTCTCCCTAAAATTGGTTTTGTGATGCTAATAATTTGGTACTCCTGGATAAATGAAGCCAACACAGTAGAATGCAGAGCTAAGAGATGAGAGAAAGTTGACTTCTGCTACAGTTTTTCAGCCCATGAATCCAGTTGCACTCTAGGACCTTTCAAAAAGGTCAGCCAAATTGGCCCACATTTTGGTTCCTGTGCAATGGACAAAACATTTGGCTTCACAATGATAAGACAAACATTTCTTGAAATTCACTCTGGTAAAGATAGGAACATTATCCATCAGATACAAAACAGTACAACGTGTTGCAAGAAACAGAATAAAAATACTGCTGTATTCACTTTTTAAAAAGAGGAAAAAGATATTTACAGGAGAAAATTAACTGCTTTTCTTAGTTTCCAGTCAATTCCTATTTTTCCTCCAAATCTTAATACTTTTAGAAATATCAGTTATAAGTAACACACAATTCACCTGATAATGACAATACACTTATTTATCATTTATTGTGGGCCCACCATGTTATTTGCCTGGGAATAAAGAAAGAATGAAACATACCCCACTTCTCAAGGAGATCACATTTAAGTAGGAGATACAGCAAAGAATAGAATAGAAGGTATTTGATTCATGGTATTTCTTTGTTTCAAAATAAATTTTAATAAAATAAAACAAAGTAAAAACATGGTATTGGACAATTCTAAAATTAAGTAGTAAAGCAAATTCCTCATCTTTTGTTTCATCAGCAAGCCCTGATCATATAGTGAAGTCTGAGCAAAATTAAGTTTTGCCTTATTCAGGCCGCTATGACAGCTGTTGCTGTGAATTACTTAGATCATCCATCGATTTCTCTTTTAGCAATATTACATCCAGGGTCATGTTCATGACTCATGTTTTTATCAGGACCAAAAGTATAACCAACACAAATTAAGGTCATAACTCGAATTAATATGGAAATCTTCTTCCAAATGTATAACAAAATGCCAGCCTTAGCATGAAGCTAGAAAGGGTACAACTCTTAATTCATTTAAAATATATCTCTCAGTACTAGCACAATAGGAAATGGGTAATGTATCTCTTTAGAAATCTACCCAGATTACAAAATTATGAATGATACAGGCAAACTTCTCTTAATGCAAAATTCTCTTATTATCTTAATCTTCATACTCTTAAGAACATTTTACCTTCTCCCTCCAAAAAAACTTACTTGTTTTAAATATGTGCACATCACATATCAGCTATTTGCACTAATGAAGATGATGGACAATTTAATACTTAAGATCTTTTAGACTCAGATAGCTCTATTTCACTTTTCAAAGTAGACAAATTAATTCACCTCTTTTAGGGTCAGTCTCTTTATCTATAAAGGGAACATAATAATAACTGACCTGATTGGTTGAGGAAAAAATGAAATGAAATGAAATATGTAAAGCACTTAGAAAGGTACTCACATATAGCAGCCCAAATAAATGGTGGCAAAAAATTAAATATACCAATCCAGAACATTATCTTTGAAGAGAGACACCTAAGCACTGAAAATCCTTAGCCTAAGTATTGAAAATCCTTTGTGTGATATGGAGTATATATCATATTTGCTGCTGTAAAAATTACCAGAAAAATTTTTAGTGATTTAAAACAACACAAATGTCTTATCTTGCAGTTCTGCAGATCAGAAGTCCAAGAAGCGTTTCACTGGGCTAAAATGAATATCTCAACAGAGTTGCATTCGTTTTGGAGGCAGTAGGGAAAACATTTCTTTTTCAAGTCCTGTAAGCCATCTGCATTCCTTGACTTATGGTATCCATCTAGAAAACCAGCAACATAGGATCTTTAAACACATCTCTTTTCCTCTTACAATAGGGTCCTTGTGATTACATGGAGCTCACTGGATATGCCAGGATAATCTCTTTAGTGGAAGGTTAACTGATTATCAACCTTAATTCCATCTGTACCTTTAATTTCCCTTTGCCATATAATATGACATACTTATAGGTTCCATGTGTGAGGACCCGATAGTAACTCTGATGAGTTATTATTTTGCCTACCAAACACCCATCCTTAAATTTTTTCTTTGAATTGCAAAATGGAAATTATTAGATTTAAGACTTCATATTATGGATATTTCTCATTGGCCCAGAAAACACACCCATACTGGACTGCTATAGTAATTAAGTTCAAAAGAGCCAGATTATTATTTATTATGTTTAACTTCATGGATGATTCTAAAACACAAAATTATGCTATAGACCCTCAAGATTGCCAAAAATAATCCATTCCTTTGTGAAGCATAATTTGAGCCAATGTTCTAAAATGCCATGGATCACAGAAACATAGATTTGGAAAATACCTTCAATTTATTTTATTCAAAATATATTGTATGGTTAAAATTTTAATTTTTAATTTTTACTTATTAATTCTCCAATTTTCTGCATAATGCACACTTAAGATGTATTTGGAATGTAAAACTTAAAATCAAACATCAGACTTGCTAGTAATAATAGTGTGCATGTGTATGTGGGTTATGTGGGTATATGGGATTGGCGGTATGTTCCTCAGTGAGCAGGTATATGTAAAACTATTCCCAAAGGCAATGGAAACTGAGAGGCCGAAGAGGCTGACAAACCCAGTTTCTCAGAAAGAAACACTTAACAAGGATTTACAAACAGAAGTGACAGCCCTGCCTAGAGACAGTGGATTCCCATACCCACTCTCCGGAAAGTATCCTTTATAGAGCAAAGTTTTATAGTAAAGATACGTGCAACTGGTCATGCCTCAGACTTACCTGCAAAATTCGTAACCACTGGGAGTTTAGAGAAACATCTTTATGAGGAGTTATCTATACTACAAGCATTGTTTCTTTATGTCAATGCTACAGGGACACCTTGGTATGCAGGAGTCAAACGCTGGTCACCATGGCGATTTTGCTTCAAGATGGTGTCACCTTTACCAGACAATAGGCTGTTTTCCTACAAGAGGTAAAGATGGGAGAAGAAGCATTCTCAAAGACTGTATGTGACTCTATGATTCTTGGTATTTTAGAAGCTTGACTTAAATTAGAGTTTTAAATGATTTGAATACTTTTTGTAATCTTGGTGAACTAAAGTATGACTTTTTTTCTGAATCTTAGTGAATGATGAGAGGTTTTGGTCTTCTGCAATAAATTTAATCTAAGAGTCCAGAATTGAGGCATTTTCTGTGTCAATAAGCAATTTTAATAAAATCCCATTTATGGTTTATAGAATGGCTACCTCTGTCTTACTCAAGTTACTTAGACGTGGGACATAGTTACAACCTTCACACTAAACAGCACTAGGATTGCCAGATACACTATGGCACTTTGGTTGAATTTGAATTTTAGATAAATGAATTTTTAATATAATCACATGAAAAATATTTTACAAAATATACTAAAAAGCAGTCATTTTTTGGAGGCTCATAAAAAAATCAAATTTAATTGGACCTCCTGTATTTTTATTTGCTAAATCTGACAATCCTGGAGAATAAAGCTCATTCCAGACAATCCTGATTTCTTCTTCCCAAAGACCCTTCCACAGAGATAGCTACAGTACCCAAGCTATCGAGTTTACCTAATCCTCATTTTTAATTCTTAGAGAAAACAAGTTTAGCATAGATCTTGTGCAAAAGCCAGGGAATTCTATCTTCTGGGATACAGATACACCTTTAGGAAGCCAATCACATTCTGCATGAGAAGAGTGCTATAAATATATTCTGCCGAAAGTCAAGAGGCAATGGAAGAGCCAAGTGTCAGATATGTTGGAATTTGGAGAACAGATCAATTAAGCACCTCTCTTCTGCTGTGTTGAGGATGTGCATATATATGTGTTTGTATGCATATGTAGTTTAACAACAATTTGCCTAGAATAGTAGTTCTTGTCATTAATGTTGAGGATATGTGTTCACTTCAAAGACTGGTAAAACTCTATAAAAACTCTACAAAAAAGCATGTGGACACAATTTTGCTATTCTGCATAATTTTCAAAGAATTCAGGGGCCTGCTAAAGTTCATGAAATTTTGGTTGTAATTCTTTGCCATGTATGTGAAAATACATTCTCAGAATATTAAATTTTGAAAAGGAATATCAAATTTTGAAATTTTACTGATAAAACTTTCCCCTTATGTTTTAATGTCTCACTTAAGGAATATTGATTACAAGGAAGTATAACAATGCTGCCCATAATCTCTTCTAATTGCTTTGAATTTTTGTCTCACATTGGTTCTATAACTTATACAGTTTAACTTGTATATGGTATACTCAATTTTCTTTTCCACATTAAAGCCAATTGCATAAACATCGTTTATTTAGTAATCTTTCTTTCCTCCCTTATTGCACATCAAGTACATCAAGTTTCAATTTAAGCATCAGTCTGCTTCTGAGTTCTTCTTTTATCAAGCATTCTTCATATTATTATATTTTCTTACTGAACTATGAATGGACCATTATTTCTTCATATGAATTTTTAAATCAGTTTATAAATTTCCACAGGAAAAATTACTTTTGGAATTATAATTGGAACTGCATTGAATGTACAGAGTGATTTGAAGAAAACTTTTCATCATTTTAAAATTCATATTCTCATCAATAAACATAGTGTCAGGCCTCTGAGCCCAAGCTAAGTCAGCATATCCCCTGTGACCTGCACGTATATATCCAGATGGCCTGAAGTAACCAAAGAATCACAAAAGAAGTGAAAATGGCCTATTCCTGCCTTAACTGATGACATCACCTTGTGAAATTCCTTCTCCTGGCTCATCCTGGATCAAAAGCTCCCCTACTGATCACCCTGTGATCCCCACCCCTGCCTGCCAGAAAATAACCCCTTCTGACTATAATTTCCTTTACCTATCCAAATCCTATAAAACGGCCCCACCCATATCTCCCTTCGCTGACTCTCTTTTCAGACTCAGCCCGCCTGCACTCAGGTGAAATAAACAGCCTTGTTGCTCACACAAAGGCTGTTTGGTGGTCTCTTCACACAGAAGCCAGTGAAATTTGGTGCCGTGACTCGGATTGGGGGACCTCCCTTGGGATATCAATCCCCTGTCCTCCTGCTCTTTGCTCCTTGTAAAAGATCCACCTACCATCTTGGGTCCTCAGACCAACCAGCCTAAGAAAAATCTCACCAATTTTAAATTGGGTAAATGGCCTGTTTGTACTCTCTTCTCCAGCCTCTCTCACTATCCCTCAACCTCTTTCTCCTTTCAATTTGGTGCCATCTTTCAATCTCTCCCTTCTCTTAATTTCAGTTCCTTTCCTTTTCTGGTAGAGACAAGAGACGCATTTTATCCTTGAACCCAAAACTCCGGCACTGGTCATGGACTCGGGAAGACAGTCTTCCCTTGGTGTTTAATCACGTGGGGACGCCTGCTTGATTATTCACCCACATTTCAGAGGTGTCTGACCACGCGGGTACACCTGCCTTGGTCCTTCACCTTTACCGGCAAGCACCGCTTTTCTGGGGTCAAGAACCCTTCCACCCCTTCTCTCCATGTCCCCACCCCTTCTCCACTTTCCGGGGGGGCAAGCACCCCTCACCCCTTCTCTCCATGTCTCTACCCTCTCTTTTCTCTGGACTTGCCTCCTTCACTATAGGAAACCTTTAACCCTCCATTCCTCCTTCTTCTCCCTTAGCCTGTGTTCTCAAGAACTTAAAACCTCTTCATCTCTTGCCTGACCAAAAATCTAAGCATCTAATTTTCTTCTGCAACACCATTTGACCCCAATACAAACTCTACAGTGGTTCCAAATAGCCAGAAAATGGCACTCTCAATTTTTCCATCCTACAAGATCTAGATCATTCTTGTCGTAAAATGGGCAAACTGTCTGAGGTGCCTAACATCACATCAGTCCCTCCCTAGTCTCTGTTTCCAATACAACTCATCCCTAATCTTCCTTCTTTCCCTCCCTCCTGTCCCCTCAGTCCCAACCCCAAGCATCACTAAGTCTTTCCAATCTTCCTTTTTTACCGACCCATCTGACCTCTCACCTCCTCCCCAGGCTGCTCCTCGCCAGGTCGAGCCAGGTCTCAATTCTTCCTCAGACTCCGCTCCCGAACCCCATAATCCTTTTATCACCTCTCCTCACACCCCGTCCGGCTTATAGTTTTGTTCCGTGACTAGCCCTCCCCAACCTGCCCAGCAATTTCGTCTTAAAAAGGTGCTGGAGTCAAAGGCATAGTCAAGGTTAATGCGCCTTTTCCTTATCCGACCTCTCCCAATCAGCATTTAGGCTCTTTTTCATAAAATATGAAAAACCCAGCCCACTTCCTGGCCCATTTAGCAGCAACCCTTAGACTCTTTACAGTCCTAGACCCTGAAGGGTCAGAAGACTATCTCATTCTAAATATGCATTTTTTCACCCAGTCAGCTCCTGACATTAAATAAAACTCCAAAAATTAAATTCCAGCCCTCAAACCCCACAACAGGACTCAATTAACCTCGCCTTAAAGGTGTACAATAATAGAGTAGAGGCAGCCAAGTAGCAACATATTTCTGAGTTGCAATTCCTTGCCTCCACTGTGAGAGAAACCCCAGCCACGTGTCCAGCACACAAGAAATTCCAAATACCTAAACCACAGCAGCCAGGCGTTCCTCCAGGACTTCCTCCCCCAGGAACTTGCTTCAAGTGCCGGAAATCTGGCCACTGGGCCAAGGAATGCCCACAGCCTGGAATTCCTCCTAAGCCGTGTCCCATCTGTGCAGGACCCCACTGGAAACTGGACTGTCCAACTCACCTGGCAGCCACTCCCAGAGACCTGGAACTCTGGCCCAAGACTCTCTGACTGACTCCTTCCCAGATCTTCTCATCTTAGTGGCTGAAGACTGATGCTGCCCTATCGCCTCAGAAGCCTCCTGGACCATCATGGATGCTTTGGGTAACTCTTACAGTGGAGGGTAGGTCTGTCCCCTTCTTAATCAATACGGAGCCTACCCACTCCACATTACCTTCTTTACAAAGGCCTGTTTCCCTTGCCTCCATAACTGTTGTGGGTATTGACGGCCAGGCTTCTAAACCTCTTAAAACTCCCCAACTCTGGTGCCAACTTGGACAACATTCTTTAACGCAGTCCTTTTTAGTTATCCCCATCTGCCCAGCTCCCTTATTAGGTCGAGACATTTTAACTAAATTATCTGCTTCCCTGACTATTCCTGGGCTACAGCCACACCTCATTGCTGCCTTTTCCCCCAGTTCAAAGCCTCCTTCACATCCTCCCCTTTTATCTCTCCACCTTAACCCACAAGTATGGGATACCTCTACTCCCTCCTTGGCAACCGATTATGCACCCCTTACCATCTCATTAAAACCTAATCACTGTTACCCAGCTCATTGCCGATATCCCATCCCACAGCACGCTTTAAAAGGATTAAAGCCTGTCATCACTTGCCTGTTACAGCATGGCCTTTTAAAACCTATAAACTCTCCTTACAATTCCCGCATTTTATCTCTCCAAAAAACCGGACAAGTCTTACAGGTTAGTTCAGGATCTGTGCCATATCAACCAAATTGTTTTGCCTATCCACCCACCCCGTGGTGCCAAACCCGTATACTCTCCTATCCTCAATACCTCCCTCCACAACCCATTATCCTGTTCTGGATCTCAAACATGTTTTCTTTACTATTCCTTTTCACCCTTCATCCCAGCCTCTCTTCGCTTTCACTTGGACTGACCCTGACACCCATCAGGCTCAGCAAATTACCTGGGCTGTACTGCCGCAAGGCTTCACAGACAGCCCCCATTACTTCAGTCAAGCCCAAATTTCTTCCTCATCTGTTACCTATCTCGGCATAATTCTCATAAAAAACACATGTGCTCTCCCTGCTGATCGTGTCTGACTAATCTCCCAAACCCCAATCCCTTCTACAGAATAACAGCTCCTTTCCTTCCTAGGCATAGTTAGTGTGGTCAGAATTCTTACACAAGAGCCGGGACCACACCCTGTAGCCTTTCTGTCCAAACAACTTGACCTTACTGTTTTAGCCTAGCCCTCATGTCTGCGTGCAGTAGTTGCTGCTGCTTTAATACTTTTAGAGGCCCTAAAAATCACAAACTATGCTCAACTCACTCTCTACAGTGTTCATAACTTCCAAAATCTATTTTCTTCCTCCCACCTGATGCATATACTTTCTGCTCCCTGGCTCCTTCAGCTATACTCACTCTTTGTTGAGTCTCCCACAATTACCATTGTTCCTGGCCTGGACTTCAATCTGGCCTCCCACATTATTCCTGATACCATACCTGACCCCCATGACTGTATCTCTCTGATCCACCTGACATTCACCCCATTTCCCCATATTTCCTTCTTTCCTGTTCCTCACCCTGAACACACTTGGTTTACCGATGGCAGCTCCACCGGGCCTAATTGCCACTCACCAGCAAAGGCAGGCTATGCTATAGTATCTCCCACACCTATCATTGAGGCTAGCACTCTGCCCTTCTCCACTACCTCTCAGCAAGCTGAACTCATTGCCTTGAGTCCTCACTCTTACAAAAGGACTACACATCAATATTTATACTGACTCTAAATACGCCTTCCATATCCTGCACCACCATGCTGTTATATGGGCTGAAAGAAGTTTCCTCACCATGCAAGGGGTCCTCTATCATTAATGCCTCTTTAACAAAAACGCTTTTCAAAGCTGCTTTACTTCCAGAGGAAGCTGGAGTCATTCACTGCAAAGGCCATCAAAAGGCATCAGATCCCATCTCTCAGGACAATGCTTATGCTGATTAGGTAGCTAAAAAAGCAGCTAGCGTTTCAACTTCTATCCCTCACGACAGTTTTGCTCCTTCTCATTTGGTCACTCCTACCTACTCCCCCACTGAAACTTACACTTATCGATCTCTTCCCATACAAGGCAAATGGTCCTTGGACCAAGGAAAAAATCTCCTTCCAACCTCACAGGCCCATTCTATTCTGTTTTCATTTCATAACCTCTTCCACGTAGGTTATAAGCCATTAGCCTGCCTCTTAGAACCTCTCATTTCCTTTCCATCGTGGAAATCTATCCTTAAGGAAATCACTTCTCAGTGTTCCATCTGCTATTCTACTACTCCTCAGGAATTTCTCAGGCCCCTTCCCTTCCCTGCACATCAAGTTCGGGGATTTGACCCCACCAGGACTGGCAAATTGACTTTACTCACATGCCTCGAGTCAGGAAACTAAAATACCTCTGGGTCTAGGTAGACACTTTCATTGGATGGGTAGAGGCCTTTCCCACAGGGTCTGAAAAGTTCACTACAGTCATTTCTTCCCTTCTGTAAGACATAATTCCTCTGTTTGGCCTTCCCACCTCTATACAGTCTGATAACGGACTGGCCTTTATTAATCAAATCACCCAAGCAGTTTTTCAGGCTCTTGGTATTCAGTGAACTAATGGTCTTTTAAAAACACACCTCACCAAGCTCAGCCACCAGCTGAAAAAGGACTGGACAATACTTTTACCACTTTCCCTTCTCAAAATTCAGGCCTGTCCTCAGAATGCTACAGGGTACAGCCCATTTGAGCTCCTGTATGGACGCTCCTTTTTATTAGGCCCCAGTCTCATTCCAGACACCAGACCAACTTGGACTGTGCCCCAAAAAACTTGTCACCCCTGCTATCTTCTGTCTAGTCATACTCCTATTCACCGTTCTCAACTACTCATAAATGCCCTGCTCTTGTTTACACTGCCAGTTTACACTGTTTCTCCAAGTCATCACAGCTGATATCTCCTAGTGCTATCCTCAAACCGCCACTCTTAACTCTTAAAGTAAATAAATAATCTGTGCTGGCAGAGCTATGCTGAACCTCCTTAGGCACTCTCTAATTAGATGTCCTGGGTCCTCCAAATTCTTAGTCCTTTAATACTGGTTTTTCTCCTTCTCTTATTCCGTTTAGCTTTTCAATTCATACAAAACCATATCCAGGCCATCACCAATAATTCTATATGACAAATGTTTCTTCTAACAACCCCACAATATCACCCCTTACCACAAAATCTTCCTTCAGCTTAATCTCTCCCACTCTAGGTTCCCACGCCACCCCTAATCCCTCTTGAAGCAGCCCTGAGAAACATCGCCCATTATCTCTCCATGCCACCCCCAAAATTTTAGTTGCCCCAACACTTCAACACTATTTTATGTTGTTTGTCTTATTAATATAAGAAGACAGGAATGTCAGGCTTCTGACCCCAAGCTAAGCCATCATATCCCCTGTGACCTGCACATATACATCCAGATGGCCTGAAGTAACTGAAGAATCACAAAAGAAGTGAAAATGGTCTATTCCTGCCTTAACTGGTGACATTACCTTGTGAAATTCCCTCTCCTGGCTCATCCTGGCTCAAAAGCTCCCCTACTGAGCACCCTGTGACCCCCACCCCTGCCTGCCAGTAAACAATCCCCTTTGACTGTAATTTTCCTTTACCTACCCAAATCCTATAAAATGGCCCCATCTGTATCTCCCTTCGCTGATTCTATTTTCAGACTCAGCCCGCCTGCACCCAGGTGAAATAAACAGTCTTGTTGCTCACACAAAGCCTGTTTGGTAGTCTCTTCACACGGACATGAGTGAAACATAGTACATTTCTCCCTTTGTTCAAATTTTCTTTTAAGCCTTTTTATAATTATTTCCATTTTTTTCAAATCCCTGTAGTATATCCAACAACTTTGTGGAGCTCTCTTTTTTTTTTTTTTTGAGATGGAGTCTGGCTCTGTTGCCCAGGCTGGAGTGCAATGGTGTGATCTTGGCTCACTGCGAGCTCTGCCTCCCAGGTTCACGCCATTCTCCTGCCTCAGCCTCCCCAGTAGCTGGGACTACAGGTACCTGTCACCATGCCTGGTTAATTTTTCGTATTTTTTTAGTAGAGACGGGGTTTCACCGTGTTAGCCAGGATGGTCTCAATCTCCTGACCTCATGATCTGCCTGCCTTGGCCTCCCAAAGTGCTGGGATTACAGGCGTGAGCCACTCTGCCTGGCCGAATATGGGATTTTTTTGTGATAAAAAGTAATAAAACATTTCAGCATGAGTTATCTTGTTTGTTTGATTGTTTTTGGTACTCACCTCCTAGAGTTAAAATTGTGTTCTGCTCCAAATGACATTTATGTGCAACATTCTCAGTTCGTGTGGTAAGTAGATTAGTACCCTGCCTTGCCAGTGTTATCCATGTAGTAACCAAAACCTATGAATATGTTGCCTTACATTATGACAGGTAGTTTGAAGATGTAAGTTAAGGATCTTAAGAGGAAGGAGGGCAGTCTGTATTACCCAGGTGGATCCAATGTAATCACAAAAGTTCTTTAAAGGGAAAGAGGGAGACAGCAAAGTCAGAGAGAGGAAGACGTGATGATAGAAGGTCATAGAAGGAAAAGGAGAGAGAAATTCGATGATATCGCCCTGTTGATTTTGAAGATGAAAGAAGGGTCTAATAGCCAAGAAATTCAGGGAGCTTCTAGAAGCTAGAAAAGGCATGAAAGCAGAGTCTACCCCAGAGCCTTCAGCAGGAATGCAGCCCTGCCAACACCTTGATTTTAGAACTGAACTCCAGCACTGTAAGTAATGCATTTGTGTTGTTTAAAGCTACCAAGTTTCTCACCATTAGTTACAGCAATAAATAGATATTAATACAGCCCACAATATCAGATGTATAAATATTACCAAATTTTTTCATGTTCTTTCTGTCAAATTAATTGTGACTATAAATTTGTCTCTCAGAGAGAAGGGCATGAAATTCAACATGCATCATTATTCTCCCTCTGGTAACCCTTCCAACACCGGATGTTTCACAGGTGCCAGAGTCTTACAATGTGTCAAGTCAATAGTTCTTAGTTCACGCTTATTTTGGCCAAAGTAACATTCATTTGGTCCATTCAGCTACAGTGGTTCTCATGCTTTGATGCTATGCTTAGAGCATAACGCTTTTTGGCAAACTGAGAAACAGCCATTTTCTTTACAGGTATTGCCTCCTACCCAGGATGGCAAGGAAGAAGGGCATTAGTGCACCACAGTTGAAGAGCTCACACATTTCTACTCCTTTCTGTATTCTAACAATCTCTTTTTAATCTGAGAGAAAGCATGCACTCTTCCAATTCATATTTCTCTCAAAGGCAGCCTCTTTCCTCTACTTTCAGAAAGCCCAGCATAATCTGATTAATGGGCTTCAGTTTTTAGAAAAGGAGGCATCTGGCAGGCAATGTTGAATTTCTGCCTTCCCTGAGGCAGAAAATGCAGAACTTGCTACTTTCTCCAATGAAGGAAAGAACACAGAAAATAATCAGGGAAATACAAATTATGTCTTTTGTCTATCAACCCATACCCGTAAAAGAGTTACTCAGTGTTACAGTTGTCAGCAGTCACTTTGTTATGCTTTATTTTGTGAATGTAGAATAAAACAGAAATTTTAGAGTAAAAATGCCTAAACACTGTTTATCCTGAACAAGTCATTTAACCTCTCTGATCTCCATTTATTCACCCATAAAATGTAGGTGATAGCATTTGTCCTATCTAACTCACAGAGTTAATGGGAGGATTTATTAATAAAATAAGTAAAAAATACTGCACAAAGTAGTGTTATTCTTTAATTATTGATATCAAGTATTGGCAGGAAGAAAAATTTAGCTTCATTATCAAACATTAAAGTATATACAGTTTCGAAACCCAAATTGCCACTCTAAATTATCTGCAAGTTATGTTTAATCTTTTGAGGTCTGTATAGCATGATGAAGTTTGGGTGGAACCAGGGGAGGAGGTCAGAAAGGCTCCTGGGCAATCAGCTGGAACACTGGGTATCTATGCTTTACATCTGGAGAATCTTTCCTTCATTGGATAAACCATTTGTTTCCCAAAATACTTCTCTGCTTCCCTTCATTCTCAGTATCCCATGTTCAGTGTATATATCCTAGAACACATATGTTCCATATGTGATAAAATAATATTTATTAAGTGCTCAATATATATTCTTGACACAGTTCTAGGTGCTGAGGATGCCAGAGCAAAAAAAGATTGAAGGTTTTCATTCTCACAAAGCTTGTATTCCAGTGCAGGATAGGACAGGGTTGAGATTAGTCCTCTTTTTTTTTTTTTTTTTTTTTTGAGACAGAGTCTCGCTCTGTCACCAGGCTGAAGTGCAGTGGCGCAATCTTGGCTCACAGCAACCTTTGCCTCCTGGGTTCAAGTGATTCTCCTGCCTCAGTCTCCCGAGTAGCTGGGACTACAGGCATGCGATCACCACGCCCAGCTAATTTTTGTGTTTTTAATAGAGACAGGGTTTCACCATGTTGGGCAGGATGGTCTCGATCTCCTGACCTCATGATCCACCTGTCTCTGCCTCCCAAAGTCCTGGGATTACAGGCGTGAGCCACCGTGCCTGGCCCGAGATTAGTACTCTTATAAGAGACCCCAGTAAGCTAGCTAGCCCTTCCACCACATAAGAACACAGTGAGAAGGCACTATGTATGCACCCAGGAGCAGGCCCTCACCAGACATCAAACCTACCAGCACCTTGATCGTGGATTTCCCAGCCTCCAGAACTGTGATACATAAATAAGTTGTTTACAAGCCATCCAGTTTATGACGTTTTGTTATAGCAGCCTGAATGGACTAAAACACATAGTGATAAGTGAAGGTTTTGAAGAAAATAAAATAAAACGATATAAAAGAGTCCAGAGTTGGAGGTATGGCCTCATACAGGGAGTTAAAGTCTTTCTGAGGAAGTGACATTTGATCTGAAGGAATGTCAACAAGGAATAGTTGTGCAAATATATATGGAGTGGCATTGTAGGCAGAGGGGACAGCTAACTTTTATATTAGCTCAGTGTGATCAAGGAGCAGGAAGAAGAAAGCCAGTGTGGTTGGAACAGTGAGATGGAGAATAAAAGTATTAGGAAATAAAGTTAGTGATAGTGTCCAGGGCCTCATGCCAAAGCCTTATAGGAGATTATGAGAATATATTTTTGGTCGGGCATGGTGGCTCACGCCTGTAATCCCAACACTTTGGGAGGCCAAGGTGGGCGGATCATGAGGTCAGGAGATCGAGACCATCCTGGCTAACACGGTGAAACCCCATCTCTACTAAAAATACAAAAAGAAATCAAGTGTGGTGGCAGGAACCTGTAGTCCCAGTTACTTGGGAGGCTGAGACAGGAGAATGGCATGAACTTGGGAGACAGAACTTGCAGTGAGCCTAGATCGGACCACTGCAATCCAGCCTGGGTGAAAGAGGAAGACTCCGTCTCAAAAAAAAAAAAAAAAAAAAAAAAAAAAGTATTTTTATCATACTCAAGCTCCCCTTCAAGAAAGGACTTACTGCCCACCTGTAAAAAGTGTGGTCAACCAACAGCCTTCCCCTAGGCCATACCTTCTCCAGGATAAACTGTATGCATTGAAGGACTAGGGAGGCATGGCAAGTACCTTTCAATAGTGTCAGCCTCCTAGAGGGGAACTCTGATGGGGAATATTCACTCTAGAGCTCCCTATGGAGGGTTTGACCAATATTCTATCAGCCCTGCATCACATTTAGATGTTTTCCTCTGCCAAATATGCTTCTCTTTCTCTACTCAGCTTGGTAAACATCCTGTAGCTCAAGGAACCCACCTGTGACACCTAAATATAACAGAGTTTTTGGAGAGTTTTGAAGAGGGGAGTAATGTAATCTGACTCACATTTTAAAAAGATCATTCTGACTGATGTTCAAAGAATGGATGAGTGGGAGAAAATATAAAAGCCAGGAAATGGTAAGATGGCTATTATAGTGGTCCAGAAGTGAGAAGATGGTGGCTTGAGTCAGGTGATAGTCAAGAGAAATAGATCTGGATATATTTTCGGTATAACCAACAATTCCTGCTGATGGATTGGATATGAGGAATGAGGCAGTAAAATTGAATTGAGAATGACTCATATATTTGACATGAGCAACATGGATAATGTGGTAATATTTATTAAGAAGGGAAGACAATAGTCTACTTTTAAAAATCTACTTCAAAATGCGTTTTCCTATTTGATCTACCATGTTCTTTACGCCAGAGGGGAATTTCTTATAATTGCTTAATTAATTTATTCAAATACTAATAATTCAGGCTGGTCCTGGCTAGCTCATTAGTTAAGTGAGTCTACTCAACAACAAAGACATTTCCTAAACTTCATTGTTGAACATCATTGAAAGTAATACTAAATGGTGGGTGGGTAGCACTAGCCTACATCTAGTTATGGTTTTGTTTGCATATTTTAATTTTTCATTTTAGATTTTATTAGGTCATATAAGCACTTAATTTAAAAGTCTAATTAGAATGAAAAGGCTTATGGAAAAAAAATAGTAATTTTCCTGTTCACCTCTCCACATCTATTTGTTATAATACTAAAACCCACTCCTTAGAGGCAAATACTTTCATATCTTTAAGATATTTTTTAACTTACATTTTTGGGAAAAAGATTTTCATCCTCTCTATAAAGATTCAGAAATAGGCTATAGAAATAGGATTCACAAATATATATAAACACATAGATGTTTTCAATAGAGCAGTTTCTTTGAAATATAAAATTATATTACAAAATTTCTTGTTAAACATGGCAGATTTTACACATGTATTCATGTCTACTTCCTTCTGAACCCCTATGAAAATGACAATAACAAGATAATAGAGTTTTAAATCACAAGGAAAATAAAATGAAACAACAGAGAGCAAGAGATATCCACAAATGTTAGGAGATGGAAAAGAAATGCCGGAGTTGTAACGTACTTAATTGTGTGGAGACAACTAAAATGTTGGCATATGCAGTGGGGCACACCAGTGAGATGAAGCCAGTTTATGCTACAGAATTCTGAGCAGCCTCAAGAAAACCTTTGTAAGTGGAGAATTTGGCGAGTAGTGTGCTGACAGCAGAAGTATTTATGAGGACTAGTTAGATAATCCCTCTTCTCAGGCCAAGACGTCTACTTCAGACAACCAAACTATTACCTCTGGAAAGAGAGGGAGAGCCTTAGTCATTAAATAAATTGACCAGAGAGGCTGAGAACATGGGGATGGCAGGGAGGAACTACATGAGAATAAAGTTAAATCCTATGTACTGAACAATGAGTTTCCAATTTTCTCTCCCACCTGAGTTCTTATTATGCTAGCAGCCAGACACTCTAACAGTATAGTGAATTAATCTCTGGAGGAAATGACCAGAGAAAAGGTCAATAAGACATTTAGGGGGACCTACAATGAATCTGGTTCTCTCTTATATCCACATTTTATAAACAACACCTCACCTGATGCATACACCATAAAGTTTCCAATCAGTTTTTTAATCCTCACTTTTAAATTGGAATGATTTCCAAGAACCAAAAGAGATTTGAGAAAACCCTCTAACATGAAAAGAGACAACAGATAAAAGAAACTTGACAGAAACAGAGACAATGTAATGCAGTAAAAAAAAATTATTTGAAAGATAAAAGAAGCTACTTCATTAAAAAAAAAAAAAAACAAGAAAAGGTTGAAATTTATTTAAAATGGGGTCCTAAGAACAGAAAGAGCACATAAAAATGTTAAAACAGTATAACTGAAATAGAAATTTCAATAGAAACTTTGAAATATATGAGTCAATCTTATATTAAAGAAGATTAAAAAAAGAAAACATAAAGATCAAGAATAGAGAGTTGGAAAACTCTCCAGGGAAAAAGGATAAGAAAATTAAAGGCTAATACAAGAAACCAAACATCTACCTAGTAAGTGTTGCTGGTAAAATGGAAAAATAATGGAAGCAAAAATTATGTAAGAAATAATATTTCCCACAACTGAAGGTTAGTTAACATGATGAAAAACCTATTTAAGCACCAAGCACAGTCAATTGAAAAAGACCTACCCTAAGGCACATAAAACATAAAATTTCAACACACTTTGTATAAAGAGCTTCTATAGATAAAAATAAATGATTAGACATAAAGGACCATGATACAATATGACATAGCAATTCTCAATAGTAACAGTGAGAAATGCCCTAAAAAGTCTAAGGAAAAATATTTTGAACTATAATTTTATAACCAACCAATCAAACAAGTATGAGAGTAAAGACACCATCAAACCTGAAAACTTTTCGTGCCTTGCATGTTTTCTGGGTACCTGCTAAAAAAGAGCTCCACTGAAATGAGGCGGAGAACCAAGAAAGAGGGAAGCATGAAATCCGGAAAACAGGAAATAGAACACAGAGAGAAATGAAGGGAATAAGGGAAGACCCTGGACAACAGTCATGCATCAGGCTTAGAGAACAACTAGTGTAGTTTGGAACAACTAGGTAGGATGCATGAGGAAGCACAGGTCTTCTGCATTGCACAGCTTGGTCACAATGGGGCTAGGGGCTGCCACTCACACTGTAGCCTGTATGAACACACACTCAGGAATCATGCACAAGATCCCTTTTACATACAGTTAGTCTGATGGGGATCAGACTGCCATGCTCAGGAATAATGCACAAGATCCATTTTACATACAGTTAGTCTGGGCGGACTCCACATCAGATGTCTCCTGATTTAAAAAAAAATGAAGTTGATATAATATCTAATACAGTTTACCATGTGGAAAAAAGTACTAAAAGGTGTTTCACAGTTCTATGGAAGAGTGTGAAATAAATTAGTGATAATTAAAGAGAAAAATAGCTTCCCTTATTATGAAAGGTGAGGCAATTTTCAACTCTAAGTAAAACAAAATAAATGTACAATAATGGAAAGGTGAGTAAACATTAATTTAATTAAATAGTATGATATAACTATGGTGGGTCAATATTAGAAGAAATAGAACATAAAGTTTAAATGAATGCACACATAGAAACCACTTAATTTAGAAATATGAGGTTAATATGGAACAAAACAGCCAAAAGAATTGAATGTAGTTCTTCAAGGAAGCAGGACCTGGGTGTGATACAGGAGAATATGCTTTTGTTTGAAGTTTTATTCTATAAACCCATTAATTTTAAAAATAAATAGATATTACTATTATTTTGATTAAAAAATACATTTAAAAATATGAGAGTCATACACCAAATGCCAACTATTCCTGTTTTGATTGCACGTTGTAAGAGTATTATTTTAATTTGTTAATATTGCTTTCATGATGTAATCTGTGACACAATATGAATTTGATCTAGTAGAGATTCATAATGAGGAAACTATTTTTCTCAAATCCTAAATGCATCTTTTATTTTGTCTTTGTAAATTTCTTTTAGGAAAAAATATAGAAAATAAATAGGACTGATTATGGTCTATTAAGAACAGATGGATAATGTTTCCATCAGGAAGTGGATCAAATGGACCTAATTTTTCTCTCTCTTTTTATGTCCATCATCTGCCTTGGATACTAAAACAGGCAAATATGCATATTCATAGTATATAGATTGAAAAAACAAACATGACTCAACTACAGGTTCAAAATCAAAAAGAAAAAATTATATTTTCCTTCCAGAGAAAATAGACAAATGACAAAGCAATCTTCACAGTTAATGAGATCCCAAGGTAGTCATGATAGTCTCAAAAGTGAAATAGTTGAATAGCTGAATTTAAACTAAATGCTTTTCCTAGAACTTTCTAGTTGTTTATAACAAAGAGTGCAAAGAGTGTGGCATACAAAATACTGGACAACAGGGGAATAATGCATTTTCACATTCTTGGGAGCATCAAGATTTATTATCAGGAGTTCAGCACTGATTAATGATATCACAATGAATACCAAAAGGGAGCAAGGAGAGATTTGTCACTTATTATAAAGTGTAGTCACATTTGTTTTAGTTTCTTGCTGAGGGTCTAAGGAACCAAAGTCATTACTTTCTGAATGAAATATTGGAGGCCAGATATTAATAATAGGGCATCTGGAGCTCCCCAGATCCCCTGGATTATCATCTATGCATACAATTTTGGTAGAGAATTGAGTGAATTGTTTAGGGCTTTGGAATACTTGAGAGTGATAGCATTGCCTAGGGCAAGACACTGGCCCCTTCAGGCCACAAGGTAATTGTATAACTGGCAAAATCCCTCAGCTCTAACCTGAATTCCTCTCCATCCCAGAATTATTTTGCTCTCTGATGTCAATGAGCTAAGAGGTAATTTTGTTATGAATATAAATTAATTTCTGTCTTCCATGTGACTCATTTTTGGTGCATTAAATCATATACCTATATTTTACCAATTCATATTTTCTACCAGAATGCTCTGCTCTCTAATCCAAGGACATACACTTGAATCAGTTACAGCTAAAGGCAGGTTACAGATACTGCTAACAGGTAAACTTAAGGGGTTGTCTTCATCCAGTAGCTGGTACTCATGTCAGTTTTCATTTTAAGTGTCTGATATATAGAGCTTTGTTTGACAAGAACTTGAAATGAAGTGCAATTTTGGGTGGTTCAAGGATATACCTAACTGTGCTTCAATCCCACATACCCTCAATTGGACTTTTTAGTAAGTTTTCGAAAGTGCTCTTATTTATTTATTTATTTATTTACTTATTTATTTATTTATTGAGAAGGAGTCTCGCTCCGTCACCCAGGCTGGAATGCAGTGGCGCAATCTCGGCTCACCACAACCTCCACATCCCAGGTTCAAGCAATTATCTGTCTCAGCCTCCCAAGTAGCTGGGACTACAGGCGCATGCCACCATGTCCAACTAATTTTCGTATTTTTAGTGGAGATGGGGTTTCACCATCTTGGCCAGGCTGGTCTTGAACTCCTGACCTCGTGATCCACCCGCCTCGGCCTCCCAAAGTACTGTGATTACAGGCTTGAGCCACCGCGCCCAGCCTGAACGTGCTCATTTGTTTATGGTCTCTGTCCTGTTTGACTTTATAGATGTTTGATGAACTACATTTTTGTTTCGTATTGTTTGTAGGTCTTTGTCACCTCTTACTATCCACTCTCACCTCTCTGACACACACTCACGTAGACACACATGTGTGCGCACACACACACACAATTTCTGATGCTAGCATTAACCAGATTTCTAGGAGCACTGTTTCAAAATGTTTATTTTCTTGCACTGCTCAAAGTAAATTTTCAGAGCCCTGTATAAACTTATTTAGTGGCTTTGCTTCTGTAAGTACAACAGAAAGTCATATGGATAAATTTCTACTTTTGGTCCTGACTCTTAAACCAAATTGCTTTCAACAACATAACTCTAGAGAAATAAACTTTCCAGCCACATATAATCACAAAGAAAAAAGATTTCAAAGTTTTTAACCACTTGTGGTAGAATGTGTTTATATACCATGTCTTTAGGAAATAATCAACAAAGAAATGAAATGATCACCCATTGACCAGAAGGAGCAGAATTATCTATAGGGCATCAGGGCATTAAATTAAAAATTTGTTATTACAAATACCGGGACTAAGGTAATATCTAAAATTTTAGTAGTCCTATTAAATGCCCCACCAGTAACAAAGTTACTGCTCTTTGACTGTAATGAAATCTTTGAGAATGTGACAGAGTTGTGACAGAAATCGACATTCAACTTGAGTTCTCAAGACCCTGTTGTTCCCATATCCATTTAGTCCTAGAGACTGCTACTCCTGAGTCAAATCTGCTTCTGCCAGCTTTAGTGCCCAGCTATAACCAGAAGAGGTGCACTGAACCATCTTCACTCCAGACCTTCTGAATACATTTAACAATGGGATGTGACATAGTGTTCACATCTATCTCTATCTTATTTTTTTTATACTTTCTTATAACATAGAAAAGTACACTGTTCTCTCTTTTATGTAGATTATGGCTACAGAGTAGGAAACACATACACACACACACACACACACACACACACACACACACGCATATTTTATCCATTTTATCATTTTGTTAACCTTTGACAACAAAGAATAGTATGCGGACATATGTAATCAAGCCTACCCATCTGCCAGGACAAACCTCTGATTGTGCAGAGCACATCCCCTTGGCTGTGGATTTGTTAGGAAGCAGGTAAGATGGTAAATAAGTGCTTCACCTATTCTCTTGTGTATCACTAATTAGGTGATGAAAGAGAGGCTGCACAAGAGAGTCATGGCTACAGAGTGGAATAGATGACAGCCCATATGGTGGGACGTGAAGGGCACCATAAATTTGTGAGTTACTGAAAGGTAATTCATGGAATATCAAGGCAAGAGAGGGCCTTAAATTTAATCTGGTCCAACCCAGCATCTGATAGTTCAATTCCTACTAGAATTCCCTGTCAGTGGTTGTTTACCATTTTCTTAAAAATCTTCCATAAATTTTCAGGGACTGAAATTGAGATAAAGTGGGCTTAGGATTAATGAGAGATATGAAAGTTGAGACAATAAATTCAGGAATAACTGTGGGAATAAAAAAAAAAAAAAAGAAGAAAGGTAATTTAAGGTAGAATGATGAGGGAATTCACCTGCATCTGAGGGAGTTCTTACTCTCTAAAGATTCTAGTTGTTAGTTCAACCTTCAATGTAAAACAAATTTGATCTTTTGTTACTTCATTCTAAACACATTACTGAATACCTAGCATTTGCTAGAATTTGAAGATACATAAAAAATCAATACCTACTCTTTCCCCATAAAGAAGCTTAGACTCTGGCTAAGAGTGACAAATGCTGCTCTGTGAGGAACAGTGCTAGGGCAAAGTACTACTTGTAAGACGAAAGGAGTTCTCTGCTGAGATGTTTACACAAAGGAGGTGAATATTTGAGTGGGAATATTTGAGGACGACTTTGTTAGCGAACAAAGCAGATGAAGCAGGTAAGAGGGAGACTGATGGAATCTCAAGTAGTGCAATCAGAGGCATGAAATCTATGACATGATTAGTGTAGTTGGAAGTGAGATATGGCTCTACTGTCAGATGTATGTGGAAAAGGTGGGAAAGGATTCTGGGAAGATAGTAGAAACTTCATTCAGAAGAATATAGCATGTTAGGGAAACTAAACTGGACCAAGCAAAGAATCTTTTTTCTACTGTGGGGATCTGGTGGCTCCAAGTTAAAATAAAAAGCAAAAGACAGGCCAGGCACGGTGGGTGACTCACGCCTGTAATCCCAGCACTTTGGGAGGCGGAGGAGGGCAGATCACGAGGTCAGGAGATTGAGATCATCCTGGCTAAAATGGTGAAACCCCGTCTCTACTAAAAAATACAAAAAATTAGCCGGAGGTGGTGCGGGCGACTGTAGTCCCAGTTACTCAGGAGGCTGAGGCAGGAGAATGGCCTGAATCCAGGAGGCGGAGCTTGCAGTGAGCCCAGATCCCGCCACTGCCACTGCACTCCAGCCTGAGCGACAGAGCGAGACTCCTTTTCAAAAAAAAAAAAAAAAAAAAAGACAATTATTTGGACTAAAGCATTTACACTATACGGGGGTCTTATGTTATCCAGAACAGTGATTGGTCAAATAGTTGAAAAAGCAGGAAATATACATATACACATATATATATATAATTTTAAATATTTTATTTTATGTGAAAAATAAGGTACACCCATTATCTAATATTTTTGATGTAGAACAGGTCTTTTCTTAAAAAAATATGTGAATTTGCTGGTTGTAATCCCCAATTTTCTTTCTTTAACCATATATATATATGTCTTCATAAACAGTTTTTACATAGTGTCTTTTAAGTAGGGCAAGAATTTTTCAATTACTGAAAAGCAAATATCTGTGTTCTAATAATGTTCCCTTCAATTGTCAAATATAAACAACACGTAATTCGACAGCTCACACTTAATTTGACAGCAAACAGTATTTTTTAGCAAGGAGCATTCTAATTAGTTATCATGAAAACAACTCTCTTTTCACACTCATACTACATTAACTCACAGATTATCAATTAAATTACATAATTATAATAATAATTGACACAAATGCTTTGGGAATACACTGTGCTTAGCATACAAGCCAACTGGTAATAGAACTGCACAAACATACCAGGCAGTAGAATAGGATAGTAGCCTGCTAGCTCTGCTTGTTCAGCAAGTCCTGGGCATGTTCTGTGAACAGAATGGATAGTGTTAGCTATTCTGAGTCAGTTAAGTGCACAAGGGAGAAAGGAGAATGTGACTTTAAAATCACTTTTTAAATGTCTCCTCTGTGAATATAATAGACATTTTACAGACTGGACCAGTTTTTTAAATCATGTATTTACATTATGTTTCTGTCAGGAGAAATAGTAATTTCAAAGATTTCTGCCCCAGGGATTTTTTTCAGACATACTAGAAATGCTTCATTAGATTCCTAATATCCAAGAAATGACCCTTGAGTTTAGGTCAGAGGACTTGCTGTCCAAAAGAGTTCTATATCAAGGAAAACTGACCCTCAAATTTTATTTAAAAAAAGCATTTATATAGGATGCAAGGAAGTCAGTTAGACATCTAGTGAGATGGAGACACCAAGGTAATAGTCACTATTGCAGTACATAAAGGCTTTGCCTCACTCCTGCATCAAAATATATTTGAAGTTAAATTTATACCCCAGAGGACAGTAGGCTGACAAGGAAGGGATAAGTGTTAGAACTTTAAGCTTTTATAAGGGCCACAAAATTTGCATATTTTCTAAGTCCAGCCCCAACCACAGATTAACAACTCTTCACAATCTTAGAAGTGAAATCAGTAGAAGATTTTTGTAGCCAATGTGGTTGCATTATCTCCACAAATATTCTCATTAGGTAGGGGGTAAAGAGGCCAAACCATGAAGAAGTGTTGTGACTTGTACATTGACACACATCAGCCTCAGAATAGTATGAAATTAGAAGATTCCTTGTTTCGGGGTCTTTAGGATCTACCATATAACTCTTCAAGCTTTATTACTTTCTGAGTTAGTACAGAAGGTGTCTCAATATAGTGCCATGTAGTGGCCTAGAATTCCTAATCTATTTCATGTGAAAACATAGGTCATTTAAAACTAATCTGGACAATTTCCTTAAGATAAATATGAGAGAAGGCAAATCATATTTATATATGTTATATAATAATATATATGTAAAAAGTGTATTCTTCACTGTCCTCAAATGGCCTAAAGAACACAAGAAAACTTAAAACAGCTGTATAAAATGTGATTTTAGTAAAAATATAATTTAAATCATTTGAAGTCACCAGATGATGATTTTTCACAAAGAGGTGTAGCTGACTTGTAAGAAAAAAATTCAACTTGTCTTTCTATTTACTACACCCATTTCAGTTATGGTTGGAAACTATACAACATTTGGAGGAACCAACAAATGATAGCATGTACACATTTTAAACTGAGGTATGCAAGCTATTGGCATTTATAATAAATGTCTAGTGTCTGATACACAAAAACAAAGTGAGTACTCCTGTTTCCCCCATGAATATGAGGTCATAACACTACATATTAATAATAATCTCTTAAAGATGAGAAAATATGGTGGCTGCATATCTGGATAAACATCTTTTATTTGAGGAATTCTATGTTTGTGTTTTAATCAGGCAATAGAGTAAATGGATACCTATATTTTCTTTTAGCATGCATGATTGATACAGTTTGGCTCCGTGTTCCCACCCAAATCTCAAATCTCACCTTGAATTGTAATAATCCCCACATAGCAAGCGGGTAAGACCAAGCGGAGGTAACTGAATC
Organism: Rhinopithecus roxellana; assembly: GCF_007565055.1. NCBI lineage: Eukaryota > Metazoa > Chordata > Mammalia > Primates > Cercopithecidae > Rhinopithecus > Rhinopithecus roxellana. Next base: position 74,162,177 of record NC_044551.1, read on the forward strand.
ATGGGGGCGGTTTTCCCCATGCTATTCTCGTGATGGTGAGTGAGTTCTCACGAGATCTGATGATTTTATAAGTGTCTGGCATGTTCCTGCTGTCACTCATTCTCTCTCCTGCCTCCCCATGAAGAGTTCCCTTCCACCATGATTGTAAGTTTCCTGAGGCATTCCCAGCCATGTGGAACTGTAAGACAATTAAACCTCTTTCCTTTATAAATTACCTAGTCTGGGGTATTTCTTCATAGCAGCATAAGAATGGACTAATACAGTAAATTGGTACTGGGAGTAGTGGGGTGTTGCTGTAAAGATACCCAAAAATGTGGAAGCAACTTTGGAATTGGGTAAGAGATAGAGGTTGAAATAGTTTGTAGGGCTCAGAAGAAGAAAAGAAAATGTGGGAAAGTTTGGAACTTACTAGCAACTTGTTTAATGGCTTTGACCAAAATCCTGACAGTGATATGGACAATGAAGTCGAGGCTGAATTAGTCTCAGATGGAGATGAGAAACGTGTTGGGAACTGGAATAAAGGTGACTCTTGGCTATGCTTCAGCAAAGAGACTGGTGGCATTTTCCCCTGCCCTAGAGATCTGTGAAACTTTGAACTTGAGAGAGATGATTTAGGGTATCTGGCAGAAGAAATTTCTTTTATTTTCTTTATTTTTTGAGATGGAGTCTCACTCTGTCACCCAGGCTGGAGTGCAGTGGCATGATCTCGGCTCACTGCAACCTCCACCTCCTGGGTTCAAACTATTCTCCTGCCTCAACCACCCAAGTAGCTGGGACCACAGGCCCACGCCACCATGCCCAGCTAATTTTTCATTTTTCGTAGAGACAGGGTTTCACCATGTTGGCCAGACTGGTCTCAACCTCCTGACGTCAGGTGATCCGCCCACTTCAGCCTCCAAAAGTGCTGGGATTACAGGCACGAGCCACTGCATTTGGCCTAGACAGAAGAAATTTCTAAGCATCAAAGCATTCAAGAGGAAGCAGAGCATAAAAGTTTGGAAAATTTGCAGCCTGACAATGTGATAGAAAAGAACACCCAATTTTATAAGTGTCTGGCATTTTCCTACTGTCACTCATTCTCTCTCCTGACCCCCTATGAAGAGGTGCCTTCCACCATGATTGTAAGTTTCCTGAGGTCTTCCTAGCCACACAGAACTGTGAGTCAATTAGACCTCTTTTCTTTGTAAATGACCCAATCTCAGTTATTTCTTCATAGTAGCATGAGAATAGACTAATACAGTAATTTCTGGGGAGAAATTCAAGCCAGCTGCCAAAATTTGCATAAATAACAAGGACTTGAATGTTAGTCACCAAGACAATGGGGAAAATGTCTCCAGGGCATGTCAGGGACCTTCCTGATGGCCCTTTTCATCACAGACCTGGAGGTCTAGGAGGGAAAAATGGTTTCATGGGCTGGGCCCAGGACACCCCTGTTCTGTGCAGCCTCAGGACCTGGTGTTCTGTGTCTCAGCTGCTTCAGCTACAGCTGTGGATAAAAGGGGTCAAGGTACAGCTTGGGTCGTTGCTTCAGAGGGTGCAAGCCTCAAGCCTTGGTGAATTCCTTGTGGTGTTGAGACTGTGGATACACAGAAGTCAAGAATTTAGGTTTGGGAACCTCTGCCTAGATTTCAAAGGATTTATGGAAATGCCTGGATGTTCAGGCAGAAGTTTGCAACAGGGGCGGAGCCCTCATGGAGAACCTCTGCTAGGGCAGTGCCAAAGGGAGATATGGGGTTAGATCCCCACACAGAGTTCCCACTGGGGCACTGCATAGTGGAGCTGTGAGAAGAGGGCCACCATCCTCCAGACCCCAGAATGGCAGATCCACCAACAGCTTGCATCATGCGCCTGGACAAGCCACAGGCACTCAGCATCAGACCATGAAAGCAGTCAGGAGTGTGGCCGTACCCTGCAAAGCCACCCAGGTGGAGATGCCCAAGGCTGTGAGAACCCACCTCTTGAATCAGTGTGACCTGGATGTGAGACATGGACTCAAAGGAGATCATTTTGGATCTTTAAGTTTTAGTGATTGCCCTGTTGGATTTTGGACTTGCCTGGGGCCTGTAGCCCCTTTGTTTTGGCCAATTTCTCCATTTGTAATGGGTGTATTTGCCCAATTCCTATACTCCCATTGTGTCTAGGAAGTAACTAACTTGCTTTCTATTTTACAGGCTCATAGGCAGAAGGGACTTGCCTTGTCTCAGATGAGACTTTGGACTTGGACTCTTGGATTAATGTTGGAATGAGTTAAGACTTTGGGGGACTTTTGGGAAGGCATGTTTTTTTTTCTTGAAATGTGAGGACATGAGATTTGGGAGGGGCCAAGAGGCTGAATGATATGGTTTGGCTCTGTGTACCCTTCCACATCTCACCTTGAATTGTAATAATCACCATGTGTCAAGGGTGGGACCAAGTAGTGGTAATTCAATCATGGGGGCAATTTCCCCCATACTATTCTCATGATAGTGAGTGAGTTCTCATGAGATCTGATGGTTTTATAAGCATCTGGCATCCCCTCTGCCGGCACTCATTCTCTCTCTTCCTGCCCTGTGAAGAAGTGCCTTCCAACATGATTGTAAGTTTCCTGAGCCTTCCCAGCCATGCAGAACTGTGAGTCAATTAAACCCTTTTTCTTTATAAATTACCCAGTCTTGGGTATTTCTTCATAGCAGCGTGAGAATGGGCTAATACAATGATTCTCTTTTGAAAACCTTTAAATAGGAGTGGATACAATTTTTGTTTAGTAATTTATTAAGTCAAAAACTAATTACAAACTCACCTAATGTGGACTTTTCCATATTCTAGGATTGGATAAGAAATACTACATCAAGAAAAATAGTTAAATTTCACATTCTAACCCCAAAGTATCACTGATTGTGGTAAAAAAATGAAAGTGAACTTATCATGATTTTAAGAATACTGATAAAACATGTCATTGGCTCCCACAATCAGGAGTACTTTAATATAAAAAATAAATATTGCCATACTCATACTAGTTAAAGCTTTCAGATATGAGCTAAAGCTAGGCTTAACGTCCTAATGTACAAGCTAGGTGTGAAATCCTTCTAAGCACAGGATATGTTTTTTCATTTAGACAATCTCTAAGACTAGCCAAGTTGTGGCACTCTTCAGATATTCATTAGCACACACCAATATGCTGTAGATATCTCCTCTGGAAGTTAATGAATATAACTTCCCCCACATAGGAAGGAGATATTTCAAAGCAAGCAGGAGTAACTTAATTTTTCTGTTCATCACAGATGCTTGGAAATTCTAGCAAAAGCTTTGTGGTGGCTGCTAAAATTCTTCCCAATCATGGAAATTTTAGGTGGTGAAATGGAAGGAAAGTATTCTAACCATGGGAACAATTTTAGCAAAATTAGAAAATGAACTGGGATAGAGCATAGGATCCTTGGGATGGCACAGAAGCTGACAGGCAGGTAAGTTAGGCCAAGGCTGCTGTCCTTGGATGTCATACTGTGATGTTTAGAGCTTGTCCTGGTTTCAAGCATCATAGTGGCATGATAAAGTAGTATTATAAAAAATGACCCTCATAGTAGTATATGAGATCTCCAAGCAGACATCAAGTGCAAATAAAGTAGAAATAGGAGTGGGTGGGAGTTTCAGGAAGAGTCCACTGTTAAGAAAAACACAGTCTCAGGATGTACAAAGGGAGAAATAGTTTTAATGACAAGGCAGCAGACAGAGTCAAACGTCTAGAGAGTATAAACAGAGAAAAAATTGTTGAATTTGGCAAATAGGATTTTGTCGGTGAATTTAAAGAGAGGATTTCAGTAGGCACAAAGGTGGCAATGCTAACTAAATAGTGGCTTAAAATTAGAGTACATAATTATGTAGACACAACGGTTGTTGATTTTGAATCCAAAATGTAGGTAATAGTGAAAATTTTGGCAACCTGTTTACAGGTTGCAGGGAGGAAAGGTTTGGAGGTAAAATGATTAAAGATGTTTTAAATTAAGAAAATAATGAGGAAGCAGAGACTATGAGGAGGAAAAGGATTGAAATTAGCCCCAGAAAGAGAAAGGGGCAGATCTTCCTCAGATACAGAAAGGAAGCAAGGAAGAAAGATGATTATAAACAAAGGGTAGTTGTGAGTAGAGAATAAGGAAGACAGGTAAAATAGTGACAAAAGAGATAAACTATTGTTAAAACAGGACATGAGATTATCTAATGAGATAGAGGCTAATGGAATCACATTAAAGGTTTGAAGTAATCTGAAATTTAGAAGAAGTGTTACTAGGATATTGATACATGAATAAAAAAAATAGCTTTTTGTGGTGAACTAAGTATATTAGAGGCCACAATGAGTCAAACTGACACATACCAGTGACTCTTCATATTCTATAGCCTATGAGCATTAAAAAATGATAAATTTGTCAGGGGTTTATCCAGACACAGCACATCTGGCTATAGGTTAAATGTACAAGGCAATCTAGAGTGCTAGGTGTGTGTAAAGGTGACTGATGAAAATTCTGACCAAGCAAAGAATCAATTGCAGTCAGAGGGAATAATGACTGAAGAAAATGAGGAGCTAGGCCATTAGAGGTCTCCATGAGGGCAGATTCTGGTCAATGAGCATGGGAGAACATTTGAAACACAGAGTGCAGCAATATTACAATGCCAAAGGTACTGCGGCCTTTCCTTCCTAAAAGTCCCCCTGGAGTCCCATGAACTTTAAAAAATGGATGAAATAATATAGAAACTTGTACTGAAAGATAAACAATTGTTTACAATCATTTGAAGTCTTATTGTTTGGTTCATAGAGCATTTTCAGGAAGATCCAACCTCACGAAATAGAGAGACATGTCTACTATTACCTTCCAAAGAGCAATGAGTGATTAACAGTCATCATCAAAATTCACTCTATGTAGAACGTAAGATTAATAAATTCACCTCTCTCTTTGTCTAATCATCTCTCTGAGCATAAATCAGGCAGCTTTGGTACAGAGTTAATTTTCTCAGACTCAAGAATGGCATTTTCAAAGTAAGTTTATATTAATTTAGTAAGCATATGTTGAAGGCCTACTATGTGCTGAGACACTGTTACCAAGGAATCCAAGCATGCCTAGCTCACAAAACTCCTTTGATAAAAGTATCTGCTGGAAAGTGCTTTATAATTGGTCAAGGGAAAAAGAAAAAATAGGGAGGCAGTCAGCAATTGAGCAACTATGACAAAGGAATGAGTTAATAGCAGTATGAAATACCACATACATGAGAAAGAAAAGGAAGCTATAAGTCAAATAACAATTCAATCCTGAGACCCAGTTGGAAAAAAAGAAAAGGAGAGAGAAAATAGGTAACAAAATACATAAACCAAGCAAAGTCAAGAATTAGGAAAACCGTAGGCCAAGTACAAAAGAATAGTGTCAATTTCAATGATAAAAATGTTGCAGTTAAAACAGTATGATAAGCTAACCATACCTGGGTTAAGGAGACATGATTGTTAATATCCAATCAGAATAATGTGATTGTTTGCACTCCAATAATAATTTATACTCTGGTAATTAAATATATAATCAGTATTCATGATGCTGGAGAGATTGTAGATAAGAGAAATAAGCTAGAGGGGAATTATATTGTATTTTACATATGTGTGACAAACAGATAAATAATTACTGGAATGTACATATCTCCATGAGTCATTTTTGTATTAGGATACTTTTACATACAATAGACAGAAAGGCAACTCAATTCATTAAAGCCAAGAGAAAAAGGCACTAATGTGCTATTTTATATGACAAAAATGTTCAGGGGAAATGTTAGCTTCAGGCATGGTTGGATCCAGAGACTCAAACAATATGATCAGTATTTCATAATTTTCCATTTCTTGGTCCAACTTAGTTTTGTGATTACTATATTTTAAGCATGACTTCTCTATATTACAGGTACTGACATTTCCATTCTGGCCCTTTCCTTACAGGAAGCAATCCTCTGCTCCCAGAAAAATAAATAAATGAATAAACCTTCATAACATTTCATGACAATTTTTTTCTTGGAATTTAATCTTGTGCACCTACTTTCTTCATGTATCAATCTCTGAACTGTAGCCAGGGTTAAATAATCCATATGAGCCATTGCCCACTCCCCAGGCTAGAGTTGGAATAAGCTCAACCAAACCATATGGACCTAGAGAGAGGAGGGCTGTTCCCAGATAAAAAATGGAGTCACTGTTATCATAATCATGTTTTAAATTAGTATCTCTCAAGCTAAGTTGGTAGGCAAGAAAGTGTATCAGGATCTTAGAGGTGGGAAGAATAATTTTATGATAATAAGTAGGAGATATGGAAAGAAGGGGGAATATGTATTGAATAAAACTGAGAACTACTATTTGAAATATATTACTGTCTCTGATAAGGATATAATCTATGCTATTTCTATATCCAAATGTCCACACAACATACATATGTTGTTTTCTGACCCAACTTTATAAAAAATAATAGGAACCTTTCTATTTACTATCAACCTACTTGTTCCTGAAGAAAGGGAAGCTGTCTGAGTTCATTCCCCATCCAGTCTAGCTTTTATTAGAGCTGTCTATGATAAACATGCCTAGTAGAAATAAAACATTCATCACAAAATAAGTAGCATGAGATAGTGCAATCTATGTACGAGTGTGGGTGTAGGTATTATATGCTACTACTTACTCTGACATTTCCCCAAACTTCAATTGTCTATTTTCAAACTTTAGATACTGTTTAGGATGTCATAATGTATGTCTAAGTTTCTCTCAAAAATAATATCCCAAGTCCATTTAGCATAAAATGAACTCTGGGCTTAAGACATTTAAAGCCATACTACACTATAGATTTTATTGAACCACTATTGCATTGTTTTATACAAAAGACTCTAGTGCACATAAGAATCATATTGTTTATGCATTAAATTACTGAAGACATAATTATATAATATACATTGTTTAGAAAATGTATTGATTTACATATTTTAAGGCTTTGGTCTATGAAGATAAATCACTACTATTCAATTTGAGAACATTAAAAACCAATAGTGTCTACTACAATACAGCATATGATATGAAAATATGTTGTAATTCAGTGAAAAAAAGGTATGAAATATGAAAGAAAGGTTGCATAAGTGTCATCCCTATGACAGGCATTGTGGCTCACGCCTGTAATCCCAGCACTTTGGGAGGTTGAGGCAGGCGCATCATGAGGTCAGCAGTTTGAGACCAGCCTGACCAATATAGCGAAAGCGATCTCTACTAAAAACACAAAAATTAGCCGGGCATAGTGGCGCGTGCCTGTAATCCCAGTTACTCAGGAGGCTGAGGCAAGAGAATCGCATGAACCCAGGGGACAGAGATTCAGTGAGCCAAGATCACATCACTGCACTCCAGTCTGGGCAACAGGGTGAGATCCTGTCTCCCCACCCCCAATCCCCTCACCCTCCTCTACCCCCGACCAAAAAGAAAAAAAAGTCATCCTACATGTTCAAAAAGAAAAAAAAAAAAGTGCAAGTATTTTCAAGAGCTGACTTTAGTTTATATTTCATTCTAGAACAATAAATCATTTTGAAATTACCATTCACATTATGACTATTAAAGAGACATCTAGTAAAGTTTTTTGAAAATTCAGGAAATGTGAATATTTAGGATTTTAACATTGTTCTTTGTGTGTTCTAGTTCAGCAATTATTTTTGGACATCTGACTAGGGTCTTTTTCTAATCTTAGGTTCCCTATACCACTTCATGAATGATGAAACCATCAGAAATATAACTAACAATGTTTAATAATCTTTGATGTTATAAACTCACACATGGATTTCATCTTAGCTTTGGGATTCTTATTTCTCGTTACAGTTTTCTTTGGCAGGTTTCCAGACATATTTTTTTCAAGTCAGGCATTTCTCAATTATAGAAATATTTTTAATTTTTGGTCATTTCTTTATTTGCAAGCATTTATTGCTAGCTGACTTGGTTCTAGCTTTTATCGTCTGTTCTAATATTTCATGATCTGTTTAATTTAACATGTCTGTCAATCAAATTGTTAACAATCATGTATATTCTGACATACATGCACAAAATTTTATCTAATAGGTCACTGATTATTTTTTAACTTGATAAAAATTAGTTATGTCAAAGACAACTTACTCCACTTTTGAGTCTGAAATAGCAAGACTTCTTTATGATGTGGTTTTCTAGACATCTGCACACCCAGTCTATAGAGATTGACACCTGATAGAGTACATTGGCTAATTTTTTTCTTAATTACCAAGACATTCCTCCTTCATAGGAGGAAAAAAATAGTTTTATCCTGTCTGTACCCAATGGTAAGGATTGTCCTGGCTGTTTCAATATCTTTCTTGCTTTTGAATTTTATCCTAACTTATCTATGGTTACAAGGTTGTTGTTTTTTTAAAACAAATTTTCCCTTAGACAATTTTGAAAGGCTTCGCTATCATCAAATAAATTTTCAATAACTGTCCCTAGTGTTTTTGCATCATCCACCCTCATCTCAGAAATTCCAAATGTCCTTCATTAGACCCTGCTGATTTGACTAAAGCCCATAATAAATACACATCTGTCATTTCCTCCGTATCCTTGAGAAGTTTGTCACATGGCCTTGTTTAGTTGTCCCTCACACGCACTTGCATTTAGATAAAATAGAATGAGTGATTCTGAATAAGCTGACATTTATTCCTCTAAGCACACTACAGTTTTCTCTATCTTCTTAACCAAAAAGGGCTGCATACAATTTAACATTTTCTGAATGACTCAGAGCCATCACATGAAATCTATTCAGCAGAGCATAACATAGCTACAGGGGTGCATATCCTGCCTTTGCCTCTTTTAACTGCATGACCTCGTGCAGATTGCTTAACATCTCTGTACATCTGTTACATCAACTATAAAATAAGGGAATCAATAATATGTATTTCACACATTTTCAAAAGGATCAAGTATGAAAATCCACGTGAAGTAAATCTTAGCACACAGAAACAGTCAGGAAATTAAAACTACTATAATAACTACTATTATCATCATTGCCATTGTTATTGTTGCCATCATCGCCACTTTCTCCTTACATCATCATTATTCTGAGTTGTGCAGTCTGACCTCAGGGATCAAAGAGATTATCAGTCTGTATCCTACCTCACCTGCAGACTGCAAAAGTCCTTCACTTTACGTGGGTCTGTTCTTGGACCTGCCTCTTCCTTTCTTTATTTTTGAAACAGATGTGGGGGAATCAGAAAATAACATTATTAAATTTTTATAACATAAGCTTAAACGATTGCTATTAAAACCTAAGAAGGTTTCTTATGAGCACAATTCATAAAGTTTAGTACATAGGAATATATGTTGGCAGACCATGGGCCTTATATATTTATTTCTTCTTTCTCTATTGTGATCCTAATAGAGGAGATACTAGATAAATGACTTTGATAAGCAAGGGAATAACTGCCTTCTTTTTTTCTGTTTTAGCCCCCACTGAGCTGAAAATATTGTACATTGAACCTTTTCCGGAGTCTTAACTGCAGCAGGAAAAAACATCCCACCCATGCATAAAAAGACATTACTGAATAGAAAACTTCCAAAAACAAAAAAACAAAGCCAAGTTCTTCTCACACTGGGATTGTCCTAAGGAAAAAAAAAAAGGTGCTCTGGTTCACTCATATTAATCCATCTGGATCAACAAAAGAAGTTTGTTCTCTTGAACCAAGTAGAATGAGGATAAGGCCACAGAGAACCAAATTCAGAGACTGATTGCTTTTCTGTGTAGATATATTGGCTCAGAATTCTAAAATGCTAAAAGTAATTCTTGAGAAACATCAGCCTCAGGAGTTTCCAGGCTATTTTAACTTCAATTCCTGAAAGTTTGTTTATTTAACATCTTTGAAGAAACTCCAATCTCTCAAGTATCAATAATTCACACACACACACACACACATACACACACACACGCTATTTAATAACATCATCTATGATAGAAAATATCTTACAAACAAAATAGGCAATTTTAATTACTCACACATTTCCCTTCAAAGTAACCAAGTAGACGATAATTTTAGGTAACATTTTATGAAGTTTTAGAGGCATTTAGAATCAAATGAAAAATTTGTAATACTTTAAAGGTGTTTGTACATTTTTTTTTCATTTTTAAATACTCAGTGCAATACTAATTTGTGTATGTCATAATTTATAACATTGGCAGCAGTTTCAATATCTGCAAAATCTTTTTAGAGCTATGAATTAAGAAGGAAAAAAGCATCTTATGAATTCAAATGTATGAAACTGTTTTTCAGTGAAATATAGAGAGTTAATTCCTATTAGCATTCATTAAATAAAATCTCCTTTCAAAAATAATGTGTGATTACTAATTTATGTATACTAGGGGCACATTTTATGCCAGAATATCGATATTCTAAGCTATTTTCTTTTTCTTAAATCGTTGGCAGTTATCACTCTTGCACGCTTGTGTCTATATGTTAGAATTCTTACCTTTGTCAAAACTGTCTTGAAACTATCTTGTTTTGCCTTTATTTTTTATTATTTTTTTTTATTTTTGAGATGGAGTTTTGCTCTTGTTGCCCAGGCTGGAGCACAGTGGCCCAATCTCTGCTCAGTGCAACCTCAGCCTCCTGGGTTCAACCAATTCTCCAGCCTCAAGCTCCCGAGTAGCTGGGATTAGAAGGTGTGCCACCCCGCGGGGTTAATTTTTGTATTTTTAGTAGAGACGGCATTTCACCACCAGGAGCGGAGGCTCACACCTGTAATTCCATCACTTTGGGAGGCCTAGGCAGGTAGATTACCTGAGGTCAGGAGTTCGCAACCAGCCTCATTAACATAGTGAAACCCTGTCTCTACTAAATACAAAAAAATAGCCGGGTGTGGTAGCACATGCCTGTAATCCGAGCTACTTGGGAGGCTGAGACAGGAGAATCACTTATACCCGGGAGGTGGGGGTTGCAGTGAGCCAAGATCCGCCATTGTACTCTGGACTGGGCAACAAGAGGGAAACACCATCTCAAAAAAAAAAAAAAAAAAGAAAAAAAGAAAAGGATAGAAAAAGAGTTGCACCATGTTGGCCAGGCTGCTCTTGAACTCCTGATCCCTCAGGTGATCCGCCTGCTTCTGCCTCCCAAAGTGCTGGGTAATCTTGCCTTTTAGTGCTGGACCAAACAGTGCAGTGGATCGAAACATATAACAATATATAACTAGAGAAAAACTTTGAGGTTAGGTGGGTATTACTTAACCAAAGTTATATACAGGTTTAGCTTCATTTGCAGATTTTTTCAAATTTTTTTAGTTACTGTTAAATGTAGAAGGGAATATTGGCATTAATTTACTAAGAACAATATAGCAAAAGTTGGTCCAACTGAAAGAAAATAACCATTTCAAAGGAGAATAGTCCTATTAAGACAATAATGAGCTGGCCATAAAGAGAAGAAAGAAGCAAAGAATCACATGCAGAACCCACGAAACTCAGGAATTAGAGTTGCCAGTTACATCTGGAAAAGATGTGAAAATAGAACTAAAGAAACGAAGGAGACTGAAAATGTGTATTAGAAGCAGTTAGAACCTACAGATAACTTTCCTCTCCTGCACTCTGTGCAACCAAGGAACTGCCTCTCCACAATCCCTGCAAAAAATCAAAAGTTTGTTTTCACAGAGAGTTAAAAAAAAAAGACTCTTTGGACCCAGAGTTTACCAGCACGATTGACAGCAACTGGGAGAGCAGAAGTAGTAAATGAACATCCTACTCCTCTACCACAGTACTCTTCTCTCACCTGGATCTCAGAATACCAGCAGCCAGGCCTACACTCCCCAGGAGGACAATTAGATGATACTTGTCATGGGAGTCTGGACATTTCATGAGGAAAGTCCAAAAGATATTGGTATCAGGGGTTTCCAAAGAAGACAGCTCAGCCAAGTCAATCTAGAGTAAGGTACCGAGATGTAAACCTCATCCAAATGTTCAGAGTTTCCAATCAGCATTTTATTGCCTTGGAAATGTGAAAGGACATCCTAGAAAAGTTTCTAACAGGAGGGAAACCAAAATAATATTAAAAAAAAAAAATCAACTTGAAAGAAATCATACCATGTAAGGAAAATATCAAGAAAACTGTTATCAATATCCAAATAATATAAGTTCTGGAAAGATAGAACAGAAAGGAGAAAATCATTAAAGAAATATATCAAAAAAATTTCCCAGAAATGAAGAATACAAGTTTCCAATCAAATAGGCCTTTGGGACCAGCTCAACAAAATGTGTCATTGAAATTCAAAAATCAGGAGATAAAAGAAGATTCTATAGGCTTCCAGAGAGGAGGAAGAAGTCATAAACTAAAGATCTAGTATTAAAGGAGCTTTGGACATCTTCGAAGGAATAATGGAAAGCAAATTTAGGGGGATCATACTTTCAAAGTTTTGAGAGATAATTATTTTTTTAAAAAATCCTGAATTCTAAACCCATTTGAAATAGTCAAGAGTTTGTTCACTAAATATTTCCAGCTCTCTCCTTCCCACTTCTGTGTAAACATGAAAAAGTGGTAAGAGTATTATATAAAGCCAAAGGAAATAAAATTAATGTCTTGAAGAGATATCTGCATCCTCATGTTTACTGGAGCATTATTCACAGTAGCCAAGATATGAAAACAACCTAAGTTTTCATCAGGAGAAAAATGGATAAAGAAAATATGTGTGTGTGTGAATACATACACAATGGAATGTTATTCAGCCATAAAAAAGGAAATCCTCCTATTTGTGAAATATGGATGACACTGAAGGACATTATGCCAAGTGAAATAAGCTAGACATAGGAAGACAAACACTGGATGATCTCACTTATATGTGAAATCTAAAAATTCAAACTCATAGAAACAGAGTGGAATAGTGATTACTAGAGGCTGGAGGCTGGGGGATATCAGGAGATGTTGGTCAAAGAATATAAAGTTTCAGTTGTAAAATAAGGTCAGAGTTCTAAGATACAGCATGGGTGGTGATAGATGTGTTAATTTAATTATTATGGCAACAATACACAATGTGTATACATATCAAATCATCATGTTGTGCACCCTTATATATGGTATTTGTCAATTGGATATATATTTTTAAAGTATACTACATTGTTCAGCTTTTTTTGTTGTTTTTGTTTTTTGAGACAGAGTCTCACTCTGTCCCCTAGGCTGGAGTGCAGTGGGGTGATCTCAGCTCACTGCAAGCTCCGCCTCCCGGATTCGCGCCATTCTCCTGCCTCAGCCTCCCAAGTAGCTGGGACTACAGGCGTCCTGCCACCACGCCCAGCTAATTTTTTGTATTTTTAGTAGAGACGGGGTTTCACCATGTTAGCCAGGATGGTCTCGATCTCCTGACCTCGTAATCCACCCGCCTCAGCCTCCTAAAGTGCTAGGATTACAGGCGGGAGCCACGGCGCCCAGCCTGTTCAGTTTTATATAGTATTTATTCATCATACTTAATATGGATCTACCCAAGTGCATACCATATTTTAGGAAGAAGGAAAATGTACATGTGTGATAACTGAAATAAACCTAAAGTGAAGATTCGATAAATAATAATCTTAAACTGAAGTACAATATGCAGATGCTCTTTAAACTTATGGAGAAAGATACCAAAGGATTCAGCTTGAGACATTTCAAACTGAGCAGGAGGAAATATATGGGAATGTGAATTTTTGGTCAGTGCTGGCCTGATGGAGAAAGGTCTGGATAGATTATCAAAGTTTTCTCAGCATCTATAACTAGTCAAAAAGAAAAAAGGAGAAGCCACTTTACAATAGGTTAGCAATCCAAATAATCAGTCTAAATAACTTTTATTGTGAACAAACTTGGCCTCCTTATTGAGCTCATAAAACTCGTAGTTAGAAGTTCTTTGTAAATGAAATATAGCGCTCCTTGTTTAACATGCCCAAATAAAAGTCTTTTTTGTCAAACTCAAAGTAGCAATTCACATGACACAGTATTTTTGCTGCATTTCACACCAAGGGTGTGTTTTTACAAAAGTTCAGGCTCTCGTTTGTCATTTAGATGTTCAACAGGTGAGCCAGTGGTCATGTGTGTACCATAAATGTATAATCATATGTGGGTCACAATAAGAAATATATAATCATATATGGGTCACAATAAAAAATAGTGTATCTGCTGAGGCATTTGATAATCTCCCTCAGCGCAGTGCAGACATCACTAATGTAAGTACAAGATTGATGAGTACTAAACTTTCCTTTCTTTCCCTCATTTTGATTGCTCCATCAACATCCTCAAAGCATATGCTCTTCCAATATTCATCAAACGTATCCCCCATCTTCCATAAGCGCTATCCTCCACACTTCTTAGCTTTCTTCTTTCATTTAAGTGCTATCCTGCACACCAACAGTCCAATCCCATGCCCAACCTAGAATCGCATCTTTGACTGGACTTTCTCTCTACACCTATAACCAGTTTATTTTTACTTCTCTGAAACCCTTTAGACTTTTTCATTCTTCCAGTCCCTTTTCTGAAAGCCAGTTCACTTCCTTTGAGCTCTATAGCTTGCTGGAGTTTTAGGACTATAGAGCATTGAAGCTATAGGGTATGGGAGTACTGAGAGCCTTGTGATGGGGAAAATACATTCAAAATCTAGGTGAAGTCTTTAGGAGACTAGGAGGAATAGGAAGAAAAGAGGAGAGAAAGAGTAAGGGTCAAGTTGTAACTGTCATAAGAAAGGGGAAGAGAAAAGTTAAAATATTTGATACCCTTTGTGTTGGCTTTAGAATGGGTTTTTATATCCACCCAAGATGGCTACATTTACCTGACTTTTTCTTTACTTTTATTAAGAATGTTAAGTGGGTGGCCTCTATATTTATTGGTAGTCATGCGATTTCTACTTATAAGGAAAGTTTTTGACCTTGCAAGAATTAGGACTATACCATCTGAGTTTATTTTGTCCTCTAGCAGGGAAAAGAACACATTATCACAACAGACCTCTTGAGTCTCATTTTCAAACTAATGCATTCCAAAATGCATTCAATTTCTAACAAAGAGCAAAGGATAAACAATTAAACATTACATATAACAGAACTCTTACCCACCTGCCAACAATTAACCCAGTAATTAAAAACTGTAAGAGAATTCACATAAGCATATCTTCAGCAACAGTCATACCACGGTCAAAGTGGGGAAAAAATCTTTCCTAATAAGTTCCTTTCCCATTTCCCAGGCTGCTTTTCTTGACATTAAACAGACACAAGACTCTGTCAACTGTTTCACTTTCTTTAGAAAGAGGGAAATCCCATTCTGTATCCCTTGGGAGGACTATTATATACAGATGAATGTATTTTGTTATTTCGTTTAATAAACGTAGTGTTTAGAACAGATGTTTAGGCTTGAAATTGTCCAGAGAAAGGAACAGCTCAGGTGGCAATAATGAAGGCTTCCCGCCTGCTGCACTTTCTTCTTCGTCTTTGGAAGGGCTGCTTTCACAGGTGAGAAGGTATTACAGTATTTATAACCACTCACATCCCCACCACTGGACTGAAGCTGACAAACAGGGTGCTAATTAGTACCAGGAGTGGCGGTGTTGATGGTGGTTTTATGACACAGACATCTGGCCGGTAAATTGGACTAAGAGAAACAACACATTTACAGAAGCACTACTATTCCAGCCATGCATGGTGTAAAGGATAAATGTGAGGACTGTTTTTAAAAGGTAGATTTTCTTGAACACTAGAATATTTGGCCATTCCAAGGCTATGTTCTTCTGTGGATGTTCTCGTGCCCTTAGCTACTTGTGTCACCATCCTCCAGAAGAATTTTTTTTTTTCTTTTTTTTCTTTTTTTTTTTTTTTTTTTTGAGACAGAGTCTCTCTCTGTAGCCACGCTGGACACGCTGGAGTGCAGTGGTGTGATCTTGGCTCGCTGCAAGTTCCACCTTCTGGGTTCATGCCATTCTCCTGCCTCAGCCTCCTGAGTAGCTGGGACTACAGGCACATCCCACCACGCCCAGCTAATTTTCTTATTTTTAGTAGAGATGGGGTTTCACAATGTTGGCCAGGATGGTCTCAATCTCTTGACCTCATGATCCCCCACTCTTGGCCTCCCAAAGTGCTGGGATTACAGACGTGTGCCACTGCACCTGGCCAATATTTTTTTTTAAAAATTATACCTGTGAATAAGTGTACGCTTCTGAGAGAGGCAAGATATTATTTAGCCAGAGTCAATGTATGTCCTCTGTGAATAACAGTTTATAAAATAACAAATCTCAAGTTAAACGACACTCAGAATATTGTTCTGCAAACTAGGAGGCAGTAAAACAGTAAATCCAATCAAATAATAATAATTTTTGAGTATTTATCAATAATAAAAATTCATTAATACTTATTATATAAATTTTATAATGCTTTATTTAGTTTAAGATCTACAATTCATAAATGCGGTTGGCACATTTACATTGTCTTCCATGATTTGGGTCTATGGTTGCTGTCATAAAAAGAAAACATAATATAATGGGGAAAAAAGGTATTTGTTATTAGGAAAATTGCAGTTAAGCACCAGGAGCATAGTGGTACTGTTAAGAACACGGACTTTCAATTCCAATGAATTGGGTGCCAAACCTAGCCACTTACTGTGGCACTTATGATCTGGTCTTCAGTAAGCCAATGCCCTGAGGTTTAGTTTCTCCATTCATAATACCTACTTTATTGGGTTGCTGAGTGGATTAAATGAGATGATATGTGTAAATCAAGTAGCAGAATTCCTGATGTATTACAATTACTCATTAAATGGTAGATATTATTAAAACTATTAACTATAGGAAGAAAGTCACAATCCTTTCTCCATTTCTTTAATCATTCAAGTATAAAGTTTCAAGTTTATCCCTAGATGTTTGAGGATTAAATGTGCTGTAAACATGATAAAATATGCAGTCACTTAAAAATTATTAAAAGCTTCATACATACTGCTAGAAAACATGTGTCTTATTTTCTGCTGAAAAACTAGTTTTTAATAAAGACAGGCTTTCCAAAAATAATTTTTTATTGCTGCCATCATTCACTTTGCACATATTTAATTCTTCCAAACCATCTTTCACAAAAACTAAGATGTTTTTTCCAGAGTAAAATACATGTAGCCTGGCATCAAAAAATGTTAATGTGAAATGGCTAATTTTATTGTGAGGAGCAGAATGGCGATGGCTTTAAAGAATTTGTCCAGTTCATAAAAACAAACTAATTAACATTTCAACTTCAATACTTAAAACCACATCTCAGGGAGGTATTATAATGTGATATAGCAAAGGAAATAGTGGAGAATTCAATTCTCAGTGCTTATTTTTTTAAAATTCTTTTTTAAAAAGTACTAGGTGGTCACAACAAATACACACACACAGACAAACACACACACATATCTGCTATAATAAAACATGCCCCACATCATTTCTATCAGGCCAAAAGAAATAGAGTAACAGGTAAAAAATTGGGCAGATTTAGGGAAATTATTCATTCAGTAGATATTAATTAAACTCCTACTATGTGCCAGGCACTGTTCTATACTAAGCAATATAAACATAATAACAATATAAACATAATAGCAATAATAGATGTAGAGTTACAAGCAAAACATAGTTGTAAGTAACTGCCCCCAGGGAAGTTTCAATATGGTGTAAGATTAATGTGATAGATTATATTCTGAGATTTTGTTTTTTGTATTGAGACAGAGTCTCGCTCTGTCACTCAGGCTGGAGTGCAGTGGCGCGATCTCCGCTCACTGCAAGCTCTGCCTCCCGGGTTCAAATCATTCTGTCTCAGCCTCCCTAGTAGCTGGGACTACAGGTGCCCGCCACCATGCCCGGCTAATTTTTTTGGAATTTTTAGTAGAGATGGGGTTTCATCGTGTTAGCCAGGATGATCTCAATCTCCTGACCTCGTGATCTGCCTGCCTCGGCCTCCCAAACTGCTGGGATTACAGACCTGAGCCACCTTGCCGAGCCTATATTCTGAGATTTTACAGTTTGAAATTAGCAAATGACCTGTGAAAGATTAGAGAATCCAGTAAATTGTAAATACAAAGTTTATCACAAAAATGCAATCACATACAACCTTATGTTTGAATCATAAGTCAATGAAGTCTACAAAATCATACATGAGGGGGAGAAAAACCTTGAAATGTTAATCAGTTTGTCGGAAAAATGTAAAAGTAAAAATAAAATGCAGCTCAGAACTGGTTTATTAGATTTCCTCTAGGAACAGAACTTTTTCCAGAAATTCCTCTAACCCAAGTAATAAGAACAGACAGGTTCCCTGTTACAGCTTCCTTATTTCCTTTAACACAAGCTTTGATGCTCTGTGCAAAATCTCTACGATGACAGAGCTTGTTTAGTGTGTACTGGGTATTATATTAATTCCTAATCAATATTTTTAGAAAAAAGAAAATTGCAAAGTGATTGCTGGGTTTTTTTCTCAATTAAAACTTCAGCATATGTGATGATTCTTAAATCTAAGAGTGCATTAAAATTAGCAAAAGATATCTTTAAACTTGTGCATCTGTCCCTAGATTTTCCAAATCAGTAAGTCTAAGATGAAGCCTTGGCATTTGAATCTTTTAAAGACCTGTGGATAATTCTGAAGCACATCCAGGATTGAAAATCCTCGCAAAACAACCAAAGGAAAATGTTTTCTTTTTCTTTCCTCTATATTCCCTGGAAGAACAGCCTAGATAGAAAAAGTTATATAACCTGTGTTGGACAATAATGCCCATTTATATGCTGAAGAGATAAGGAGTTTTAAGCATTGAACTGGGCTGGTCGAGGTAAATTGAAGCCAAATTACCTGACAGAATCTTCTGTGAACTGTCACATCTGTCATACTCTACCTTCATAGATAACTGGATGATTCATTACTTTCCATAAAACAGAATATTCCAGTGTTGGCATTACATAATGATGATATTCATAATAAGAGAAGACAAGCACACCTTGATTTGAATTCAAATAATTAAATTATTTACCTTTCCAGAGATTCAATCACAGAATCATAGTCATAAAAGGCCCAGTAACTAAGTGATTTGAATACTTCCTGAATTTACAAAAGAGAGTCAACTTTACATCTTGGTACATTCCACTTATCAACCCAGGTATTTGCATATTACTTTACTTACCATGTGCAATAAAAACAGCTGCAGAAGTTTATCTCAAAAGAATATACATTGTTTTCTGATCATATTATTGGAAATATTAAGTGTTGCTAGTGTGATTGATAACACAATCATCTGAGATCTGACTTAATAGAGAACAAGACTGAAAAGAGAAAGCAAGAGGCAAATTCTCAGTAAAACTGGAGTGAGCTGGGAAGCTTGACCTGCAACTCTACTACAATTAAGTGTTTTATTGTCATTAACCAAGTGACCTTAAGTGGGAAAAGTGAAATCAATTAAGCCATTTGGCCTGATCTCAACGGAATATGGACAAATTCTTTGAACATAGGTGCTTGAAAATCATGTGTTTAATAACTGATTAGTTTAAAGCTTCATTTGCTGAAAGGGGACATATTTAAATATCACGATACCCATGTGAAAGAAGTTGGTGGTCTCATGTCATTTGTCAGTTACTTAAAAAAAAAATGTCAATGTATATCAGTTTTGTTCTAAGTTTTAAAAATGACAACACTACAAATAACCTGTATTGAGCATTTATATGTCAGGCACTGTGCTAAACAGTTTGCATACAGGTACGTCATTTACTCATCACAATCACATGGCATATGCACTATTATCATCTACATTTTACAGAGAAGGAAATTGAGACTTAAATTATTTAAATATCCCAAAATCACAAAATTCTTAAGTGGTAAGACTGGAATTTGAACCATGCATGTAGAGCTAGAGGCTGTAAACTGCACTTTATCTATGAATGTAACTCAAGGATGACAAATGTACCACAGAGACTGACTTCAATATTTCAAGGGGGAAAATGAAAAACACATCAAAAACAGCCACAAGCCTGGGTGCAGTGGCTCAAGCCTGTAATCCCAGCACTTTGGGAGGCCGAGGCAGATGGATCACCAGGTCAGAAGATTGAGATCATCCTGGCTAACACGGTGAAACCCCATCTCTACTAAAAATACAAAGAATCAGCTGAGCTTGGTGGTGTGTGCCTCTAGTCCCAGCTACTCAGGAGGTTGAGGCAGGAGAATCTCTTGAACCCAGGAGGCAGAGATTGCAGTGAGCCAAGATGGCACCACTGCACTCCAGCCTGGCAACAGAGTGAGACTCCATCTCAAAATCAACAATAACAACAACACACACTAAAAAAAAAAAAAAACTAGCCACAAATAAAAGCAGAGGAAATTGTTATCTTTATAAATTAAGAAATCAATTCCCAAGCACAATAAAGCAAACATCCAAGCTATTATTGTTTTTATGCCACAACAGTAGCCCAAGGTGTTGGTGGATTCAATTGTATACAATTTATTTTTCATAATATAGCCACCCTGGATGTGTTTATTGTGACAATATTTTTCACAAATACATGTAAAGAGCAAGAAGTTAAATTGGACTAAAGTACAATATTCATGATAAATGTAGAATACCTATTGTGGTGGTTTTAAAATATGCCCACATATTCTTTGATATTTCTCCCTTCTAAAGATGAAGACTTGTTACTCTACCCTTGCATATATGCTTGACTTAGTGACTGACTTCTAACAAACTGAGTAAAATTAACAAATTAACAAATAAAAATGGCAGAAGTGACAGTGTATAACTCCTAGTCAAGGTTATTGTCTTAGTTCAGCTGCTGTAACTATTACCATTGACTTGGTGGCTTAAACAACAAACACTTATTTCTCACAGTTCTGGAAGCTAGAAGTTCTAGTTCAGGGTGCTAGCATGGTCAGGTTCTGGTGAGGATCCTTTACCAGGTTGCAGACAGCTGACATCTTGTATCTTCCAATGGCAAAGAGTGAGGGCTACTAGCACTTTTTATTCTTCTTACAAGGACACTAAACCCTCATGACTTAGTTACCTTACAAATCCCCTACCTCCTAATACTATCCTATCAAAGGTTTGGGTACCAATATAAGAATTTGAGAGGGATAAAACCTGAAGTTACTAGTGATCATAAAAGATATTGAAGGCTCTCTCTCTCCCTCTCTCTCTCTGCCTCTCACTCTTGCTCTTTCTTTCTTGATCATCATTCTTTTTGGAAGCCAACCACCATGTCACAAAAAAGCTCAAGCACCTCTATGAAGAGGGACATATGGCAAAGAACTGAGGCCTCCTGCCAGCAGTCAGCACAAATTAATCAGGTATGTGAGCAACTAACTCACTCTGGAATCGAATTAATCAGCCCCAATCAAACCTGCAGGTGACTGCAGACTCAGTTTACACCATACTGCAATTTGATGAAAACCCCTTAGCCAGTAACATCTAGTTAAGTTGCTCCCAAAGTCCTAACTAACTGAAACTGTATAAGATGTTTATTGATTTCAGCTCTGAGTTTCAGGGTAATTTGTTATGAAGCAACATAAACCGCCAATAACTAGTACAACCACATAACCAGGGTAGCATGGTATTATAGCTGGAGACACCTATTGCCTCTCTTTGTGCATGTCAATGTTCCTTTTTGTGCCTCAGTTCTCCCACCTGTAAAATGAAGAAATATATTTACCTCCTGGAGCTGTGAGGGTTCAATGAAATAATTCACAAATATTCATTAGAAAAGTTCTCAGCAAAGTAAGTCATAAATAAATGTTACCTGTTATTATTATTATTGTTACTATAACATTTTTCTTTTGTCGTTGGAGTTTTAGTGGTACTGTGGCATCATAGAAGGAGAAAAAGTTGAACTACCCACCTACTCGTCTTAGCTGTACTTCTCAATTTCACCTCCTTTTCAGATCTCCACAGTTCTCATTTCCCTCATCTTTATGTAAAAGATGGTGAAAGAATATTAAATGATAATATCATTTCTTTTATCCTTGTTACTTCTTAAAATATTTTGCATTTGGTCTGCGTAGTCTTGGCATCCATGGGGAGTTTAGCACAGCAGAAGAATATAGAACAAGCTTTAGTGTCAATGGCCTAAGCTTTAGGAAGCATCAAGGATATTACAAACATAAGAAGTAAAAGTAAAGTTTTCTACTTCCATTAAGAGAAAAAGCAATGAGAGCTCAGATACTGGTATGTCCCTAAGAAAGATGCCTGCACATTAGCCACACTCCTCGTCTTAGACCAAGACCACAGAATGGAGCAAAACAATAATTTTAAATAGTTGTGGAGAAGTCCAGATTACAGAGAAACTATGTCACTTCCCAGTAGATCCTGGAGAGGTAGGAAGACCCCAGAATATCCCTGCACACTAGACATGACAAAGGAGCAGTGGTTGCATGATGAGTTGAGGACAATGGACTTCAGACAATCTCACAATTTCCACTGCCTGCCAGAATGATTCAGGAAGCAAAGAAACCTAGAATTGGGATTCAGCAGACCCTATGAGGACTATTAGCCAAATTTAAGGCATAAAACAGCAATGGCCTGAAAAAAAACCCACAAAGACCAAGGACCCAATGAGATGTACAGCTCAACAAATATTAAGCACCAAAGGGTGCTCCAATCTCAGTGCATTGCTCAAGTTATTAAAAGTCCCCTTGAACTTATAATCAACTTCAAAGGAGGGATGACAATTAGCATTGACAGATTATTACTCAGTAAAAAGAGGCTTGGAGTAGGTTGTAAAAAGTGAAGTTATAAAGGTAAAGTGAAGTTAAATCACCTCTGATTTAGTGACTGAGGTTTATGCCACTACAGAGTATATGGTATGAAAAAATTTCCAACGTCCATTTTAATTATTCTATTCCCTTATACATCTCAGTTTGTCAATATCCACAAAATGACTGGCTGGAAGTTTGACTGGGATTGCATGGAATCTATGATCAACTTGAGAAGAAATGACATTCTGACAAGATTGAGTCTTCCTATCCGTGAACATGGAAAATTTCTCTTTAGTTCTTCTTTGATATCTTTTGTTAGCTTTGTAGTTTTCCACATACAGACTTTGTATACATTTCCTGACATTTAAACCTAAGTATTTAATTTGTGGGGAGGAGAGTGCTAAATAGTAATGTAGTAGGTAAATAGTACTGTCTTTTAAATTTAAGTTATACTTACTGATTGCTGATTTGTAGAAAAGCAATTGACTTTTAAACC
Organism: Rhinopithecus roxellana; assembly: GCF_007565055.1. Lineage (NCBI taxonomy): Eukaryota > Metazoa > Chordata > Mammalia > Primates > Cercopithecidae > Rhinopithecus > Rhinopithecus roxellana. Next base: position 74,185,346 of record NC_044551.1, read on the forward strand.
CAGAATCTGGTCTATCTTAGTGAATATTCTGTGTAAGCTTTAGAAGAAAGTATATTCTGCTGGTGTGGGATGAAGTAGTCCATTGTGTTGAGTTTAAATATGTCCTTACTGATTTTCTACCTTCTGGTTTTGAAAAGGGTGTTGATGTCTTCTATTATAATAGTGGATTCATCCATCCCTGTCTCCTTGCAGTTCTACAAGTTTTTGCCTATATTTTAACTCTGATGTTAGGTACACATATATTAAGGATCATTATGTTTTTATGGAGTATTAACCCCTGTATCATTAAGTAGTCTGTAATTTCCTTCTATATCCCTGATATCTTTCTTTGCTCTGAAGTCTGCTCTGTTTAAAATTAATATAGCAACTCCCATTTTGTTTAGATTAGTGTTAGTGTGGAATAGCTTTCTCTATCCCTTTAATCAGTATATGCTTTTATATTTAAAGTAAATTGCTTGTAGACAACATACAATTGGGTCTTGCTTTTTATTCACTCTGACAATCTCTGTCTCTTAATTGGTGTGTTTACATCATTAGTGTTTGAAGTGATTATGGCTAAAATTAGATTAATTTTATCATATGTATCATATGTATCATAATAACACTATTATTGGCCGGGCGCGGTGGCTCAAGCCTGTAATCCCAGCACTTTGGGAGGCCGAGACGGGTGGATCACGAGGTCAGGAGATCGAGACCATCCTGGTCTACACGGTGAAACCCCGTCTCTACTAAAAAATACAAAAAACTAGCCAGGCGAGATGGCGGGCGCCTGTAGTCCCAGCTACTCGGGAGGCTGAGGCAGGAGAATGGCGTAAACCCGGGAAGGCGGAGTTTGCAGTGAGCCGAGATCACGCCACTGCACTCCAGCCTGGGCGACAGAGCTAGACTCCGTCTCAAAAAAAATATAATAATAATAACACTATTATTGTCTATTTGTTACCTTTTTTATTTCTAAATTTGTGTTCCACACATTTTCTGTATCTTGTGATTTAATTGCAATTTTATATAACTTCATCTTCTTCCCTTTCTTGGCATATCAATTATACTTCTTTTTTTTCTTTTTTAGGGGTTGTCCTAGAGTTTGCAATATACTTTTACTACGAATTCAAGTCCACTTTAAATAACATATGTCACTTCACAAGTAGTATGAGTACCTCATAATAACAAAATATTTCTAATTTCTCTCTTCTGTCTCTTGTATCATTCAGTTCACTTATAGATATATGTGTATATATATAAGTATATATATGTATAAGTACACATATATATGTGTGTGTATATATATTACTTTTGAAAGTTTTTGTCACATCCTCAAGCTCAGAGATTCTTTCCTCAACTGGGTCCTATTAATGAGTTTATTAAATACATTTTTCGTTTCTGTTACAGTGTTTTTTATCCCAAGCATTTATTTTTTATTCTTAGAATTCGATTTTTCTACTATTAACATGGTCTTGCATGTGGCCTACATTTTCCATTAAAATCCTTAGCATATTAATCAGTTTTGTTTTTTATTTAAATTCCTTGAATTCGTAGTAAATGTATATTGCAAACTCTAGGACAACCCCTAAAAAAGAAAAAAAAAAAAGAAAAAAAGAAAAAAAGAAGTGTAATTGATATGCCGAGAAAGGGAAGAAGATGAAGTCATATAAAATTGCAAAAAAAAAAAAAAAAAAAAACCAAAAAAAAGTTCTGTTTTTTATTTAAATTCTGGATTTAATAATTTGAACTTTGTCATATCTGACATGGTTTCTGATGCTTGCTCAGCCTCTTCAAACTGCATTTTTGCCCTTTAGCATGCCTTGGAATCTTTTGTTGAAAAGTGGACAATATGTAACAGGGAAATGAAACTTTTATAAATGGGCTTTTAGTAACATGGTGGTAAGGTGCAGAGGAGGGAAGGGAGCATTCTACAGTTCAAAGATTAAGTTTCAGTCTTTTATTAAGACTATGACCCTGAACTGTTAACGTTACTCATGATTCTCAGACATTTTCCCCCCTTAGGTCAGGAAGATGACTACAGGGGACTAGAGTTAGATATTTTTCTTTCCGTGGGGAGATTAGGCTCTGCTAAAAACCCAGTAGGTATTACTCTGATAAAATAATTTCTCCTGAAAGCAGACGTGTTAAGAAAAGCAAAATGTCCTGTTGTGTTTTAAAATGGTTACTTACTACTTTTCCCTACTTCTTTCAAAAGTATGAGGGTATTGTTCTTGAATATCCACTGTGAGAACCTGGTAGAGCCTCTGGAGGTAAAACTCACAAATGTGTGGGTCCTCCCCTATGACTGGGCGCCCCTGGAGTTTCAAACTCTCAGATCTGCCCACACTGAGCCTTCAGCAATTTGTCAATTACAGTTCTGATTTTTCTATCAAGGCATTGGGCCCTCTGTACTTTTATTAGTAGGTTCTTCTCAGGTAAGTTTTGACTGTCTGTTATCTGCCTGTTTGTCTCTCAGATTTGGGGGACAGCAGTTTTTCCTTGGCACATCACTTTCCTGATGGGTCTAAAAAGAGTTATTGACTTTTACGTTTTTCAGCTTTTAACTTCTTGGGATGAGGTGGTGGCTTCTAACATGCTGAACCAGAACTAGAAGTCCTCCAAAAAGAAATCTTTTGTACGCACAGCATTAAATAGCTTTTTCTCTTACTACTACTGCAAACTTGTACTTGTCTTTCTTTGTATGAAGTCTCAGGTTATTTGCAGGGACTAGGAATAACATTTTTATGAAAGATGGAAGATTATTGCAAGAAGCCAGAAATCAGATTTTATATTTCATTTGTCCCCAAGAGGCGTAGCATGGTACCAGGTTCTACCACTTACTGTGTAATTAAAGCCAAGTTAGTAACCTCTCAGAGCTTCAGTTATTTCTCTTCTAAAGTGAGGGCAATGATTTAGTTCTTGTGAAAATTCAATGAGAGATATATATATTATATATCATACAATATTATATAATATTAATTATTAATATTTGATATTAATTAATAATTCATAATAATATAATTATTAATATATAATGCTGTCAAATTTAGTTATATTATAAATGGAAGCTATTTTTGAACCAACAAAGAGGGTTGGATTATCAAATGAGACACGTGTGAATTAGAAGTCTTCCCTAGATTCAAGAGGCAAAGATGAAGCTGGGGAAGCTCTGGAATTTCCCATATGACTCCACAAGATCTTCCATTCAGTATTTGACAAACTTTTTGACCCTTTTAGATGAGGTCACAGAGAGTGATGTTTCATCAGTCCATAGATTCTATGTTTGCTTACCATAGGCAATCTAAAACAAGGACATCCTACTTTAAGCATTCTATAGAAAAAGACTCTCCTGCTAGTAATATGAAGAGGAGAGTTACCAGCATGGTGTTGAAGTGGGTCAAATTAATTTGCTCCAAATTAATTATTCTTTATTTCTTGAGACCTTTTCTTTATGCTTTACAAATAGTTCCACGATTTTTCCCTTTTAAAATGCTTAGAAAAAATATTTATAACAATGTCTTTCTCTCTCTCTGTCTCTCTCACATACACACAATGATTGCTTTTAATCAGAGCTGCTGATATATGCTAATGTGTTAGTCAATATTCATTCTTCTGTTGTGTCATACATAAAGTTGATTTTGGAGCATAAAAGTGAAAAACTACTGATTTATGAAAGTATATACTTACTACTCACTCAGGATGAAAGAATGAAAGGGGAAAAACACTACAGAGGAACTCATGAGAGAGACAAACTCTGAAACTTTGTTTTAAAACCTTAGAAAGAAGTCTGATTTTTAAAAAATCTGCTAAAGTGGAGCGATTTGTTCACTTTACTCAGCTCAAGTCTCTGTTCCCCTTGGTGGTTGAGAGGTTCAAATGGTCCTTTAGTCTTGATGTAATGATGCCAGAGAGGTGTCTGTATTGGATATGAGTATATTTCCACCCGGTGCTTGTATTGGAAATGAGTATATTTCCACCCAAGGACTTTTTAAAGTACCTTTTAAAAAATACATTTTAAAGTACTTTAAAAAATGTTTTAATGAATTTTCATTAAAGTCTTGTTTGCCCTTGGAACATTCATTTTTAAATAAAATGTGCTAATTTCTCCTTCCTAAATGAAGTCACCCAATTATGTAGTTAAGTATGTGTTTTTCAAAAATCCTGGGTACAGAACATTATTTTAAGTCATCTTTGCTTCTTTTCTGTCCTCAGGCATTGAAAATAAAAATGAGATAATTCTCACTGGTTCACAGACATCTTTAGCAACATATTGTCAAATATCATGGCAAAGAACGTGGTTAGATATCCATAGGGTTCACAAATACAGGCATTCCCCAAACATATTCTAACACAAAAATACAAGCATCAAGAGTATGCTGGTCCATATCTGGCTTATTTTCACCCACCAAAAAAACTGTGATTTGCTTTTGTGGTTGTGACTTTTACTCAGGATAGAAATTAGGGTCAAAATGATCAATCAACTCTTTGCTATTAAGACAAAGTGTCCTAACAAAAATGAGAATTAACTTCAAGAAAAAAATATGCTTACGGAATTATCTTAATGCCTCCAAGTTTGGCATTTATTTTCATCTTCTGTTCTATTTCCCCCATTTCATCTCCTTTCTGCCTCCACTTTATACTGTTTATTTCTAGGAACCTGATGATACACTTTAGAATTTTCTTTATTTTTTACAATTGATTCTTAAATGCGAGAACCAGGCTGAAGCACATTCTTAACATCTGTACAAATTCTTGTATTCCAGCATGGTTGTGCTTCTTTTGTCTTTAACAAGGAGCATATTTCTGTATTTTTAGTTTCCAAGACTAGATAGAGAGACAGAAAGATTGGATATGTAACTAGTTAGCTACAAATGCATCCTAAGGGTTCTATATCAGTTTTAACTATATGTAATATACTAAAGAAAAATGTATAATAAATCTTTGTTATGTTATCAAATTATCTTTGACTGCAGGACCAGATATAAATTACAATTTTTTAACATTTATTTAGTTGTATAATTTGAATGACAGTTTAGAAGAATAGAGAATAAAAGCAAGCAATAGTATGGGGATAATAAATGAGAAAACAAAAGTTTTGTAGAAGAACCTAAAGGAGAAAGGGTAGAAGTACAAAGAAGTAAGAGAAAAATGATTTTCTAGGAAATATGTAACAAATTTAAGAGACTATATATGCTACCATTGCACAGAGCTTTTAAAAACCCGTGTATTGACAGGATATGTCAGCTGGTCCTTTACTGGACTCTCTTATTCTCTCTAGTATACTAGTAATGTGTCATAATGGAAGATGAAAAAAATACTTCAATATTAATGGACCAAGTTTTGATTTTTACTGATGTATTAGTTTACTTTTCGATGTACTGTTTCATTGCAGATCAGGCAAATTTCTTTCTAAATCTAAATTGTGGGTCCTTTTAGGCAGTAAATGTGTATTAAATAAATGAATGCATTAAATGTAGCATATATTTAACATATAGTGGATGATTTAAGTTAAAGACAGGAAGCCTATTTCTATTGTACATGTATGTGCATGTATATTTTTTCTTTTGAATACCCAACTATTAGTTTTTAGAAATGTAATTATTGTGGTAATATACTGAAACTATTTTCCAAAAGTGAGTTTTGACCAGAGATCTGGAAAAGAACAGGTGGTCTTCTTGCTACCTCACAGGTGCAAGGAAGAAGGGGGGACAAAGTTAAATCAGAGTCAAGGGATCAAGGAAACAGATGTGAGAGACAAAACAGCAGCAAAACGTTCATTGGGAGGAAACAAATAGATACGGGAACTAAGAAAGGAAACAGGCAATGAAAGAAAGCAGACAGTAAGAGGGAGGCCCCACTGGGAGACATCTGCAGAAAACATCTGTAGATACTTCTCTATCACCACTAGGAAGGAGGATCCTGCCACAGAGGCAAACAGAAAAAGGCTTAACTACCTGTGGTATTTGGTTGAAGGACACACATAATGCTCAGTGTACCAGCCTTTAATTATTTTATGGCATCCCCAGTTCCACCCTCCCAGTGGAATACATGTCAATGTAGCATTTAGTATTGATTGAACATAAGGAAATTCTTTGATTCATCTCTTTCCCTACCATATGCTGCCTTATTTCATCCTCATTTCTTGAAGAATAAGAAAAAAAGTATTTTCTTCCAAGAAGAGATAAGAAATGGCTCTGATCCATTCATCGTGCAACTGTTTTTCTTTTCTTCTGTACCTGAGGTTAGAAAAATTCTGCCAACACTGTGCTGTCAGACTGGCATTGAATGCAACAGTAGGTATGACAAAAGTACTAGCAGCTGGAAGGGTACACTGTCTATAGTTCTAGTACTGATGACTGAGCTGACCACCCGGAAGACTGAACCAGTCATTAGAACATCTGCTTTGAAAAGGATCGCCCTCCCTGCTTTGCCCCCTTGAACATCCTATCTTCCTGTGCTCAACCTTATCCCATTTATAGCTCATTCAGGGCTAATGTAGCAGAGAGGAACCATGGAGAAGTTAGAGACAGTGAGAAATCTTGCAAATGGAAAGAAAATTCTTTATTCTGACAAGTGGAGTTTACAGTTTTGAAAATGAAAAATATGGTGGAGATTTCTGCACACACATTATTACCCCCGGTGGCCTGTTCAACTCATTCAATCTAATTAGTATTGGCCCTCATGGAACGAGGGCATTTTATGGGTCAATCACAGGCATGTCTGTGCAGATGGGCTGCTGTCCGGAGCAGGATTCCCGGGTCAGTGATGAACCAAATACCAACAGTGGTGCTATTCCCAGAGCTACTGTTTCTGAGAGCTGGTGGTTTTGAGGCATGGTTGGCTGAAAGAAACAAGTAGCCACAGAAAACATAATGGAGCCTCTATGAGGACTGAGAAAAAAACTGCACATATACAAGTACCTGATTTTTAGGCTTTTCATTCAGTTTCAGAAGTATACATTATTTTGACAATGAGTTGCTGAGCAGTGCTAGGAAGTCACCAAACTTTCTGTGGTACTCAGTTTTTCCATTTATAAAGTAAGTTAATAAAAGCAATTTGGTATGGAATAGCGTTCCATATAAGCAGGCATCCTTGAAACCATTTACTTTATTTAAGAGATCAAATAAATTCACTTTCTATTGACCACATCACATGCTATCACAGAAAGTATCTGTGAAGGACAACAATCACATACCTAGGACATTCATAAAACCAAAGTTTAGAGTCAGTTGGCATTTGAGAAGGCTGCTTCTTCTCTTCCCTTGCTCTGGCCCTCAATCTGGGAAAGATCAAGGATGCCAACCCTCCAGACAAGCAAATTAATTTAATTCTTCTTTATATACATAGTCAAGAACAGTCACAAAGGTGAATTTACTGTGACCAAGACTCAAGTCAAGATTTGAGACCAATAGAAAAGAAAAACTAAAACACTGCCCCATAAGCAATCCAATCTCATTCTTCCTCCACTCTCACCACCTTGGGCTCAGTACTTAAGTATCTGACAAATATAAGAAAGGCGAAAGATTTCTAAAAGAAGGAAGGAAAAGCAAGCCCAACATACAGTTTGTGGAACACAAACCTTCACTCTCACTTCCTTTTTTTCCCCATCCATAATCACAAACCACTTCACTCATAAGAACAAAACCATTCATAGTATTTCTTATGAATATCTCCCCATCCAAACTATCATCTTCTGTCTGGGCATCACGACTCACGCCTGTAATCCCAGCACTTTGGGAGGCTGAGGTGGGTGGATCATTAAGGTCAGGAGCTCCAGATCAGCCCGGCCAACATGGTGAAACCCCACCTCTACTAAAAATGCAAAAATTAGCCGGGCGTGGTGGCAGGTGCCTGTAGTCCCACCTACTTGAGAGGCTGAGGCAGGAGAAGCGCTTGAACCTGGGAGGTCGTGGCTGTAGTGAGCCGAGATCGCGCCACTGCACTCCAGCCTCAGTGACAGAGCAAGACTCTATCTCAAAAAAGGAAAAAAAGAAAAAAAAAAAAAGCTATCATGTTACCCCCACATAGCTTTTAATGAAATATCATGCAGACACAGTAGATGCTTCATAAATATTCTGAGTGTAAGACTAATGGTTTGAATACAGTGATTAGTCTTGGAAACAAATACAATTTTTCTATATTTTAGTGTTGTATAATTTGGCAGAAGAACAGATGGAGAGAAGTATAACTCTTGGAATGTACTGAGACATAGCAACTTGAATTTGTATTTGTATTTATTCATGCATGAGACTTTTCTCTCTTCTCCAAAACTTATTATATACTCCTGTACAAATAATTTTATATAGCTATTTCACTTGTATATAGATTTATGTAACTGATGTAAGTTCTATCACCTTCATGAGATAGTAAATTTTTTTCGAGCAATGACTTGTACTGTCTTGTACCTCCAATTCACAATAAATGCTGATGACCAAGACATACATATTTTAGGGCCAGTCTGTTAAAGTATTATAGTTCACCTCTTGCCATTGCTAGTTTTATACTCCTGTTTACGGTCTTTTGTTTGTTTGCTTTTGTTAATATGAACCATCTGTGCCTCTCATCGTGTGTTTTTAAATAAGCTGCCTAATTATAGGGTTTTACATTTTTATATTTTACCCTCAAGCCTGCCGTTGAACATTTTTGTCAAAATTGAATGCCTGCCCTTTAAAAGGTCATTTCTGAGGTTTAAACCTGTTGGTTTCTGTTATTACAGCAAATCTCACTACAGAATGTTTGGTGTCGTACAATAACCACCCATTCACTGCTGTGTGCAATGAATACAAAAGTCAAAAGCCACTATTTCCTCTTAGTGGTGAAGATCAACTTTCAAATATATACACATTTTGTGCTTTCCCTTTTCACATTTTTCAAGCAGCTGGTAAGATAATGCTCCAAAAAAGTTTACAAAGGCAACCCTTTTTAACTAACTTTTTGAAAGGTAGTATTATTATATAGGAAGTGTCATAAAACAATGACAAATTTCACTAATACAGTCAATAAATTATTTCTCTAGCCACAATTTTCCTTGGCTTCATAGATTTAACAGCTAAATTATCTTTTATTTTTATTTCATACAAGAGAGCTGTGGTTATTCAGTGGAAAGAGAATATATGTTCTTTCTAAAAAGAATTGGAGATGGCCTAAAATATAAACATATTACCCAAGCAATGCACATATAAGTATAGGACAACAAAACAAATTTCAGGAGTAAAATGAAAAACTTGTAAAAATGAGAAGGGATTTTTTAACCAGGAATAGGAATTAGTTACAACAACTGTGTTTTAAACTTAACCCTAAACCTGGCATGGTGGCTCACGCCTGTAATCCCAGCACTTTGGGAGGCCAAGGCGGGTAGATCACCTGAGGTCAGGAATTCGAGATCAGCCCGGCCAACATGGTGAAGCCTTGTCTCTACTAAAAATACAAAAATTAGCCAGGCATGATGGCACGTGTCTATAGTCTCAGCTACTGAGGAGGCTGAGGCAGGAGGTTCACTTGAACCCGGGAGATGGAGGTTGCAGTGAGTTGAGGTCACACCATTGCACTCCAGCCTGGAAAACAGAGTGAAATGCCATCTCAGAAAAATAAAAACAAACAAATAACTAAACTTGACCCTAGGCTTCTAGGCAACCATGCTAGAAGGAGGTGGCTGTGGGGTTGGTAAAACTATTGTGCTTGCCAATTCTCATTTAGTCTTTTAAGAGGTACATACCACCATCTTTTCCTTGATATCTGCAGAATTCACAGAGTTCCTAAAAATAAATACTGGAATTGCTTTTTGGTGTTGAAAACCATGGCCAAATAGGAAGTACTGCTTTATCATGGAGAAATAAAGGAAGATACTCAGTAGTCCTGCAAATGATTTACTGCACCGATAAAGTCTCTAATTTTGGGAACTAGTAGTAAGAGTAATACTGATAATGTGAAACATAACAAGTGACTAGTATATTGGTCTGCATATTGTAAGAATGTTAAATATATCATTATGGACACTTGAAAGACAACCGTCTTAAGATAAGAGACAGGTATTTCAGTCACTATTACTTTTTTTAGTATATACTCTAGGCCGGGCGCGGTGGCTCAAGCCTGTAATCCTAGCACTTTGGGAGGCCGAGACGGGCGGATCGCGAGGTCAGGAGATTGAGACCATCCTGGCTAACACGGTGAAACCCCGTCTCTACTAAAAACTACAAAAAAAAAAAAAAAAAACTAGCCGGGCGAGGTGGCGGCGCCTGTAGTCCCAGCTACCTGGGAGGCTGAGGCGGGAGAATGGCATGAACCCGGGAGGCGGAGCTTGCAGTGAGCTGAGATCCGGCCACAGCACTCCAGCCTGGGTGACAGAGCGAGACTCCGTCTCAAAAAAAAAAAAAAAAAAAAAAAAAAAACTCTAAAAAGTGCAACTAAAAAATAACTCTACTATGTTTTTTATTTTGATACCTTAGAAATTACAAACATAAAAATATGCTTTTCTCTTTAAATTAGTTACCTTTGAAGGTTTAAAATGTAGGCAATGCTCCAAATACTATTAGGACATAAATATAGGAATTGGCATTAGAACAAGTTTACAAGAACATAGGGCTTAAGTTTTACCAAATGCCTGGCATCCCATGGTCATGTTTTTGTTTGTTTGTTTGTTTGTTTGTTTGTTTTTTATTATTAAAGGGATGTAATGGCCACATTATGATTTTGGAAGCCAGACAATCCTGGGTTTGAAACCTAAGTTTAGTACACATTGTCTAACCCAGGGCACATTATTACTTAACAGCTTGGTACCTCTGTTTCAGAGCCTGCAAAACAGGGTAACAACACAGATCTTGAAGACTTTTGTAAATGTAAAATTATTTGTGGAGCACCTCTTACAGACTCTTACACACAGTTGCCTTTTAAGAAACCTTATTTTTCTACGAACAATCCTTCTACAATCACACAAAATGTAACAGCAGAAGTACTTCTACTGAGTTACATTCTGGAGATTATTTTACTAATATTACCAGTGATAAAGGCAATACTAGCAGCAAGGAGAGGCTTCATTTTTTGTTACCACTATCAATGGAATTCCATTTTATTTTACAATTCCCTTGTTTACTCTCTATCTCAGCTTTAGCTTCCTCCACTTAACTGTCATTTCGACCTTTTTGCCATAACGCAATTATTAAAGAACAGGAGGTGAAAAGAAAACAAAAGCATGTACTCCTACAAGAAAGTCCAGCTGCCAGTAAGCCAAATATTTTCAGCAAATCAACATATTTTGAAGCAGTTACATTCTCAAAAATTAACCTTTTAGCTTATTTATTCATATTGCCAAATAACTCCCCAATAAACATTCTGATCATAACCTTTGCTTTCAAAGACTTGGTAAGAGTTAGAAACAAAGGGGATGGAAGGAATATTTGTATATATTTTGGTTTTAAAAATTGCTTTTCTACTTTGACACATCAAAGAGGTGTCATGAATTTACCCTGCTTTATTCAACAAAATCATGCATCTCCCACTCTAAAAATGTCTAATTAAAAAAAAAATTGTTATAAAGATGCTTGCAGAGAAAAGGCTATTCTGTGAATAACATATAATGTCAACATGTAATAATGGAGTCTGTTGAGGTTTCTCATGGACACATTTTATTTTAGAGGTAAAGAAAGCATTGTTCATGATCAATAATAATTTAAACTGTTTATGGTTATCTAACTATTTAAAAACATAAATTTATATATAAACTTGTTATATTAATAAAGAAATGTAAATATAAATAAAAATCAAAAACGTGAATTAAATATTATCAGAGCTATAAATCAATATATGAAAATTAACATTAATTTGTAAAGTCTATGATGCTTTGCTTTAGCCAAATTACCAGATTCAACATGTTTGTTACCAGGTGGTAGAACATTTTCTCTTAAGTTCAGTATAGCTATACAACTGCTTTGTATAATGATTTATTTTTTTCCACTACTTTACAAGATGCTTATTAGAGATATAAAGGGATACTTGGTAGGTAAATATAGTCTGGATATTTGTCCCTCTAAATCTCATGTTGAAATTTGATTGCCAGTGTTGGAGGTAGGGCCTACTGGGAGGTATTTGGGTCATGGGGGGCAGATCCCTCATGAAAGACTTGGTGCCATGGTAACGAGTGAGTTTTGCTCTGTTAGTTTTCTAGAGGGTAGATTGTTGAAGAGTCTGGCACCTCCCTCTCTTCTCTTTCCATCCTTCTCTCCCCATGTGATGTCTGCTCCCCATTGCCATGAGGGTATACATTCTGCCATGAGTATATGTTTCCTGAGGCCCTCACCATATGCAGATGTTGGTACCATCCTTCTTGTTCAGCCTTCAGAACTGTAAGCCATATAAACCTCTTTTCTTTATAAAATATCCAATCTCCAGCATTCCTTTATTGCAACACAAATGGACTAAGACAGTAGGCAATTGGACAGAAGAGTCTGGAGTTCAGGGAAGTGGTTTAAGCTAGAGTTATCAAGATTATAGTTGCATGAAATTTCATGATATTGCATGTGATCATGGTAGAAATGAGTATAGTAGGAGAAGAACAAGGTCCCATAGCCAAACATTCATGATAGAAATTGTGATAAAATAATTCTCCAAATCCACCAAAAGAAAAAAATACCTTTGTGTGTCTGGATCCTACTTTTTTATTCATCACTTATTCATGGGCTTATCTGTATCTATCTTCATAGAGTTTAGGGTTTTAAACTCTATGAAGAGGGAACAGAGTCTACCAAGTTGTCTCAGTGCGTAACAATGGGGAATGAAGAGGACAAAGCAAGACAATGTACAGAGTTGTCTCAGTGGGTAACAATGGGGAATGAAGAGGACAAAGCAAGACAATCTACAGAGTTGTCTCAGTGGGTAACAATGGGGAATGAAGAGGACAAGAGGAAATTGTGAGAGGCACTTTAGCTCCCACCATTTCTTAAAGTATACAGGATTCTATTTGCTTTAAAATACTAGAAAGCTAAAAAATATTTCATGTCAATAGTAGATTCTGGGCTCACCAGGGTGGCTCATGCCTGTAATCCAAGTACTTTGGAAGTCCAAGGCAGGAGGATTGTTTGAAGCCAGTTCAAGACCAGCCTAGGCAACATAGCAAGACTCTGCCTCTATACAAAAATAAATAGCCTAGCACAGTAGCATGCACCTGTAGTCCCAGCTACTCAGGAGGCTGAGGCAGGAGGATCACTTGAGCCCTGGAGGTTGAGGTTGCAGTGAGACATGACAGCATCACTACATTCTAGCCTAGGCAATAAAGAGAGACCTTGTCTCAAAAAAAAAAAAAAAAAAAAAAAAAAAAAAAAAAAATGAAGGCTGGGCACAGTGGCTTATGCCTGTAATCCCAGCACTTTGGGAGGCTGAGGCGGGCAGATCATGAGGTCAGGAAACTGAGACCATCTTGGCTAACATGGTGAAACCCCGTCTCTACTAAACATACAAAAAATTAGCTGGGCGTAGGGGCGGGTGCCTGTAGTCCCAGCTACTCGGGAGGCTGAGGCAGGAGAATGGTGTGAACCAGGGAGGTGGAGCTTGCAGTGAGTGGCGATCGCGCCACCGCACTCCAGACTGTGTGACAGAGTGAGACCCCATCTCAAAAAAGAAAAACAAAAATGTATAGTTCGCTGTGTCAAGAAATAGAAACATGCTTCAATTATCTTATGTAATGGGAAGTGTACCCTAAGGATATATGGCTACAGAAACCCAAGATACTCTGCTGTCCAGAAAGGCAAAACTGTTGTACCATGGCAGAATATTTACACCACTGTTCCGGTATTACCTTAATTTGGTTACTTACCAATTACATGCTTTGTTATTCCTGTTCATACAGCTAGAGACAGATCTGTAATCCTTTCCCCTCTTTGTAACTTCTGCTTAGGCAGAATTCTGCTTCCTCGGAACTTTGGCTTCTAGTCATAACTCAGGGTTCTACCTCTATCCCATGAGATCATTCAGCTTTACCCTCTCACCCTTATTAATCACTAATTATATCCCTATTTTCAAATTCAAATTCCCAACAGAGAATATGATAGACCTTGAATACCTTTCCACACCAGCCATTGCTTATGCTACTGGTACCTTCCCAGGGTCAATCAGCTAAATCAAGGGGGCTAGAACTCCATCATCTGCACAGGTTGGATTCTCCAACAATAGCTGTAGATAGGGAAGACTGACCTGAGAAGGGTCATAATTTGTTAGGCACCAGGGTTGACATCTATAACATAACAATAAATACAATTTATTCAACATATACCTTTGATGAGAATAAAAATAAAAGTCTGGGTTTTAAATAATTTACCAAAGGACAAGGATTACTCATGGCATAGCATCAGAGAATAGCTATGACAGTAACTACTTGCAAAATGTATTAATTTAGTCCAAATAATATCTGATCTCAGTGACGTTCATGTGTGTCATGCTGAACTATAATTTAAGAAGCAATTTATAAAAATCAATACAGTGTATGGGTAACTTCTTAATGAGTTCTGACATATTTTCTACTTCAACTGGAGGAGATTTAAGTACTTCATATCGCAGCCATATGGGATCACTAGGTCATGTTCAAATAACCAGAGAAATCACAACTGCCAAAAAAATAAAACTGATACACTGTAGGAATTTCACAAAAACATTTCATATTCATTCTTTTCATTGGAGTGGTTGAGGACAAACAAGAATAAATCAACTTTTTAGACATGGTAAAAAAATTAATTTATTTTATTTATTTATTTGTTTGTTTGTTTTTTGAGACGGAGTTTCACTTTGTCACTCAGGCTGGAGTGCAGTGGTGCAATCTCGGCTCACTGAAACCTCCACCTCCCAGGTTCAAGCTATTTCCCTGGCTCAGCCTCCTGAGTAGCTGGGATTACAGGTGCCCACCATCACATCTGGCTAATTTGTGTATTTTTAGTAGATACAGGGTTTCACCATGTTGGCCAGGCTGGTCTCGAACTCCTGACCTCAAGCGATTTGCCCATCTTGGCCTCCCAAATTGTTGGCAGTACAGGTGTGAGCCACCATGCCCAGCTAAAAATTTAATTTTTAACCAATATAAATGCTCTGGTTTAAAATTGCCAGCTGAAAAATTGAATGTGGAAGCTTTCAAATTAAATTTAATAAACACAAAATTTCCCATCCCTACCCTACTGCTTCCAGGACTTCTAAAATTTTCCTCGTCCTGCACATGGCATTCAGATGATGATTAAAATTTTAAAATAATTCAACCTCAAAATAAATCAGTTTGGGTCAATGTTTCCTTAAAGGTTCTATTTTGCATGGATGGTCATTAAGCACCCAGAATATAAAGTGGAGAGCATCAGAATCCCTACATAATAAAAAGTCTTCTCAGGCAGGTGGGAACTCCACATTTAATGAAGACCAGATTATTTCAATTCATTGTGAACACCAAGGCTCAGTGTTTGAAGCATTTTGATTTCATTCTCCTTCCCTAAGGAGTTAAATCATATTTGTTATTCATTGAATTCTGTGTACACATTCAATAAGAAACTTCTATCCTACTTAACATATATTTGTTCTATTCACATAGAAGACTGATCTATAGAATTTGGCATAATTAGCCAAGAGCCTGAAAAGAGATATAAGCAAATCAAAAGGAAAATTCAGAATGCCTTTGTCATGTGCGTGCAGGACCCATATCCTAGAGAAAGTGTAAGTTGTCTTTGATAAATGATACCATGCTGGCATGAGTTGTTACTACTATTTTTTTTTTTTTTTACCACTGCATTGAATAACAGGAATATCACTATATCCATTTCATTATAGTTTTATTGGCTTAAAGTATTTTTAACTGTGCAAAGAAACATAGTGTGATGGCACAGTCCCATCTAGGAAGACACGTTATACACCTATTCTTATGTTTGTGGTCCATTTTTAAAATCTATGTTTGGGGATAAATAAAAGGAAGCACATTAAATAAAAATAAGCACATTATTTGCTTATTACAGAACATACGGAACTTCTTATCCCAAAAATGTTATTCGAGTTGGAACTATGAAAAGTTTAAGGGTTTAGATGACTTCACAAATTGACCGCATTACAAGTTATTTAAAAGGTAATTAATTACTCCTAATCTTGAAGCATTACAAAGACAATATCATCAGCTATCCCCCCAAAATGTATATTTGTCATATATTGTCATTAACCAAAAGGAATCATTGTATCTTAATTGAAAAGAATGGTAATAATTTTCATTCTCAACTTTTATATGTTATCGATAGCAAAAATATATAACTTTCAGAAGTTTATTTAATTTTACCAGTGTCAAAGAAATCACCAGAGCAGCACAGCAATTTTTGTATATTCACATAAATTGAATTTAAAATCTAGATGAACTATGTTGCTAAATCAGCAAGCATGTTTCAAAACAAAATGGAAATAAAATTCATAGTTCTCTGCAGAGGAAATGGTCTTCTGAAAGACAAATATTAAACTTAAGTGGTGGTAAAAAAAAAAAAAATGTGCTCCGCATTATTTCTGTTTTAAACTTTGTATCTCAGTTGCTTTACAATGCTTTAAATTAAAACAAATGGGAAGATAAATATTCTTCCATATTCAGGCAAAGTAGTCTTTTTATTGTTATCCAACAATGGCCTTTAGAATCATTACTCCTACTACCTGTGTAGTATAATGGAGAAGAGGTAAATACTAATTACGTAACATAAAATTAGACAAGAAAGCATTCTCTTTGTAAATTCTCCACAGAAAATACAAACTAGATGCATGTAGATGGAATCTAGTCTTCAACCTTGATTGTTGGCCCACTTGAATTTTCTTTTTATAAATTGAATTAATCATAAACATTCAAAAATTTAGAGATTTCACAGAAAAATACAGATTTTCAGATTTGCTAAAAAATACAATACCAGTGTTTAATATTCAAATGGTAGCATTTTAAAGGAGCTGAGTAGTTGTCCCTTTAGGTAGATTTTACCCTCCTCAGGTACTCCATAAGCCCCACCACACCTTATTGTTCAAACACATTAACTGCCTAGACCTATATTCCTATGGGGTTGTAACTTTATTTGGTAATCAATACCTAATTACTATACATAGCAGACCAATTAGTTCAATAGCAGGCCAATTAGTTCAATTCCCTAGAGACATATATTATAATAAACAATATTTCAGCAGCAAATAAAATAACTCAACTAGGATTAATTTAAACAATATAGATATTTATTATTTTGCATGTCAAGATGTTCTAAACTCAAGTTTCTTAGGTTGACCCATTCAGCAGCTAAATGATACCTCAGGCACCCAGAATCTCAGCTTTCTGCTCTGCCATCCTGCGAGTATTGCCTTGGTTCCTCTGGCAACCTTCTTCCATCATCTGAATTGAACAGCGTGGTTCCTGGCATCCCAACTGCCAACAAAGTCCGGTGTGATAAAAGGAAGGGTCTCCTCTTTTGTATCATCCTTCATCATTGAGTAAATATTTCCCAAAATGTCCCCAGAAGAATTTCCCTCATTTCTCACTTTCACCTCCTATGCGTGAAATGGAAGACCAACCTCCCCTGAAGCATATGGCTGTTGTATTAGTCAGTGTTCTCCAGAGAAACAGAACTGATAGGATGCGTGTATAGATACACATCGACAGAGATTTATTTTAAGGAATTGGCTTATGAGGTTTTGGAGTCTGGCAAGTCCAAAATCTGCAGGGTGGGCTGGCAGGGTGGAGACCCAAGAAGAGCTAATGCTGCAGTTCAAGGTCTCAAGTCATCTGCTGACAGAATAACCTCTCACTGAGAGGAGGTCAGTCTTTTGTTCTATTCGTGAATTCAACAGATTGGATGAGACTCACCCATATTATGGGGGCAATCTGCTTTACTCAAATTCTAGTGATTGAAATATTAATCTCATCCAAAAACACTCTCACAGAAACATCCAGAATAATGCTTGGTCACATTTCTGGACACCATGGCCCAGCCATGTTGACATCTAAAATTAACCACTACACTACACAAGATTTCAACAATCATAGAAGAAATAGAGGAGTGGCTACAGGAGGCCAAAGGTGATTTATCCTAAAAGATACATCCATTGGTTATATTGTTTAAATTTGAAAGCTTAATGAGAATACTCAAGTAGAAAGAAAATGCTACGCTCTTAAATAAAGCTTAGATAAATCAAAGTTGACACTGGCATAAGGCTCCTGATGAAGAGGTGATTTAGGCCATCTGCCCAACTTGGGATGCTAACGTGTCTTCAAAAACAACTCTTTGAATCTTCTGTTATAATATGGAGGTTGATTCATTGCCCATTTCATAAAATCATCCTTCAAACACAATGAAAATTAAGTGACAGTGCATTTCATCATTTGCTAGCACCACCAGAAAATTTAGATTCAGTTTTATTCAGTGATCACATTCACTCTAGTTGCTGTATTACCCTACAAAGAGCATTTGAGAGGCAGGATGGCATAGTAGTTAAAAGTACAGATTCTGAAACCAAATCGCTGGGAATTTGATTCCAGTTTGCACTTAACAAATGTGTAAGCCTGAGAAAGTTATTTGGCCTCTTTGTGCTTCCATTTTCTCGTAAAAATGTTGTGTATTAATGTAAATAAGTGAACACAGAGACGTTTAGAATAGAGACTGACACTTTTGTATAAAATGTGTTTCATACTATCTCCCTTATAGAATTTTTACTTCGTAAATTGGGCTGTGCTCATTATTTAAAGCAACATCACAATCTTTTAGAAGAGGAAGGGAAAACATTAACTAGTCTCTCTAGAGACTGAACACTCATTTTTCTTTGGGTGTAGAGAGAAGAGAGCTGTCTTAAGACGAAAAGGGCAGTATACACAGGAAAGTGAAGTAACTGCCTTCAGAGAGCAAAGGGAGCAAGTTTTTAAGAGGAGAAGAAGCTGCAGGCAATTGATGTGGGAGATAAAACAATCCTTTGGTTCCAAAGATGGATTAAAAATAAAGAATGGTTTTAGCACCCAAATGGCAAAGAAACTGAAAATGATATCTTAAAATTATGCATTCATTATTTATTGCTGCACAACATTACAACAAACTTCATGCCTGTAACAATATACTTTTATTATCTCACAATTTCTGCAGGCCAGGAGTACAGGAACGACTTGGCTGGTCCCTCTGCTGCAGAATCTCACAGGGCTTCAAGACAGGTGTCAACCAGGGCTGCAGAATCATCTGAAGCTCAAGAGGGAAATGATTCCTTTCTCAGCTCATGTGATTGTGGGCAACATTTTAGTTCCTTGTGCTACCACAGTGAGGGCCTTAGTTTCTTGTTAGTTGTCTGCTAGAGGTTGCTGTCCCCTTGCCATGTGGCCTTCTCTGCAAGGCAGCTCACAATATGGTATCTTGCTTCTTCAAAGCCAGTAAAGGAGAGAATCTGAAAGCCCTAGCAAGATAAGAGCTACAATCTTATGTAAGCACTTGCCTATAATCACATATGTCTTATCACTTTTGCCATATTCTGTTGGTTAGAGGTCATGAGTCCTGATCATACTCAAGAGGAAAGATTTACATAGAGCATGAATACCAGAAGATAGGGATCATGGGACACCATAGAGCCTATCTGCCTCAAATTTCTGAAACTTTCTTCTTTCCAACAATTCAACTACATAAGGGTCATGTTGCCTTTTCTTCTTGGCCACCAGGAAACCCAGAGTCAAAATTCTGATTCAGCTTTAGTGATGGATATAAGGGCAATTAGTCTGTATATCTACAGTGAAAATATCCCCCTGATATTGACCTTTCTTATAAACAGATATTTACTGTACTGTTGTCATTAATGTATACTCTTTTTATCCATTTATTTTAAAATATGTTTATATAATTTTGTAAATATTCTGTAGCACTAAGTTATGGAATAAATAAGTATACCAAGGGTACTGGTAAAAAGAGTAGATCAGCTTTGGAAAGTTGTGAAATCACAATGCTGCATCAGCTTTTTTGGTTTTCTCCACTGGTATTCCAGGTATCCCCTAGGTGAAAACAGGCTTCCACCCCTCATCTTGATGTCACTACTGATAACCCTATTAAAGCACAAATCATCCCATTCAGTTACTGTATTAAATCAGTAAAATTTTCATTTAATCAACAAAAATTGCCCTTTCTATTTGACTTATAAAAGTGCTCTCCTAACACCTAAGCTAAGAAAATTAATGTCAAAAATATGATGCTATCACAATTTAGAATTCATATGAAAAGTGCTTCAGTTTGTAGTATGCATGCTATAAATATGTGCATAAAGCAATAGGGGAAGGGAAATGACACTGCTTTAGATAAATATTACTTTGAACCAACTTCCAAGACATATGAAACATTTTAGAAGAATTTCCTAATTTTTATAAAAAAATATTGGTATATCATCTTTTAAAGCACATTTGTGTTAACTGTATCAAGCATATTTTTACCTAATGCTCTCCATGTGTTTTATTAAAATCATAAGACAAGGTCGGGCATGGTGGCTCACGCCTGTAATCCCAGCACTTCGGGAGGCCGAGGCGCATGGATCACGAGGTCAGGAGATCAAGACCATCCTGGCTAACTCAGTGAAACCCTGTCTCTACTAAAAATACAAAAACTTAGCTGGGCGTGGTGGCAGGCACCTGTAGTCCCAGCTGCTCGGGAGGCTGAAGCAGGAGAATGGCATGAACCCAGGAGGCAGAACTTGCAGTGAGCTGAGATCGCATCACTGCACTCCAGCCTGGGTAACAGAGTGAGACTCCATCTTAAAAAAAAAAAAAAAATCGTAAGACTAAAACACAAGAATAATTAATATTCTTCAAGTCACCTATAATTTTTCTGTCAACTCTTTTCAGCAGTTTTTGTTTCCTAGTGAATGAATAATAATTTCATGCAACAAGAAAATGAGAAAAATTTAAAGATATACTTTCATCCTGTATTTTTCTCACCTTTCTAAAAAAATTAATGCACTAATTCTTTTCTGCTGTTAACTTTACTTACTCATAGAATTAAATTATACTCCTTGACGTTCAGTGTAAGTGAGAGCTGTGTTTGATCATGGTGATTATAATCTTCTCTGCGGAGATTAAATTATTCAGTTGTATGGGTTGTTTAGCCTTGTTTTACACCAAGGAAGATTGAGGACGATTAAAATTCTTTCATTTTTTGGTAAATGACAGTTTCTTAATAGTCAACAACCCAGTTCCTAAGGCCACATCTTCCCCATGTGACGTAAGCACTCTAATTTATAATAGGGTAAGCTGGTCTAACACTCAGTAGTATGCAGGGAATGTTCTTTAGAGTGTCCCTGTAATTTTAAGAGGGAAGAGTTATGTGGATGATAAATCTAGATTTCTTTTAAAGAGGAAAAAGGACATCACAATGCTGTCTCAGAGGACCAGGGACAGTGTGGGGAAGGAGGGATGGTCTACAATAGACCCAGACATGCCTGCTTGGGAAAGTTAATCTCTCTGCCTGCACTTCACATGGGACTATTTGTCAGCAGATTGCTTTCTGTACATTATAACTCTCATATTCAGGAAGAAGGGAATTGGCCAAACCAGTAATATAAATGCATTGTATGCTCTACCCTCCCTCTTTATGATTAATTCTACCAGTGGTACAAATTTGCATGAATGAATGTCAGTGTGTTTTCTGCCCTGAACATTTCCTAGTGGCTTCAGTTCAGCCCTGCTGACATTTATTACAAATAATAGCTAAATATTCCTGATTTAATAGCTGCAGTAGCCCCACATCTGAAGGTGATGTCTGTAATAAAAGCAGACAAGATGAGCTTATAACAAATACTAATCAGATTGTGTTTGCACACAAAATGGATAAGCCTCACAGATATACCCACAAAATGTAATGGTTGTTTTTTAAATGCAGCTGCTTGAAGTCACAGTTCAAGAACATATTGGTTGCTTTATTTCCTTTTCATTTCTCTTCTTTCTTCATCTCCTTAAAGTACTCAAGGCCTCTGCACACGATCAAGATTGAATATTATCCCCTTTTTTATCTGGAAAAATGGGACACTAAACACAGAAGACTGGCTATGTCCTTTTATTCATCTTTTGTTGCTCCTTCTAAACAAAGGGCATTGTCCCCTGATAAATTCCATTTGCTGCCTCTTATTCAAAGGTAGTTTACACACCAGCTACGGCGATTCTCACACAATGCAGTTACTGGCAAAGATACAAATAACTTTCAAAGTTCTCTAAACCTGTTGACCCAGGTGTCCCTTCTGAAAGATATAAACTAGCCTCTCACACCTCTTACAATTGATAAAGGAGACTATAAAACCTGAGATTACAAAAAGATGGCACACAGTGCCTACTAAAGGCAGGTTTTTAAAGCCTTTGAGAATAAAAGGTTCTTTTCTCTTTATCCTACCCAAACTTCACAAGCCTCCATATAAAATTTGAAGAAGGTCAAATTAGCATTGTCTTTACCTTGACATTTAAACACTTAAGAATTTTACTTTCTTGGCATTAATTGTGAATAGCGTTATGAAAATACAACTCTTAATATGTTTCCAGTTTTTTTCCGGAGTACACTGTGCAAAAAATTGTAATTAGAGGTGATTAGAGGTGATTACAGACACTGAATTTTTTCAAAAAGTATTCCATTGAAACTATTTGATTGGCAGACATTCCCTGAGATGCATAAACTATTTGACACTTTAGAGTAAAAGTCTTAATCACAAATTGTGTTAAAATCTTTCACCGTATGAACCAAAAACAAAACAAAACAAAACCCCAAAAACATAACTTGAAGTTTAAGCATCATGGACTCAGGCAGGGGCTAGGACTAGACTATTTTTCTGGATGCCCAACATCATATCCTACTCACAAACCCACCTTAGAAAGCCCCAACTCATAGCTTCTAACTTGTTCCATCCTCTTATCCTCCTCTGATCAGCCCAATAGGCCATAAAGGCAGTGAATAGGAGTCTTAGGGCCACTGTGGCTTCTTCTCAAACTCTAACTTTGCACTTCTACCACTAATACCTGCGTACCTGAGTATCCAACAATGGTTCCATGTGAATCAAAATAACAGAAAGATTCAACGTAAATTCTATTATTTTGATATCGAGAAAGAAATTTAAACTACCTACCTTATCACCTTGCTTGACGTAATCTCTCAATCAGATTTTATTTATTCATTGTGACCTTGAAAGGAAGTAGAAAATTAGTTATAATGTATTCACATTGACCAGGAATTTCCACATGAATCACAGATTTAAAGAATGTTAGACCTAGGAAAAAGTTACAGAGATTATTGTCCTTCTACAGATGAAGACACTGAAGCCCAGGAATTTGAAGTGACTTGCCAAAAGTCACATCATGAACTGGGTCATAGTTTTTACTGTACTCCCTGTTTTAAGCCCTGGAAAAGTGCTTCCTCCATTATACTACTCCCCATTCAACTCATCTTACTTGTTCTCCTGTGGTTCATGAGAACAAATCATTGTTCCTTGCTTCGCCTGTCCTGAGCTGCAAAGTTTAATCAATGGGTTTTCTGGATTCTCAATCTATTAGATGCATTTGGCCAAACATATGTCCTGTGTATTGTTTGTTTATGAGTTAATGTGGTTGGGGATAAACGTGATGGTGCCATTGGTTTTTAGTATATCCCTTTTCCCTGTGAATAAGAAATCTTACTCAGAACGAAAATAGAATGACTTTACGCACATTTCTTCATTGCTAATTGGGACCTTTCCATGGCTAATCATTAGTAGTCAGGCATCTTGGTTGCCAGACTTCGTATCCTTGCACTATTTTTCTCCCACTTTCTTCTCTAACAATTCTGCTCCTTCCAGAGATCCAGTTCATATGTTTAGTACGCTGTGTTCAGATTTCCCTGTCTTCCACCACTGGCTTTCACATATATTCAATTTCACCTAAATGTTTATTATAGTTCTAGGTGCATCTTATATAAATCTGTTTTAGCATCTGTACCCTTCCTATGCCCTGGGCTGGAAATACCATTACCCTAGACTATTTCTGTTTTATTCAGATATTGTCTCTTTTTTGAACCTTTTCCTAAATACCAAGCCATGTGCACTTTCTTTCTACCTAAACACTTAATGTTCTTCTTGTCACTTACGTTTTCATAGCATTTATATAGTGGCCTCCCTGTATTACAGTTATGTGCACCGGGTGCTCTAGACCATGTATTTTATAATCCATCTTTTTTTTTTTTTTTTTTGAGACGGAGTCTCGCTCTGTCGCCCAGGCTGGAGTGCAGTGGCCGGATCTCAGCTCGCTGCAAGCTCCGCCTCCCGGGTTTACGCCATTCTCCTGCCTCAGCCTCCCGAGTAGCTGGGACTACAGGCGCCCGCCACCTCGCCCGGCTAGTTTTTTGTATTTTTTACTAGAGACGGGGGTTTCACCATATTAGCCAGGATGGTCTCGATCTCCTGACCTCGTGATCCGCCCGTCTCGGCCTCCCAAAGTGCTGGGATTACAGGCTTGAGCCACCGCGCCCGGCCTATAATTCATCTTTATACTGCACACCACACAGAACAGAGCCTTACTCTTCATTGGAAAAAAATAATTATAGAGATAGGTAGATAATTAATATTACCCAGAAGTCCTATATTGTAACCCTTCTCAAAAATATTTATTGTGTCATAAAACAATACATATTTGTAGCTCCATGTTAACTGAAAAGAAGCACAAAATACTTCAATGTCCTAAGAGCTGTATGAAAACGGAATGGAAAGCACAGTTAATTTTATACTCCAGCACACACTTTATCTAGCAGAAGTGGTGTGCCTAAAACCAGAAGGCTAATTGAGGGAAGCAGGAACCATAGGCAGGCAACCTAAGGACTGATCCAGCCAAGGAGCACATGCAGTTGTGGTTTATATCAACAAGAAGCAATGGTGTGGTAGATAGTCATCTTGAGGTACTGCTTTTGTTGAATACACACATCAGACTCAGCTAGAAGGCCAATACACCATCCATTGCACCACAGAGCTGGCATAGAGGTGCTTTCTGATCTGAGGTACCCTCAGCTGAGAGTGGACCAAAAAGGGAACCAAGCCCCAACTCTCCCTCCAAACATCACTAGCTGGATGGTTCCAAAGAAGCCAGGAGGGCAAGTAGTAAGGAAGGACAAGCATTTCGATGCTTCTAGTATCTATACCTAGTATATATAAACATATATCTATAAGCAAGGTCAGAATCGAGCATGTATAAACAAGGTAAGAATTCTAGAAAAATTCTAAGGAGCTGAGATTATTCCAGCAAAAGAATCGAAAAACTCACACCGCAACAATGTCTAAAGTCTAGGTTATAAAAATCATGTACCCTTGCAACAGATCAAATTTCAATAGGCAAGTGACAGAGGAAAGAATATTGCTGTGAGCCAAAATGAAAAGTTGTTCAACCAGGGCTCAGAAGCAAGTTGTATTGGGCATGGAGTCTGTCTTCATTCTCAGTGTTTTCCTTAGTTGGGCGTGATAGAAAGGCAGGTGCTACAGAAGACACATTAACTCTTACACCCTCTGTAGAATCAGTTATTACCCTCATATTTAGTCAAGAAACTACTGACTAGGGCCACAAACAATGCACAGGACTTTTTTTTTTTTTTTTTTTTTTTGAGGCGGAGTCTCGCTCTGTCACCCAGACTGGAGTGCAGTGGCCAGATCTCAGCTCACTGCAAGCTCCACCTCCCGGGTTTACGCCATTCTCCTGCCTCAGCTTCCCGAGTAGCTGGGACTACAGGCGCCCGCCACCTCGCCCGGCTAGTTTTTGTATTTTTAGTAGAGACGGGGTTTCACCGTGTTAGCCAGGATGGTCTCGATCTCCTGACCTCGTGATCCGCCCGTCTCAGCCTCCCAAAGTGCTGGGATTACAGGCTTGAGCCACCGCGCCCGGCCTGCAAAGGACTTTTTAAGAGGCAGCTCACCATACTATAAAGGAGTCATCCAAGCCCTTGCTTCTCAAACTTTAGTATGCTTGTGAATCCCCTGGAGACATGATTATATTGCTGATTCTGATTCAGTAGGGGCTAAAAGGGACCTGAAATTCTGCACTTCTGGCAAGCACCCATGCTACATGCTGGTTTGCAGGCCAAAATTTCAGTCAGGAGGTCCTAAACAACCTAAACTGGAGCCTGGCATACAGAACAGTCATATTTTAAAATCACCACCTAATAATTAAATTAAGTAATATACATATGTTTTATACATACGGTATAATGTAAATGTTACATTATCTGCAAAAACATGTTATACACTTCGGACCTCAGGCTTTATATCATTACATTCCCTTGCCACCACATAACAAAAAATTTTGATTCATTTGTTTTCCTTATTTATCTCTTGCCTCTGTCTGCTTATATTCTTCTTAATAGGTTCCAAATGAGAAATGTTCACTTCACAGATTTTAATTACCTGAAGTCTTTTTTTCCTTATTGATTACCAAGAGCAAAGTAGCATTTTGTGTTAACCTTTCAAAATGTCCAATTTAATTTATGAATACAATATTTTTTCAGCTCAGTATATATAGATGATGCATATTGTTTCATACTGCCTTCATGAAAAGACCATTTTAATTTTAATTACTCCACAGAAATGTGCCTGGGATGGAGAATTCTGAGAGTTCATGAACAGAACTGCCCAACAATTTGTTGGAAGAGTTCATGGCATCTACAAAGCAATTGTATCTGTGGTAGATGAGGCATTCTCTCAACTGCTGGGAAAAGTTGTTTTGACATCACATTAGGATTAAATCAGTTATGCAGTGTTCCAAAATGGCTCACTTTATTTTGTTTTTGTTTGTTTGTTTGTTTTTTGAGATGGAGTACCACTCTGTCACCCAGGCTGGAGTGCAGTGGGCAACCTCAGCTCGGGGCAATCTCCACCTCCCAGATTCAAGCGATTCTCCTGCCTCAGCCTCCCGAGTAGCTGGGACTACAGGCATGTGCCACCATGCCTGGCTTATTTTTTGTATTTTTAGTAGAGATGGGGCTTCATTGTGTCAGCCAGGATGGTCTCGATCTCCTGACCTTGTGATCCGCCCATCTCGGCCTATTTTGTATTTTTGAAATCAAAAGCCTGATATTTTAGATTCCTACAAGTGGACTAAACATTGGCATTAGTCCTAGAAACATCTCAGTAGGAGAAAGAGGGCTGCCAGTGGTGAGGTGATCCTGAGGCATTTGAATTCAGGGCTTCCATTATCCCAAACGTGGTGGCTATTCTGGTAAACATCAAGGTCACACAACCAACACTGCTTGAGTGCAGTCACTTCTCTGATGCCTTCAGCAAGTGTTTGCTCCCTTTTGCATTTTCTGGGCTTTAAAATTCACACAGCAACTCTATCCCCCCAATCCAATCAGAAGGCTTTCAAGCAAGCCATTCTGCAAAACACAAAATCAGGGGGAAAAGAAGCTAAATCAAACTCAAATAAAAAGCAGTGATAGAAAACTTCAACAAAGTCCACACAGGGAATCAAGCCTGCTTTTAAACAAAAATATTGACATAGCAATTTAAAATAAATACCAGCTTCATATGCTGAACACTTTATTATTGGCTCACAGGACTGCAAATGTAAGGAACATATTCTTCTCTGAAACATTGCCAAAGGCAAACGTCTTAAAAGCCAAACATTGTGACATGTTCTTAAGTAGCTTGCCATCATGTCGATTGTTTCATTTGGTATAACATAATGCCTGCATGTTCATTAAGCCTACATTTTGCAATTAAGGTACACATGTTTTACTTCTCCAAATGTCTGAAAGCCAGGTGGAACAAGTCAATCGCTCTGGTGACATTGAGCATTTCTACAACAATGTTGAATCCTAGTTTAGTATTTTGTGTAGTCTCCTTATTATATAGGAAAACAGAATTGCCAATATGTCCTTTTGTGTAAAGCTGTAAAAGCTCAGAAGATCTTAGCAAATACTGGCTATGTCACTGCTAAGGTACATGAAGCAGATGTCTACAATTAGCCTGTTAAAAAGTTTCATTGTAAAAGACCCTTCAAATAAAGCACTGCTGCCGGTAATTGTACATTAATTGGCTTCATTTCTCTCTGAAGGTCTAGCAGATCACAGCCCTATGATTTGCTGCCTACCAAAGCATACTATGCTAAAAATATGTGTTGTTTTCTTGTCTTTAAGTAAAATGCCTATAGAAGTAAATCTGGTAGATTCTATGCTGATAATTAATATTTCCTCAGATTTTTAAAAGTAAAATAAAAATGATTTCATTACAACTTAGGATGAGTAATACCTAACAATAAGAGCATAAACCAAGTAAAAGGCTGACCCACAGCTAAAATGGTAAGTTTCAGTTCATTGACAATGATAACACGAGCACTTGAGCAACTGACATGTTAGATGTCAAGTATCTAAACAAAATATGGGTTTTACAAATAGATCGCAGCAAGGCTAGAGTTGTGTGACCTCCTCCAATCTACCTCTCTAGGTAGAGCACAGTATAACTCTCAGGGTAATGTCAGAAAGAGCTAATTAGCTGAAAGCTACATCTCAGGTTAAAGGGCAATGGGAAGTCAAAACAAGGATTGCTTCAAAATCGCTCACCCTATGTCGACTGGACAGGAATTTGTGAAGATTGCTTAAAGTGCAAAAGCTCTTTCTGATATTTCTGACAGTTAAAGTACCCTAAATTGGAACACACTCCTGTATAACAGAATCAGGAAGAAAACAATTGCAGGGTAGTGTTAATGGTTATGGGGAAGGTTAGACTTTGCTGTAAATGCCCAGGCAACTTAGTGAAGTATTTTTTTTAAAGACTTTGAAAACATTAGATAAACATGATGTAGGAAGTCTTCCATGTTTAACCACTCGTTACACACCGTACCCAGTGTCTCATATTTAACTACACTCAGATCAGCAGCCATTCACTGTTTCCCTTTTGTTTTTGGAAAAGGTTTGAAAGAACACTGATTATTTATTATTTATTCTACATAGCAGAAAGGGGGGGAATAGAGATGAGAAAGAACTGAACAACTTCAGGAGTTTATCATTTACCTCCCAGGACAGTAGAGTTAAAAGAGCACTGGAATAGGAATCTGGTAATCCTTCAGTTACTAACTAGTGTACATTGTGTACAACCCACTTAATCCTTATTTGATTTACTTTCTTCCTATGTAAACTGAAGAAGCTTATCTACATCTAGTTTTGAATTCCTTACAGTTACTATAAAATTCTCACTTCTGCATTTTTTAAGTGTTTATAAATACCATAATTCTTTTTCCTCTGTATTGGGTCATCACTGACAAAAGGAAATTTATAGTCAAACTCCCTAAATCTTCTGAATGTACCATTTATTCAGAAATTTTCAACTATAAGCATGAGTAAGAATCAATAAAAAGTAATTTTGGAGTTTCAGTACATCTAAGAAATGCAAAAGAAAACAATGGCCTTGGAACACTAGAGTATTTTGCAACTGTCAAAACCATCCCATATATTAGATGAAGTCCCCATACCATGAGGTCTTCAAAAATGGTCAAAGCTTGAGAAGGCTTTGAAAGAGCTGAAGAGAATATCCAAAGTGATTCAACTAAAACTTTAGAGTAATTCATATTAGAACCACATAGTTGAGGGCCTAATTTATGGCAAAGCCCCTTAACCTGTATCTCAAGTATGAGCCTACAGGGTAGAAAGCCCTGTCCAAGATGCTGTGTGAAAAGAAAGATGAACAAACTGTGGAGCCTGCCAGTAGGAGATGACTGTTTTATAAAACAAAACCTTCAGTGCAAGAACGGCTTGCATACCATAGTCAGTCACCTTGAGGCAAGTAGTTAAGAGATTAGAGAGACGTGGGTAAAACGAACACAGTGAATCACATCAGCTTTCTATAAGCGATAACTCAGATAGTCTGAGTAGGAAAACCATCAACCCATTTCAGATGAAACTCAGACAATTTGGTCAGGGTGTAAAACCAAAAACTACTGTTCAGTTAATTTAACAGACACCTCATTTCATATGTTTTGCTCCTACCAAGCATCATCTAGAAGGTGGGACTTAGTTTATTTGTTTTAAAATAATGAGTTAGATCAGACAGATAGGAAAACAAGAACAAAAACAAATAACCAAGCTGAATACAGAAATCACATAAACTGTAAAGTAAAGTAAAGGAGAAAAAAGGAACACGAGAAGATTGAATTAGATGATTCCTAAAGGTCCTTTTCCATTAAAAAAAAAATCCCTTGATTATATATTTAGAAATCAATAATTAGTGAAAAAGAATTCAGACTATCTAAACACCACAGATAAATCCAGGTTTGCACATGCAATAATGTCTTTGAGAACACTTTTATTCAGAGTTCTATTTAAATTATTTCCATTCAAAAATTATAAGTACTTACATCCTAAATTCAGTCAGGTTTGAAGATGAGTAATTTGTAGCAGTCTCCACTTGAATCTTTTACATGAACAACACATGCTTACTTCCACAAACTGACATTTCTTTCCTGGGATTACTTAGGTTACTTTACTAAAACCATTCAAAACGTAATGCTATCTTTAGGCCAGTTACATTATTTTATCACCTTTGGTACTGTCTTTGGAAAATTATCTTAATCCATATATTGGACCCAAAATTTCCTTTTTTCACATGATACATGGTGGGTAGGTGTCAGGAAAGGATTGCTCTAAGAAATACAAATGGAAGCAGACATTGTTTGCACCTTATAATTAAGGTTACATTTTGAAAGGTGAATTACCTTTAAATATCTCTAGATATAGCCCCTTATGTCAAAACCCTACATTTCTGTTAACTTAGCATTGTTCAGCTGTCTAACCAAGAAGTGAAATGAAGATCAACCTTTCTCTGCCATCCAATTCTAGAAGTTTATATTGTAATTTGGCAAAATTGTAGCTGAAATGCTCCAATGCTGGATGCTAAAATAGTATTTCTTATGGGTTTATTATGAGGCAAAGTCAGCAGGAACACTGCAAGATTATTTTGAACTAAACTAAAACCTAATTTCTGTGAATTATATTCATTGATGCTAACTTGGGTTTTTCATGGCAAAATATCACTACTGTTTCTATATGCTGCTTATATACAGTTACGTTTTACTGAACACACAATATAAAATATTTTGAATAATATATAAATCCCAGTACCTTTAGAAGAAATCGTTATGAAACATAATTTGATTCTCCAAAAACATCCACTAAAAAGAACGTTTAGCACCGTGCATGTAAAATCTTATTATCATTATTGCAAATACTGTACTTAACATAGTAGGTATTCCAAATCATAGAATTTTAGAACGGAAAAATACCTTAGAGATCATATAGTCCGGAATAGCAAAGACACAGCCCACACTCCCTGCCATTCATCTTTCCTAAACCCAAGGCAGACAGCACCAATCAATTTCAACTCTCTCTTCTGCTGCGCCTAGCTGTGGCCTCAAATGTTTATCCATACAGCACTCTGGGCTGCCCCTGCCAATTAGCCACCATTGGCACAGAAGATGAAATATATCTGCTTACTGTACTCCAGTGTAGCATCCTCAATATACAAATAAAGAAACTGAAGTAATAAGAATATAAGTAATTCCCATCTTACTATTCCATTAGTTTTGCAGTAGAGCCAGAATTAAAACAGATTTTAAGCTTCTGTGTAGCTGCATCTTGTTGCCTTAAAGAACATTTTTTAATAGTAAGAGACAGGCGACTTTAAATTAGAATTTTTTAATTTAAAAAACTCATTGCCTTATTTTCATTGCATTGCAGCTGCTGATTCTCATATACATAATATGTTGTTATTTTTTCTTCTGCCATTTTTTGTAAGCCAAAAATATTTCCTGAGAAAAGAATATTTGTACTCCATGTTTTAAATACATATATATTATTGAAGAAGTTACAGTTTCTGACAAATAAACTTTAAGAATTCATAAGGTCAGTCTGTCCTGGAAACAGCTTTTCTTATCTTACACATCTCAGGTTTTTCTTTCTACTGACCAAAAATTTCTGGGCCTATCCACCTCCACATGAGGATATTCTGATTTGTTATGCCTGAAAAGTCTATAACCCACCTTTATGCTACATCAGTCACTTTATCCTCACTCAGGCAGAGCTGTAATTCTCTTCCAAAGACTTTGGTTTGGTGCCAGCGAGGTGGCACTTGGGCTCTGGCTACCATTTTCTTCCCATATGTCCTTTTCCACCTTCCTATTCTGCTCCCCAAACATGACACTACTCTAGCCTCTATAGTTTTTAAGCAAGGGAAGAAATTGTTTGCTTCCCTTACCATCAGTCATCCATCCATTCAAGAAATATTTACCCTGTACCTATTCTGTGCCAGGTGCTGTTCTAGGTGCTAGGATTCAACAGTCAACAAAGTAAAAAACCTGACATCAACTCAGCAAGTTTACATTCTCATCTACATTTTAGCAAGTAAATATACAGCAAGTCAAATGTTGATTAGGGCTTGGGGAAAAATAAAAAGGTCTGGTGTGCAGGGACTGATGGATGAGTCTCTTCTATGTAGGTTGATCAGGGAAGACCTTACAGAAAGCCTCATATTTTATCAGAGACTTCTCTGATCAAATAAAGTTCAAAAAAAAAAAGGAAAGAAAAAGTAAAACAAAACCCCCAAACCAGGCTGTTTATATCTGGGTAAACAGCCTCCAGGCAAAGAAGTTAATACTATATTAAAAGCCATGAGGCCGGGCGCGGTGGCTCAAGCCTGTAATCCCAGCACTTTGGGAGGCCGAGACGGGCGGATCATGAGGTCAGCAGATCGAGACCATCCTGGCTAACACCGTGAAACCCCGTCTCTACTAAAAATACAAAAAAAAAAAAAAAAAAAAAAAACTAGCCGGGCGAGGTGGCGGGCGCCTGTAGTCCCAGCTACTCGGGAGGCTGAGGCAGGGAGAATGGCGTAAACCCGGGAGGCGGAGCTTGCAGTGAGCTGAGATCCGGCCACTGCACTCCAGCCTGGGCGACAGAGCGAGACTCCGTCTCAAAAAAAAAAAAAAAAAAAAAAAAGCCATGAGAATGAAAGAACAATAGGAAACTGCACTCTAAACTTTAAAGGTCAGGACAGTGGGGAGAGACTAAGGGGAACTCTCCAGTGATGGAGGTGACCAAGATGAACTGGCATCCTAGAAATCAGTTAAACAGAGTCTTTGAAGAATGACGACATGCTTAACTATGTGAAATGATACTGAGAGGTGGAGTAAGACAAGAACAGAGAATTGACCATTCCATTTATTCACATGAAAGTCAGGCATTCTTTACTTTTTCTTTTTTTTTTTCTTTTCTTTTTTTTTTTTTTTTTTTTTAGATGGAGTTTTGCTCTTGTTGCCCAGGCTGGAGTGCAATGGTGCAATCTCAGCTCGCCCCAACCTCCACCTCCCCGGTTCAAGTGATTCTCCTGCCTCAGCCTCCCGATTAGCTGGGATTACAAGTATGCATCACCACGCCCAGCTAACTTTTTGTATTTTTAGTAGAGACAGGGTTTCTCCATGTTGGTCAGGCTGGTCTCGAACTCCTCAGGGCGGACCTCAGGTGGTCCACCCGCCTCTGCCTCCCAAAGTGCTGGGATTACAGGCGAGAACCACTGCACCCGGCGAGAGTCACCCATTGTTTATGAGAGTTGTTTCAAGGTCAACAAGTGTGTTCAAAGACGAAAAGGGACACATGGTCTACAGCATGTATAGAACAGCCCTTCCTGGGACTTTAAGTCTAAAAAAGAGCAGATAAATGTGGTAAAAGGGAAATCTGCAGGTGTGGGGGGTGGTTGTTGTAATTTTATTTTAAGATGAGACAAAGCTTGTATATTTGTTCAGAAAGCTTATCTATTTATTTGTTCATTGTAAAGATCTGGTAAAAAAGAAAAAACAAGGAGGAAATGATGAAGCAAGAGAAAAGAGATATGCTGGAGTAATGACCTTAGTTAGGTCAGAGGGATAGAGACTTAAGAGCAAATAGCAGGGGTTGGAGGGTGGGCGAGTGGAGGGTGTTGCCATAGCTAGACACACATTTCCTCCACAGTGAAGGAGGAAGGCAGACTGCATGTGCGCAGATGCGGAGGGTTGAAGGATATGAAGACAAAAAGACAGGAAATTCTCTTCTGATTATTTCTCTTCTGTGAAATAAACAAAATTATAGCTTTAAATGAATAGAAGGAAGAAGGAAGTGTTGAAGACTTGAGGAGAAAAGAGATCCTCTCCTCTCCTGTCTGCTGAGCAACCTGAATCAACTCCCTCCTTGCTCACATTAACAGAAAAGGGTAGGGAACTCTCCTCTCTTAGCTAATTATACACACCACTGCTTTCTTATATAATCGAAGGCTGACTGTATGTTTCAGAAAGATTGGCAAAGGGTTAGCTTATTAGTTTCACCTTGAAGATAGTTTTCAAAAATCACTCAGCACACAAATATAAGTTCTCTCTCCCTTCTCATCCCCAACTACTTCCTAATTATAACTGCATTATTTTAGTGCCTTTTCTGACTTTACTCAGGACACAAGTATCTCCTTAAAAGAAATACAAAGTTCCTCACGAATGCATTCACATGGGAATCGAGAGGAAAGGAAAGTTACTCACTGACCGTTAGTCCTTTCAATGCATATTCTCTAAACATCATCTTTATCTCTTTGGTCCCTCAATGGCTACTTATTTAAAGTTGCGGACTGATAACTATGCCATAGAACTTTAAAATCTTATATTGAGAAAACGTAAGTGATATTGTGATATAAAACCTGCAGCAATCAGATGAGTAATTGTGATTTTCATAGTGTTATATTGAGAAGTTAATGTAAACCAGTTCACATCCAGGCTGTTTCTAGCACTCAAATGAAGCATTTCTCTGTTCATCTGGGGACAAGGAGTGGAAAAACAAGTAGGCTTGAAGGAGCTGTCTTGAGATGCTTCTGAAACTTTTAACTTACCTCTCCTACAGGTGAAATATTTGACCTAGCTAGATATTATAGGAAGGCTTTCCTGACCAGTGTCCTCCAGGGATAAAAGCCTATTGGAGTAGGGAGTCATTCTCTGCTTATGGCAACATAGTCCTCTCATAGGAAGAATAAAATAATAATTCTGCTGATATCAGCTGCACACTGGACGCTAGGGTTGGAAGATCTTAGAGAATCAGAGGGTCCTTTTTGCCGAAACTTTCTTAGGATGAGTCTTCCATATCTGTGATTTATTTGGCATTCATGACTGTGAATGACTCATCAGCCTGAGTGCCTAAAACCTAGTTGACAATTACTCAAGGAGTGGGAGTTTTGATAGTCTGAAAGCATCCAGATGAGGGCAGAGGGGAAAGCAAAGGGCACCGTAGGGAGGAACTGGCAGAGCTTGTGACCTTTGGTGGCAGGATTCGAGGGAACATAGAGACAGGAGTGCAGAGAGGAAAAATAAATGCAGATTAAAACAGAACAAAAAGGGATAAGAGGAGCCACAGAAAATAAAATTAAGAGCAAAACAAGGAAGATGAGATTGCAATAATAAGAAAAAAATAGCCTAGATCTTCCCTTCCCATTAAATGACAAACTTAATATTTATTTGATTAGATAACTAAATGTAAAAAATTAGAAAAAATAATATATTTTTCAATATCTCTATATGACATCACATTTTAAACTCAAATAATATAATAAGTCACCCAAAAGATTGTCCTCTTTACTTAAAGTAAATGTAAAATGTATAACATTCAGAAAAAAGAGCAAAATAGGAAAAGAAATAGTTCCTTTTTGTTATCTTTCTCTTCTACCTTTCCCTTCCTTTCCTGAATAATTCAGCACAAAAACTAACAAATAGGGCCAGGCAAGGTAGATGACAGCATGAGGGTACAGGTGATCTGTTGGGCCAGTGAGAAGTTGGGACATTGATGGGTGAAAAGGGCTTCTTCTCAGAAGCAGAAAGGGTGTGGGGGCAGTGGGAACAGCCTAGCTAGAAGTGTCTGAGCTCCAGTGGGAGAGAAGTTCATGGCATGTGAGAGAGCAGCCTGATAAAAGATACTAAAGCCTGAGCAGTTAGTGAGACAAGGTCCAGAGGATACGAAGGGAAAGATGATGAGATGGCAGATTGGTTACCAACAGTGACAGTGATCAAATAATTACGTTGAGAATAAAGGAAACCAGGTTTCTCACTCTAGAGAAAAGACTAACAATTACAGAAAAGAAAAAACTAAAAGGAACCTATGGTGGTGGATATGAATTAAATATATCTATCTATCCATCTGTGTGTATACATATGTATTGTATGAACTCTTTGATTTAATAATATACAGATAGTTGTAGAAATAGTTTTATTTTGTTTGTGTATATGTATGTATATTACCTACCTCTGTCTACTGAGAACTCTGAGAGCGGTTATACCCCCCAAACCGATGCATACACCTATACCTAGATAGTGTTTCATGAAGTGACAAGAAAAATTCATACTAAAATATTTATAGTGACTGTTTAGGTTGTTAAAAAGTATGGACAATTTATTCTTTGCTATTTAAAAATATTCTTTAATAAGCCTTTTATATTTTTACAAAGATAAGAAATATTTTTTAAAGTTATAAAAATTGTTTAAAAGGAAGAAAGGTAAAGGCACTGTGGCCTATATCCCCAAAACCCTTTCACAGCCCTCTTGGTCTTTGCCCTCCCTACTGTAGCAGCTAGAAACAAAAACATCCCATTTTCCAGCTTCCTTTGAAGCTGGTAGTGGCCAGATGTCAGAGTTCAGGTCATAAGGAGTAGGCAGAAGTCCCTAGAGATTTTCAATATAAACGCAAAGCTTACTAAGAAAAAGGCTTTTCTCTCTTGCATGTCCCTGCCTGAAAAACATACAGTATTCTCTTGTATAGGTTCAGCAGCCATCCTGTGACTCTGATTCAATAAGCATGAGGACAAAAACCTACACATTAAAGATACCAGAGTGGGAAAATGGAAAGAAACTCGGTCCCTGATGAACTCCTTGAGCTGCCCAAGTAGCTCTGGAATCCTTGCCCACGAGCTTCTTGTTTCATGATATCAATCAGCCCCTCAGAGTTTGAACTGTTATTAATAGCAGAATTCTGTAAGATAAAGAAGAGTGAGAAAGCATAACAGAAAGAAAGCATATACAATCAGAAGGTGTGTACCAAAGGATTACATGACCATCAAGGGGAGGCTCAGCATAACAGTACTTATGTTGTCACTACAGAATTACAAACATAACTTGAACCTAGTGATAAAAAGGGCACATTTTTCTAAAAACCACTTCTTCCTGTTAGTAAGAACTACCTAACTCTCCTACAATATGGCATTTATTTCACTTATACATACAACTCATCTCTTACAAATACAAATTTAGTCTCCTTATATCTATTAACTATAACCACTATGTCCTAAATTCTATAATATTCCTGAGCCCATGGAATATGTTAGCAAATACTATGGATGTAGGCTTATTCCTTGCTTCTCAAATCTTCCTGTTTATAACATCAAGGATATGGAATTCCAGGCCAGAACAGGTTTGGGGAATGTGGAACCTGTATATTTAAGTGTTCGCGGACAAACACATATGTGAGGTTTCATCTTTTGACTTGGACATAACCCAAAGTGATCAAAGTGAACAAAATTTTATTCAAATCTTATATATTAGCTAAAAACATGTATACATCAACACTGTCTGCAAGAAGAAATTGGCAATATAAGTATTTGGCAAAAAACTAGTATCTAGAATATATAACGAATTACTACAAATCAATAAAAAAATCAAAAGTATAAAAACCCAACAAAAAGATAGACCCAAGATGAATAAACATAACCAAAGAGGATATCTAAATAACAAAAATGATATGGTTTGGCTGTGTCCCCGTCCAATTCTCGTCTCAAATTGTAATCGCCATATGTCAAGGGAGGGACCAGGTGGCAGTTGATTGGATCATGGGGGCAGTTCCACCATGCTTCTCTCGTGATAGTGAGTGAGTTCTTACAAGGTCCGACAGTTTCATAAGTGGTGATTTCCCCTGCTCTGCTCTCTCCCCTGCTGGCTTGTGAAGAAGGTGCCTGCTTCCCCTTCTGCCATGATTGTAAGTTTTCTGAGGCCTCCCCAGGCATGCAGAACTGTGAGTCAACTGAACTTCTTTTCCTTCAAAAATTACCCAGTCTCAGGGAAGTTATTTATAGCAGTGTGAAAATAGACGAATACACAAACATTATGAAAATTATTTCCTAGGGAAATGCGAATTAAAATCACAATCAGAATGACCAAAATCAAAAAGATGGAAAATTTTGTCAAGAATGTAGAGTAACCAAACTTCGAATACTGTACACTGCTAGTATATGTGGAAATCACACAACCACTTCAGAAAATTATATCCTTTAAAGGTAAACATATGCAAATCTACAGCAACTTTGCTTTTAGACACAGGTTCATGAAAAGACAGAGTTTTATGTCATATCACATCTATTTGTAATAGTCAAAAACTGCAAACTACCCAAATGCTAAGAAAGGGCAGAAGAAGCTAAGAAGGCAAGAATAAACAAAATGTGGCACATTCACACAATGAACACTATGTAGCAGTGAGAAGGAACAGTTTACAATTATACACACAAGTATTGTTAAATCTCCCACACATGTTGTGTGACAGAAGCAAGCCACAAAAGAATACTCACATCTATAAATTTCAGAAACAGGTGAAACTAACCTCTTCCGTTGGAAGTCAAGACAGGGCTTCCTCTTGGTGAAAGGAGGTAGAGAAAGACTGGAAAGGTACACCGGGGGTTTTCAGGGGTGTTGGTAATATTCTATTTCTTGATGGAGTATTGGTTGTCATCAGCATAAATTCACCATCTCTACACTGACTTTTTTTCTCTCTGTACGTTGTACTTCAATAAATAGATGTGAAAGTTAAAAATGCATAGGAATTTTGCCTTCTTGTTCATAATTTATCCATGGTTATTTTTATTTTTATTTTTTTATTTTTTTATTTTTGAGACAGAGTCTTGCTGTGTCACCCAGGCTGGAGTGTAGTGGCACAATATCGGCTCACTGCAACCTCCGCCTCCCGGGTTCAAGCAATTCTCTGCCTCAGCTTCCTGAGTAGCTGGGATTACAGACACCTGCCACCACGCCTGGCTAATTTTGTATTTTTAGTGGAGATGGGGTTTCACCATGTTGGCCAGGCTGGTCTTGAACTCCTGACCTTGTGACCGTCCCACCTTGGCCTCCCAAGGTGCTGGGATTACAAGCGTGAGCTACCATGCCCGGCCCCATGGTTATTATTTTTAAATCAGGTGTTCTTTTTTTTTCTTCAAGGTAATCAAGAAAACATTGGTATTACAGAGAAGCCAGGTTTATATATTGACCTCTGTACCACTTAGCGACAACCACATATTCCCTGAAGTATCTGTTTCTCAATTAGAGGAGCATGGAAAGAAGTTCACATTCCTCACCATCAGATTAAAAGCCAAGTTCACATTCCTTACCCTCAGAACCAGCACAGCACATATTGTATTCTCTTCAGCCTTATTTTCATTACCCTTACAGTCAATATTTGATCAATGTCAAAATATTTAATATTTGTTATAGATGTCCCATTGTGTCATGTTGCCAAATCTTTGCTTTGCATTTAACTTACTGGAAAGCCCTCACCCACCCACCCTCATTCTTTTCCTGAAAAACTACAAGTAAGACTTTATCATCTAGCCCAAATATCACCTCTATGAACATTCCTTTGACCTCCCCAGATATAAGGAATCCTCACTCTATGTTTATTATATAGTGGTTTATATATGTGCATACTAACATGGTAATGTACATTAACATATATATGTATGTGTGTGTGTGTATATATACACATCTACCAGTATTTATCAGTAGAGTTACAATTATTTTATAGTGATTTCTCCCACTAAACCTTGACTATTTGAGGATAAGATTCTTTCTCATCCTTTATATCTATTGTTTGGAGCCTAAGACATAGTGATTGCTCAATAAAAATATTCATTTGAATAAATTAAAAGGTGGTATTCAAGTTGGTTTTCTGTACAGTAACTGTTCACTCATAACAGAAGTTTCTGGGGCTAGTACCTTTGGAAATCTGGCATACCACATACTCCAAGCATTTTCCTGCAACAATCAAAAAGTGTGGAGCCCTCGCTAGTGTATCATGTTCTCAGATGTCATGTCAGCAGGTGGTATGACACTTCCATAAACTAAGGCAAACCTTAGTGTTACACTCCAGCTATCAACCATACCCTCTATGCCTCCATCAATTCCCACAACCACCACCAAGAGCAGTTTTTTTGTGTTAAAAAAAAAGTGACTCAGCTGATATGAGAAGGCAGAATAGTTTAATGGTAAAGTGTGCCCTTTGAAGTCAGACAGATCTGAGACCATGTTCTGATTTTGTCTTTCTATTCCCAGGATATAAGCCCTTTGAGTTCAGAGATGTTTGTCTTTTGATTCTGCTGCTATATGGCTAGCACTTAGACCAGGCCTTGGCTATGATGAACACTTAATAATTATCTGCTGAGTGAATCTATCAGATTGGCACCTTCAAGAGTTGATAATCACACCTCGCTTCCATGTAACAAACACCTGGCATTTCCTGAGCAGTGATGTTAAAATTGCTTAGCAATTTGGACCCCTTAAAAAGAGAGAACATGAACATGTGGAAAAATATATAGCTCTGTGTCACCACCAAAAACTAGTACAAATAGTGTCAACACACATCTATATATTGGACAATTTCCAAGTTAAAAATGGAGAATACAATAAATATATTGTCTGGTTTTCGGAATAGCTTTTCCAAGGTTACAAAAACTGAAACAAGGGTTCCATTTTTCTTCACCAGAAATTTCATCACATGGAGAGAATAATGAACAACGTAATACTAATTAAAATATTTATCTAGTCATGCACATGTGGAGAGGTGCAGAGAGCATCAGGCTTGGAATCAGATGGACCTAAATTTTAATCTAGCTCCAGCACTTATTGATAAGAGTGACCTTGGAAAAGCTCTACCTGCAAAGAGAAGATAATTATATACCTCATGCAATTTTTACAAGAGATAAAACAGATAAGGCATTTCAAGTTTCAGTATACAGCCCAGTATAGACCAAGTTTTTAAACAAATATTAGATCTTATTACTCATTGATACATATTACATTAGAATTTTACTTTGTTTTAATTTTTTTCATATTTTTAGAGAAAAATCATTAGTATCCGTATTTCCAGGATTTTCTTAATCTGTTGATATAAAAAAAAAGAAGCTTATTTCATTGATGGGATCAAACTTGTATATGAGATCATCATCCAATCTTCATCTATTATGTTTGAGCAAAATTATTTTTCCAAAGTGATCCACCTTTAATCCAGTCATAAAGAGTTAGCTGTTCTCAATTTTAATTGACAAATCTAATTACTGTGATGAGTTTATTTATAGTCACTATTCAATATCTATTGATAGTTTCTTGACCTTGAAGAATATCATCCAATTAACATGGCAATATGTGTTAATGGATTTTTAAATTACTTCACACTGGATAAAAGGTAAAAGAATAAAGGGAAATTCACTTTCAGAAAGAAGAATCACAATTTATGAAAATAAGCCCTATATATCTGTTACTGATTATGCAACACTAAGGGTTTTCTTTGTGTTCCTTTAATATTATGTGGACCGGGGGTTATGTCGTCGATGTGGTGGTACATATTTTTTGAATTCTTTCAAGGAAACAGTTCCTAAATTCAGGCAACATAATGTCTGCCCAATTCCAA
This sequence comes from Rhinopithecus roxellana, assembly GCF_007565055.1. Classification (NCBI taxonomy): domain Eukaryota; kingdom Metazoa; phylum Chordata; class Mammalia; order Primates; family Cercopithecidae; genus Rhinopithecus; species Rhinopithecus roxellana. The sequence continues at coordinate 74,226,994 of NC_044551.1, forward strand.
GAAGAGGGGTGGGTATTTGGTGAGAATTTGTTAAATTTTGGTTCATTCTTACAGAATGCACAGTTGGTAGGTGATTGGTTGATAGAAATCACCAACCCCCTAAAACACATGATGGACTGAAAAGCATTCTTAGAAAATTGAAGAGGATTGATGGAGGTCAAGTGGTGCTCCTTGGAGAGGCAACAATTACCTTCCTGTTGCTGCTCTCCCTGCTGCCCAGGCAGGCTCCCCTCCTATTCTCTGTATTTATTTCACTTTGTGTTTTTGGCCTAACTTCAGACACAGACATGGAATCATAGACTATCAAAGCTATAAGGAAGCCTAGATATTATTTACCCAATCTCCCATTTGTAGGGAAAATAAAAGTAAAAGTAAACAAACAAAAAATGCTGAGAAATTGAGAGGTAAAGTGACATTTTTTGATAAAGTGATTCATACTTTTGTCTACTTCTCTGTCCTCCTCCTGATTACATCATAAGCCTCTCTGAGACAGGTGCCTTATTTTAGTGTGTATTATGGACTGAATTGTGTCCCCCATCTCTGAAAAAAAGTAATATGTTGAAGTTCTAACTCCCAATACCTTATAATGTCACTATCTAGAGATAGAACCTTTAAAGTGGTAATTAAGTTTACATAAGGTCATGAGGGTAGGCCCTAATCCAATATGACTGGCGTCCTCATAAGAGATACCAGGGATGTCTGTGTACGAAGAAAAGGCCATGTGAGCACACAGTGAGATCGCAGTCACCTGCAGGTGAAGGAGAGAGGCCTCAGGAGCAACTAAATCTGCTGACATCTAGATCTTAACTTCTAGCCTCCAGTACTGTGAGAAATAAATTTCTGTTGAAGCCCCATTCTGTGGTATTTTGTGATAGCAGCCCTAACAAACTAATGTAAGGGTGTTCGTATTTGTAGCAGCTTCTATAGTCACGGGCACACAGTAGGTACTCAATTTACAAAGGAAGGACAAGGTAGATTAAAGGAAGAAAGGAGGGTGGGGTGGAGGGAGAGAGAGAGGAAAGGAGGAGGAGGGAGTACCTTACGGACTAAAATTAGCAGCTTCAGGATAAAACCCCAATGTATCTAGACCCTTTCTACTGCACCAAATACTAGGGAGTCTTTTCTCAATTCTAAAAGCTGGTTAACACTTGGTTTCACATATCCCTTGCATATACTTTCCATCTTTTATGTTTATTTGTTACTATGCACCTGCAGGACAGTAATTTCATTGTGCATGGATCCCAAATCTACATGTTTGAAACCAGCAGTTATAGCAGAAGAGAGAAAAACAGACTTAACACCTGTGAAATTTCTATTTTGCCTCAAGCAGTGTATTAAGAAATATTTTATGTTGAACAGAAGTCACTTAGCCAGACTACATCTTAAGAATTTGCACAGTTACCACAAATTAGTTTACTCTGATATGTAATCTTTTAAAAATAGGCATATGGAAGAATGAGGAGGGTATTTAAAGGTTTGCTCTTTGTTTAAATGTGATGCTTTTAAGACTGAATGTATAAGAAGGGAAATTGTGCCTCTGGAGTTTAGAAAATACTCATTTTCCTGGAATAAGATAAATTGCAATGGACTACTGCATTGAGAACTACCTTTAGTACAGTGAAGTGTAGCAAACTGGTACTCAGTGAGGCTCATTGGATATGAAGCTGATGTGGTCAAATGCATTCAAGCACAGTTCTGAAATTGTTCTCTATTATTCTGAAAGATGCCAACTTAATAACCTATTTAAAACTACATTTTTAATGCATTACTTTTTCCATCTGGAGAAAGGGTTAGGGGAGGCTGCACTCAAGGCTAGTGGAGACAAAAGGACAACAGAAGGCCTTGCCTGGGATTTGGAAAGCCAAACCATTAAATGGCTAGCAATCACGTGAATGTGGTCATCTGTCCATTCTATCTTTAAGGCATCACTGGCCCATCCGTTAATCCTTATTGCATCTGTGACCCAGTGGATCCATAAGTGCCTACTTAAAGGAAAATAAGCCCTCTAATGCTGTTACCCAAATCTTCTGATATAATTATGGTCTGGCAATTCTGTTACTGTTGCAGTTATATCAATCTTACGTCTCACCCTGTCCCCCAAATCCATTAAACAATTCAAAGAAAAAAAAGAAAAAACAGTTTGTATGTGGCTGTTCATATGTGTTGGTGTGTATTTCTCAGTATGTCTGTGTGCATGTGTATGCATCTTTGTGTCTGTCTTGAAGACAAGGGACAGAGACGAAAAAGAAGACGTGATTGGCCCTTCCATTAAAATATTATTAGACTTGTTTGTGCATTCTTCGCATTTCAACCTCAGAAGTCACCAAAACCATCACAAATTACTCGTTGAAAACTGATAATGCTTGTTTTGCTACTGAACCTGTTATCTGTAAAAACTGCAGTTTGATTTTTACCCATTTAACCTTCCTACCTTCCCTAAAATACCTCACCCTACCTCTTCCTGCCTACAAAATCCATCTACTCTCTGAAACCCAAGAAAATTCCTTTCATTTTTCAATAGAGGTTTCCTGTTCAAGTGTGCCTTGTGCTACAGCCTGCATTGTATACAACCTCATGTTTACAAACCTGGCAGGAAACATCAGTAAGTGTAAATGCCTAGTATCTACATATATTTCTCATTTTTCTCACACCTGATGTAGACGTGAGTATAAGAGATCATTTTTCTCCCTACCGCTACCACAAGAGAAAAAAACCAGGGAAGCAGGATGATAAATGACAGCTGACACTCAATGCTTTGTGGGAAACAAGAGGGAATGGTGGGGACTGTGGCAAACTGAAAAGCTATGCCAATTCTAAAGTGAGCAGAATCTACTCAGCTGTAGACAGTGTTTTCTCCTAAGAATATGGGCAAAGTATATCCAAATCTGAATTGTCAAGAGAAGCACAAATCTGGATGTTAATGTAAAAATCCCTCAGTTTTTAAGTACTGGCAAGTAATAAAAATTAAAACCAAAAAAAATAGCAGCTTTTCTGAACAACATGAAGGCAAGCAGAGAGTGGTCTAACCCCCTAAGAAACAGATTTATCCCAATCCATCATTTTTCTATCTCTGGAATGTCCATTCATTTAACACATACCACTTTACATCTTCTCTTATTATTGTGCAAAAAGCAGGATTGTGTAGCATATATGCTTAGCAGCCGAACTGTCTGGGTATGAATTTTACTCCACTATTCACTAGCTGTGTGGTCTTGGGCAAGTTGCCTAACCTCCCTATACCTCGGTTTCCTTATTTGTAAAATACAGATAATAATAGGGTGGTTATGAAGGTCAAAGGAGGTCCTGTTAATAAAGTAATCATAATCATTTGAAGCACAGGGTAATTACTCAATATAGGATGGTTGTTATTAAATGTAACATTGTATTATAATTTGGTACATTTCTTTGACACCTCCTCCCCCAGTAAACTGTAAATGCCTTTAAGGTATCTTTTTACACAATGTAACCTTTAACATAGTTTCTTTTTCAAGAAGGAGCTCAGTTAGTATCTTTTTTTAAGCCTGAAATGTAAAAATCTTAAAAGGATATTTAAAGAAATTGACTGGAAATCAAGGTCACGCTACTGCTTATCCTTGCCTTTGTTCTATATATTTAAATCTACTGTAAGGCCAGCACATTGCACCAGTCCATGTCAATTTGTTCTATGATCAGCTATAATGAATGTTTTCCAAATCCCAGATGTATAATTTCCTCTTTGATATATTCTATCCAGTCTGCAGTACAACAGACAGGAACTATTCATGTCCTTTTCTTTTCTCCTTTAAAAGACTAGGAGAGAGTTAGGGTTAGATAGAACAGTAGGTACATGTAGGGCAGCCTTGTGTGGCTGGAGCCCCTGGGTCTTTCTCACCTGCCTTTACTTAAATTTACAGAGGTTACATCACAAAAACCTGACAGGGTGCTTGTAAAAATGGAGCCATTATTATCCTCATTCTTTTCTTCTGCTACAACCCTTGTTCTCTTTGAAAATAAAGAGTAGGTTCTAGAAAGGGAGTGCTACAAAATGGAACCCCCATATTTCACAGCATGAAATTCAGAATTCTGAGACCGATAACACAAATAGTTTTACACTATAGACTAGGATAATGACTGTACCTCAGAACTTTGGAAGGTAGCCTGTAAGCATATAAAGTTAAAGGCATGTCTAAGTCCAATCTAAACTTCTCTCTTCCTCAAATTATATTTAAAATGTTGAACATAACCAACACAAACCATCTGTCATGAAGCAACCAAAACCTTTCTTCCAAGTCTTAATGGGTTCAAAGTAGCTGCAACGGAATGGGAACAGGAAAAGTTAAAGTATAGAACCGTTTAAAACATGCTGATGTTAACATCAGGTTTTTCAGAGGGGATTTTAAAGTTTAAAACAATAGTCATAGATCCTTTACCACCTGGTTGTGTAGGGCACATGGATTATATGAAAGGGTTTGGGGTGGGAGAAAATGTGTAAAGGATGGAATTTAGAAACTTGGGGTTTTGGAAGAAGCAAAGTCAATCACCAAAGCTTAATGAGGCATTATATAAATCACAAAGAGAAACCTGTCTTGAATATTTGACTTGAACAAAGGTGAAGTTTGGGAGAAATTAACCATATCACAATCTAAAGTGCTCATTATTCTCTTCAAATAAATATTCACTGATTGTCTACTTCGTGCCAGGAACTGGGCTTGACTTTGAAGAGGAAAATGCAAATGAGACCCTGTATCTGCCCTGGAGGAGCCATTGAATCTAGCACCTGTGTATGTGTGTGTTAGGAGTAAGCTTAACAAAACAGAAACAAAGCTGAAATAAAGAAATAAGAATGGAAAGGTAAAGTCAAAGGAGAGGTTGGTCAGTTACAAAGCAAAGAAGGAGTGAAAAGAGTAAGAAATGCTTCATGTGCGTTAACCCTTGAACTGAGCAGGTGTTACTAGGCAGATGGCAACTGAAGAGCACCACTTCATAAAATTAATTACTTGAAATGTTTATTTTGCTTCTCTTCTCACAAATTTCAAAGGCTGTGCCTATGACATTACAGGGAAAATTGTTTATGCTTTTGCATATTTCTAGGTAAGTTGCAGTGATGATTTTCTTTATGTTCTAAAAGTCACACTAGTTTTTAACGGAAATAATAGACAATAATTTGCAAAGGATATTCAATAATAATACTAACAACCTAGCTCTCTAGTAAACTCTATGGACCCTAAACCCAGAAAATATAAATAAAAGATGGAAGAAAACAGACTTAAAAAGATTCAAATTCAAATTCAAATAGCCTTAAAAAGATTCAAAAAGATTTGGTTTCCACATCAGTTAAATAAGCAAAACAATGACTTCATTTCTGGGTTGTGGGATGGAATTAATATTTATATATTACATATATTTAACCTAATAGGCATTCAAAAATTGGGAGCCATTGTTTCTATTTGATTAGCCTAGATTTTTTTTTTCTCTCCTGTCATCTTTCCTTGGCATCTTATAATAGGATAGATTTCATTTATCATAACGTATATATGTGTTGTTTTGCCTAACTAAAGAGGATGGACAAAAATCACTCTTTAAAGCACATTCCTAAATGATACACATCCACTGAAGGATAATGTAGGGAGATAAAGTGAAACAGGAATCTTTCTGCCACTTATATGTCATTAGGAATTTCAAATGAAACCAAAATATTACCACCAAAATATATATAAAGAGCCTATTAGAGAAGGGGGGGCATCCATGGAGAGTAAATCAAAGGAGAGAATTTGTAGAGCACTGGCATTTTCTCCTTTCCCTTCTGCTCTCCTTGTGAAAGCAGGTAAACATCTTTCAGTCATCTCATTATACAGCTGGCTGTTTGCTGAGCACCAGGACCTGCAAATAACTGAGAATAGGGAAAAGATTGTTCTCCTCAACTTCTCTCTGAGCTGAGTCTCCGTGGTAGGGCTCTTGGGTTTTCTAAGGGTCCAGATCATTTTGCAGAAGTCATTTCAGGCAGGGGGAGGCAGTCACTCCAGCAACTCACACAGAGACCATCCATTAGGGGTTGTGAGAAGTAAGAGGAAGATAGAATTGTTGAAGCTAGGAGGCTGCAGAGAGAATACCCTCTAGGCACCATAGCCCATCTCAAGTTTCACACCAGGGAGCCATCATTTGGAGACTAGAGATCAGGTGCACCAAGTTTTACCAAGCAACCAGTGTTAGATGGAGAAGAGGCAATGCCCAACCATAGAAGTACCCTAAATTCCACACAAAGAACATGCAATCTCTCATTTGAGCAGCCAGTCCTTACCTGTATACCCCAGACTTCAGCAAGCACAGGTGAAAGAAAATGCACCTCTACTAAAAACAGACATCGACTATAATAAGTATTTATTGTGATGCAAATATCACAAGTACAGAAACAAAAAATAATGCTGATAAGATATTGGAAAGAATTGAACACTAGGTGTCTGTATGTTGCTGAGTTGACACTGTTTAGTATGCAGCTTTTACAATTATTTCACAGTTGTGTATGGAGGAGTGCAGAAGGAAGGCGCATGGATGGAGGGAACAGAATCAAAAACTAGACAGTCAGCTATCACTGAATTGAAGAAATCTCATCGAACACAGCAGGTTTTGTCTGGTACTGGAGCACCTTCCAATCGAATTTTTTAAAAATCTAAGAAAATGTTTTTGGGGTCCTAAATCAATCAATGGTTCAATGCTCTTCCTAGGAAAAAAAAATTGTTTTATTATACCTAAACCTTGTATCTACTCCAGTAGAACCATCATAAGGTTTAAGCTGAGACCCTGTTGATTTTTAACTGAAAGCTACTCAATCTTGACTGGCAGGATTGTTTATTCCAATGTACTGCTGATAATTATTAACTTTAATAATAGCAATGATTTTTAGTACATAATGTGTTTTTCTTCTGAGAAACTCAAAACAACTTCACATTTACTATGTTATTTGTTCACAGGCATTCCCTGTTAAGACCTAAAAAGAACAGGAAACATATTGATTGTGCCATAGAGAGAGACTATGTGAGGTTAAGCATTAGTTCAAGGTCACAGGGCTAGTCTGTGACATACCCATGATAGATATTGCTAAGGGTAATTACACAAACTAGAGTTGTGTTAACCCCAGTTACAACAGATTTTATTAAGGCCCATGTCTGAAGCAGAGAGACTGGATCTACTTGCCAGAGTCATACAGTGTTTGCCCTGGGTATCCATCAATCACTCTTTCTAAAAGAGCCTTAAATCAGCCCATCGGTCCTTGTGTCATTTAACTTTCTTCAAATTGCTGCCTTCTGTGTTAGCATCAGATGTTTTGGCCAAGACAATGGGCAACTTTTCTCCCCAAGATTCCAACTCCAAGTAGTTATCTGACAATAAAGTATTTCTTCAATCAAAGGAAATTTTTAAAATCATAATATTGGAGGCCACAAAGATCCCATGGTATGTGATTTTTGTAAAATTACTAACACTACTTTAATCCAAAATATATTCTCAAGTTGGCATCTAATTGACTAATACATATGGATTTTTTGCCTTTTTTAATTTGACCCTACTTTCCCTCATACCTCTTCTACACACACTAACCATTTCAGATGTTTGTTTTTGGCTAATACTATTGGTTTACTGGTGCTATTACTAAAATCTTAATTCAACATGTCTTTGTTTCCAGTGCTTGCCCATTATTTACCAAAATCTTACTTTCAACTCAATTATTTTGCCACTTGCTTCATTCTTATTTCTATAACTAAATTATGGAAAATTTTGGCCAAGAGTTGAATTTTCTAAAACACAGCACAGATTCTTTGAATACAAATTTTAGCAAAAAATACTGTGGCAAGTTTGTGAAAGAGTTTTCTTCTAATTACAATGGGCTCTAAAAATAAAATTACTGTTGCTTTATTTGTTAAAAAGACAAATTCCTTTTAAACGCTAGCCATATAAATGACTTGGTTTTCTCTATAAAAAATACAGGAACTTCCCAAGTTTTCCTGGGGGTTTATTATGCATCTCCTTATAGGTATCTCTCCTCACTTTGTGGTGGCTTTAGTATAAGGTAAAGAGGAAAACTGAAGTCTGTGAAGTCCCATCTTCCACTGACACAAATTAAGAACCAACAAAACACCATGCACCATTATGAGTCGTGATAATTGGGAATTTCACTCTCTGGAGTGATATCATCAGCCAGCCAAGTCATATTTAGTAATGTTAAGCAGGTCAAGGAACAGTGTCACATTCTAGCTTACTCAATGGAGAGCTGACTATCTCCTCCTATATTATTCCCTATAAAATTTCTAAAATCTGTATTTCTTCTGAGTTATATAAGGAGAAGCAGCACACAGGGAAGATCGTTAGAGTTCCATGTTCTAATTCTGGTTCATCCTTCACTCACTAAGCATCAGTTTCTTTTTCAGCACAATGGGGACAATAATACCCATCCCATCTCTCTTGGAGAGCTGTAAGAATAAAAAGAGATAATGTAAAAGTGCTTCATCTGCCACAAAGAACCACTCAAACACTTAGCACATATACCACATTTTTTTTTCATTGCACTCTAAGTAGGAGTACATTTACTCTCTTTTCTAAAAGAGTGAACAGCACTTTTCAAACCCTAATAAATGTCAAGGTTATAAAAGTACAATACCATTTGTAAAGTTCAGCTTAAAGGTAAACAGGGCAGCTTATTAGCATCCACAAGAACTGCAAGTTAGTTTTAACCTAATAAATATACTGAAAATACCCATAAGAAGATAGTTCATCATACCAAAGAAACATTTTTTTAGATTAATATTACACTCTACTTGACATACTCTACTTGGTTTCTTGAGCATGCTGCTAGTTTACTCTTCTTGCAATCTTTTTTTTTTTTTTTTTTTTAAACGGAGTCTCGCTCTGTCGCCCGGGCTGGAGTGCAGTGGCCGGATCTCAGCTCACTGCAAGTTCCGCCTCCCGGGTTTACGCCATTCTCCTGGCTCAGCCTCCCGAGTAGCTGGGACTACAGGCGCCAGCCACCTCGCCTGGCTAGCTTTTTGTATTTTTCAGTAGAGAAGGGGTTTCACCGTGTTAGCCAGGATGGTCTCAAACTCCTGACCTCGTGATCCGCCCATCTCGCCCTCCCAAAGTGCTGGGATTACAGGCTTGAGCCACCGCGCCCGGCCTCTTCTTGCAATTTTTTATGATACCACTATCTTCAGCAATATAATCTGAGACACAAATGAGCTTTGAGCTTAGCCTAGATTCAAATCCCTCCTACCTATGTATGAGCTCTGTACCTTTGGACAAAGTATATAACCTTCCTATGCCTCAGTTTCTTTAAAATAATAAAGCTTACTTCATAAGGATGATGTACAGATTAAATGAAATAATGCATAGAAACACTTAGCACAGTGTTTGATGTATAGTAACATGACACAAATGTTAGCTAGTAATATTGATGATGATTGATAATTACAAAATAATAGAAAATATTTGTACCTTAGAAATCTTCATAATCACTTCAATAAGGCACAACTTAATATATAAGTATCAGCTGTTGCAGAAGAGAATAAGATGGTTCAAGGTAGGGAAATATAAACAGGACAATTCTTTATCATCAGTTTGTTATGAATAGGCATTATTGGTTACAATAATTTCCTACATGTCTTTTTCCTTTTAGTTGTCCAGTATAATTGTCTAGTTTGACAGAATTCTCAGAAACTTCCAAGCCTTAAAATAGGATTTTGAGGTGCTGTACATAACCAAGAAAGACATAAAATATATAAAATAAAGTTTAGGACAGCTAGAAGTTGGAAACACATTTACAATTGTATATGACAAGTTGCACAAGGCTTTTGAGCACAATGCCTGCATTCTAAGTTACAAGTGATAACAGCCACAATTCAGGCAACAGAAGGTATCTATTTTTCATGATTCACAGGCTTTAAGTCATGTAAAAACATGGTATTTCCTCCTAGGAGCAACATTACCATAGCCAGTCACATAACTCCACCTCCAGTGGAGATAATAAACAACCAGTGTGTTTGGAGATTAGTATTCTGCTCCTTCTTTAGAAAATAAAAAGGAATAAAAATTGTTCCCTTAATGTTCAGGTCTAGAAAAAGTACTCATTTGATAAACAATGTGTACCCAGAGAAAAAATAACCTTGTGTGCTTACAATTGAAATAGCCACAGAAAAAAATTATAGGAAGCATATTTCAGCAATCCTGAATTTCTCTCAGTTCCTAGAAACTTATTTCCTCTTTTAATTTGCAGCCTTTCCACTTGCTGCTCCCTCTATCTGTAACACTTGTTCATCTGTAGACAACTGCTATTTTCACCAGGTTAACTTCTCTTCACCATTGATTTTGTGGCTTAAATGGCACTTCTCCTGGCAAAACTTCTCACACTTCCTATGTCTGGATAAGGTACCCTTACTAAATACTCACACAATACCTTGTACTTTCCCTACAATGGTACTTTTTCACAGTATGTCTTACCCATTTACTTACCTATATCCCCCACTAGATAATAAGCCCAGTGAAGACAGGAATCATGCCTATACTATTTTCATTACATTCTAAGCATTTCCCATGGGGCCTGGCACTTCATAGGAACTTTATAAGAAAATATTCCTGTTTAATATGTATTGGGGGGAAAAAAAAAGAATGCTTTCAAATTTTCGTGCCCCTTCCAAATTACAGTTAATAATTATATGTTTTATAATTAATTTCCTCTTTAAAAATAATTATGTAATAGTCCATGTTTTGTAGTATGGTCTTCTTTGTGGTTTTAGATTTTTCAATGCCTAAAATCAAGAATTCATTTAGTAAATACTTAAAATAAGACATAAGAGTTAACTTCAATTTTTCTCTTTGTCAGGGAAGTAAATTCTTAAAAACTTCCAAGAGCACCTCAACCATTTGTGCATTCTCAGATACCACAGGAGCCACACTCTGGATGAAAGTCATAAAATGCATGATATGATGAAAGGATAAATGGACTGAGAGGCAGACAAATGTTCCGACTCTGATCCGCTCAGTCAAAACCTGGCTTCTGGCTTTTGTAACCTACCTAAGAAAGCCAATTAACTTATCCAATTTCTTCATGTGCAGAGTTATAAGATTATATGAGGCAACTTCTAAGACCATTTCCTTTTCTTCAGCAAATGAGAGTGAAAGAATCATAAGAGCTTTTGTCCCAATATGGCACTGCTACTTGACTGGGATGCTCCCATTTCTCTAACCAGGATCATCAGTGGTAAATGGAAGAATAAAAGGATTGCATTTACAGTTATAAGCATTGGTAGAATTCAGAGTTAGTAAAAATAATAGAATAATGATGTGAAAGCTTTGTGGTTTTATAGACACATATTTGTATTTGCAGTTTTATTGAGCCACCAAGTAATAAGCTTTTTAACTGTATTTTGTATAATGGGATGCAATAACTGCTTCCAGCCTCTAGAGTTCTCCTGGATCTATTACTTCTTTCAGTGCTCAAAACTGAGTTCTGCATGAGGCCAGTAGGTTTTAGCTTACAATGTTATGCAAAGATTCTTTCCTCACTTTAGCTCGATCTTATTTGTGGGTTATCATAAAGCCAAACAAGAAAGAATGTAAAGACCAGATCTATCTTGATGATCACATTGGACTGGCTTTTCTAGTAACTGTGACTATTGGTCTTATCCTGCTCGGTGATATTCCATGGTAAATGTGAGGCTCCTCCTATGTAGATGGGAGAAATTCATTTCCTAATTAGGAAACAAAAATGGAGCATCTCACCATTTCCTCAGTGAGCCTTCACTTATCTTGGAGTACCGTTACAGCCCAGAGCAATTTACTCATTTTGGAGGAAGTGTAGGAAGGACTAACATTATAGGAAGTCAAAAAGTATGGCAAGGACGCCTGAAAAATACCCCCTCATCAAAAATCTCATCCGCACACCTACCACAGAGACCAAAACCTCACATAATAGAGTTAAGTTAAAGGGCTTCCTTTCTAGTGAAATTTTATAGTTTTGTAATAGGTTCATTTGCTCAATGCACACCAAATCAATATACTGAGACATCGGGAATTGGTACAGAGAAAATGTTTACTACCCATAGGACAGCCGAAAAAGATGGAAGGAAACCTCAAATGTACCTCCTTGAGGAGTTTAGGAGTAGAGATTTTAAGGGATGATTTGGAGAAGGCTGAGGTGTGGGGATTACTGATTGGTTGAATCGTGCAGGATGAAGTCATGGGATGAGGAGATGAATAAACCACATTCTCAGGCTTGTTCAGTTCCTCTGTGGCGTGAAGGGGCTGGGTATGGGGGGCAGGAGGGGAGTCTTTAAACGGATTAGTGTCAGCTGTTCTGCTGGAATTCAGGACCTGAGGAAGATCTTAAGTAATTCTTAAACTAAAAGCCTTATGATTCTAATGTCAGTGGTCCTATCTATAGAAACAATGGGGATGCAGATCAACTGTTAAACAAAAGCCTTCTGAGTCTAAGGTCAGAAATCCCATCTATAAGAACAATGGGAATGCAAATAGCTACTATCTAGTGCTAGCTGACATCAAATTACAAGGAAGGGGGACAAAGTGCAGCCTGGTCAATTCTTAATTATAACTATATTTCTGCCCAGAATCTGGCATATGATCCTTGTTAACCCTGTGAGAACACTTTTCATTTGACAATATTTAAATAGTAATTAAAGGAACACATTTTAGCCACTTCTAGACATTAATATAGCAACATAAATGAGTAAATCAAAAAAGATGCAGTCGCTTAGCAAGGTTCCATTGATTAGAACACTGAATAATAAAGTTTGGAAAGATGGAGAAGGAAGGAGGCAAAACAAACAAACTACCAGAATAGGGTTGCCTACTGTGAAGGGAAGATCAAGGTTTGGATATCTAAGAAGGAAAATAAGAGCTAAAGCATAATGGATACTGAAGGGGCATGGGGAAATATCTACTTTCTGATGTTGGTAGTGTCTGAAGAAATAGTCTCAGCCTAAAAGTAGCATTCAGTGCATTCATTTATTTGACAATTTATTAAGTTCCTAATATGTGCCAAGACGCTGTGTTAGACACTTAGAACCCAGCGAGAATGAGAAACTCCTAATAGGGAGACAGTATACATAAAATGTGTAAATTCAGGAACAGAAGCATACGCAAAATGCAGAGGTGGCCCAAAGGAGATTATAGCCAAATCGCTGTGGAGTTTCAGTGAGGATGTTGGAAAAAGGGTTTTCTGAAAAAAGTGACATTTTATGTAGGTAATTTAAAAAATAAACTAAAACCCATGACCAATTGAGAGCCTTTCAAGACTTGCTCTTAAAGAAGGCTGGTTTGGAACTGATCTTCTGCCAACCACAAGTGCTTCAGAAGCTTATTGCTGACATGGGTAAAAGGGAGTGTGTATGGGCAGGAAAGATACTGGAACTTTGATGTGATCTGAGACATCTGAAGCCTTTAAAAGAGGAAACAAATTAAAACCAACAGTCCCAATTTCCTGATATCTTTTCTCTGTCTGCTAATTTGGAATGCCCAATCCTTACTAATTCCATCATCATCATTACCATCAGATACTTATGAGATCCCATGTAGTGTCTTATATGGCCTTAGGGTAAAAAGTATGTTCCCAAGGGCACCTCTTTCGTATCAACAGATTCAGACAGTGTCATCATACAACATGGAACCACAATTCCCTGGGGGCCAACAGTGTAGCCTTCATATAATCAAATCTCCAGGGAGTTGTATTTTGTTCCATTCAGGGAGAAGATTTACAAAGCAATGCCTCTGGAGTTCTAATGTTTTACATAGATTTTTAAGGAAACTACTTGATGACTTGTTTTTAGTCTTCTCTGAATTGGCCTCCATAGGATTCAGACACGAGCCCAAGAAGGAGATATACAAATGATTGAAAACATGTTGCGGTTGGTTCTGCTATAACATACTCATTCTTCATTTTTCCTCAGGACAACTTCTTCTAAAAGATGTCTCAGTACACAGAAAAAAGGGCCACTCCACAAGTTTTGCAAATTACATCATGTTTGTATCTCATCTAGAACCCTTTCCATACTTGTAACGTTGTGCAGAGATGTAGAATAGCATGGTTCAATAATTCAGTATAATTAGAATATAAAACGATTGACATCTGAGCATGAAGATGGGGAGGGGAGGCAGGAACAGGAGACAGAATCACTTAATTCAAAAGGGCTTATTCATGGATGTTAAACACCTTACACTTAACTTGAGGACAATGAGAAGCAATTTATACTATTTATAAATAAAATTGGATGCAGAGGATAGTTTGGATTGGGGAAAAGGGGAAATTAAAATAAGAAAACCTATTATCTTCCACTTGTCTTGCTAATGGACAGAGGCTAGCAACCCTAAGAATCTAAGCCAATATTGATAAAACTCCGTTGTATTCTCTTTAGGAAAAAAAAAAACAAAAAACAAAAAACATTTCCTCTAGTACAAAACAAGATAGAGAAACCAGTCCTTCTTAATCCGATTTTTAAAAATATAACATTGACAATAATCTTTATTCTTACAAAGAACAATAAGTCTGGTTTTCAATGGCTATAACTCCTAATTTCCTCGTAAATTTTTAAGAAAAATGACTATATCTTCCCAAGATAATTTACGAGAATTCAATACACAGAAATATCAAAATAAGAAGCCATTGTTAAACATAAATAGTTTAATTACTTTCTTGGATAAAATTAAAATAATATTTCTATATATGTTAGTTCAGCATACTCTCTAAGACATATTTATATGATTGAAATCTTTTTTTTTTTCTTTTTTTTTTTTCTGAAACAGAATCTTGCTCTACCAGGCTGGAGTGTAGTGGTGCGAATTGGGCTCACTGCAAGCTCCGCCTCCCGGGTTCATGCTATTCTCCTGCCTCAGCCTCCGGAGTAGCTGGGACTACAGGCGCCCGCCACCACGCCCGGCTAATTTTTTTTTTTTTTTTTTTTTTTTTTTTTTTTTTTAGTAGAGACAGGGTTTCACCATGTTAGCCAGAATTATCTCTATCTCCTGACCTCATGATCCCCTCCTCCTCGGCCTCCCAAAGTGCTGGGATTACAGGTGTGAGCCACCGCACTCAGCTTTACTTTTTAAAAAATGTTGTTTTATGTTTACTCTAAAACCATGGCTTTATGGTATTTTATACTCCCTCTGGGCAAGTTCTTGGAGAATCTCAGCACTTTGATCTCACAAGACATGCCTCACCCAATGGCTAGATTCTTCTTGCCTCTTGTGAAATGGCCCCGGTGGAGAGAGAGGACAAGCGACCACAAACCAGGGCCTTTAGAGCCCCCATTCCAAGCAAGGAGAGAATAGCATTTTTCAGATCCTTCTCCCTGGGAGTTAAAGACGGAATCTGATAGGGGCTGGAGGAACAATGAAATCTAGCGGGGTCGGGTTTTTACCTGGGGCTGCAATAGATGTGAGGTGCCAGTAACCCAGAACCACCCACAGTCCCAGGGCCACCGCCTGCAGCATGATCCCCAGGCTTCCTCTCTGCATCCCTAGGGGAAAATAAACCAAGCTTTGGAAGGGGCCTGAGCAAGCTGGGGGCCCTGAAGCTTAAGCATGAGAAAGCTTCATCTCAAATCCACTTCTGCAATCAGGTATTACACTTCCGACAGATGGATGGATGGATGGATGGATGGATGGACAGATTAGATAGATATGAAGACAAATATTTATCTTTAAGAATTACTTTAAAAGTTTAAAATGGTAATTTAAATCAGTTTGGAATATAGAATTACAAACTCCAGTGAGATATTATTAATGTTACTTCCAAGTTACAAACTCCAATAAGATGTTATTAATGTTACTTCCAAGCTCTGTAAAATTTGAATCACATGTTGAATCTAAGACCATATGATTGGGCTTTCCATTAACCTGTGAAATTTCCTGGAGAAATAATTAATATCTCTTGTTAATAAGCAATCAGGAACAATGTTCATACCTGAACATATATGTGCATGTATGCTTTAAACATAGCACTGGTTTTATTTAACACTGAATAAATACCAAACAGAATGCCTTAAGTATAAGGTAGAGAAATGTTCGTTTTCATATAATCTTTGCCTATTTCCAAAACAAAATGTATACCATAAATCTGATCATATAATAAGAAAAAAAAGTTACTGAGGATAGCAAAATAATCGCTTAAAGAGCTGTCTCACAATAGTTCACTTTGGCATGTAAGTTACACAATAAAATTCCTAAGAATAAATCAGTAATCTGTTTTATGTTTTTTTAAAAAAAGGAAACAGCATTCTAAGATACAGCTGCATAGACTATATAATGAATATTCAACATACGAGAAACTGACAAATTTATCTTTACTCCATCATTAAGCATTTTTGTGACAAGCTGGGTATTCATCCCGTTAGGGGTCTTTTCTGTGTGTGTTCTTTTTGTCTAATGCTTGCTCATGCCCTTTCCTGACATCCTGCAAGACTAGCCTTTTCTTTTCTTTTCCAAATTTCTGATTACCCATATTGTTAAAACTCATATTCAGAAAACTTCTCAAGGAAAGGAAGACAAAATCCTCAGTCAAAACTTTCTTTCCATCATCAGAAGCTTGATCTAATAGCTTTTCCCTCAATCCTCTAAAAAAAAAAAAAAAGTATAAGAAATAAATGTAAGTTTTTCATTGACTAATATATATTTTAATTACTTTTGCTCATGAAGATTCTCTTTATAGTTTCAAATTTCTCCTAAATCGGAAAAGATGACTCCATATTTAATAACAATATCTACAACTTTAAATATTTCATTTTCTCAAAGTCAACCATTCCTTTCATATAATCTTTCACTGCTGTTTACAAGGCAAAATATTTGACTGGGGTGGAGGGTGTTCATCCAGTTTTTGGTAACCCACTGAGATGCTATTCACCTAATAGTGTGTAGAAATTGGTTTCCAAAATGAATTACTAGTGTTAAACTGGAAAATAACACAGGTAATCGGACCAAACTTTTATCTTTAGAATACCTAATACACCACATTCTCTGAGAAGCTTCCTATGAGATTTTCTTGTGTGTAAATTCTTGAAATTTGGCAAACCTGTGCACTAGAAGAGTCCATACTACTCCTTTCCAAAAATTTGACACTAAAGAATATTCTCCATGTGGAAAAAATTTCCTATGAAAGTACATCATCACTGTAACACAGGAGTCTTGGCTTCTTCATTTATTATGTATTCAGTGCCTTCTTTATGTATCTCACTGCCCCAGAGTTCATGACCAAACATCAATACATGTTAACACATCTTCAATATTTATAAGCTAAGGGCTTAGATCCAAGAGTTATCAATAATAGCCCTGCTACTTCATTCATACTCACTAGCATCTCAATTATACTGCCTACCAAGGAGCATCCTCAGGAATTTATGCATACTAATAGTATGAAAAAGTCTAATTCAAAACTGCTTTAGGAGTAAGCTTGACAAATGTCTTACTCTTACTATCACCTCTCTCCTTTGAAATAGTTTCACTAGAAATGGTTTTGTTTGTGACTTAACAGATGTGTAAACAGGTGGCTAAGCTCAAAATTATACTTGCATAATGATCATACCAAAGTTAAATAGGAAACAGCATCGCCTACTAATATAAATAGCAGTGACTGGCAAATAAGATAGATAAATGTCAGAAATGCATGTTCATCTAAACAAAGATGAGTAATAAATGGCACATATTTACCAAAAATATCCAGCAATGAAACAGCCTTATTTACTCAACACAAAATAGAATCTTTGTTAAATTTAATGTGATGATCTATGTAAAATGGTTTTCTAAATGACACTGATTTCTCTTTAATAATGCATGTACATGCATTGTACAAAAAGACTAATATAAAATATGTTTATTTATATAGAAAATGCATCTCAGACATAATTCTATAAGCATATCTAATCAGAATTTGTAAGATAACAAAGGATTCATACAGGCCTACTGTGCTGAAAGAGGAGAGATGTCTCCTTTAAAAATACCACTACAATAAAATTTTAAATAACAATGTTACACCAGCAATAAAAGGATGAACCCTGGCTATCTGAGTTTCCTAGAAAACATTTTTTTCAGTTTTAACTTACTGAAGAATTTTTCAGAAATATTAGGCTGGTTTATTATTTTAGAGTAGAAATTATTTCACTATTGAAGCTTGATTTATTCTCCTAAGGTAAGGATTTCTGATTAATCAACATTTTACCAACTAGAATCTAAAATAGGGCACCTGAATCCTACTATGTGTTTATGCTTGTATTGTGAGGGTTATTGCTGTTTGATAGTGTTGTTTTAATTATTCAATAATAAGATATTGCCATGATATTAGGCTATCATCAGCAAGCATATACCAAATTAATACTACTTTTTTAGTGTTCTTGAAATGCAATTGTCTGCTAAAACCAGAATCACTGCTCCAAGTCGATGTTTTTATGCTCTGTTTCACCTTACGTTCATCCATATAACACACATCCTAGTCCATCATCCAAACTAAATATATTCTGTAATTAAATGTATGGAATGTGTCCTAAACAAAGATAAAGGTCAGAGTGCTATATGTCTGATAATGGTGTCAAAAATTGTGATTCAGTGAAAAATGCTAGAGGTAGCTACCAAACAAGTCCTAAGCCAGGCCTTTTTAGCCAGTTCTTCCCTGAGAGAACAGTCTGTGGCTCTCCCTCTGTCTAGCTCTTTCTCCTCCTTTCCTACTGACTTTAATATATTAAATACTTGCATATAGGATACATTTAACCCTCACAACATTTTGATAGTTGATCTATTTATTATGAATACTGATTATAAATAGTCATATATTTCGATATCATATTTGCCCAACAATTTTATGTTTCTGCTATCCTAAAAAGAATCAAGAACTAGGCCAGGTGCCTTAGCTCACACCTGTAATCTCACCACTTTGGCAGGTTGAGGTGGGTGGATTACTTGAGGCCAGGAGTTCGAGACCAGCCTGGCCAACATGGGAAAACCCCATCTCTACTAAAAATACAAAATAAGCAGGGCCTCGTGGCAGGCATATGTAGTCCCCGCTACTCAAGAGGCTGAGGCACCAGAATCGCTTGAACCCAAGAAACGAAGGTTGCAGTGAGCCCAGATTGTACCATTTCACTCCAACCTGGGTGACAGAGTGAGATACTATCTAAAAAAGGAAAAAAAAAAAAAAAAAGAAAAAAAAAGAGAGAGAGAGAGAAAAGAATTAGGGAATAAGATATTACAGACCACAATTCATCAAAAATAGAGGTCAAAAATGTGTACTAAAGCGGTCTTTACATTTAACATTTTTTTAGTTTCTAGATATCACTCAGGGAATACTTCTACTGTGGACAGAATTCTGCTAAGTTTAGATATGATTCTTCTAGGCCATAGATTAAAAGAAAATTAGAGAAGGTGGAAAGCACATGTTGAAGATAGTCAGAAAAGTCAGCTGACTGTAGACAAACAGGATATATACATACACATATACACACATGAAATAATAACAAAGAATCACAGTGGTCATTTAGCCTGAGGAAACAACAACCCAGTGACTCAAAAATCCCTAAGAGACATGTTACACGGTATCCACTGACAATGTTTCATCATCTACAAATGGTTTAATTTGGTTTATTATACTTGGTGTAGGCAGAGAAATTAGTGATTAAAAAAAAAAAAACTGTAGAAAATGGTTAAAGACTATTGTCTGATAATAAAGCCAAAATTTTGCTATTATAAAATTTATTTATGAATAATATTGCATTCACTGATGATAGTCATACATTAATTGCTGTATGAACCTAATGTGTTTGTATATCACATACTTAAATACATGAGCATATACAATCTCAGGCTATGCTTTACATCACAGGCTATTTGTTAAAACAAAGAAAACACAAAGATATATTAATAGCTTTGTGCCTATATGGAATAATAGAATAAGGGTCTGTGTCAGGCGAATAACTAGTCTGATTAATAAACTCCAAACCAATGAAGTTGGGATGTTTCTGAAGTAAAATTGGAGAATAAAACAAACAAACAAAAAAAGATAAGAAGAAAAGAAAGGATGAAATAATTGGCCTCATATGGCAGAACAAAAGCAATGACAAATTACAGGAAAAGAAGATCTATGCTAGATGAAATTTATATTATTTAAAAGAAGTCAAGAGAAGAGAAAGTGGGAGGAAGGGAGTAAGGTCTAATATTTCAGGATGGAAGGAAGGAACTAGGAAACAGGCCCTTCCTAAATGGGAACTTGCAGGGCTCTGGGAAATCTGTCTTATGATGAAAGGACTGTTATCACTGTGACCCAAAGATCAGCCTTCAGACCTCCTCTGAGAAACAGAAAATTACTACCAATAAATACTCTAGCCAACAAAGTAAAACTTTCTGCATTTCTGTTGAAAAGTACATAACCATAACTCTGACTACTTTGGCTTTAGGAACAATAAAAAAAAAAAATCAACTGTGAAATGATGGGCTCATAAATAACCTTGCTCTAAGTGTTAGAAATTGGCCCGTAAAATTGGAAGATGATTAAAGTATTTTCCTTAATCTTTCTTTCAACTCTAATAATTTCTTTCCTTTCCTTTTGTCCTTTGTGTGGAGGACAAAGCCTATCAAGATTCATGCCTGCAACACAAACACAACCATCTTTCCTCC
The DNA here is from genome assembly GCF_007565055.1 of Rhinopithecus roxellana. Classification (NCBI taxonomy): domain Eukaryota; kingdom Metazoa; phylum Chordata; class Mammalia; order Primates; family Cercopithecidae; genus Rhinopithecus; species Rhinopithecus roxellana. The sequence goes on from NC_044551.1 coordinate 74,247,622, forward strand.
AGGTCCCAACTCAACTGTAGATCCATCATTTCAAGTGACAATTCCATAGGAAATCAATATTTTGAAAGGAAGATTGCTTCAGCTACTGCAGTGTGGACTGTGGATACAGCCAGTGAATTCAAGAAAGCAGACCCATTTGTAGCTGCTGCTTATTCTAGCAGGATTGATTGCAGGTACCATCCTCATAGAGGAGAAAGTTGGGGGGTGGCTATTCACTTCTTCTCTTTTCAACTACTTCCTCTATTCTGAATCAAATAACAGTCCTAAATTATAAATAGCAACAGAAGACAACAACATGCCCCATCCAAAATGCTAAATAATAACTCCACCTGTTATTTAAAGTTGATGTTCTTTGTGTTCAACATAGTTTTTCATCATTCACTTTATTAACAGAGACTGTTATTCACCGGTGTTACATCACAGGAGATTTCATCTGAAAAACAGCACTAATGCCCCAACTCACAAAGCTTTTGGGAACATTGTAATCAAACACAACGTAAATATTTTAAAAGCTTAAAGCCTAAAATTTTTCCTCAATTTCAACTTTAAAATTGATATTACATATTTTAAATGCCGTTTTCAAATAGTTTTTTCTGAGCATGTGTAATGCATGATAATTGAAGAAAAAGCTATGATTCAGAAGGAAAAAAGAAAACATATGACCACTATAAGTCCATCTCTCAAAGATAATCATTATTGTATATTGATCTATTTCTTCTAATGGTTTTCTATTCAATTGTTTTTGCACAGTTAATCTCATTCTGAGGATGTAGTTTAATACATCCTTTATAAAACCTTTAAAACACAAACATTCCCCATAGTCATGGGCACTGATTATCAATATCACATTTCAAGGTTACACAATAGTTTACTCTGGACAAGTGTCATAATCTACTTAATCATCTTACTACTGCTTATATTTAAGTTGTATACAATATAATATTTTGCTACTAATCGTAACTGAGATAAATACTAATATGTATTTCAGAAATCCTTGACATGTGTTGATAAATCACTTTCTGAAAGGGCTAAGTGCTTTTTCTTAAATACATATTTTTTTCAAATAAAGCTTTTTGCTCATGCCTGATGTGAATCATCAGAACTGTCCAGATATTTTTACGTCAGTGTATAAAATATGCTTTCTCTAAGAAGATTGAAATAGAGGGTGGTCTCATATTACTGAGTAAATCAGCCAAAGAGCCAGGTGATGATCAGTTTAATCCCCAAAAGTTTGTTCTATGGAAGATGAGCTGTCAGACTCCTTAAGACCAAAGCTTAATAATGACTCCACAAAAGTACACAGGTAGTATACCCTGGGTATGTGAGCAGAAAACAGGGTGTTCTCTCAGCACCCTAAATTTGAAGGAAGGAAGAAAACAGGAGAGAATTGAAATGTAGAAAATTAGGAACTGCATCTAACATCATAAATACTTCAACCACAGATCCTTTAAGGTCAGGAAGAAAAAAGGAGCTAACGATTATTAAACATATCACGCACATCAGCCCCACCCCATGTTAGTACATTATATGTCATTTGGAGAATTTTCTAAGTTTAAGAGCCTGAAATAGTATCAAGTGGAAAGAATGGTGACATGACAGCCAAAAGTGAAAAGTCTGAATTTGGGTTCTAACAAGCTCTGGGGGCATCGGGTAAGTTAGATAACCAATCTGAATCTCAGTGTCCTTTGTGAACTGCTTAGTTGGGAAAATTAATCTCTCTAGATTTCTGTGACATTTAAAAATTCTGTGGTACTCAGTCCTGATTTCTATGTAGCAGGATAAAATCTGTAGATGCTTTCTCTCATTTCTCTTACAGTTCTCTGTTCATCTACCCACAGATATTCATTGTTGAAGGTGTAGAGTGGAATACAGAACAAAGAAATAATTCAAATGGATTTTTGAATGGATTCTTTTAAGCACACAGCATACATTTTGTTCTGAAGGTCAACGTTCTTTCCATTTGCATGATCTAGCCACCCAAGTGTGGAAGATATCTACTGAATTTCTAAAAACCTGGTTCTGCTTCTCAGGAGCAAGTAGGAACTCAGAGTAAAGGTTTATAGCATTGCTTTTCAAACTGTTGGTCAAGGCCCACAAGTAGGTCATGAAATCAATTTACTGAGACCAGATCAGCATTATTTTTTTCAAATGAAATACAATAGAATACATTGCAATCAGTAACAGTAAATTCAGTATGTGATTTCTGGGGCTGATACAAAAATGTATTTCTCACAGAAGATTTTTATTAAAACATTTTTTAAAAACACTTATTTAGATTATAAACTACAGTGAATGGCAGGAAGAAATATGCTTGTGTAAGACCAGTTGTCCAGAACTTTGGATATGCATATGTGGAGTGGGAGACAGAGCTTGGAGAGGATTGGGAGAGGGAAGCTACATGCAACTGTTGTGCCTCCATCCTTCGTTCTTCCACTGAAGGCCTGAAACCAAGAGAAGTGGGATGCATAGAAATAACAAAACATGTTGAGAATATGAAGGAAGAAAAGCTCCACTTCTTGTCTGGATTTCTGGAAAGAGGCAGCCTAGCAGCATGATACTTGCCAATATAGAGCCACTGCTCTGGGGTATGAATCACAGCAGGGGAGATCTAGGCAGAGAAGTGCCTTGAGATTGATGCTCATTCCACCATCCTTCCTGGAATCCTATGAGATATGGAGAAAATCCAAAAAGACTCTCCTGCCCAGTGAGGCACAGAGGTTAGTCAAAAATAAAGATATGGCATCCCTGAAGGGTAAGAGGATGAGCAGTGAGGGACCTACAGAACAGAACAAGCTTCCCAGAGCAATCATTGCACTTTGCTGACACAGAGAGGACAGATGGCACGTTGCACCTGCAGCGAATGCCAGATAGGAGCCTCAAACCCTTCCCACTCCATCTAATGTCAAAAAGATATGGAAGTACCAGGAGCCAAGATCATCCTGGAACAGAAGAGGAAGGGAACAGGAGAAGAGCCTTGAAGTCGCCTAAGTTTATACAGAAGATACAGCTTTAAACTGGAAGTTTCCTTGGCAAAATTGTTTTCCATTATAGTGGAAATGGGGGCTTTGCACACATAATAAATTCATATAAGTTGAAATTAGAAACTTGAGTTTGTGACTGTTTTTATTCATTACCTACCTCTCTTACATTCGATTTTAAACACTTCTAAAAGCATAAAATGTCTTGTTGTTTGTTTACTTTTTTTTAAACCATTTTTAATTCATAGAGCAATATCTTCTACATAACCGTTGCTCAATAAATGCTGTTTTCAGTGTTTCCCAACCTTTTACTGGCAGAGCATATTTAGAGATTGGAACTTATATTGTGTGCTGGCTAAAATGGATGAGGCTGACATGCCTGGAGTCTCAGACCACCCCACATCTCACTAATGTACTTGAAAACTGAGGGAATCAATCATTGGTGGCACATGGACAATCATTTCAAAGCATGTGATCTATTGCATTACTAAATACGATTCACATAGTGGATCAAACTCATTCATCTGATACTTAATGTGGTACCACATACATAACATCACATTTACTAAAGCATACACAAATGTCTGTGGTTTCTTGCTTATTAAAGCAATCTTGGGGATGGAAGAATATATTTCAAGTCTTTCAACATCTTGCAAACATTTAGAAAAGTTCTGATCACAAGTATCTACAATGGTCTCTGATCTGCATGGGTCAGCAAATCAGGCTGATAATGCTACATACAAGTCCTCAAGGAATTAATTTAGAATTTACGCCAAGTACGAGCCATGATTTCTTAAATGTTTCATAAATAATCAGTGACACTTTCCTGCTTAGCAATGGCTCCATGAACAAGCCCCTTAGTACACAGATATGTCAGAGGTCCTGTTTTAATCAATTACAAATAGGCTATATATTATTTTTTCTACTGCTTCTAAATGCCATAATATTTTCTTTTTTAAAGTGTGCTTTTTTTGCATTTGAGATTGTTTTATTACTTGAAAAAGCCATTTGAGTCATTTTTAAGTCTAAAAGCATATTTTACTGAGTGACCACACTGATTCTTTGATCTCTGATGAATAAATAATGTTTGTTTTTAATGACCTATTATTTTTCCAAGAGATCATGAAAATTGTAAAACATCTCTTGCTGCAACTTATGAGTCATCTACAGTTAAAGATACAATATAGAATCACAATAAAAACACAATAACAATACTCCATTGCAAATTAGATAATAATATAATTTTATTCTAGAAGTTGTCTTCTCCAATTTCAACAGCAGAACGCAAGATCAAAGAGGGCATGATTTTTTTTTTCAATTAGCCAGGAATCCAGCTGTATGGATTTGTTGATTTAAATGGAATGTTCAAATTACTGTGAAAAAGAAACTTAATTATTTCTTCGAAAGTGACTCTTTTATCTGAACTCCAGTTTAGTACATTACATACATAATACTTTAAAATAGATATTCCTATTGCTGTCAATGGTCTCTGGACCCCAATAATTTCCAAGGCCTTGTCCCAGTGCCATCTTCTTCATGAAGCCTTCCCTGAGCCTTCCAACCCAGAAACTATACTGTGCTTCTTTTCAATTGTAACAGCACATAGCATCTGGACCACTTATATAGCAACTATGATATGAGTCCTTATAAAATGATTCAAGGAAAAGAACATTCATTCCAAAACAGAAGGGATATCAAAATATCTTAGATTATTCAATAAAGATTATGGCCATATTTAGGAACCTTTTATATCATTCGTATTTTGAAAATCTGTTCCCAAGGGAACCAGAAAGCAGAATATTGTTAGAACCAACGGAAGTAGCAAAGTGCTTTAGCCATCATGATGTTAAATCTTTCAGTTTAAGAACTCAGTTCATGAATATGTTATTAACATATATACCAAAGAATTAATCTACATATGCATTTGTGAGTTCAAAGCAATGTGGCTTGTTCTTTTGTGCGAAGTAGACTTGTACTTTATTTGTCAACATTAAAATGCCTGTACTAAACCATGAAGTCATTTGTAATGAAAAGTGTATTTCTTAGAAACAAGAAATGCATTGATGGTGCTTGACAGCATGTTTATTATCTTTAGTAAACACATCAGTTCCATATACAGTTATTTACTTTTGATTTTTTCTCCTCTTTTTTATAAAATTAGTTAAATTTTTATTGCAACCAATGGACAAGGCTTTTTAATCCTAGTGCACAAATTATAAAATACATGTTAAGAGTTTAGCACAATGGCTAATTACCTCTAAGGGCCCAATCAAATGTTCCTATGATACAAGTCTTACTTGTTTGCATGTGACAAAAATCTATTTAGAACTGCCTGGAGGAACAAAAAGAAATTATCCAAGGGACATTAGTTTATTTCATGAAATCCAAGGAATAACTGGACAACCAAGTTAAGGGACAAACAAAGAAGCCACTGGACCTTGCAAAAAATTGAGACTGGGAACTTAACACCATTCGATCACTATCCTGGATGTGAAATATTTCCTCTTTTCTCACATTAGCATCATTCTATTTAGTTGCAGAGTACCTTTCTCAACATATACTTTATCAACTGGCAATTCATCTCCTACGTATTTCCTTAAGTGAAATAAAAATTTAATTAACACAAAACCGTTTACAGAAATTATAATAGCAGGCTTACTCATAATTTCTGCAAACTGGAAACAACCCAACATCCCTCTACTGTGAAATGAAGAAGCCAACTGTAGTGCATCTATATAGTGGAATATTATTTAGTGATAAAATAATAAACCATAATAAATGCAACAATATGGTTTCATCTTAAATGCATGCCACCAAGTAAAAGAACAAGGATTCAAAAATCTGCATACCGTAAGATGCTATTTATTTGACATTCTTGTAAATGCAAAACTGTAGAGAGGAAAGAATGCCAGGGATTGGGTGGAGGAAATTCTCAATGACAAAGAACCACAGAAAAATTTTGAGAGTTGTTCTATTTGCTCTATGTCTTAACTTTGGTGGTGATTACAAGACTTTATGCATTTCTTGAAGTCACAGTAAGATGAATTTTACTTAATGTAAATTGTACTTCAAAAATTTTTGAAAACAAAAAGACAAAAATGGATTAGAAGGGAGTGACAAATATTGAAGAGATAAAATATTGAAGACATTGTCTCAGAAAAACAATTCAAGATATAGACCACAAGAGTCCCTGAAATAAAAATCAAAGCAAGGGAGCAGAATAAATACTAAAAACTATTATTAAAAAAAACACTTTCTTGAAGTAAAGATTTGAAATTGCGTAGTAAAAAAAGCACATATACACCTGACAATTTGGTCTCTGAACTACTATCACTGAAGTACACTATAGTAAAACTCCCAGACTCTAAAGGAGAAAAATTCTTTGGGCATTTTTTAAAACAGCATTTGTCTTATAAGGTAAAGAAAGTTAGATTATCATCAAACTCGGGCAGCAATGCTTTATGCCAGAAGAAAATGGAACAATATATTTGGCAATCTCAGTGGCAGAATATGTGTATCAAAGACTTTATGTTTAGCAAAACTGGCTTTCAAATATAAAGAGCATAAGACAAACCATTATTAACACTGAAGAATTCAGAATGTTCTTATAAACACTTTCTGATGAATCTATTAAAGGATTCTAACAGTATGTCTAGAGAAATATCTCCATAAGCACTGATGGTGAGCATTTTAATTATAATTACATTTAGAACTAAAGAATGAGAAATTTTAAAAAGGAAAAGAATATAGTATATAATTGTTGTGTGCTCAGACCTTGTAGCTATAGCTCAACTACTAAAATATGAGCAAGAAAGGAGGAGAGCATATGCAAAAATCACAAAATTGTGCTCCATAATCGTACTGAGAGTGGTCATATTGGTATTGTTATTCTGAAACTGTTACATTTGTAATGCAGAATAAAGAAAATAAGAATTTAGAACATATTTCAATCATTTTCTATGTTTTTAAGGAAGGTTAAGTTAAAACCTTATAGTACTGAGATTGAATTAAAAATATCAACATAAACTTGTGAAGCATATTCTCTGTAAATATGTATATTTAAATGTATATTTTTGTGGGAAAGTGTATTTCCCAGCTCTTTCTATATATTTAATTTCATCAAAATGCGTATAAACAAAGACTATCCCAAAATAAATAATGGTTCCAACATTCAGATTTTAATCTTGAAGCCCAATTTTCTGCTAAAATAAACCTGACTTTGATTTCTTGGAGAAAACCTGATCCTAGAACTGAGACAGGAAATGCATAAAATAATCCTGAACTACATTGTCAAACCAGATAGAAAGGAAGCGACCAAAAACTACTTAGGTAATGTCAAAAACACTCATGAACTAATTGGAATAGGGTTCCACTGGCCAAAGATGTGACAATTTGAGCTTCAGCAAGATAATAATGTCAATGGATTTAAACACATCTGTGAGTTCATAATGATAGGGAAAAGAGACCAATGGGTTTCCAGAAGGTGACTGGCAATCAATATCTTGAAAAGTGATAAATTAACAGTAATAATTTTGCATATATGTTGCCTTCCTTATATGAACTGTACCACTGGGTAACTACATAGTAGATGAGGAAAAGCATCTCTTCATAAAATTATCCTAGCTGATAAATGAAAAGAAAATACTAGAATTATACTATCATCATTCTGCAATCTTTAATAAATTGATTATTCAAGACATTAGCATCAATAATTGCTAGCATTATAATAAAAGAGAGAGACAGAAATTGAGAAACCAGCCATTCTGTATCTCCTGATTAAAAAAAAAAAAAATGCCCACCAATAGGTTTTCTAAAGGAATCAAACCTTAGCCCATCAAGTCTCTCGATCCAACTGTCACTCTGCAGGAAATCAGAAGGCAGAGGAATGTGTTGAACAGTACGGCACTGTAAGTATGAAATTGCCAAAATCCAGACTAGATAATCGGTAGGCCAAACGATCTAGGTTCCTCAACAAATTAATTCTGAAGAAAAAATTTTAAAAAGCCTGTATATTAAAAGATATAAAAGGCATAGCCAATATGCAACTAACCTGTAAGACTGTAGCTTAGGATGCACACTTAAGTGATAAACCTATAAAGAAACTCAAGAAAGTAATTAGTACAAAATCAAGATAGTGGTAACTATTGGGGAAATTTGGATTGGGATAGGGCGTATGGATGGATTCTAGGATGGCAAGCAAAATTCCATTTTTTTTTTTCTTTTCTTTTTTTTTCTTTTTGAGATGGAGTCTCGTTCTGTCGCCCAGGCTGGAGTGCAGTGGTGCGATCTCGGCTCACTGCAGGCTCCGCCTCCCGGGTTCACGCCATTCTCCTGCCTCAGCCTCCCGAGTAGCTGGGACTATAGGCACTTACCACCACTCTCAGCTAATTTATTGTATTTTTAGTAGAGATGGGGTTTCACGGTGTTAGACAGGATGGTCTCGATCTCCTGAACTCGTGATCCGTCCGCCTGGGCCTACCAAAATGCTGGGATTACAGACGTGATCCACCGCGCCCAGCCCAAATTTCCATTTCTTAACTGAGGTTATGGCTACAAGAGTGTTCATTTTATATTAATTTATTAAGTTACATATGTGTTGTGTTTGTGGCTTTATATACGTGTTTTATTTTAAAACTAAAAGGCGCAATTCATATAGAAACCTGACATATAATTTCAAAGGTTTTCTTTTCTTTTTTTTTTTTTTTTTTTGAGGCGGAGTCTCGCTCTGTCGCCCGGACTGGAGTGCAGTGGCCAGATCACAGCTCACTGCAAGCTCCGCCTCCCGGGTTCACGCCATTCTCCTGCCTCAGCCTCCCGAGTAGCTGGGACTACAGGCGCCCGCCACCTCGCCCGGCTAGTTTTTGTATTTTTAGTAGAGACGGAGTTTCACCGTGTTAGCCAGGATGGTCTCGATCTCCTGACCTCGTGATCCGCCCGTCTCGGCCTCCCAAAGTGCTGGGATTACAGGCTTGAGCCACCGCGCCCGGCCGTTCAAAAGGTTTTCTAGAGAACATAAACATGTAATGGCAGAAATCAATTTGAAAGAGAACAATATGGGATCACGTTCTCAATAAATTATAAATATAAAGCTTTGGTAGCTAAAACAACATGATACTAGGAGAGAAATTAGTAAAAGTGATCAATAAAACCAAAAAGAGAATGTGCATTTTTATATATACACACACACACACACACACACACACACCTCCTTATATGAGAAAAAAAAAATCAATACTTAATTCATATGGTAATTAAACATACATTTAAAATTGATTTAAGACCTAAAATAGAAAAAGATAGCTACAAAGAGCATTAAATAAAAAGCAGCTTAGACTGGGGAGTTAGATGAAAGCGAAAACTTAAGAAAGTCAAAAGGTCCAGAAAACACAAAAGAAAACATCAACATATTTGAATAAATGTTTTAAAGTCTTATAAAAGACAAACTATTCATAGCTAGTTTTAACAATTACAGACTAAGATAATATATTTATAGTTTATATGACTGTCAGGGGACTATTAGCCTTTACATACAATGAAGGTATATGTCAATACAATATACCAGAAGAAAAAAATCAATAATTTAAAAAATAGTCAAGGTCATGCACACATAAATATATGTGTATAACACACATACACATATGTATACACATACACATATATATCCATATATAAATTGATGCTGAACCTCACTAGTTGTCATATAAACACAAATTAAACACCATTTACAATTTTTAACCTATTGGATTTGCAAAAAAAGTTTTAATGAATAACCCATATTTGAGAGTATATGAAAATACAAGTACTGTCATACAATGTTCTCTCCTTATGGAAATCTTTGTTGACAGATACAGCTATTTTTGAAGGTACATAAATTACTCTTAAATACTTTTCATCTTTTTATGCTGAATTATAGGTTAAATCCTTTGTTCAGTCTTCTTAATTACTAGTTAAAAATATTCATCTATGAATTATCTTTTTTTTTTTTTTTTTTTTTGAGATAGGGTCTCACTCTTCCTTTGCTGCTCTCATTCTTTCTTCCACTACTGGAGTGCGGTGGTGTAATCCCGGCTCACTGCAGCCTTGACCTCCCGGGCTCAAGTGATCCTCCTGCTTCAGCTTCCCAAGTAGCTGGGATAACATGCGGGGTCCACCATGCCTGGTTAACGTTTGTATTTTTAGTAGAGACAAGATTTCACCATATTGCCCAGGCTGGTCTTGAACACCTGGGTTCAAGCAATCCTCCCACCTTGACCTCCCAAACTATTGGGATTACAGGTGTGAGCCACCATGCCCAGGCCGTATTGAGTTTATTTTTATGAACGCTTGTTATTTTTAATAGCCTTTTATTGTTTAATTGTCATATCAACATATTTTATCCCTTTAAGGATACTATTTATACTTCCTTAAAATCCTATTTTTCTTGAATTTGTTTGTTCTTGTGTTACCCATTAATTTTCGTGGATTTCTTTATCACTAAATGTTTGGAAGTATCTTGGTTGCCTGTTGATCTAGTTTTGCTTTTAAACATCTCATTATTCAGATGTCTGTGGTGTTTTTTTTTTTAAGAAAACATAAATCTCTCCAGTGATTGGGGGAGTGAGCTGAAGGCAAGGACTGCTTGCTGCGGAGTGTGGTGGCCAAGACCCATCTTTTGGATGTGGACATATTCTCTCATCCAGGCAATGTAATTTCTGCCCATGCCACACCTGCCACAAAGTTTGTGTTCAGCAGTGGATGAAGGCATTTGCTTCTGGTCTGGAGCAGGATCAAGGACATGGGATGAATGGGAACATGGGCTGAAAATGCACAGTACTTCCAGGATGACTGGTATCACCCTGAATAGAAAGTGCTGCCACCAAAAAATGAGCTCTTTACTCTGTCCTCAGCATCAAATACCATTGACCTATGGGGACCTGCTGCTTCACATCTACATACTAGGAACATGGTATGCTCCCCAAAACCATTTTTAGCTATCTCAAGTGCCTTTTGATATATAGTTTCCTAAGAATATATCAGAAATTCCTCAAATTTTCTGTTCTTCTTGTAGTCTCACCTCTTATATTCCAGAGCTATTGTGGATTTATTCCTTTTTAAACTGTATTTTCTCTAGTCTAAACCCAGAAGGAGGAGACAAAGCATATGCATCTATTCGTGCTTACTTCTGTTTTTAATCCTTTTAAATTTTCATGATTAATTTTTGTGTCACAAAAGAAATCCACTATTTTAATATCAAGTAAAACAATTCAACAATGTATAGGTTTCTTCTTTACCCCTTTCTCTTCCTAGCCCCCTGAGATAAGTCTGATGGCCATGGAAGTGGCCACAGATTTTACTTGTAGAGAACCTGCTTAAGGAGCGTAATTAGCTGATAGCTTTCACAGCAGGCCAAGGCCATGCTTCCCTCAGGCTGATCCCAGTCAACAACTGCCCCTAACCAATGAGAAGGTACTAGGTCCTGGCCATTTCTCTCTCATAGAGGACTCTTCTAATAAGCAATCTTTCCTCTAAGACTCCTCATCAGCCGGGACAGAACTCTCTCTGAACTTTGGTCTACAGCTTTTCCTCTCTCATCCTCCTTACTTCTATTTTTCACAGGTGTCATGGCTGCGTTATGGTCTAAGGTTTCTCCCTACCTCTCATACCTTCTCTCCCTCCACCACCTCCCCTATATCTTTCATGGCGTCTTACCCAATAAATCTCTTGCATATATAATACTGTCTTGATGTCTGCTTCTTGGAGGACCTGAACTGACATAGGTAGTACCAATAGTGATCTGAGAGAAAGAGTTGCCAGGCACGGTGGCTCACGCCTGTAATCCCAGCACTTTGGGAGGCCGAGGCAGGCGGATTGGAGGTCAAGAGATTGAGACCATCCTGGCCAACATGATGACACCTGTCTCTGCTAAAAATAGAAAAGTTATCTGGCTGTGGTGGTGCACCTGTAGTGCCAGCTATTCGGGAGGCTGAGGCAGGAGAATCACTTGAACCCGGGAGGCGGAGGTTGCAGTGAGCCAAGATCATGCCACTGACTGCACTCCAGCCTGGTGACAGAGCGAGACTCCCTCTCAAAAAAAAAAAAAAAAAAAGAAAAAAGAAAAAGAAAGAGTTTGGAGAATGACTCACTCACCTCCCTGCTGGCAAGGAAGGCCCTAATCCTGAGTAGAATACAGCGCATGGATAGCCCGTTGCACAAGATGGAAGCTAAATTGTTGAAGATTTTGCTGCTGATTATCTTAGAAAATGTCCCAGCAGAGGGCAAAGCCCTTTCCAATGCAACACTTCAGACATTTGAAAGATGGGTTGGGGGGAAGTGATGAGAGGTGCCAATGCCCACAAGAACAGCAAAGCTGGCCGGTAATTACTAAGCTGTAATGGTGCCATGCAAAATGATAATGATATGAGGGTGGCAACAAAAGTTAAGGGTACTCAAATATCTAGTATACAGTTACTGAGTTCATAAATGCGTTGTTTTTCTATACTGAACATGTAAGAAGATCAGAGGCAGTACGGCATTCATGTGGGATGAACAATATTCATTTACAGTTTTGCCACAGAGCTATATTAACTCTATCACCCTTTGTCATAATATAAATAGATCTTGAGACCTCTTACCCATATTTTGTCAATTTTTTCAAGCACAAATGTTTCTCAGATTGTTGCATTCTGTTGCTCAATGTTCAGAGTGTGGAAAGGGTTGTTTTTGTAAGTTCATCCAGCCTTATAGTTGTGTTTTTAAGGAGAAGATTTGGCAGTCTGTCTTGGCCACAGTACTCCCCCGCATCCATAGTTTTACTTTCCATGGTTTCAGTTACTCATGGTCAACAGCAGTTTGAGAATCTTAAATATAAAATTCTAGAACTCAATAATTCACAAGTTTAAATTGCATCATGAAATCCCTCACTGTCCTGCTTAGTCTCACCCAGAACGTGAATCATCCCTTTGTCCAGCAGGTCTGTATTGTCTATGCTACATTCCCATTAGTCACTTTGCAGCTTTCTCAGTTATCGGATTGCACAGTACCACAGTGCTTGTATTTAAGTAACCCTTATTTTATTTAATAATGGCCTCAAAGCACAAGGGAAGTCATGCTGGCATATTGTTATAATTCTTCTATTTTATTATTAGTGTTGCTAAACTCTTCCCATACCTAACTCATGTTAAACTTTATCTGAGGTGTGTATGGTGTGTGTGTGTGTGTGTGTGTGTGTGTGTGTGTGTGTGTGTGTATAAAAATACATGGTATATATAGGGTTCAGTACTATCCACAGTTTGAGGTATCATCTGGGGCCCTGGAACTTATCCTTTGTGGATGAGGGGGAACTACTAAAATTAATAACACTCACTGAAAGCACTCACCATAGAAGAGGGACTAAACAAGTAAGTAGAGAAACTAACTCAGTCAGTTTATGTTAACTAGCATTCATCATTGACCATCCTAGAAATAGCATTATGTACACATGAAGGGAGTGGTCACTGATTTTGAATATCCAATCTGCCATCAACAAAAGCAAATGTTTATTTCATGATATGGCACTAGTCTTTGAGGAAACCAACCAGACACTCTAGGCCAGCTGGCCATAATGGGTCTCTTCGTCCTGGAATCACCAATAGTTAATCCTCATAGGGATATATATATACACAAGATAAAGTTTTCATTACTTTACAGAGCAGAGGCTAGCCAGTCCTTCTCACAGTGCTTCAGTCAGTAGCACTATTTGAAGACTTACGGATTGTTCATTCTGCAAGCATGGAATTCCACACAATGTAGCATCTGACTAATGTATGAGTTTTCAAGAGAAAGAGGTATACCATCCAGAAGCATCAGGCCTCATAGAATACTGGGACATCCTACTGAAGACAAAGCTGAAGCACCACCTTAAATAAGGCAATATCCTACAAGAAAAGGATGCCATTCTTCAGGACACAGTGTATGCATTAAATCAGAGACCCCATATGAAGAATACAGGGGATTAGGAATCAATGGTGGAAGCAGGAGTGACTCCACTTTGTCTCACTGCCAATGATCTCCTAGAGGGCCAGATTAAATATTCTGTCAATATTGCCAATTAGGATTTTCACAGCATTTATTTCCTAAAAAAAAAAAAAAAAAAAAAAAAAAAAAAAAAAAAAAAACTGTTGCAAAATACTTATTATAAAGATATTCTGCTTCCTCTAACAAGTATTACTAATTGGTACTATCATGTATACCTTCCAAGCTGGTTATACAACAACCTACTACAGATAGGAAATCAATATAACATGATTTCTTCTTGGAATTCATTCAGGATGCATAAGCCACTAGCAGAAACAAGAGATCATGTGCTCTTCTATAACTAACTGGCTTTTGAGTGTGGCCCTGCAGACACTGTTTCAGAGACAGGCTCCGATTCAGTCATAATCAATTTATCCAGTATATTAGTCATTTTGGAAGTAACAATAGCAAAATGACATTAACTTGGATAAATTAAATATTGTTTGTCATTTTAAGACATCAAACATCAAATAATATAATTTAAATGAAACTGATTTAATATATACCAATAAGATGGCCTCCTATTTTTATGATTATCTTAAAAACAGTAACTCTTCCATTTGTGGCTTTCAGTGGAGCTTCATGACAACCCTGGAGCTAGGTGGAACAAATGTTATTACTCTCATTTTAAAGATCAAGAAACTGAATCCAAAAAAAATTTGTCTGGCTGATAGTAGGGAAAGAAGCTAGCACTTCAATACATGTCTTTCAACTCATTTCTTTCTAAAGAAACAAGAAATTTAAAAGCAAATATTTGGAATCAGGAGTAGATTTCTATTCTGAGTCTGTAATTACTAGCCATGGAAACAACCACTGAATTATCTACTCTATACTTGAATTCAACATCTTAAATGCCATTAGTCAGAAAAGGATAAGAAAACAGCCATGCATTGAATGAAACCTATTATCCAATTATCCGTATATTGAAAATATACCAAGGGTTGTTCTTTGAAGTGTTTATTCATGAGGTTTCTCTGAAACACGATGTTTCTCTCTACTTTCCTTCTGTTAACAAGATGCCTCCGGGTCTCCTGAAAAATTTACTGTTGTGTGATTTATCCTTCAGCCACTACCCAACAGGACAGCTAAAGCTGGGCCAGACACCTGTACTGTGTTGTGAAGCTGCTAAAAGAATAAAGCTCTGTTTTTCTACCTGTATTATCTTTCCTCTCTTCCAAAATATCCATAGCCAATGGCAGAACTGCCCTGCCAACCCTATTCCACCCCTACTCCCACCTGTAGTATCCAAGCCCTCAATTTTTTGGAGTTGTATAAAGATTAACCCTAATAATGAGTCAGAGTCAGTCACAAAGTTCCTTTCTTACTATTTCTCCTCTCTTCTTTTCTCTTTGGCTAACAGGCTCCTCCACATTCTTTCATTCTTTAAGGAACATTAACTCTGATCAGTTTAACAAACATTCCTAGAGTTCCTTCCATGCTGCCAATACTGAGGCACTAAGAATAGAAAGATATCTACAGTACAGTCTCTATCCTTAAGGAGATTACAGTTTATTAGAGAAGAGAAATAATTAAAGGAAACATATCACTATAATTCAATACATATAGTGGTTAAAGATAAGCTTAAGCTGTTATGGAAGCAGAGAGGAGGAACAACTCACCACTCTGGGTGGGAATTATGTTAACAGAAAGCTACAAGAAGAAACGAAATCTAATCTTGTAGCATGAGTACAAATTAGGAGGTGAATAAGAGTGTTACAGGTGAAAAATTAATATGAGTAATTGCATAGAGGCATGTAGCCACAGGTTTTGTTCAGTTTACAAATAGCTAGGTATTTCCAGCACTTACAAAGAGCGTCAGTTTTGGACATGTACATCCATGGTGCCTGTGGGACAATTAAGTGGAAATGTTTATCAAGAAGCTTAAAAGGAAAGTCAAGATTAAGTATTTGGCACTCATCAATAGTATAATAAGATGAAGAAAAATCAAATAAGATGAGAAGGAAGTGGGGAGCGTTTTTATTTTATAGAGAGTGACCTGAAAGTTCTGCATTTTTAAGATTTTTTGTGAGCAGAGATCTTAAGTGAGAAGGTGAGTCATATGAATGTCTTAGGAAATAGTTTTGTGTTCAGAAGAAAGAGGAAATTCCAAAGCCCTGAGGTGAAGAGTCTACTTGGTATGTTTGAGGAACAATAAGGAACCAATATGAATGAAGAATATTCATCAAGAAGAGTGGAAGGAAGTGATATCAGGGACATAACAAGGGGCAAAATCAAGTAGAGCCTTAACGTCCATTGTATGAACTTTAGCTTTTACTCTGAATAATATTAAAAACCATTAGAAGTTTAGATTGGAAAAGTAATATGATTTAAGTTGTAATAGACCTACTCTGGCTATCTGCAGAACCTATTTATGGGGCAAGGGGAAAAAAAAAAAAAAAAACAGAGAAATGAATTAGGAAGCCACACTATTAATTAAGGAAGGAATGATGGTAGTTTAGAGTGGTAAAAAAAAAATGGTAGGACCCTGGGTACATTTTGAAAATAGAGCTAAAAGATTTTCTGCTTGAGTGTGTAAGAACAAATTAAATTAAGGTGCAAAAGATAATAAGAAGTCTCAAATAAGAAGAACCAATCCGTAAGAAAGAAAAAATAATAAGGTAAGAATATTGACAAAGAAGAAGTATGTTTACTGTTTTAGAAGTTTAAAGGAGGAGAATGTAGCAATGTTGTCTAAAGCAGCAGAGTGAAAAAAAAAGGATAAAAGTATCTCGTTGGACTTAACAATTTTGAAGTCATCATCCTTTGCCAAAGCACTTTCAATGAAGTGGGAAGGGAGAAATCAGATTGCAATGGTTTGAAGGATGGACAGGGAAACAAGGAATGAGAGATAGCACTAATGTTACCTGTCAAACTCAACAGAGGGGAAAGAAAAGGGTTATACCAGCTAAGTATTTGGAGTAAAGAGAAGATTGAATCATTCATGTGTTGTGATGTGATTCACAACCAGGAAGGATCCATGGTAATCTCTTTTAATCCTGAGCTTTAGGAACAACCCCGTGGAATGGGTCAGTTCCACTTTCCAGTCACTAAGATTTAAATGTCAATTTTCCTTGAAGCCTGGGTCAAGGAGACAATTTCAGAATAATAATATATAAGTATATAGCAAACATCCATATAAAAGGATTATAACACATTAGCTTACAGAAAGAAGTTACCAAAGCATTATCTAAAATTTTCTGGAAACACAGCTAATGCATTACATTTGTGTGGCATCTTATTCAGTTGTACTAATATCTGGTCTCATCAGATAACCTAATTTGATATATCATCTGTTCAGCTTCAACTTTTGCTTAAGTAGATACAAAATTAATTCTATATAATGAGCATGCATCTTACTTTTGCTCATTTAAATGAGATGTGTACAGATTGAAAGATCATTTAATTATAATGATCTCAATAAGACCTTAATGTTGAACTATAAACCCAGTATATCATATGCAGATTATGCAATCTCTTAAATATTAACACATTAACTTGTATTTTTAAAATGTCTTTCCATTGACAGAAAACATCATAGTCACAGAACTTTTAAACTGGAAGTTCTAGAGACATCAAGTTCAAACAAGTTCAATTATAAATGAGGAAATTGTAGCACAGGAAATCTTCTTGATCAGCTAAATTTACACAAACATTGATAGAAACACGATAGAGTCCTAGATTTTGGTAGTTTTCTTTTCATTAAGGCAATCTATAATTCTTTTGTGTATTCCTAGAAAAAAGTACTGGGATATTACTACCAAAATTAAACATCTAAAGGTTTTTGATCCCTTCCTATATGCGGTTGTAGACATTGTGCCAAGTCTTTACATACATGATTTCACTCAATCTTCACAACCATTCTAAGATGTAAGTACTGTTAGTACCCCATTTTACACCGGAGAAATTGAAACAGAGAGATTGTGTAACTTTTCCAAGGACACTCAGGCAAATGACAAAACTGGAATAACTTCCCAGGCTCAAGGCAGCCTGCTTATTTCTTGATGTAGGCTAAGCACTTCTCAAAATTCAATTCAAAAAGTATTCATTGAAAGGCTATTATGGATAAGATACTGTCTTGGGAGTTGAAAAATATATGTATAATACAGAGCTTCAAGACCTACAAAAAGACAGATGTGTACATTACTAATTGTAATACAAAACAATTAGTAGGTAAAGGGTAAAGTTAAAAAAGAAAAAAAGTAAAGTGCATAGAAGAGAAAGGAATTTCAGGGACCAGGAGTGAGCAAGAACATAAAAATGGCCAATTCTACCTTACAACCTGTTGAAATCTTCTTTGGACCAGTCTTTTACCATAAAAGCCCAATAGATATAGAAATATTTCCTTTTGGTAGTCTTATATACGTGTACCCAATTCAGCTTTTTTTCCATACCATACTGAACACAGCTATTTCTCTTTTTTTTTTTTTTTTTTGAGACAGTCTTGTTCTGTTGCCCCAGGCTGGAGTGCAGTGGCCTGATCTGGGCTTACTGCAACTTCCGCTCCCTGGATTTAAGCGATTCTTCTGCTTCAGCCTCCCGAGTAGCTTGAATTACAGGCACTGGCCACCATGCCTGGCTAAGTTTTGTATTTTTAGTAGAGACGGGGTTTCACCATGTTGGCCAGGCTGGTATTGAACTCCTGACCTCAAGTGATTCGCCCACCTCATCCTCTCACAGTGCTGGGATTACAGGTGTGAGCCACCGCGCCCAGCCGCTATTTCTATGTTTAGGACTGAAATAATTTTTGTAATGCCTGTGGTGCAGAGGGTAAAAAATAGGTAATAAATAAATCAGCTGTGCAAAAGCTCTCTTAATATATCAAATCATCTTTACAGAAAGTTATTAGAGGCCTCAAAGTCTTCATAAAATAATCCATTCACATTCACTGTCTACTTAAGCAGCAACCTCTAAATTTATGAGTTGCTGAAAAGTCATAAAACTTGCTGAGTATTAATTTCTTAGATGACTCTGGTCTGGTAAGAAAAGTGCAAACAAGAGTCAGAGTAGGGAAGTTAACTCCTGCCAAATACATTCCAGACTATTCAAGAATCACTGCCTTCTCAGGACAACATGCTTTATATATGCTTATGTTATAATTTACTAAAGATCAGGGAATATATCTATGGTTGTTGTTGAAGGTCTCACGTTTTAGCTACTTTTTTCTGCAACCCTACTTAATCAAATATAGCTTATTTTCAAATGCCCAAGCTGTATAAGAACTGTATATGTAAAAAAGTCAATTGAGAAACCATTGTTTTCTTCATTTTCATACTATAAATGTTACTATTGCAAACTAATTTGCACAGTCACTAAGTGTAAGTGTCTGGTGGTGAAGATAGTATTAAGTTTCTTTTTCATTTTAGGGGTGTTCCATTTGTCTTCACAAATCCATAGTCTATCCAAGCAGCCATTTTTTAAAATTGTTTTTTCTAGCATTGGACTAGGGGAGATTTACATCCCTTCCCAATGATTAGAGTTCCTATCATTAAAAAGGTAGAGGTACATCTAAAGAGTTCTTGGCATGTAGTGTTTGACCAAACTCCTCCAGAATCTCTCAGAAATAAAAGACAGCTTGAAGTATCTTCCCTAGATCAACGCTGGTCAAACTCCCTTCATTTTCATACTGCTGTCATGACTTGTGTCTTTAAAGCTTAGATGCTTATGTACTTACTATTTTAAATAGAATCACTATTTTTACTTACATAAATTTATTTTAAGATAAAAACTTCCTATCACTATTGTAAGGGAAAAATCAACATCATGTGTCATAAAATGTGTCAAAACATCTAGCTAGATGCAGTTGCTTGCCAAGGCCAGCTCTGTAATTATTAGAGAGATCAACACGTGCTAGAGAGCTCTTAAGTACATATTAGCGCCACATTGACTGTTTTTTTTTTTTTCCAGCACACTAATTAGAAGAAAAAAATGCAAACTGGGTGCTTCTCTTTCTGTGTGGCTCAGTGTTACTTAATGCTGTGCCCATTTACTTTCTAATTTCATATTAAATACTCCAAGGGAGCCAAGTAGTACACTTTGAAAGACTGTTCTAAATTATCTGAGATTTCCTAAATGCAAACCCTGCCACTTCTAACTGATCCAGAATAAGAGTTCAGTATCACTCTTATCATCTACAATCTTCTCTGATCGTTCCCTTTCCCCACACCACCCATGCTAAATCTACGTTGTGTTTTTTCTCAAAACAGGACTAGTCTGATTGTCTAGAAATTGTTTCCTAGTTCCCCTACAGGCTAGCAGTCACTATTACCTAACAACTTTCTGGTCTAATTCCCATATTTTAAAAAATGGGTGGTCCCATATATATTCATATCTCTTTTAGATTTGATTTTTTTACCTTAATTAGGTAAAAGGATTTAGTCATTTCTCACAAATAAAAAGATGACTAAAAAGCCTTTCTTTCTTGAATATCTACTGTCCTGAACTTTAACAATCATTTTAACACGAATTATTTTCCTTTATTCTCCATGTTAATAACTCCACATTCCATTTGGAAACAAGATTCATGCTCTCAGCTCTGGAATAACTAAATTATTCATTCTGGTTTCTACAAACTCTAATTTGGGTTATAATATTTTTCTAATCCACGATATCATTAAACTATAAAATTCCCAAATAGTAATTTTTCTATTAAAAAAATCAAATAATGCCAGCACAATTCATAATTTCTCTTTGAAACCACAGGAAGAGCTTTTTGACCTTTCAAAGTTTTAGTAGTTAAATTAAGTTGTATTATAATCCCTTTCCCAATTATCCTATTTTTTAAAAAATCAAATTTAGCATTGTTGAAAACCAGAAATACTCAACACCAACATAAAATAGGAGTCAGTATCCAAGGCTTGATGTAGTATATACACTTGTCATTCCTTACACAACTAATATTTTACAAGGATATTTCTTAAATATTACATGTGATCAAAAGTCTTTTCACTCATTTTATGGGCTTTAAGAGGCTCACCATAATTTTGCTTATAGCTCTTCTTTCTAATACAGTTAGGCACTACCTTGATAATCCACCAAATAATCTAAGATACAAAACAAAGGACTGCTGGCTGGTAAGCTGCTGAGGGACCAAGCCACAAGTCACCCAAAAGCCCATCAGAAACTGTATAAAATAACAGGAAAAGAAGAAAATTTGTAGCTAATGCCACAAGAAAACTAGTAGTTTTATGTAGACATTAAACATAAAACCCAGCCATATTTGCACAGAACTCTATACTAGAGTGTTAGCCACTTTTAGACAACTTACTCTTTCTCAAATTAATAAATGGCATCTACATTTGACAGAGCCAATGATTTAAATTAAAATTAAATATGCATTGTATTGACATAACCCAAATATTAATAATTCATTAAAATGATCTTAAACTGAGGGGTCTTTTTTTGTTTTACACAGAGGAAAAATTGCAAGAAAAAAGCAATTAGATGAGAGATATGGTATTCCTGTGGTGAAGTATTGCAGCAGCTCATCATATTTACCCAGGTATCTCTTTAAGGTCTTATTTGTGAAAGGTTGTGATAAAACCAAAAAGAACTTTTAAATTCATTTGGCTTTTGAGATTATCACTCTATTTAACCTTGAAAGCTTTTTGCATTTTCTCATGTCTTTGTTTGCTTTCAGCAATTTATCTTCATTTTAACTTTAATC
Source organism: Rhinopithecus roxellana (assembly GCF_007565055.1). Classification (NCBI taxonomy): domain Eukaryota; kingdom Metazoa; phylum Chordata; class Mammalia; order Primates; family Cercopithecidae; genus Rhinopithecus; species Rhinopithecus roxellana. The sequence continues at coordinate 74,269,294 of NC_044551.1, forward strand.
CATTTTATATCACCTGCCTCATCTTTGATCCACAAGGTTCAACCTTTTATTTTCTTTTTTTAATCTGCTGTGTCTACAGTGTGGTAAGGTGGGGATAACAAAGCCTTCTGTCTCCTGTATATAAAGGGGTATATAATATAATTAGCTTGAAAAGGTTATATATACCTAAGTGTATATGTGTGTGTGTGTGTGTGTGTGTGTGTGTGTGATTAACCAATGATCATTTTATCTATTAGATTGAAAGCTGGTATCAAAATGATACTTGTTCCATATTAAGTAGCAATTTCACATGGAATTTTCAACACTGATCCTGTCAGTTACATTATCCTCAAGGTGACAGCATTTTGTCTCAAGTGGCCTAAGCATTTCAACATTACTTCTTACAAAAGTGGAAGCAAACACTTATAACTTTTCTGTAAGAACCATGAAACTAGCATTGCAGTGGCTGGCTTACATCTTTGCATAGAATATCAATAGCTTAGACCAGCTTTGCACAATTAGGATCATTTTTTACATTAGGTATTACAAACACAGACAAGAGACTCTCTGAGCTTTCCAAGGGCCTGAAAATAATTATATATCATTGGCTACAAAATTTAAAAATTAATGAGATATTCGAGTAATAGCTGCAAAAATGTTATGTCACCTGTGACTCAATTCACACACAAACATAATAAATTTAAATCTCCAGGGCAAATGAAATAACTCCATTAAAGTAAAATTATCTTAAAATTTTCTATCAAAAATATATTTAATGTGATGATTCAAATATTTGCATTAGAATTAGAATCTGTTTAATATGATAAGTGGGGTCTGCCAAAGCAAGCATGCCTGGGACAAATGTGATCACTATAGATCTTTATTCACATGTCAGTAAAACAGTAATTAGAGACTGTGAAACACAGAATTGTGTAAGGTAACAAAAATATCTGTATGAGAACTAGTTGTAGGTTGGAAATTACTTTCTCACAGACATTAAATCAGATAAATTAGGATTTTCCAGAAATCTTACCCAGTGAAAAGAAAATCCCAGGAGCCTTGGGTCTTATTATAATTGGTCTTATTCCTATCTCATTTCTGAAAACAACATGAGTAGGACAGCTGTACTCTAAGATAATTAAAGATGGTTTATACTATTCCAAAGTTATCAGGGGTATCAGTATATCTATGATTTTTTTTTCCAGCAATTTAAGCTTGTCAAAAATATACCACAGCAGAGACACTCAGAAAATGTGCCCATAAAGTAGTAATTGCTTCATATTTGTTTAACAACTTGGAGTGTCTGACAATGACCCCCTTACATTTTTTACCTGAGAAAAATCAGAGCAGAAAATTCTTAGCAGAATGTCATGAGCTTTTAAGGATCAGACTTATAAACTACCTTATATCAAACCACCACATCCTATTACAGTTCCACACCTTGTTGAAGTCCCAATATAAACTTGGGCTTGAAATCAAGCACCCCAGTGTTACAAGCTAGCCTGTTTTTCACAATAACAATTCCACAGAGAGAAACTGCTCTCACTTCCTAACAGGTCTGAGACACTGAAATGTGACTGCTTCTCTTCAGTAATTTTCCATCAAATGTGCAAGATACATTTTGACAGTGAAACATTGTTTCTCATTTACCTCTTCAACAAGATTGAAATATTCCTTCTCTGTAACAGGACATTCATTTTACTTAAAGCAAACCAGGGTTGATATCTGGGGTTTCAGTTCTTTTTCCAAATACTTTCTCATTTAAAAAATATGCCCCAAACAAACAAACAAACAAACAAACAAAAACACACTGATTTCTTAGCTCATAGGACCTGATAAGAACAATGTTTTTTAACGTGCTACCAGTATCTGAAAGTGATATGCAATTTGAGTTGTTCTGAGTCAGCCACTTTTAGTGGCTAGCTTTGTTGGTGACCACATATCTAGTTGCTGAGAATACAGGATGCAGTAATGAACACAATTTAAAATCATGCACTCAGTGTATGGATTACCAAATCAGTGTGTATGAAGCCTGCTGGGAACTCAAAGTTTCTGTTTAAAGTAAAACCTTTGCAGTAGTAGAAAGGGAAATAATTTTGGAAAGCTGAAATCAGAGTGATGAACTATAGCACAATGTTTCAAAGCTCTGGCTGCCATCATCCCTATCAGAGTTATTACACTGCAATATGAATAAAAAGCCCATCCCACTTATGAATCAATTAGAAGTGAGATTAGGGATGAAGTTCATTCTGACCTACAAGTCCTTGTATAGGAATTTGTCTTTATCAAACAGCCAATGGTTCGATTTTTCCCAACTGCTAATATCTTGTTCCAGTATAATAGTAGGTTGGATGATAAATAATAAGAAAGGCATTCAATCTTTAAGGTTTCCACATAATAAGCTTTAGTTAACTAAATGATTCCAATGGCCTGAAATATTCCAAAACTTCCTGGGAAAGGATTTAAAAAATGATATATAACATTTATTAAAGGTTACATGTATAAAAGAAGAATCTAGATTTTACCACGTTCAGGATAAATCTCACTGTTAGAACCAGGTAAGAAGCAGTCTCATCTGAAAGAGTGAACAATTATTCTGTTCATTTATAAATAACGTGAATATTTTCTAATTGCAAAGGAGCTAGAGGTTAGAGCAGCACAGCTGGCTAACACTTAGGAGCCAGGCGAGCCCAGCTTTTCATTTGCATAAATTACTTTAATTCTTTGCACCTCAGGTTCTTTGTCTGTGAAATGGGACAGGAATAAAGGCAATAACTGCTAGACAGTGTTTCCTGCAGTGCATCCTGAAATATCCTGGGTGCTCATGTTCATTAACTTTATACCCACAATAATTATACAAGATTAACAAAACATTTCTAACAACTATTTGGAAATTCTGCTTCAATAAATTATATAAAACCATTTTGCTTTCTGGGTGCCAATTTTTTGTGACTAGACATTTCCAGAATCTAAAAAGTTGTTTGTTGTGTATGTACATTAAATAAATTTTCTCCCCTGCAAACTTATTTATACTTTTCATCTGATTACCAAGAGCAGGAAAAAAAACAATAAAAGCCTTTATTTTTCATCAACATTTCCAAATTCAGCATGGCAGAGTGAAAAAGGACGGACTCTGAGATCAGAAATAGTTGTGTTAAAAGCCTAGTTTTGCTGTAAACACGTTCAAGACACTCGAAAGGTTTGAGCTTCAGTTTGCTCATCTGCCAAACTGGGGTAATACTGCTTTGAAAAGTGAATGAGCTGGCCGGGTGCAGTGGCTCACGCCTGTAATCCCAGCACTCTGGGAGGCCGAGGCGGGTGGATCATGAGGTTAGGGGATCAACACCATCCTGGCTAACACAGTGAAAACCCGTCTCTACTAAAAATACAAAAACTTAGCTGGGCGTGGTGGCGGGCGCCTGTAGTCCCACCTACTCCGGAGGCTGACGCAGGAGAATGGTGTAAACCCGGGAGGCGGAGATTGCAGTGAGCCAAGATCTCACCACTGCACTCTAGCCTGGGCCACAGAGGGACACTCTGTCTCAAAAGGAAAAAAAAAAAAAAAAAAAAAAAAAAAAGAACTAAGTAAAAACAATACGTGCAGTGTGTGTATGTGTATGTGAAATGATATATATTTAAAAGTATACACATATATGTATATAAATCTGGCAAGGTGTTTCCAATAATTACCCATAAATCTGTATGTTTTCAGATCAAGAATTTAAAATTAAGAATGCATTAATAAAATATTTCTATGCAGCAGTTAATTAAGTTCGTGGTTAGTGCTCAGTACCTTCAATTTTATCTGTATAAGCTATGATACCTAGGTCTAGACAGTTTTAACTTAAGATTCTCTTCTATAATGGCATTCTAAGAATCTACATGGGATGTTTTTGTCCAAACCTAAATTCCAAATAGTGCAAAAAAAAAAAAAAAAAAAAAAAGTAAATAAAACAACTGCTACAAGGATTCTTAATTTTCAGGTTGATTCTGACTCCTAGAAAGTACCAAATTAGCAGTGGCCTGTATTTCTTCCTTGAGGTATTATGGAAATTAGAGATTTAAAAGATTTTCTACGCAATGTCCTCACTTGCCATCCATTGAATTTTTTTCCCCCCAGAAAATAGAAAGGAACTAAATGTAAGAACGATATCAATTATTTGACTTTTACAGTTGAGACATTGCCCTTGTTTTTAGAAAGGCAGTGGTAGAACTGTCAAGTGATAGCATTTGTTTAACGGATCATGGATGTTTCCTAAAGATGGCTCACATGAACATACTTCTGTAGAGTCAATATTGGGAGATGTCTGACAAGTCTTTGCACACACATAGCCTTGTTCCTTCTATCCAGCTGTTGATCTTCTTTGGTGTGGTTCACACTGCTTAAAAAATTCAGATCCCGAAAGTTTCTTTATATGCCACATTACTTTTTGTCCCATCCCTTTGTTTTGTTTTCTTTTAGCTATTACTATGTTGACCATGTACTTGTTTCTGTAATAAATATGTTTAGCTTGTGTACTAGTCCGTTTTTGCATTACCATAAAGAAATACCTGAGACTGGATAATTTACAAGAAAAGAGGTTTAACTGGCTCATGGTTCCACAGACTGCACAGCAAGCATGTCAGCCTTTGCTTCTGGGAGGTTTAGTCATTGTATAAGGCAAAGCAGGAGCGGGCAACTTACACGGCAAAAGCTGGAGTAACAGAGAGATGGGGGAGGTACCACACCTTTATTTATTTATTTATTTATTTATTTATTTATTTATTTATGAGACAGAGTCTCACTCTGTCACCCAGGCTGGAGTGCAGTGGTGCTGTCTTGGCTTACTGCAACCTCCGCCTTCCAGGTTCACGCCATTCTCCTGCCTCAGCCTCCGGAGTAGCTGGGACTACAGGTGCCCGCCACCACGCCCGCTGATTTTTTGGGTTTTCTTTAGTAGAGACGAGGTTTCACTGTGCTAGCCAGGATGGTCTCGATCTCCTGACCTCGTGATCCGCCCACCTCAGCCTCCCAAGGTGGTGGGATTACAGGCGTGAGCCATGGCTCCCGACTACTACACACTTTTAAACAACCAGATTTCATGAGGACTCATGCACTACAGCAAAGACAGTTTCAAGGGGATGGTGCTAAACCATTCATGAGAAACTCGTCCCCATGATCCAATCACCTACCACCAGGGGCCCACCTCCAACATTAGGGCTTATAGTTCAACATGAGATTTCGGTGGGGCAAATATCCAAACCATATCAGCTTGGGACTGTTGCATGGTTTATTCACCAATGTTCTGTTAACATCAAGAATATTGCCTGGGCTGGCCAGGCACCATGACTCACGCTTGTAATCCCAGCACTTTGGGAGGCCGTGGCGGGTGGATCACAAGGTCAAGAGATTGAGACCTTCCTGCCTAACATGGTGAAACCCCATCTCTACTAAAAATAAAAATAAAAAAAATTAGGCGTGGTGGTGGGCGCCTGTAGTCCAAGCTACTCGGGAGGTTGAGGCAGGAGAATGGCATGAACCTGGGAGACGGAACTTGCAGTGAGCCCAGATTGCGCCACTGCACTCCAGTGTGGGCTATAGTGGGAGACTCCGTCTCAAAAGAAAAAAAAGAAAAAAAAATTGCCTGGCCTATAATAAGCATTTAATAATTAGTAACTGAAAAGTAAATCCAGATACCCAACATACACAGTGGAAAGGCTCAGCACTTTCAAAAGCATACTGCCTTCCTAGACTTTCTTCATCAAGGTATGATTCTACCTTCCTTTACAAGTACAAGTTGTATTTTCCTCAAGAAAAAGAAAAATACAAATCTAATAATGTGTTACTGCCTTTGGCTCAATCCACCTCAGGCCATAGTGAAAATAGGGTGCCACTTATCCAAAAAGATAGTAACAAAAACAGGTTCCTATTAGGATCAAAACCACATGCAGTCTCATAAAGTGAAAGCCTGAAAAAACAATGTCAGATAGTAAATCTATGTTTTAGCAAAGTTGACAGAGATTTCTTCGTTAGGAAAAAAAAATGCATGACAAGCTTTTGTTAGATGGTAAAAGTAGACAACATCATCGTGATAGTGATCCACGATGCATAGCTGTAAAGTACCCCTCCTGAATTAGTTTACAGAAAGAGTGCAATTGTTGAGACTGATGTACAATTTGCACCTCAAGGATTTCTTTACCTATATACCAAATAACTTTTATTTATCATTATCCAACTAACCATATATTATTAATATTTTGGTATTTCTTTCTAAGTTGCCACCTGTCACAACCCTTTTAAATGCACCTAGGATACTGGCTGTAAATATTTTCTGTGAGCACACAGAAACATGAGCAAAGTCACACGACCCTGATATCCAGATTTAGTCTCAAATTCTGTCCCATTTTCAATCAACTTGTTCTTCTAGTCTTTTAACTCTCATTTGTCTACTTAAACTTGCCTCAGACCCTCCCTTCATCTGTAATCTGCATTTTCCTTACACACCATTGTATTTTTCAATTTTATGTGTATCTGCTTCTCTCCCACTAAAGACAGACTCTCCTGGTTTCCAACACATTAGAGAGGGAAAGTTCACACCTCTTCAACAGGCTTCAAAAGAATGTTGCCAATCATGCAGTGGATTTTGGGTATCAGGTGAGTTATGCTGCATTCTGATTTATTTGGCCATTGACGGCCTCATTATGGGAACTGTAATAATTCTCATTTAACTGGAGAATGTCTTTTTGTAATAATATTCTGCTTTGTTTTATCTCACCTCTTGCATTGTGAGCTCTTTGAGGGCAAGGATCATGTTTTACTCAGCTTGGAAGCCTTTGCATCAGTTAACACAATGCTGTCTACCTACTACTTTTAAAAGAGTTGTTAAATTAACTGGATTGAATTAAATTCTTGACAAATGAGATTTTAAAAAAAAATGTACTGTCAAGTTTTAATGTCTAAGTGATATGCTTCCATATGTGTAAAATAAAGAACTCTTATTTTATATTTTGTTTTGGAGAACCTTATAATTCATTGAATAATTGCTGCCTAGGTAGAAAAATCAAACTTGAAAACAAATACAAGCAAGGCAGCATATTAAATTGTTATACAAGTTGATCCTAATAGTGTGCTAGAGTCATCTAGGAATATCTAAAAGGGGGAGGGGACTAAATCTCAGATGTACTTCCTGAACTGGAATCCTAGCTGACACGGACATACATCCCTGATAAGTACCACTGATAGAAGCAGAGGCAAGTACAATTAAAGAAATTCAGAAAATCAAGATACCTTACAGAGATATCATGAAAATCAAATGAGCTTCATTTTGAGAAAAGGCATCATAGACTGGAAAAGGCTGTAAAATATTAATGGCCATTATCATCACCATCACTGCTTCTAGTAGGGATTTTCAGGTAGCTGCCTAGGAAAAAAGTTTTTGAGCTTTGCTTCAAGGATACACTGTTTCTGAGACAAACCACATTTTTTAAACAGCCCATGAATCTTCACTTTTTCACTGTGATTAATTTTTGTTTACTCGATACTTTTTCAAATCAGTCCAACCCTTAAAAATCACCACTCTTTTTCTGATTTATAAAATTATCCTTTTTAAAGCTTACTTCAATTCTGATTCCATTCAAGTGCTTCTAACTTGGTACATTTTTCTTTTTAATTTTTAAAAAATTCATAAAGGGGGTACATATTCATCTCTTAGACAATATAAATTATAGAATAATATGTGGTATTAGTGTGATTCAAGTCCTCAGACATTAAATAGTATCAATCACAACTTAATCTGTAAAAATGAAAATGTCTATTATACTCAAAATAATTTAATAGCTGATTGTTTTGCTTCAACATGAAACTTTGCCAGATTCTATTTGGCCTATGCCATAATTCTTAATTAACATTTTTAGGTTCCACAACATGGTTCAAAAACAATGGTAAATCATTACACTACAGACAGTGGTTTCTCAATTAAATTCTAAGCACCAACAGCAATTCCGCTATTTCAAGCTGCACTTAGATCACAAATTATTCTGTGGGCCTTGTTGCCTGTACCAAATAAATGTGGAGTTACTCATCTATATGAAGATGGCAATTTGGCAAAATATTTAGAGCACAAGGAACAAAAGTATTATCTCTTCTTGGTCAGGACCCTCTTGTAGCTGAAAATGATGACGAAAAACTCACCAAAGAGTCCCTGAAATAGTCGTTGAAAACCTGCTTCATCTTCAGCAGACACCTGAGAAGAAACTAGTTAACAGCTTGACAGATTCAAGACAGGAACAAGCAACTTCCCGTGGTACTATTTTAAATTGCTGCAAAGGAGGGTGAATCAGTGCAACTGGGGTCAGGGGAAAAAAAGTAATAATTGCTTACTAGAAAAGAAGACATATGCAATAGACAATGCTAAAAAAACAAAATTACATGTCCAAAATATGCGTTAAAAATAAACCATTATTAAGTACACGTATTTAGAAAAAAATATTTTGTTTTACTTCTAGTAAATGAGACATATGTCTAGAAATCAAAATAAAGTTTAATTTTTTAAAAATGATATTAAACCACAGAAGTTTGTTCAAGAATTAGCTTAACCCACAGCTCTTAGAATACTGCATGAGTTTTAATAGAGTCATCCAATACAGGAATATAATTTGTGAGTATCAGATAGATGTAAAGTAGCCTCACCTAAAATAGATATGATGACAGCAACACCATAGAACGGAGGTCAGCAACCATTTATTCTAAAGGTCAATAGTAAATATTTCAGGCTTTGGGTGAGCCATATGGGCTCTATGGCAATTTCTCAACTCTGCCATTGTAGGGTGAAAGCAGCTATATACAATATGTAAACAAAAGGGCAGAGCTGTGCTCCAACAAAATTTATTTATAAAAACAGTCAGCCAACTGGGCTTCGCCCACAGGCTGTATATATTTCCAACCCTGCCATAGTATGTTAATTCCTGCTCAGGAAGCAAAGGGCAAGTTCTTGCTGCTTCTGAGATCCACAAACCTCTCTCCTTTTCCCAGTCTCCCTCTAGCCACACACACAAAAAAATCCTCCTCTATTTTGTTTTTCTCTTAGAGCCACTTTCATTCTTCTCTATTTCCAGGACACCAGGACTTCTCTATTTCATTCTTCTCTATTTCTCAAGGGACTTTGGCTTTTGGAAACCTCATGATATCGTTTGGATGTGTGTCTCCACCTAAATCTCATCGAATTGTTTTATTGGGAGGTGGGCTCTGGTAGGAGGTGATTGGATCGTGAGGGTGGAGTTCTCATGAATGGTTTCCCTTCCGCCATGATTGTAAGTTCCCTGAGGCCTCCCCAAAAGCAGATACTGCCATGCTTCTGGTACAGCCTGTAGAACCATGAGGCAATTAAACTACTTTTCTTTATAAATTACCAAGTCTTAGGTATTTCTTTATAGCAATGCAAGAATGGACTAATACACCTCACTAGAAAGGAAAGTGCTGGACAGCAATTTCTGCTTTGCAGAATCATTATATACCTGCTGCAGCTTTCTATTCTTATCTGAACAATGGGAATTACAATGGTATCCATCTCAGGGATGCTGTGAGAATTAAATGTTCCCATCTGTAAATGCTTAGTAAAGTCCCTGGCACGTAGAAGGAGTTCAATAAATTTTAGCTATTAAATTATTTATGCTCTTCCATAAACCTTTTCTGAGGAAAGGAAACAGCTAATGTTTTACCTGCATTAAAAAAGAGAGAGAGAGAAAATACAGGGAGAGAGAAACATTTTTTTAAAAACAAAAATTCTCAAAACATTAACCTTTCACATAGTGTGAGCAAACATGGCACTAACTGGTGTAGTAACTAGAGTGTGATCTCTTTAAGATACTTTCTTTGACACATTTTATAACATAAGATCAAAAGTGAACAACCTCTGAACTATTCATCAAAACACTTGCATCTTGCCTATGGACTGTGAGAGGGTAATATGGTGACAATATGGAGAAACCTGATAAAAGGCCAGTAACACCAGCCACCATAAATTCAGCAAATAAGCTGAAGGTTAACACTGCCTCCAGGCCACCACCAGAACACAACTGGATCCAACTGAGCAGAAGTGAGTAAGTACAACTTTGCTCATCCGTCATTTCTACTAATAAAGTGCCATACACTTGGGCATTGAATCCTAATCACAGAGGCTGTGGGCAATGGTTTTTTCTTGAAACAAATGTCTGTTTCCACACAAAATGAGCAGGTATATAATCCAGATTTTTCCTAACTGTTCAATTTAGAAACAAACCCTACCTAATTTCCTGTCCTAGGAAGTCAAGCGTACGGGATTGCATATGAAAATTTCAATTTTCTGCATTTTGAAGAAACATGCTCATCCCATGGACTTTGAAAATATTGACACTCATGGTCACTTTTATGCACACTAAGTGTTGGTAGTTCTGGGCACAAAGGGATAATGCACATGTCACTTAAAATAACGTCCCTTTTTAAACATTTTGATTATTTTAAGTTACTGTTAATTAAGTGGCTTTAGCACAAATAATATATTTACTTTGTATCCCAAGATGTCATTATATGTACAGTTCATTTTCAAAAACTGGCTCCCATAAACAAGAACAAGTTGAAATTATGAAAATAAAATTAATGTTCAGATTATTACCAAGGTATAATCATACATATTTTAACACATTAAACAACTGAAGATTGTTTGTTAGCCATTTTTATATCCACAAATTAAACTTGACTGGTTATTCAATCCTTTCTTTTCTTAATAAAGCATTTTGGTCGCACTTATTGCATAGTAATAGTGAAAATGTCTGCTATTTCCCTGCCACCATCACTCAAAACTTCAGTAGCATTTGAACTCTTCTCTTTTTACCTGAAAATCTACTTAGTTTCTATAACCCTGAATATAATAATTGGTTCCCAATTTTTGGCTCAGACATTTATAGTAGGGTCAGAGATATTTTTCTCTTGCTCTGTTTATCTCATTATCTAAGATTTCTGCCTCACCTGGAATTCAGCTTCATGCCTGCCCCTAAGATCTACTACTCCATCTGTTCAGGAATGTAGAGCCTTCTCTTTTGCTGCCTCTGCCATATCCTATCTGATACAATCTGTTCCCAACTAAGATTCAGTTCTGTTAATCTGCAGGGTATAGATCACATGTTAGCATGCATGTCATGACTATGAAAATTGCCATGGCTAAGAAAACAAGGCATGTATTCATTAGGGTTTTGTTTAAACTTGTGTTGTCAAGAATAACCGTTTAAGTTAAATGTTTGCTTATAAACATCTACAATATTAAAAACGAAAATGTCTTTGAATTTCTTCAAATTTGTGAGATACAAATTTTCAGACAAACTAGCCAAAATTATAGTTAATTCTCAATGATCTTGAAGGCATATGATCTTTATTGAATTCATTTAAGAAAACTGTCAAAATTGTTTACCATGCCTACAATATCTGTATTGTTTTCTTTATTGCTACTCCCCTCTATTAATAACTATCACCTAGCCCACTGTTTCAAGTGAATACACTATCCATTTGTATGTCTATCAGTGATATTAAAGTGTTCTACATCAGCACAGGAACTAACTAATCAGAATAGAGATTGAACATGACTCTGGGGCACAATATAGATTACTTTCTTCCTCACATCACACTCCAACTAGGTGTTCTATGGACATCCTTCTGCTCTGTGATTCAGAAAGTTAGGCTTCTTCCTTCTAGAGGCTCCCACTAATCATCTGCATCTAGCCAAGAGATGAAGAAAGAAAAAATGAACATACTGAAAGAGTACCTGCACTTAAATATCTTGGCCTGGAGGTGATATACTTCACTTACCCATTCATTCCACCAGCAAGAATGAGTTACATGCCCCACCCAAATGCAAGAGGCTTAAGACGATAGCCTAGCAATCTACTGAGTGGCACAAACTATTATTTCTGCCACATATAAAAAATGTTAAAAGGTAACAAATGCTGCAGAAAAAAAAATGACCAAGAGTAAGGTCCATTTGGAATACACAGGGAAAAAATTTGCAAATTTAAATGAATTGCTTGGAGTAGGCCTCATTGAAGAGGTGACAAGTGAGGAAAGGCTTGAAGAGCAATATAGGTAGAGCCATACATGTTATCTGGAGGAACTGCATTTCAGGAAAAGCAAAAAGCCAGTTCAAAGGTCCTGATGTGGGATAGCACCTGGTAGGTTCAAGGTAAAATGAGAAGGCCAATGTGATTAAAGTGCTGCAGAGGACATCTAAGAAGTAAAGGGGCCCAGTAGAGTTGTAAAAGTCATTGTAAGGACTTGATTCTGAAAAAAATAGAAAGCCCTTGCATTTTTACTTGAAGAATGAACTGCTCTGGGTTACATTTTAACAAGACCACTCAGAATGCTATTTGAGAACACACTAGAGAGGAACAGGTATAAAATTTAGAGACCAGTTAGGAAACTATTACAATAATCCCAATGAGGGATATCAGTAGGTTAGATCCAGGGAGTAGCAGAGATTTTGAGAAGTGGAAAAACTCTGTAAATATTTTCAAGGTTGAGGTAAGGTATATTCTGATAGATTGGATATAAACTAAGAGAATGAAAGCAGGCAAACATAACCCCAAGATTTTGGCCTGAGCAAGCAGAAAGCTGAAGTTGCCCTTCACTGATACGGGGAAGACTATGAGTGAAGCAAATGTGTGGGGAGGACAAGAATAAGAATCCATTTGTGGATATGTTAATTTTGAAAGAGCTGTTAGACATCTGAATAGATTTTTCAAATAGCCAGCTAGATATATGGTCCTGAAATCATGGGAGAGGTCTGAGCCAAAGATACAAATTTGGTGATTGTTGACACTGGATAATATTTAAGCCATGAGGCACAGGAGATCAGCAAAGTAGGAAGGATAGAGGGCTGTCCAAAGTCTGAGTTGCCAAAGCAACATTAAGAGGACAGGATAAGTAAGACAAACTAAAAAAGTGGAGAGAGAGACGACATAGAGTAATACAGAAAGAAATCTAGGGAAGTGTGGTGTCCTGGGAGCTAAGCGAAGAAAGCGTTTTCAGGAAATAGGAATTATCGACTGTGTAAAATGCTGCTAATGGGGCAAGTAAGATGAGTACTGAGAATTGAATTTAGCACCACAGGGTCTTTGTTGACCTTGATGAGAGCAACTTTGGTGGGATGTGGAGTGGCAAAAGCCTGAGAAGAGTAAGAGAGATACAAAGAAAGGATTTGGGGGCTGGAAGTGTAGACGACTCTTTCATGGACTTCTGCTGTAAAAAGAAGCAGAGAAACCAGGCTGGACTGGAAGTTTTGTTAAGAGACAGTTTTTTTTGTGTGTGTGACATAATACCAGGTTGTTTCCAATATGTTTTAACAGTAAGTTGCTTGAGACTCAAATATAATCACAGACTTACTTTAATTTATATATTTCTTTAGATGCCGGTGATAGTGGCACAATTTTCAGTTCTACTCTTGGTCAAAAATATAATTATTTTGGTTTCCCTTCAATGATTAACATAGAAAAATGCTTACTCAACCCTGCTAAAAAATGTGTTACTCTAAAAACATATTGTATCAACGAATGCCTTCTCCCAGTTTACCTTAAAGTTAATACAATTCTCACCTTGGGAAAATGTGAAAGGTGCATTGATCTCTCTGTCCCGGCCTGCCAAAATATGACACACAGTAGTGTCTTTCCCTTTTTAATTTGAATCATCAAATTGTTCATCTCCTCCAGTCCTTTTGTCTAAAAAACCACATCTTCCAAAATTATAAGAAATGTATGTCTTCAGAAGATGAATCTCTATCTACACACATGATATCACTCTCACCATCAGCATCTCTATAGTTGCTTTCTAGAAGCAAGATGTTCCTCAAAAAAAGCCTAGTAGTTCCATGCCTTCCACCCTTAAGTAGAGTTTATGTGGCAACTTTGCAATGAAATCGTGACGAGTCTATCAAGCAGCATAGAGCTGAAGCTGTTAAGAATGGATATTACTATGTCCAGGGGAAAAGGCTAGAGGTCAATGAATATTCACCTTTTTTTCCATAGTAAACACAGAAAGTTTAACTTTCTGAGCCATCTGCTGGTTCTGGTAAAGGAAAGAAATTACAGACTGCAAATATATAACGCAAAATTTTAAATATTCCTTTAAATTAACATTAAGCACCTAAAATAACTGTTTTGGTAAGAAACAGCATGTAGGTGTTATTCAGAAATATTTTTGATTATTTAAGTAAGTGGTTACCAAACAAAACTCATTGAAATAGAAAAGGAAGTTATTCAGTGCCTGTAACTGAACCAACATTTCCTCAGAGCCTGTAATGTGCCAGGCTCTGTGCTAGGAGTACAAAGATTTTTTTAAAAAAGACGTTTTCCTAAACTATGAACAGTTCACATTTTCATGGGAGAGACAAAAAGTTAAACAATGAAGATATAATGTGGCATGAAATATTAGAGATAGGTACAAAAAGATATGGAAGCACAGAGTCATCTATTCCACTGGTAAAGAGGGGAGAACTAAAGAGAGGAGTTAATATTTGAAGGATAAAAATGTCTTTCTAGGGGTGAGAGAGGGTTGGAGGAGGTCGGAAAGAGAGGTCAAACAATTTAAGACAGAGGTAATAGGAAGAACAAAGCTAGGTGACTATAACATGATGTTACCAAGAGAGAAACATGCAGTCATCAGAATTCCAGTAGTCCTGCTTCTCCAAAACAAGGCAGCCAGAGCAAACGATGAACCTGACTTCCCAAAGGCTATCTCTCAAGACAGCACCTGGAAGCGAGTCCATCACTAACATGACATGTGGCAGACGTGGAGGTGGTAAAGGAATAATACCATATTATGAGGAAACTGCTTGCAGAAAGAAATAAACAGGAAAGTTATCCTTGATTCCTCTCTTTTCCTCACTACCACCTTCCCTACCATTATCTCAATAATTAGCCAGTCTTATGATTTTCTCTCTAAAATATACCATAATTCTACCACTTTTCACTATCTTCTCTGACACCCCACAAATCCAAGCCACCATCACCTCTCTCTCGGATTACTATAACAGCTGTCTCCCTGACAATTTTATGTCCTGAAAATCTAGAGTGATCGTTTTAAATCATGAATCAGATTATATTGCTCTCTTACTTAAAAGTCTCAATTGGAATCCTGTTGCAATAAGAACAAAAATCAGTGTCTTATTTTTGTCTATAAGGCCATGTATGATTTGGCTCCTGCCTATGCCTCCACTCTCATCTATCTATTTACTTTGGCTGGAATTCTCCACCCCATGACCTTTGTATAGTCAACTGTCTCTCTGTACAGTTTTCAACCAAAGTGTCACCCCATCAAAACCTTTTCTAACCATACTCTCTAAAGTGGCTCCCTATTCCACTCTCTATCCATTACCCTGTTATATTTTCTATGTAGTACTTATCATTATTTGAAATGATCTTGTTTATTTATCTCATTTACTTGTTTACTGTCTCTTTACTCCCACTATGCTAGTAAACTCCAAATATTTAAGAAATTTTTCCATCTTGGTTACTTCTGTTTTCCCAGTTTGGGTACTGGGATAGAGGTGCTCAGATAATTTTTAGAAATTTGCTCTGTGATGCACTATATACAATTTCTATGTATCTTTCTAAGAAAGCTAATACAAAGGCCTGTATTCTTCAAAGCATTCAGAGACAGATCGAAGTGCAATGGTATCTGACCATGCCATCTTGGGCTTCAAAGAAAACAGGCCCCACTTTATATAGAACGTAAGTGCAAGTCCTAGTTAGAGATGCCCCCTCCACAAATAGTGTAATTCCTATGTAATGAAAGTTTTATGTGCCCATTTGTCTTTATGAAACAATATATTTAGTGGTAATAGTCAAAGGCAAGAGGATTTACACAGGAGCTATAACTGATAGAAGTTCTGATGAGGATTTTCCAGAACTAGAAAACAAGGAAAATTAAATTTTGTCATAAAAATGTGGATGGTGAATAATGAAACTGGAAAATGGGGATTTGGGAGGTAGAATTGGCATTGTGATTCCTTCCAACACATTCCATGGAAGAGAGACCTCACATCTAGAAGACATAAACAGTCACCAGAGAGAAATCCTCCACTGTGCAAGATTCCTGATGTTTTACCATGAAAACAGTCTCCAATTTCCCCATCTCATTCCATGTTTCTCATGCAAGCTTCTGATGATAATTTAGCATCCCTAGTCCCATGATGCTAGGAAAAGAGTTGAGCTGGATCAAGGCCTACACGTTGTAGTCACAGAAAGGATGGGATTGTCTGTGGGCCTTGGTGATACTGCATCACAGTCCAACTTCTTCCTCAGCCCCACCCGGCCTCTTTCACTTCCCTTCCGCAGCTGTTAGTCCCAAGAACACT
The DNA here is from genome assembly GCF_007565055.1 of Rhinopithecus roxellana. Taxonomy (NCBI): domain Eukaryota; kingdom Metazoa; phylum Chordata; class Mammalia; order Primates; family Cercopithecidae; genus Rhinopithecus; species Rhinopithecus roxellana. The sequence continues at coordinate 74,285,625 of NC_044551.1, forward strand.
TCTTAATATTTATTTTATTTATTTTTTCTGAGACGAAGTCTTACTCTGTCGCCCAGTCTGGAGTGCAGTGGCATGATCTTGGCTCACTGCAAGCCAAGAACCCGCCTCACGGGTTCATGCCATTCTCCCACCTCAGCCTCCCGAGTAGCTGGGACTACAGGCACCCACCACCACACCCGGCTAATTTTTTTCTATTTTTAGTAGAGACGGGGTTTTACCATTTTAGCCAGGATGGTCTCGATCTCCTGACCTCATGATCTGCCCGCCTCGGCCTCCCAAAATGCTGGGATTACAGGCATGAACCACCACGCCCGGCCGAGCACTTCTTAATATACTCTCTATGTTATGAGTCCAATCTCCAGCTCACAGTTTGAATTCCTGGGAATCCAATCTGCAATCTCTGTCTTCAAGAACAGCAGGATCCACGTGTTTAAATGAGATTGTCAGCAATCTGTCTCTATCTCTCAGCTCTGCATTAAATTCCTAATTGGCAAGGCTCTCCTTTGTGATAGAAAGGATATTAGATCATTTTACCAAAAGTTATTTTCCAAAGGCAAATTCATGAGTATAAATTTGTCTAATGTCAACTATTTTCAGGAATTTTGGTTAACAATGGCTAGATATAAAGTAGGCTGATATGCCATTTGGGGAACTGACAAAATACAATTAAACATGCCTAAAATTGGAGAAAATATAGCATGAAAATCATCCATAAGAAATGAACAGTTGGCCGGGCGCGGTGGCTCAAGCCTGTAATCCCAGCACTTTGGGAGGCTGAGATGGGCGGATCACGAGGTCAGGAGATCGAGACCATTCTGGCTAACACGGTGAAACCCCGTCTCTACTAAAAAATACAAAAAACTAGCCGGGCGAGGTGGCGGGCGCCTGTAGTCCCAGCTACTCGGGAGGCTGAGGCAGGAGAATGGCGTAAACCCGGGAGGCGGAGCTTGCAGTGAGCTGAGATCCGGCCACTGCACTCCAGCCTGGGCGACAGATCGAAACTCCGTCTCAAAAAAAAAAAAAAAAAAAAAAAAAGAAATGAACAGTTATTCTAATTTCTCACAATAAATAATTGGGTATATGAACTTGGAAATAACTCACTAAAAGGTTTGATGTAAAAAGGTAAAATTATTCAAAGCAGTGTTTAGGAAATTAGAATGTCCAGAAGTAATTATAATTATTACTATAACATACCATGTGATCACTATGTCAGATTTGACATATGTGACACAAAAATACAAGAATTTGAAAGATCAAAATTAATTGGCTAAAAATCCTTAAAATAAGAAGATATGTCTAAAGCATAAAATTAACTAGAAAGTGAGAGGAAAAGTCACCCCAAATATTGCATTTTGCTATCACATTTTAGAAATAAACTAAGGTTTAAATGTCACATGGAAAATTGGCAGAGGGATCTTAACAATGCTAAATGCTAATAATATTAAAAAAAGGCATTGAAAATATTTGAAGTAAACAGATATTGGAAAAAATTCACATGAAATGTTAGTGATTATTAGTGATGAAATATTGCTTTGTAAATGTTAAATATATATATTTAAGAAGAGTAAGTCACCCTATAATCTTTAGAATTCATAAACTAGAACATTATTTAAACTGCTTATATGAAGAAAAATAAAAACTACTAATCTTCATAAGCTTTTAAAAGCATAGCACCCAGTATAAATTGTGGTAATCTTTACAAGTTGTTAAAATAAATAAGATTTTGGTAAATTGTTATATTTTTCATATAACACATTTTCATTAGGAAAATTTAATTTCACATAATTAGTTTTCGGAGAATGGATTTTAGTGAGTTGGCCTGCCTCCAGCAAGATAGCTACTGGCAGCCACAGTCTTTTTTATTATTTAAAAAATTTTTTTTTATAATCTTACACTCTACTAAGCAGATCAACTCCATCTAAAATGCATGCTTTGTTCCCAAGAGCTCCAACAGAAGTCCTGGCATTCACATTCATCAGGAGAGCTTGCATCATGAGTCCATAGTAAATGTTCACCAGTAAATGTGGCCAGAGACATGGAATCTAGTGAGCACTCAAGCTTGATCCTCATGACCCCCTCTGGACCTAGGAGGGCAATCAGGCCATGTGAATCACATGGACTGCAAATGGGGGAAGGAAAACTCCCAGAAGGAAAACCTGGGTCTATTACCAGAAAAGAGCAGTAGATGTCTGTTACATCTTTCAGTCTGACACTTGGAACAACTTCTGTCTTGTCTGGCAGCATTTCTCTAACCATTGCTAACGAAGTCACATTTCATTATGGCTTTCAAAAGAGGACATCTTATTACACCTGTATTTTTTCAATCCAGTTGAACTCAGAGAGAGGGCAAAAATAATTTTTTTGTTTTTCCAAACCAACTTTTTTCTTTTCTTTTCTTTTCTTTTTTTTTTTTTTTGAGACAGTCTTCTTCTGCCACCCAGGCTGGAGTGCAATGGCACAATCTCAGCTCACTGCAACCTCTGCCTACCAGGTTCAAGCAACTCTCCTGCCTTAGCCTCCCAAGTAGCTGGGATTATAGGTGGCCGCCACCACGCCCAGCTAATTTTTGTATTTTTAGTAGTGATGGGGTTTTACCATGTTGGCCAGGCTGGTCTGCAACTCCTGACCTCATGTGATCCACCCGCCTTGGCCTCCCAAAGTGCTGGGATTACAGGTGTGAGACACCGCGCCTGACCAATTTGTTCTTTATACCATGCTTTTAAGACACAAGGTTATACTTTTTTCCTCTGTTTTATTTATTTATTTATTTTTCAGACAAAGTCTCACTCTGTTGCCCAGGGTGGAGTGCAGTGGCCTGATCTCGGCTCACCTCCCGGGTTCATACCATTCTCATGCCTCAGCCTCCAGAGTAGCTGGGACTACAGGCACCCCCTACCACACCCAACTACTTTTTTTTTTTTTTTCTTTTTTTTTTTTAGTAGAGATGGGTTTTCACTGTGTTAGCCAGGATGGTCTTGATCTCCAAGCCTTGTGATCTGCCCGCCTCAGCCCCCCAAAGTGCTGGGATTACAGGTGTGAGCCACCACACCCGGCCCCTTTTTTTCTAATTTGAAGAGGTTTTAAAAATATTAATCTACTTTTTTGCTTGAATTCCAACATTTAAATTACTATTCTATACTTCTGATTGACAAAGAAAAGAACGTCCCCAGGTTAAAGCAAACACAATTTGATATGTTAGTCATTACAAACTTCCATGGAAAATTACTATGCAGAATATTTAGCTAATATGTAGTTATTTTAACTTTTAACACATGACATATTATTACATCTTATCACGCTTAATCTCCAAATCAATTAACTCTACCCTAGAAAATTGAGAGTTCATATTTGTAATAAAGCAAAATATAATTACAAGAGTCAGAACTGAACCTTCAGATGATGCTGAAAATGTCCTCACATTCTTTCCTTCAATAATCATCCAGAAATATACATTCAGAACCTGCTATGAGCCAAGAACTCTTCCAGGCACTAGGAATAGACTAAAACAAACATCCTACCCTCCTGTGTCTTATATTTAGCAAAGGAAACAGACAGCAAACAAATAAATACATAGGTCAAGCATTATGAAGAAGAATCAATCAGGACAAAGCAATTGAGAGTGAAAGAGGGCTACTTTAGATAGAGTGGTGAGAGTTTCAAGGCATGCAATTGAGTTTTATCTCAACTGAGAAAAAAAGGTGAGAAAAACGCAAATAGGAAACCAAACATTACTTTTATTCCATCCCAATTTTGGAAAATGTGTCTAGTATCTGTGGGCAAGTGAACTTCCTAATGTTAAAGCCCCAAAATTAGATAGGCTCACCAACACAGTTATTGTCAGTGCTAGAAAACTGAAAACTCCCCACAGGGCCAGGGCCCTCTCATAGCAGCACAGCACAGAGCAGAGGGGACCTCATACTTCCTACAAGCAGCCAGATCCCAAGGACAAGGAGGGAGAGGCTCTAATTCCTCCTTTCAATCGCCTAAGTAAATAAAGTCACAGCTCCCCATTCAGTGCGGTAAATGAGAGACTAGAGACAGGACAGGTATGTTATTTACGTCCCTTGGCATCCAAGGAAACAAGAGGAGGGGGATAAGAAAGATTACTCCTGAACCTGTGGGGTTTTTTCCTAGCCATATTCTGCTGCTCAGATGCAGGGGCAGGGACAAAGTAGGTAGGCAGAGTGTTAGTTGGACTTAACTAGGGACACAGTTTGATGAGTATAACAGAAGGCAGGAGAGGGTTCAGGGTGGGGGAGAGAGGTGTTGAAAGTATCTGCTAGGGAGTAATTGTAGTAAAGGACCATATAATGTAAATTGGATAAGGAGAAAAGTAAGTCCATTAAGACAATAATAGATGACGAATAAGTGGTACAGTAAATGGATTAGATCCAAAGGTAATCAAATAATTGTTGGAGACAGGGAATCAGTAAGTGACCTAGAAATAGGAAGATACTTCATCCAGTAGAGAAAGTAATGGCCTATAAAAGATGTCCACATCTGAATCCCCAAAACCTGTGAATATGTTACCTTACATGGCAAAAGGGAATTTGCAGATGTGATTAAGGATCTTGAAAATGGGAGTGTTTCCTGAATTATCTGTGTGAGCCCAATATAATCAAAATGGTCCTTATAAGAGGGAGCCATGGGAATCAGAGACATAGAGATCAGATAAATGAGATGTGATGAAACAAACAGGAGGTCAGATTCAGAGAGTTGAAAACTCTTTGCTGCTAGCTTTGAAGGAGGAGGATACAGCTGCAAGGCAAGGAAAGCAGGTGACCTCTAGAAGCAGAAAAGGGCGATAAAATACATTCTTTATAGAGCCTCTAGAAAGAAGACAGTTCTGCTTACACCTTGATTTTAGTCTGTGAGACCCATTTTGGATATCTTACCCCAAAATCATAAGATTAAAAAATTGGCGTTATCTAAGCCACTAAGTTTATTACAGCAGCAATAGGAAACTAACAGTTGGTAAAAGAGTGTAATGCCTTAAGTCCTTATTTTGAAGGTGGCATAACTGTTAGTAATTCAAAGTCTGTGGTATGACATGGACTAAAGTGGGGCCAGGAAAAGTGAGGTCTAGGTCTCAGGCATGGTCATCCTCATGGACACTGAAGTCTACAAAAATGAAGAGTGATCTAGATGCTCAACTCTTCAGTGAATGAGGGGGAAGTTGGTAGATTCCCAAGAAAGGACGAAGGACTTCAGAGGATCGTCTTTTGGGAGGACAGAGAGATACAGCTGTCTGAAGGAACAATGAAACAGAAAGAGGGTAAGTAAAAATAGCCACTAATGGAAAGAACTAGAAAGTAATCAATGTTTTCAAGGATGACCAGATTTCAATTAAAGAAAAAAGGTGAAGGGAATGATGAGAAGAGAGCTGAAGATACCAGAGAGGATAGATTTTGATGATAAATAAAAAGAACACAGTGAAAGAGTTTGGAGTATGGGGTGGGAGTGAATGATGTGGTCATATTTGGGGATATTCAAGGTTTATGGGGCATGAGCCCAGGTAATAATGTATGAACTGAGATTCTTGGGCTTTTGAAAGTCACTTAGGTAAACAAGAGTGTAAAACACAATGAAATTTGTCTTGACACTTTTTAAGAAGGGTAGGTAGTTCTGAATGTAGAAGTTTTTGAGGACTGTTCTCTTGAATAGTTGTAGTTTTGAGGTCAATGAACACTGATTATTTTGCCAGCAAAAAGCAAGCACATTCTGGGCTTCTTTTAAGCCTGTCTTAGGGGCTTGGACACACCAGAAACTCACAGAGCTGGGAGGCCTTGATGAAATCCAGGATCTCAAGAGGCCCCCAGGCCTCCTGTGATGATTTCAGAGAGTGGGTCATAGCTGTGGGAAGGGAGGTGAAACTGTGAACCTCTCACCAAGCTCCTGTGAAGCATGTTGAGTCATAGTAAAAAGATAAGCAACAGAAATTAACCTTATCATATAAAGATTTTCTTAGGTCTGCAGCCCTAGTATTCCCATAAACTCAAGTATCTTAACAATAAATATTACTATACAACAAAAGGTTATATAGTAATCTTTTAATATATATACTAATAAATATATATACACACACACACACACACATTTTTTTTTTCATGGCGCTTCGCTCTTATGCCTAGGCTCGAGTGAAGTGGAGCGATCTTGGCTCACTGCAACCTCCACCCCTGGGTTCAAGCAATTCTCTTGCCTTAGCCTCCTGAGTAGCTAGGATTACCAGCATGTGCCACCACGCCCAGCTAATTTTTGTATTTTTAGCAGAGACGAGGTTTTGCCACGTTAGCCAGGCTGGTCTCAAACTCCTGACCTCAGGTGATCCACCCACCTCAGCCTCCCAAAGTACTAGGATTATAGGCGTGAGCCACCACGCCTAGCCTATATTATTTAATATATATAGTGAAACTATATATATATTATATATATTCTTCTCAAAAGATTGGGAAGAAGGAAATAAAACTCTCCTTGTTCACAGATGGTATAATTATCTACGTAGAAAAGTCCAAATAATCATTTTAAAAAAAAACCTTCCTACAACTACTAAGCAACTACAGCAGGATTGCAGGATATAAAATCAATACACAAAAGTCAAAAGCTTTCCTGTGTACCAGCAATGAACAAGTAGAATTTGAAATTAAAACTACAATGTAGCACCCTCAAAATGAAATATTTTTGTATGTACCTAACGAAGTATGTATAAGGTCTATCTGAGGAAAACTCTGATGAAAGAGATCTAAATAAATGGAGATATATTCCATGTTCATTGATAGAAAGACTTCAAATTGTTAAGAGGGAATTCTTCCCAACTTGATGTATAAATTCAATGCAGTCTTAATCAAAATCCCAGCAAGTTATTTTGTGAATATTGACAAACTGAGTTTAATGTTCAGGAACTCACAGAGCTGGGAGGCCTTGATGAAATCCAGGAATATAAACTTGATGTATAAATTCAATGCAGTCTTAATCAAAATCCCAGCAGGTTATTTTGTGAATATTGACAAACTGAGTTTAAAGTTCCCATGGAAAGGCAAAAGATCCAGAATAGTCAGCACAGTATTAAAGAACAAAGTTGGAGGACTGACACTGCCCAACTTTAAAACTTACTATAAAATTACACTCATTTGGACTGCATTGTCAAAAGAATACACAAAGAGATAAATGAAACAGAGTAGGTATCCCAGAAATAAACCCATACAAATATAATCAATTAATTTTTTACAAAGGAGGAAAGGCAAATAAAAGGAGAAAACATGGGGTTTTCTACAAATGGTGATGGAAGTGCTGGACATGCACATGTAAAGACGAAGAAGAATCTAGCACAGACTTTACACACTTCACAAAAATTAACTCAAAATAGATCAAAAACATAAATGTAAAACACAAACTATAAAACTCCTAGAAAACATCATACAGGAAAATCTATATGAAATTGGATTTGGCAATATTTCTTAGGTACAACGCCAAAAGCATGATCCATGAAAGAAAACATTGAGATGTTGGACTTCATTAACATCATAAACCTTTACTTTGTGGAACCCACTATTAGGAAAACGAAAGACAAGTCCCATGTTAGTAGAGAATCTTCGCGGGTATCTGAAATGTACAAAGAACTATTAGAATCAAAAAAAGAAAAAAAGAAAACCCAATTTTAGAACGGGTAAAAGATCTGAGAACACATCTCATCAAAGATGACACACAGGACAACTTGACATATAAAAAAATGCTCAACATATGTCATTAAGGGATAGCATATTGAAACAACAGTTAGATACTACTGAATCAGGAATTGGTGGGTTCTTGGTCTCCTTGATTTCAAGAACGAAGCCGCGGACACTTGTGGTGAGTGTTAGAGTTCTTAAATGCAGCCTGTCTGTAGTTGTTCATTCTTCTTGGTGGGTTCCTGGTCTCACTGACAGGAGTGAAGCGGAAGATCTTTGTGGTGAGTGTTACAGCTCTTAAAAGCAGCATGGACCCAAAAAGGGAGCACCAGTAAGATTTACTGCAGAGAACAAAGAAACAAACCTTCCAGCATGGAAGGGGACCCAAGCAGCTTGCCACCGCTGGTTTGGGCAGCGTGCTTTTATTTCCTTATCTGGCCCCACCCACATCCTGCTGATTGGTCCATTTTACAGAGAGCTGATTGGTCCATTTTGACAGAGGGCTGATTGGTGTATTTACAAACCCTGAGCTAGACACAGAGTGCTGATTGGTGTGTTTACGATCCCTTAGCTAGACATAAAAGTTCCCCAAGTCCCCACCAGATTCAGGAGCCCAGCTGGCTTCACCTAATGGATGCTGCCTCGGAGCTGCAGGTGGAGCTGCCCGCCAGTCCTGAGCTGCACCTGCACTCCTCAGCCTCTGGGCGGTTGATGGGAGGAAGCAGGGGGTGGTGCTGCCGTCCTGCGGTATGCTCGTTAGGGAGGCTCAGGCCTCTCAGGAGCCCACCGTGGTGGGGGCGGGTTCGGGCTTGGCAGGCTGCAGGTCCCGAGCTTTGCCCCACAGGGAGGCAGCTGAGGCCAGGCAAGAATTTGAGCAGAGCGCCAGCAGTACTGGGGGACCCGGGGGAACCTCTGCAGCAGCTGACCTGGGTGCTAAGCACCTCACTGCCCTGGGCTGGCGGCGCCGGCCGGCCGTGCCTCCCACACCCGCTGGAGCTGTGCCCGCGGGAACTTTAGCGCCATGCACATGTCTCTCAGTGGACACTTCCCCGCAAGCAGAGGGAGCTGGCTCTGGCCTCGGCCAGCCCAGAGAGGGGCTCCCACAGTGCAGTGGCAGGCTGAACGGCTCCTCAAGTGCTGCCGGAGTAGACGCTGAGGTGGAGGAGGTGCCGAGAGTGAGGGCTGCTAGCACATTGTCACCTCTCACTACTATACATCTGTTAGTATTAGAATGTCTAAAATTCAAAACACTGACCATGTGAAATACTGGCTTGGATGTATACAAATGGGAAAGCTCATTTATTGCTAATGGGAATGCAAAACGGTACAGCCACTTTGGAAGACAGTTTGGCAGTTTCTTACAAAACTACATATATTCTTAAGAGAGGATCCAGCAGTAGGGCTCCTTGGTATTTACTCAAAGGAACTTAAAATGTATGCCCACACAAAAACCTGCACATAAATGTTTATAGCACCTTTACTCATAATTTCCAAAATGTGAAAGCAACCAAGATGTTGCATTCAATAGATGAATGGATAAATAAACTGTGGCATATCCACACAGTGGAACATTATTCAGCGATAAAAGTCACACAAAAGACGTAGAGGAAACTTAAACACATATTGTTAAGTCAAAGAAACTAATCTGAAAAGGCTAAATACTAAACGATTCCAAATAAATGACATTTCATAAAAGGCAAAGTACGGGAAAAGTTAAAAAAATAAAAAGCTTGCCAGTGATCTGCGGGAGATAGGGAGAGATGAACAGGCAGAACACAGGTAACTTTTAGGATAGTAAAAGTATTCTGTACGATATTGTAATGGTGGATACATGTCATTTTATAGTTGTCAAAAACTATAGGATATTTAACACAAAGAGTAAATGATGATGTCCACCATGGATTTTAGTAAATAATAAGGTACCTGTATTGGCTCATTGATAACAAATGTAGCAACAGATTAGTTGGGACTAAACTGTGGGAGGTTGGAGAGGTATATAGGAATTCTCTCTACTTTCTTCTCAATTGTTCTATAAACATAACTGCTTTAAAAATAAGTCTATTAATTAAAAATCGATAATGCTGGCCACCATGAATAAAACAAACTGAATGAATTAGAGCAGAGACAGACTGGAAGTAGGGTTCTGATTAGGAGACAACTAGGAAGGATCCATGAAAACAATGGATTTACTAAAATATCTAGAAGTTTCAATAATATATTTTATAAAAGAAGGTTAAAAAGTAACATTTTTACCTTTTGGAATCATTTTACATTCCCATCCCCTATCCCTAAGCCAGAATTGCATTATTTGGAACATAAATTTAAATCCATAAAACTGAAGCATAAAGTTATACATGTAGAATATTTGAAACTTCAAAGAACCAGTTACTTTAAATAGCTTAAATATTTAAAATTTTGAAATAAAACTTTTTCAAAGGAAGGCCAATATCAGTAGATGCTTAGATGTTCTTCTTCCTGCCCCCTTAAGAAAGCTAGCCAGTATTCCCTAAGCAAGAATGCATGCAAAACAAGTTTTATTCCATAATTCTCATGAATGTAATCTAAAAACTAGTAGTGAGAATGCCCCAGAACTCTAAATTCACAATGTTTAACATCAGGAGGGAATAAAGTAACCATAATCCAGATAATTTTGGACTTTATAGTTGATAGTCAACACCTTAAATTTCATCTGGAATCAGAACAGAACACTGATGTAATATCCAATGGAAACATTATCACAGGTTGATTAGGTGGTAATGTGACACATTTCTCATATTGGTTTCATTAAAATAGCATCATATCCACAAAACTCTTGAATAGACCATCTCCAGAGAAATTATTCCAAAATTATCATCTCATTCAAATATAACTCCTGCTTTGGTTGCTTTTTATATCTTGTTTTCTTCAAATTTCCAAAGTAGTAAGCGTGGTCAGGGAAACATAGGTTATCCCTGAGACCTAAGAGAACAATGTGTTAATGTTACATTGAGGGCCCGTCTATTTTCCATACTTCTTCTTGGAAATATATTCCCTTTATCCACCATCCATCCACCCTACCCCTGGGGCATCAAATTCTGAGTTAGGGCTGAGATGAGCATTCCAGATTTTAGGGCTGTCTAACCTCATTCACTTAAGTCAGCTCCTCCTCCTCCTCCTTCTCCTCCTCCTCCTCCTGCCTCCTGCCTCCTTCCTATGACAGAGCCTTAGAGAGTTCTGCACTTGAGTGCCATGATTTGCCAAGACTCAAGCTTGTGTTCACTGACAGGAGTTTGGGAGAAAATGAGCTGGGAGAAATAGATGTGACCAGAGGAAAGTCAGAAAGCAAGCTATGAATTATGGAAAAAAAAAGTTGAAGAGGAAGATATTCAGGGGTTTCCTCAACCTCTCATTTTCCCAAAATTATATATGTTGCCTGACAGCTGTTCTTGATTTTCTTTCATTTAACATTCACAGGATCACGATTATTTCAAGCAGAACACAAGGGGAAAGTTAAGAGTGTAAGAGGTCATTCATCTTCTCCATAAGGGAATAGAAGAAATGTGCAGTCGCCCCCTCATTCTCAGAGTGACTCATCATAAATGATGACTTTTATGTCAAACTAGAATTTTCTCCATTCTTTCTTGTATAAATGTATGAGGGTTATTCCACACTAAGGTGGGTCACCAAGGTAGCTTATAGATTTTTCCTTCCCTTGAGACATTTAAAGAAGATAAATATCAATCTGTCTTTGAAGGATGGCATGGAGTCCTTAGGACAGGTTGAGGAATTAATTAAATAACCTTTGGCTGTCCCCTACTGACTTATGAGTGAGAAAACATAGGTACACTCACAATATAGCACAACTCCTTTTAAACACTTTTTTTCCCCAGTGTGGAACTCTCTGCCTTCCCTGGCATTAGATGTCAAAACAGTACCAAATCTGTGCAATTGAGGTACAAAATTAATTGACTACTATGGTGAGTATCAGTGTAGCATAATGAGCCACAGAAGGCCCATATCAATGCTAAATTAGAAAATACCACTGCCTTTCATAACTCAGTTATACCGAATTCTCTAGCATCCAGAAATTACTGGAGTGACTGGAATATTTGTTAAAGGTACTAAGATATCTTACACTTCCTGAATAGATGTAGAATCTAAAGGAATCAATAAGTTCAGCTTCCTAAAACTCTGAGTACTAAGTACTGATTGATCTTAAAATACAACAGGTTGACCAATGCCTGACATCTGGTAACTGAATATTGAATAAATTGACTAGAGCTAAATTATTTATTCTTCTGGATTTTTTGAGATGACTAGTTACTGCTCTTTACAGTAGATCTTCCCTTAATTCAGCTCCTCCTTAAGGAGGATAGTCACCACAAAATAAATAAAATAAATAAAGATGATAATTTTTAGGTGCTTCCTGTGGTTCTAAGGTCCTGATGGTATAAAAATGAGGAATGCTGGGAGCTCTGGGGCATCTCTTACTAGATGACAAGCCACAACAACAAAATAAAATGTTTTTATTGCCTTAACATCTCCTGTGAGATTTCACTTCAAAAGTTGATTTTATTTTTAAAAGCTGATATAAAATTGTCACAAAGATTATGTCTAAAGCAGTTCTTTCAGATACAGCCTTAAAACTAAATGTTCAATATTCATTTTTTATTTCCTCTCACTTATAAGTAACAGTAGATGCAGTTTTCAATTTCTTCTAACCTTATCTCAAAAGAAATAAAAAATATTTTTTAAAAAATTTAATCTCACCTTTCTGTCCAACTAAGACCATGTGATTAAAACTTATTAAAACAACTGCTCTGAGCGGGGAGGGGGGAGGGATGGCATTAAGATATATACCTAATGTAAATGATGAGTTAATGGGTGCAGCACACCAACATGGCACATGTATACATATGTAACAAACCTGCACGTTGTACACATGTATCCTAGAACTTAAAGTATAATAATAATAATAAAAATTGCTGAAAAACAACAACAACTGCTCTATCAGAATCAACTTGCATGTTCCTTCTGTCAAATGATCTATTAATATTTACAGTTAATGTTAGATTTGTTGTTTTGTTTAGTTTGGGTTTGTGTCTCAAAATTTTGAAAAAACCAAAGAACCTATTAAGGTCAATCCATAGGTATGTGCCACAAAATTATATCATCTGGCATAGAAAATAATCTTAACACTCACATTAATAAATAGAAATTTTGCATTATGAATTGAATTAGAAGATGTTTATAGCATTTTTGTTTTTCTTTCTCAAACTTTCCCAAAGCCTCTTTTTTACAAGAATTATCTCTCCCCAATCAAAAGTCTTAATGGCAAGCTTGATGTCTGTTTTTACAGATGAAGTGTGAAACTTACAATAGAAATTTCTCTAAAATGATAATTTGTGACCTTAAAAACAAACAAACAAACAAAAAAAACCCAGATTCAGTTTTTCAGTTGTAGCAACTGTAATGGCATTCCCCCTTTTAACACTGCTTTACTGATTTGATCTTATTTAAGCTTTTCAAGAACCAACATAGTGACAACTTGCTCATTCAGAAGAAATCAAATAAGAAAAGTAGGATTATACTCAGATGAGCATACACTTATCTTATGTTCAACGAAATGCTCTGGAAGCTTTGAATGTTTTCTGAAATGTTAAGCATTTCATGGTCACGAAGATACACTTCTCTCAGTTATTTCTCACTCTAGGAATAGTTTGTTCATTTCTGCAATGCCTTTGCACCCTCTAATGGTCATTTTAGGATTTTCTTTATTGGGAGCAATTTATTCAAGGCTATGCAGAGGCTTTATCTTATAAATTTGAATTTTTATTATTATAATGACATTTACACACTTTATCCCGTTAAATTTGTTATTTTATAGTCCCAAATATTAATTGAAGCTCACACCTCTTTATATTGTTAAAAAAAAAAAAAAGTACATAGAGTTGGAATTACTAGTATAATAATTAGGAAACACTTCATACTTTCCAAATATATCTGACATATTAACAAGCTAATAAGAATTTAAGATTTTTGCCTCGTAGGCACAAAACAGTTCAATAGTAAGGCCATCACTTGGCATCACAGTTATTTCCTAATACTGCCATAATGAAGTCAACATAAAATTGGTTTGGGCCTGTTTATATATACAAGGCATAAAAATGAATTGTAACCCAGTACAATATCCTACAAAGAACCTCAGAAATGAGGTTCTCTTTTATTAAGAAGTACCAATAACAAGATTAAACACAGACACATATACATATACAGAAACTATAAGCTCAACTGACTCATATATTGTCTCAGGAACATTGAACACCTTTAACCCAGAGATCTTCAAAAAAAAAAATCTAATTGTTACCTTTCTATTATATTTGACATCTATAATAAAAATTGCTTATTCCTTTCCTGATGTCAAATCTCCTTCTTTCTATTATAGTTTCATCTTTAGAAAACATTTAGGAAAAATGTGAAAAGTCTTAATGGCAAGCTTGATGTCTGATTTCATGCTGTTGACAGTGATAAGGAAACCTGCTTTGTGGTAAAGAGAAACAACAGACCAAACCGTACAGACGTGGGAGGAGCTGGTATCAGTGCTTATGAGGAGAATAGTTGCATTTCTACACAATTATTTCTTTCCAGGGTGATGTTACACATTTTAAAATGTTTTTGTCTTTAAGAAAAGTATAACTTGAGCCTTCTAAGAGTTTGAAGTTCCTATGTTATATTCATATTTTTATCAGAAAAGTATTTCAGAACTTATATATATATATCCATAAAGCAACAACTTTTGTTTCAAAATAAAGCTACTGATATTAAGGCCATAAAAAGCACTAACCAACAGTGCAATAAATCCCATATAACTGGATAACATTATAGGAGATATTATCCATTGAGGAGATGGAAAATACAATATCTCCAAGCTGAAAAAAGATAATATTTACGATGATGCTCCAAGTATTTAAAGTTTCTATCAATTCCTAAATTACAAATGAAATTCAAAAATAAAATTTTGAGTGTCCACTTTAAAATATAATTATCTCTAATAGAAGACAATATAGAACTTACCAACATCTCCAGTTCCTGCAAGGTATCCATTTATACAGGTTGCTTATGTGTAATTCAATCAGTGAGTCAGATGTAATGACAGCAAATACATACTTAAAAACATTAAGGTTATTGACAGTTCCAAAAATATTCTTTGTCTACAATCATATTTTTAAAATATCTAAACTCCTTCATCTCTCTTATAATGCAGCCATGTACACTGTCTAAAATCCTGTTTATATTTCATAAACCCTGAAAAATGCGATATAAAGTTGCCAAGTGAATACTACCAGTACTTCATCTTGTATGGATTTTTTACAATAATGATTATTGACAACTGAAATCTACTGTGTAAGTATGTGTATATTTAAAATATAAAAATATGCTTTGTTAATGAGAATGGCAAATTACTCCTGTAAAAATGTATCCTGAGCTACAAAAGTCTGCTGGAATAAAACTTAGAGAATTACTAATTTTCAATAATTTGGAGTTTCAAAGCATTCAAATGTATATTCAAAGACATAAAACTATTAAATCCACTAACACCAACAACCATTTAGGAAACTAATCATGAGGCTTGTTTGAAAGCCAAGTAACCCAGGAGTCCTAAGCTATTGAGCATAAATTTCCAGGCCCTTCAAAATTCACCATGCGACACTACTTTTAACTTCTTCTTCACTATACCTTCTCATATCTCAATGATTACATATTTAGCTCCTATTATCAGAAATAATTCCCTCCTTACCGTAGTACATCATTATATACTGGGATTTATCACATGATAACGTAAACTGTTTGAATGGCTTTCTTTCCCAATAGACCACCCATATGAATTTCTTGAAGGCAGGAACTGAGTTTATTCATTTTTAAATCTCTAGCTCTTGACAACTGGTAGGTGGCAAAGCAACATGTTGCTTTTAGAGCCAAAAGATCATGATGAAGATCCATCTTTTAATCCATGTTTCAATAACTTGACTTTCTAGTTTCTTATATGTAGATGTGGAATAAAACAACCTGCAGGATTCTTGTGAAATTGGAAGATATTTATGAAGTGACTAACCCAATGTTTGCTACATATAAAGCACTATTACATGTGCTCAATAAATGTTGGTTGAATTGATTTTTTACCATAGCTCTTTCCATTTATATATTAGCTCAAAATCTTTTCAGAATTCTCAGAATTCAAATCACCATAATTGTTCTTGTTCACTTATTCTCATATACCATAATTTAAACTTCGCCATCGCTATAAGAATAAAGAATGTTGCTGTGTATTCAGGCAATTTAGGCATTTGAAGGAAGTACGTTCAATGCTTCCCAGAATTAAAATAGTTTAAAATGTCCTCAGAAAGGGGAACTAAAGTTCAGGGCATTCAGCTTTATTTTCTCTTCCATTTCTCACTAAAAGGGAAAAAATGCTTCAATATTTATAAGACTAAGAATAATGGATGTGCATAATTTTGCCTTAACATACATTTCTACCTTTTAAACAAAGTTTAAACTCAGTGAAAGGCCAAGAACATAGACTTAATTATGCAGAAAAAGGATGCTTTAACTGCAGTGCACATTCAATAGACAAAATCCAAAGAAAGCAGTCCTGCCTCAAACATTTACAAATCAATTCATTATATTGATTTGGAATGAGTTGTGCTGTAATTTAAAACATAGATTACCACAGGCCAAACTAAAGTTCTCTTTCTAAGGCATTTTCACTTGGCTACACACATGACCTCAGAATTTTCAAGAAACAGTGATTTGCGCCGGGCGCGGTGGCTCAAGCCTGTAATCCCAGCACTTTGGGAGGCCGAGACGGGCGGATCACGAGGTCAGGAGATCGAGACCATCCTGGCTAACACGGTGAAACCCCGTCTCTACTAAAAAATACAAAAAAAAAAAACTAGCCGGGAGAGGTGGCGGGCGCCTGTAGTCCCAGCTACTCGGGAGGCTGAGGCAGGAGAATGGCGTAAACCCGGGAGGCGGAGCTTGCAGTGAGCTGAGATCCGGCCACTGCACTCCAGCCTGGGCGACAGAGCGAGACTCCGTCTCAGAAAAAAAAAAAAAAAAAGAAAGAAACAGTGATTTGCTTAACCTTATAAAGAAGCTATTGTATGTAAATAATAGGTTTTAATGGAGTAATAATTAAAATGTAATCAAAGCTAAATTTCAATAGTATGCCAAAAACTGTGTGTTTGAGTTAACTAATAACTTCAATAAATCATCGCTATCTTATTGAGAACAGGCAATGTGCTTCTATTTCAAGATGATTTATTCCACATACAACGCACAAAATGTTTCCATCTCATTTTCTAATTCTAATGTAATCTTTGAAGAAAATTTTAAGATTTCATTCTGTCTTGTTGTTTTTCGTGGAAA
Source organism: Rhinopithecus roxellana (assembly GCF_007565055.1). NCBI lineage: Eukaryota > Metazoa > Chordata > Mammalia > Primates > Cercopithecidae > Rhinopithecus > Rhinopithecus roxellana. The sequence goes on from NC_044551.1 coordinate 74,302,694, forward strand.
AGGCTGCTCCTTGGGGAATCTGTACTTATGCCTCAGAGTTCTATTGTCCTCCTCACATCCTTTGATGACTTGCTGTTTTATCTTAATATAAGTTAAACATTTTATGATTTTGTTTTCATTTGTCAGTCTTAAAAGGTAGGAATAATAATAGCTGCCACTACATAGGGTAGTTCTCAAAAGCACTGAAACTATAGCTCAGGAAGACTCATTAAATTTTAATTACACATCCAGCAAATGGGGGTATGAGACTAACCAGTTAATTAGAGAAATGGCACGCTTTTTGGGGAGGACAGAATTTTTATCCGTAATTTTCTTCATAGTAAAATACAGAACCTAGTGAATGCAGGAGTACCTGGGAGTATAAGTAAATAAAACAAGAATTTGCAACCCAGTTGTTCCTGAGACAGCCTGAGAATCAAGAGAGAATGTAACAAGGTCCTTCTATACCATTAAGTCTCTCTCCTTCACTGAAATCTCTCCTGGGCCTCAGTTTCTCCATTGGAGCAATGATCTCATTAAACTACATGAGCTTTCAATTCTATACTAATTTTAAGTGTTCTGAGTTCTTAATAAGTTAAATAATCATATTAGTAACAGAAATCTAATCTGCTATTATCTGATATCCAGATGATATATGAACCTATAAATATACAAATATTTAAGCCATATGTAAGTTATTGAAACACATGTAAAGAAGAACTGTTAAAATCCAAGAACATAAAACAGTTGTTGATATGACTTCCTAAAAAGTCTTTATTGTTTCTGGTAAAATGACACAAAAGTTGTGAAAACCCAAACACCTCAATGAAAACAAAAATTCCTTGCTTGTCCAGTTTCCTTTTCTATGAAATGAAAGAAGAGAATTGCAACAAATTATGGTCTTTGAAACAAATTATAACTAAAGAGAATTTTTAAAATTATTTCCATAAATGTCAAGAGCAATTTAAGCTTTCTAAAATTTGTTACCCTGGTGAATCAGAGTAGCTTTGCTTCATAGGAGCTTTCTTAAAGTTTGCCACAAAATTTCAACATACATAACTACCTTTTCATCAATAGAAATAAATGTTGCTGTGACATTTTTCCAGCAAATTTTAACAGGATTCAAACTACCTATTCCTTCTAATTTTTAAGTATTCACATTTTTTTTTTTTTTTCTGGTTATGGAATAAACCAGAAACAAGGATAAAACAAACCTGTTTTTCTCAGTTATTTGATTCCACAATAACAAAATTCAGTCTCTAAACTAGTATTTCTAAATACACTTATCCATAATTTTCAACTGATTTCAAAAATAATTCTTAAAATAAAATTAATTGGAGATAAGCATAGGTATTTAAGGACTCCTTACTAATTGTATTGCTCCTGTGGTACTGAAAGACATTACTTTCTAAGCTTATTATGTACCAAAAGTATAACGTTTGCTAGTACTGCCACCTGCTGTTGACTCTAAATCATTTTCCAGCATGTATAAATAGAAATAAAAATAAATGGAATAACTCCGGCAAAGTGGTCAAGAAAATACGCATCAACACAAAATTTAAAGACATTTCGTATGCAAACCAATGACAACAGGCAAAGTTATACCTATGCTGTAACACATATCTTCCCATAAGAGAGGGGCTTAATAGGTGACTGAAAAGGCCCCTGAGCCATTTTGGTTATTCACATTAGATTGAGGTATATCTTTTACAAGAGCATTTTCTATGTGACAGAAAAGCAGGAGAATGCAGTACAAAATAAAGTGAAGGCAATAAAGTTCTTCCTGAGGGAATTAACTGACCTTCCTTTAATTGAGTAAACCATGTTCAATGTATGTAGGAAGATAGAAGTATACATGTAGGAGATAGAAGTATACATGTAGGAAGATATAAGCAAGTGTGGCAAAAAGCGGTGAATCCAGTTGAAGGATATATGGGAAATCACTGTTTTAGCCCTTCTACCTTTCTTTGATTTACAAACTTTCTAAATAAAAAGATGGAGAAAAAAAGTATAATGTTCTGATATATTTAACCTGCTTTACCAGTGCAGCTAAACTTCATGGAATTTAAAAAGAACATTGAAATTATATTAGACAAGCTTAATGCGCAATTTAATGTCTGAGAAAAATTGAAATACTTTCTTAAAAGAATTCTGAGGATTTCTTTCTTTTTCTTCTTTATTCTAGAGAAACAGTAGCCTTGGGTCTTATGGGACATGGCTAGTTGTGTAGTTGGAGCATTGACCTAACACTGCCTCTAGGGTAAGGAAAGAACAAAGTGTATGAAAGAACATGAGTATACCAATAGCTTTTTCTTTTACAATTTAACAGCTTCAGAACTGCCCTGTTCATTAACTTTAAAGCTTTATCAGTGTGCTTATCAGATTTCCCTGTCTATCAACAGTAAGAATAAAAAAAAAAAAACTGAAAACTTATTTAAAACATATTCATGAAAATAATTTTTTTTTGAAAAAAAGTTTCTTATTTTAATAAGAAATTTAACCTTTGAATAATAGACAGCTTTTGGATTGTCTGTCCAATCTTCTTTCAACAAATTTCTCCTCCTACCTCCCCTAATCCATAGAGATTAAAATTCCATGATTTAAATTACTTAGTGGGCCACGTATAGCCTACCAGCTGGTGCTTCTCTCTTTTGGGAATTCAGAATTGGGATTCAGAAAGGATAGTTGAGTCTTTGATGTTTTCTAAAGTTGAGACAGGTAAACTCAGGGACTATGGTGCTGTCACTGAGTACCAAATGAATGAAAAAGCAGGGAAAAGTGACCATATGAAAAGAGAAAAGAAGGAAACTCACATATAGAAATAAGGAAAGAAGAAAATCCAGAAAGAGAGAGAGAGAGTAATGCCTGACAACTTTCTAGTTCCACATGAACACAGCAGTACTTCTACCCATAGGTTCTACGACATTCCCATGTATCCATATAAACCCTTCTCCATACACTAGTTTGCTATGAGATGTTATTTCTTGAAGTCAAAAGTATTGATTCCAATAATAAGTTAATATTTAAAAAGTGCAAGGAAAATTTTGATACAAAAAAATTAGAATCCCAGCCAACAATAAAAAAAAAAAAGCTGAAAATGTAGCTATTACCCATGAGATACAATTTTAGATATAAGTGCAAGCATATACACACACACACACACACACACACACACACACACACACAAAACTGCAATATTTCTCTTAAGCAGAGTCCATGCCTAGGAATTATAATGGTGTTTGTAGTAGATTGTGATATTAGTTCAAAATATTCACTGCTTCTCATGACTTGCTTTGGCCAGTCCAAAATAAGCCCAAGTGATTTGTGGCATTGCCAAGCAGGAACCTTAATGACACCTTGGCTTTCCTTTCCCTTTGACCATACAAGAAAGAACAACAATGTAAAGTTGTGTTACAATAATATGAGACTGTGTTACATGTCAACCTGTAATAGACACATAACATGAAATCAATCTATATTGTTGTCACTGAAATTTAGAGGTCGATTGTCACTGCAGTATAACCTGGCAAAAACTGGTGCATGTCTAAAATATTCTCATTATTAAAATGCTAATGGGTAAGAAAGTAAATATTTCATTATGAAGTCCACTTATTATTGCTAATAAGCTTATATTTTAAATAAGCTCTTTCAATTTTCAAGTTATCATGCTGTTAATGATTTTAGGGGTCTTTACACAAATTACTTACCAAAAGATATATTTATCATATTATCACTTCCTCCATGTTTTTAAGAATTGCCAATACATTTATCAAAAATACATATTTCTTCTTAAAACATATTTCAAAAACATTCTAATTTTAATATATAGACTACATATACTAATTTTAGTATCCAGGCTAAGTTCTAATTTCCTAATTTTAGTATATAGCTCCTATACTAAAAACTGAATGTTATAAAACTTATTAAAATATACCAGTTGAGAAAAAGGTCTTGCCAAATTTTATATCCTCCTTACTTATTATGAAAACAATCTGATGCCAAGAATTCTGAGTCTTTCAAATAGTATAAACCCAAACAATTGTTAATACTAGTCCTACTTTCTTAGTTATTTTATAACACCAGTGACTTTAAATTCTTATACAATCTAGATATTAACTCTACTTTTGTGTAAGTACCTTTCTCTTAAGACAATGTCATTTTTAATAGAGTTTTGGTAACTAGAAATAGTTAATAAACAAATATAAATTTGACATGAGGCCAATTCTATACATCCTGCCACTATGATTAACTGTGTGACCTCAGGTAAGGCATTTTAGTTCTCTAAGCCAGTGAGGCTTCATCAGAAAAATAAAGATAATAATCTATACCTACTGCATACAGAAAGAACCAAATAACACAATGTATGTTGTAATCTCTTAAATGTATTATAATTATTATTACTTATATCTGTATTAACCCTATAAGATACCTTGAGATGACCAGAATTTATATACCAAAGGTCAAAATCCAGTGCTATATAATGTATTGCTATAACTCCTTATCTAAAAGAAGGGCCACACGGTCACAACAGAGGCAGCAGTGATGGTTGCATACAGTTTCTACAAACTTTAGTATGTAGTTTAAACTGTTGAAGTACCAAGTCATTTTTGGAGACTAGGAGACTATCTCTACTTCTTCACTAACCCCACCATTACAACCACAATAAACTGTATTAATGAGAGAATTTATTCATGCAATTCACTTTTTAATTCTAGGTGCTCATTGAATAAACACTCTCCCATTCTTTTTTCTTTTCTTTTCTTTTCTTTTTTTTTTTTGGAGATGGAGTCTCACTCTGTCACCCAGGCTGGAGTGCAGTGGCGTGACCTCCGCTCACTGTAACTTGCGCCTCCCGGGTTCAAGTGATCCTCCTGCCTCAGCCTTCCAAATAGCTGGGATTACAGGCGTGTGCCAGCACACCCAGCTAACTTTTTTTTTGTAACACTCTCCCATTTCGACAACAAAAATACATTAATGTCCACAACGATGAAGAGATTAATAATTCCAGTGTTGTTTAAATGACATATGGCAACATCACTCTAAGCTTTTTGCATACGTTTACTTATTTCATCTTCATAACAATTCTATGAGAAAGTTATTAATTATTCTATTATTCTGATTTTAAAAAAAGAAACAGAGGCAAAGATTAAGTGGCCCAAAACAACAACTTAGAAGTAGCAGAGCCAGGTTTTGAACCTAGGCAAGCAGTATTGAAACTCCACTTCAACCAAATATTATTACACTTATATAGTTGAAGCAAAAAAGAATCTGGGGAAGAAATAAAATACAGTTATGCCATGAGAAGAAAAGAAGAAAATATTATTTCATTAGTGCACATCAAGTATATCTTTTAAGTAATTCCATTCACTTGAATTATTGGACTTTCATTGGTAAAAACCTTGTGAATGCATCAACTAATACAAACATCAGTCATCTAAATCCATTACTTCCATTGCCACAATTTATTTCTTTCATCGTTACTTCAACTTTGGAGAGTTCATTTTTATTTTACTTATGGGGGTGAGAAATTTTATCTGTGAGCCAATTCTGTCCTTGATAATGAAAATGCACAGTTGGAAAAGCTAAAATCAAGAACAAATAAATGTACAGTAACTGTAACACTATAAATAACAGCTATAGCCTCAAGAGCAGTTGATGGATACAGCACAGTACTATCCAAGTATGCATCTGGAATGGATACAAAAAGCATGTTTCTATTGTATCTCTTTAAGAATGAATATTTTTAAATGACAATGTAAAAAACGTCCCAGGGAATGACCTATATAAATATATGACAACTTTGTGCGAATATTTAATGAAAGAAATACAGGCCGGGCGCGGTGGCTCAAGCCTGTAATCCCAGCACTTTGGGAGGCCGAGACGGGCGGATCACGAGGTCAGGAGATCGAGACCATCCTGGCTAACACGGTGAAACCCCGTCTCTACTAAAAATACAAAAAACTAGGCGGGCGCCTGTAGTCCCAGCTACTCGGAGGCTGAGGCGGAAGAATGGCGGGAACCCGGGAGGCGGAGCTTGCAGTGAGCCGAGAACGTGCCACTGCACTCCAGCCTGGGCGACACAGCGAGACTCCGTCTCAAAAAAAAAAAAAAAAAAAAAAAACTAGCCGAGCGAGGTGGCGGGCGCCTGTAGTCCCAGCTACTCGGGAGGCTGAGGCAGGAGAATGGCATGAACCCGGGAGGCGGAGCTTGCAGTGAGCTGAGATCCGGCCACGCACTCCAGCCTGGGCGACAGAGCAATACTCTGTCTCAAAAAATTAAAAAAAAAAAAGAAATACATTTTAGATTCAGATTTGAATGCCACTGACAATCTCTTACAAGCTATTACTTTTATAAATATGACATTCCATTTGAATAGAGAAATTTTAATTCATGATTTCAGCAATCATTTACTAGCTGGCAAGAAAAATTTTCCCAAATTTGAATCATATTTGAAAATGTCAAAAAAGAATTACAAGATTCAGTTTCATTTAAATAAGTTTGACATATTCAAAAACTTGGAAATTTTAAATTTAAAAAAATAAAAAAGAAAGTATCCTAGTCCTAATATAAGATGAAGGTGACAAAAATCCATTATTTTCAAGAGAAAAGAATCAACTATTTCCAAGGAAACTATTTGACTTCTTAGGAACACTAGTTTGTCTAAAATAAGCCTAAATTTTATGATTGGCCCATTATAAAAAAATAGATCTCATATATTTAATTCTAATTTGTCAAATGAGAAAATTCAGATGCTAAATGTAAAAGAAGAGCCCTTATATTTTTATATCAAAATTTGCATGAAACACATAATCAAAAGAATGGAAATTTGACTATATCAACACACCACAAAATAACTACCACAAATGGATAAATACTAGTTTCCACAAATCCTCAAAACAACTTTCATTGGTATTTTAAACTAAAAAACTAAAACAATGATTGGCAAATGTCTACATTTTAACTTTTAAAAGGCTTGATGAAGATCATTTTTTTTTCCAGAATATATGTTACTTTTCTAACAGTATCAATAAGCCCAAAGGGGCATCTATACACATTTCCAAGTTTCAATAATAGCCAAAGCATTAAATAACTAATCCAGTATAAAGCACTATTCCAAAGTAGAGTGTTTGGCCGATATACCTCTTCAGAGAGATACTGTAATTGCTTCACTCCACTTTCAATAAATGATCTATAATGAAAGTTGCTTTTTAGGCTTAACCTAGAGCTGTGCCCTGTGGGAAAAGATTGAGTCTTTGTAAAATGTGCTACAGTTTACTAATAAGAATGCAGAAGCAGCACAACTGATGAACCAGCAAATCTGCTTTGACTTATTTGGTCTTTGCTGAATAAATTTGAATATCATCAAAATATATTATCCTTATCCATAACCTGCTTCCTATGATTCGCTCTATCCTATGCTCATTTCAAAAGGAACTTTAAGCACATCAATATTTTAGGTATTTGTGCTAGTCCTATGGCTTTACATAAAACAGAAGAAAATACTTTTTTAAAAAAGACAAAAATAAAGCTTTTAATAGGATTAGGTTACCACATAAGTGTTTAAAACCTAGAGAAAAACAGAGAACATTTACATAACAATATTTATGTTTGATACGGATACGTAATATACAGACTTTCTCACCAAAATAATGCAAAATTACCTTCCTTATATATTTACCATTGACCATCAGAGAACCACAGAGACATGGATTAAAAATCCTCCTTTTACCATGACTGGTTGTCTTATCTTGAACACATCCATTAACTCCTCCCTCTACCCCCTCCCTCCCTCCCTGTCTCCTTCCCTCCTTCCCTGTCTCCTTCCCTCCCTTCTTCCTTCCTTCCTTCCTTCCTTCCTTCCTTCCTTCCTTCCTTCCTTCCTTCTTCATTCCTGATTCACACATGAATTCATTTAAATTATATTGAAGGTATAATGCATGCTGGGCATTGTGTCTGCCTGTAATGATGTAAAGATTAACAACATAGTTGTTCCTCAAAGAAGCTCCTAATCTTTGGAGTATTAGAAAAAATAATTATCTATACTCTAAAATATTATGAAAAAGGTTAATTTATAATGCTTTGGAAGCAGACAAGGGGATATAATTGGTTTCCCTCAGATGGTGGCACATGAACTCAGTCTTGAAAATTATGTAAAAATTACTCAACAAGAAGGTCTATGGGTGAGTAGGTCGAGTGAGGTAGGTATTTCTAACAGAAGAAATAGGAGGAGTGAACATGCCACAGTCTTGGTAATTATGTAGTTGTGGCTTTAGGGTAGGAAGCAAATAGGGGAGTAATGGAGCTCTCCAAAGTTGGGTGCACACAGCAAAAGGTACACAAGGTGAATACATGAGAAGACTGCAGCTTATTTTTAAAATTATTCTTACCACATCTTTTAAAACTCTGCTCCTGTGCATAGTATATAATGTATCTAATATTATATATATACACACACATCTACAAGACTTCATACACACACACACACACAATTATATGTCCTCAAAAAATTTTAATTTACAGTATTGCAATTAAAGTAAAAGGACCTCATATTCTATATTCTCCTGAAGGTGATGCATAGTAATAAAGAATTTTTTTTTTTTTTTTTTTTTGAGACGGAGTCTCGCTCTGTCACCCGGACTGGAGTGCAGTGGCCGGATCTCAGCTCACTGCAAGCTCCGCCTCCCGGGTTTACGCCATTCTCCCGCCTCAGCCTCCCGAGTAGCTGGGACTACAGGCGCCCGCCACCTCGCCCGGCTAGTTTTTTTTTTTTTTTTTTTTGTATTTTTAGTAGAGACGGGGTTTCACGGTGTTAGCCAGGATGGTCTTGAACTCCTGACCTCGTGATCCGCCCGTCTCGGCCTCCCAAAGTGCTGGGATTACAGGCTTGAGCCACCGCGCCCGGCCAGAGAATTTTTAAAAATGAAGAACAGGTAGGTTATAAAAGATCCACTCTGGTTATATTCTGGGGAGTAAATTTAAAGATGAGATCCAAGACAAAGCAGTTATGAAGCCACTTCAGTAATCCTGGTAAGAACTTAAATGATGCTGGTGGCACAGTGGAAATACCAAGCAGGAGACAGAAGTTGCCTATAAGGGAAAAATATTTTAAACTATAAATCATATTGACTTACATCATTCATTACATTCTAGACCTATACAATTCCACAAAGATAATTTATATATCCTTCCAAAAGTAGGACTACAAATCAAGTTATAATATACCCTTATCCTATTTGAGGTCATTAAAACTCAATGATTTAATTATATTCTGATTTCATGACTAGGACCAATTTTTTAAAAGAAATGTAGTCACTATCCTGGCTACATCACTCTAGTTGTTCTCATGTAAGCGAAATTAAAATCTTGATCATAGAAAACGGGGTGGGAGACTGGGAGGGAGAGAGAGGGAAGCCAAAGGTGAGGGTGAAGGGTACCAGGTAACACAACGCTATGGCCAGTATCCAATTGTCCCATGCCATCCTACTGGTGATAGAATAAAGGTAGTATCGTTTCTGCTTTCTATCTCTGTTTTACCAGATTCAGTTGGCCAAGGCCTTTTAAATAAATCTGCATCCAAATATATCACAGATTTCCTTTGTTAACAAAACAAAATAAAACAAAAAACAAAGAAGCCAAGCAAAAGAGAATAGTGAGATATAACATAGGTAAATTATGCTTTATCTATTGGAGCTTAAACAGTTGGATGTAGCGCAATTAGATATATTTTGAGAAACTTTCTCCATTTTGTTTAAACTCTGCAAAAGGGAAATATTTAACAGCAGAATCTGATTAAGTTGTACCTTCGAGTACTATTTACCAACACTTTAAGAAGTCCTTATTCATTTTTGAAAGAATAAATGAATGAATGAATCACTGTTCAAATTTTATTCTAGACCACAAGGCCTAGTCTTACACAAGAAGTACCACATTGATGGTCCTATTACCAGAAAAGCTCTGTGTGATTTAGATTGAAAATGTTTTCACCCATTGCAGATAACTTTTTAACTAGAACAAAATGGAACATTTTATAAGATATCTGTAGTGATATTTTGTATCCAGTAATAGTTCCTTATCCGGACTTTCCAAGTATTTCACATGGCCTTCAGTGACAGAGCTACTCTCTTATTTTACTCTGCCTTTCCCACAATTCTGTCAGTTAGATTTATATTAGAATTTGCTAAACAGGATAGTGGCAATAAGTGGATTCTCAAGGATTTTTCAGAAGGACTTAAAATATATAAATCATTTTTAACATCAATGTTAAAAATCACATGTTTAAAATCAGTTTTTGTCTTAAAAATATACACATGCTTTTTGAAATGACTATGTTCTTCAAAAAAAATAGATGAATATTCTAATTTTTCAAAACTCTAGAAATTTACTGGCTTCAGATTGACAGTTCTATTTAGAGAATAAATGCAAAATGCCATCCCACAAATTCCAAAAGTGTTTATTAATCATTCTAAATTTCATTCCTCCTTTTAATGTATTCTGAAAATATCGTAGCAATCAGCATTATATTATTGTTGTAATGATAGCTTAGGAAGCAACAGAAATCCTCTCTGGGATACTGAAATCAGACAAGTTGGTAACAGCTGAGAGAGCACTGTCAGGGCACTTTGTTTAGAAATAACAGGTAAGGTGTCCTTTAATCACAGTAAAGTCATCCTTGTTTTTTATTCCAAATGTCCAGATTTACTTCTGAACTAATCCTTTATGGAGCTCAAAACCAGAATATCTTCACCTCAAACAGTAAATTAACCAACATGTGAGCACATAACATGTGGCTTTAAATATACCACTAAATGACCTGTCCTTCATAGAGAAGGAAAACTCTGATTCATAGAGCAGGTAACAAACCTAAGGCTCTCAATCCTGGCTGAAGGAATTTACGTGTACTGCAGACATTCACTCTCTGTAGAAGGTCATCGCTTCACAGTCTGGGAAATAATCCCTGCCAACCGACTTGCAAAGTGCCTGAGGCATCGCTCCTGAGAGGCATAACTCCTCTTCTTTCAAGGCTAGAGGTCAGAGTCATGATCACAGCTCAGTCAAATTTAAAGGAAAAAGTGTCTGAGGTCAAAAATATCCTAAGGAAAAAATAGAAGACTAAAACTCAAAAAATATACTGCGTTCCTCTGGGCTTTGGCATAGTGATGGAAAAACCTGTTGCAGAATATTAAATTTAGGTGTTTTTTCATCTGAAAGCTTCAAAATAGCTAAACTAAAACTGAATACAAAATCTGAGGGATGTCATGCTGCAATCAGTTTTGAAGACATTTTTAAATGCTACAAATTAATTTAAATGCTCATCAACCTAGACATTCTAAAAAAGCAAAAAAAAAAAAAAAAAGTTTAAGTGACTTACACATGAAATGTGAACAGAGGCTCAATGATTAAATTACTGCACCAATTAACTTGAGTACACAGAAAGAATGCTGCTCTTTCAAGCAATGTTAATTCAGCCTCTGATCAGACAGACTCCTCCTCACATCATGGTTGTTGCTTCATAAAACACAACTCATACAGCAAAGGGGGAGAAATGACTGTAAATAAGAATAAACCACTGTTTGGGAATTCTTTCTGAAATGCATAAACTAAATTGATGTTTGCATGGAAAATACAGTCATTTCCATACACTTCCAAGAGTAAAAATACTCTAAAAGTTGTTTTTGAAAATCGTGAGACAGATGAAATTACCATTAAACTCAACAAAAGTGGCTTGTTACCCATAAAAATCATAAATGAGTGCATTTAAAGATTAAAGGCATTTCTGGATGTACACATTGCAAAGGGTAAAGTGTTTTATTCTGGTCACCTCTGCCAACTGCTATTACATGCTGTCATTTTCAGTAAGAGGAAATGTATTTGCAAACGCAGGGTGAGCACAATAGGGCTTAAATCAGACAGGCTGGGCACTGCTGACAGAGCGCCGTCAGCACTTGGCCTACCAGGGCCCTTGGATATCAGGATTTTATGGTGTGTTTTTCTGACATATCTGACACTTAGTAGACTCTGCTACCTCTTTAGCATCTGGAATATTAACTTACCTTTATGTCTAAACTTGCTCCTACTCTTTTAAGGGACCAGGTTCTATCTTGGCAAGATGGAAAGGAGAATGTCTAACATACAGATTTTATCCAGTCTTTGTTCCTGGCCCTCCAAAACCCAGTTCAGAGGTCATCTCCTCACTGTATTCTATACTAGAATAGACTGCTACGGTGAGGTGGCAACCTAATCCTGAAATCTTCGTGGCTTATACCACAAAGGTTGATTTCTCACTGAAAGTCCATGGCAGATGTGGCAGCTCTCCATAGCGGGTATCTCCTAAGAGTGAATGCCAGTCCTGTCTCCTAGTGACCTTGTCATTTTAACATGCGCTTCCAACATTGCCATAACAGGGTAATAAGAATCTGAAGGGCTATAATCCTGTCTCTTACTCCCTTGACCTAGAAGACCACCACTTCTGTCCACAGTGCATAGGCTAGAACGAGTAACACGGCCATGTCTAGCTGCAAGGAACCTAGGCCATATCATTTTCCCAGAAGATACAGATGAAGAGAATAAAATAGACATGGGTAAGCACTTCAAGTCTCCACTATACCCTTTCTGATCCTGCCCTGCAAGTCTACAGTAGTTGCCCTGAATGTTCTCTCCACTTTGTCTTCACTCTATCATGGTGCATGTAGTTGTTTGCCATCTGCTTTACTTCATTAGACAAGAAACTCCTTGAGAGAGGCAACCAGATAATATTTTTCTGCCTAAATTCCATAAACATACAAGTAAACATAACCACACAGTCAGATATGTTCTTGCTTAATGTTACTTGAGAAGTTCTAATTACCAAGGTATTATAGCAATATCAAAAATATATTTAACTTAATAAATATGAAAACAAACACTTGTTTAACATCAAGAAATATTCACTGAATCAAAATCCCAGATCCTGGGAAAACAGCCGTATGAGATAAATGAGGACTTTCTCATGTAGTGGTTTACATTCTAATAAGGAAACACAATAAACATTGGAAACAAGAAATTTCAAAAATAAGAATGCCAGAAATAAGAAAGTATCAGTAGGAGAAACACTGTAAACTGAATGATCATGGGAGCCCTCTAAAAAGATGACATTTGAACTGACACATGGATGCAAGGAGGAATCTGTAATTAGCACATCTAGGAAAAGGGTATTGCAAAAAAGAGGAAACAGCTATCACAAAGGCACTAAGTCCAGAGCAAACTTGGTGTTTTTAAGAATGCAGAATAGAGGCCAGGTGTGGTGGCTCATACCTGTAATCCTAGCATTTTGGTAGCCCAAGGTGGGTGGATCGCTTGAGGCCAGGAGTTCAACACCGGCCTGGTCAACATGGTGAACCCCCATCTCTACTAAAAATATAAAAATTAGCTGGGCACAGTGGCACATGCCTATAGTCCCAGCTTCTCAGGAGGCTGAGGCAGAAGAATCGCTTGAACTTGGGAGGCAGAGATTGCAGTGAACTGAGATAGTTCCGCTGTACTCCAGCCTGGGAGACAGAGTGAGATTCTGCCTCAAAAAAAAAAAAAAAAAAAAAAAAAAAAAAAAAAAATGCAGAATATATACATAGTGTACATAAATTAGAAACTCTTCTATCTTTAGTCACATATGAAACTATCTAATATCAAGGCCCTTATGTAGAACTGAAGAGATCCTCACTTTTATTGAATTCACCTCTAAATATAAAGCACAGTTCTCGATATATCTCATTATTGCCATCTATCAACTTTTGCTAAGTGCCTTAGCTAATGAGAGAAATGCAGCTATTACTGGAGAATATTTTTAAAAAAAAATCAGACTCTTTATGTTTAAAGAAACTACAAGCTATTAGAGAAAAAGGCAAGAATGCATGAAGTATTAATACAAAAAATAAAAAGCAATGTGTGGCAAGAATAAGACGTATCTCCAGACAGCATAAGGTTAATTACCAAGTAAAATTACCTAAACTTATATTTATATGTTGCCTGTAACATCAAGTTTCTACTGGTTGAGAGAAAAATGACTAGATTTTACTAAATTTGAAGAATACATTTAACATACTTCTGCCTTAATAATCTATGTGTTCGTTTGCAGGGCAATCAAAAAAGAAACCAAGTAACTTTCCAAAGCAGCTAAAACTAAATAACAAGAGGTCCAAGTAGTGGTCTTAGAGGGCTAGTAATAGTGAAGGACAAGCCATTTTGTAAAATGACGCTATAGGCAAGAAAAAAAAAGGAGTTTAAAATTTGAACTCCAAATTATTCATCTAAAGGACAATCAAAATTTCATGCACTGATTTGTAACAACACTGTTCTGATAAAGACAACAGACTGTGTGTTCTAGAATAACTGATAATATGGATCTATTTACTTAACCCATTGGGTTAATGATTAACCAAGCTATGCAGGGGAGGCAAATCACCACATAATCGAGGATATGAATGGAAAGGAGGGAAAATATCCTTGTTTTAGTTTAGGTTTTCCAAGAAGCAGATCCTGGGACAAGGATTCATATGAAATCTGTTATCTAGGAAGAAAAAAATGGTAGAGAAGTGGAGAAGTGAGGAATGGCAGGGAAACAGGGAAGGAAAGGCAGCCAATAAAGAGAGTTGGTCCTTAATCAAGTGTTCACGCTAGATAAGGAGAACTTGATCCCCTTGGGGAAAGCTGGCAGCTTGTGTAGAACATGCCTCTGAGTAAGAGGGTGACAAAGGCTGAGGTATTTATATATCAATTTCTGTCATGCTCCCAGAGGTATTATTTGGCTTTGCTGATCTGCTGAGCTGGAGGGCAAAGTTCTTTTGTGAAAAGAAAAAACCCTCAGGCTAAGAAATGTAGATGCTGGCATTTGGAAGAAGGGCCAGCATACAATGAAGTGGTAAGAGCAAGGAGATAATAGTGGGAAATCTATAAGTCTATGGACAGTAATGAAGATCCAGTTAAGAGATACTTGACTTGGGCTTTAAGAAGTGGGTAAGATTTGGAAAAAGGAAAGCATTAAAGGTAGGAAAAGTGGCATGAGCACAAGCAGTGAGGTAGGAAAGGGCAAGAGATATCCCAGGTCAGTGCAATGTATAGGCCAATTTGTCTGGATCAGAAAGGTTTTATATAGGAAATTCTGGGGAAAAATATTGCTAAAAATATGTTGGGTCCATATTAAGGAGAATATCCAAAGCTAGAGTTTTAATTCTTTCTTGTACACATTCAGGAGCCTTAAGCTTCTAAATGGAAATGTAATAAAATGAAAACATTATTTTATTTCATTAACATCTATGGATATTAGACCATATTGTCCTTTGAATGTGAAATTTTATCAGAAAAGATCTGTAACTGTTCAATTTCCCTGGGAGAAAATTACATCCAGAGAGATACTCAGTAACCCATCAGCAATGAGCACCACAAGTATAAAGACTGTCATATCTAAATATCATTTCTCACTAGAAGGAACCAAGGCTCTTTGGAGAAATGGCTGACTCCAAGTCTGGAGGAAAATATTTACAAGATTAGCCTAAAACATTTTGTCATACCAGAAAGGAAGTAAGCTATCAAACACTGCAGGGGTCTGGTCCAAAAAACTCAGAAGCCCACTTGAGGGGGTTCCTACTGGTCAAGTAAGAAACAATTCAAGGATCAAAGTAATAAATATATAAGTATTTAAAAATAATAATGCCTTAAATGACCTGAAATACATTAAAAATGTTAACATCCATGTGTTCATAAATACCGGCATATCTCTTTCTTCCCCTGCCTGAGACAGAGTTTCACTCTGTCGCCAGGCTGGAGCGCAGTGGTGCAATCTTTGTTCACTGCAACCTCCGCCTCTTGGGTTCAAGAGATTCTACTGCCCCAGCCTCCAGCTAAGTTTTGTATTTTTCGTAGAGACGGGGTTTCACCATGTTGGCCAGGAAGGTCTCGATCTCTTGACCTCGTGATCCACCCACCTTGGCCTCCCAAAGTGCTGGGATTACAGGTGTGAGCCACCACACCCAACCTGTTCGGGTTTGGTTCCAGATCACCACGATAAAGCAAATATCATAGTCAAGTGATGTCCATAAGATTTTTTTGGTTTCCCAGTGCATAGAAAAGTTATGTTGATACTATTCTGTAGTCTATTGTGTGGAATACCATTATGTCTAAATAAAATGTACATAACAATTAAAAATACTTTATTGCTAAAAAATACGAATCATCATCAGAGCCTTCAGTAAGTCATGATCTTTTTGCTGGTAGAGGGTCTGGCCTCAATGTTGGTGGCTGCTGACTGATCTGCTGAAGGCTGGGGTGGCTGTGGCAATTTCTTAAAATAAAACACAATAAAGTTTGCCACATCATTGACTCTTCTTTCTACAGAAAGTGTCTCTATAGTATGTGATGCTGCTTGATAGTATTTTACCCACAGTAGAACATCTTCAAAATTGCGGTCCATTTTCTCAAACCCTGCCACTACTTCATCAACTGAATTGATGTAATATTCCAAATCCTTTGTTGTCATTTCCATAATGTTCACAGCATCTTCACCAGGAGTAGGTTCTATCTCAAGAAACCACTTTATTTGCTCATCCATAAGAAGCAACTCCTTATGCGTTCAAATTTTATCATGAGATTGCAGCAATTCAGACACATCTTCAGGCTCCACTTCTAATCTGGATTACCTTGCTACTATCACTGCATCTGCCATTACTTCTTCCACTGAAGTCTTGAAACACTCAAAGTCATCCATTACGGTTGGAACCAATGTCTTCCAAACTCCTGTTCATGTTGATAGCTTGATCTCCTCCACAAATCACAATTTTTTTTTTTTTTTTTTTTTTTCTTTTGAGACAGAGTTTTGCTCTTGTTGCCTAGGCTGGAGTGCAATGGCACAATCTCAGCTCACTGCAACTCCCACCTCCAGGTTCAAGTGATTCTCCTGCCTCAGCCTCCCTAATAGTTGGGATTACAGGCACCCGCCATCACGCCTGACTAGTTTTTGTAATTTTAGTAGAGGTGGGGTTTCACCATATTGGCCAGTCTGGTCTTAAACTCCTGACCTTAGGTGATCCACCCACCTCAGCCTCCCAAAGTGCTGGGATTACAGGTGTGAGCCATGGCACATAGCCCGAATCACAAATGTTCGTAATGATGTCTGGAATGGTGAATCATTTCCACAAGGTTTTCAATTTGCTTTGCCCAGATCCACCAGAGGAATCCCTACATATGAC
Organism: Rhinopithecus roxellana; assembly: GCF_007565055.1. Taxonomy (NCBI): domain Eukaryota; kingdom Metazoa; phylum Chordata; class Mammalia; order Primates; family Cercopithecidae; genus Rhinopithecus; species Rhinopithecus roxellana. The sequence goes on from NC_044551.1 coordinate 74,319,886, forward strand.
AGCCATTGTCTTACAAAATGTATTTCTTTAATAACAAGACTTGAAAGTAAAAAGTACTCCTTGATCTGTGGGCTGCAGAATGTTGTGCCAGCAAGTATGAAAACAACATTAATTTCCTTGTACATCTCCCCAGAGCTCTTGAGTGACAGTTACCAGGTATATTGTCAATTAACAGTAATATTTTGAAAGGAATCTTTTCTTTTCTATTTTTTTTTTGAGATGGAGTTTCACTCTGTTGCCCAGGTTGGAGTGCAGTGGTGCAATCTCGGCTCACTGCAAGCTCCGCCTCCCGGGTTCGTGCCATTCTCCTGCCTCACCCTCCCGAGTAGCTGGGACGACAGGTGCCCGCCACCACGCCCGGTGAATTTTTTGTAGTTTTTTTTTAATAGAGACGGGGTTTCACCATGTTAGCCAGGATGGTCTCGATCTCCTGACCTTGTGATCCGCCCACCTCAGTCTCCCAAAGTGCTGGGATTACAGGCGTGAGCCATCACGCCTGGCCCCAAAAGGAATCTTTTCTTCTGAGCAGTAGGGGTCCATGGTAGGCTTATTCAGTAAACCATTCTGTAAACAGATGTGCTGTCATTCAGGCTTTTTTGTTCCATTTAGAGCACACAGGCAGGGTAGATTTAGCATAATTCTTAAGGGCCCTAGGATTTTTAAAATTGTAAGTGAGTATTGGCTTCAACTTCAAGTCACCAGTTGCATTAATCCCTAATAAGTGAGTCTGCTTGTCTTTTGAAGTTTTGAAGCCAGGCATTGATTTGTTGCCTCTTGATATGAAAGTCCTGGGTGGCATCTTCTTCCAACAGAAGGCTGTTTTTTCTACAAAGCCTGCTGTTTAGTTTAGTTGTCTTCGTCAATTCTCTTAGCTAGATCTTCTGGATAACTTGCTGCAGTGTCTCCATCACCACTTGCTGTTTCAACTTGCACTTTAATGTTATGAAGAAGGCTTTTTTCCTTAAACCTCATGAACCAACTTCTGTTAGATGCCAACTTTTCTTCTGCAGTTTTCTCACCTCTCTTGACCTTCATAGAACTGAAGAGAGTTAGGACTTTGCTTTGGGTGAAGCTTTGGCTTAAGGAGATATTATGCCTGGTTTAATCTTCCACCCAGACCACTAAAACCTTCTCCATGTCAGCAATAAAGCTGTTTCACTTTCTTACCATTCATGTGTTCACTGGAGTAGTACTTTTAATTTCCTTCAAGAACTTTTCCTTTGCCTTCACAACTTGGCTGACTCTTTGGTGCAAGGGGCTTTGCTTTTGGCCTGTCTTATCTTTTGATATGCCTTTCTCACTAAGCTTAATAATTTCCAGCTTTTGATTTAAAGTGTGTGAGAGATGTGTGAGTCTTCCTTTCACTTGAACACTTAGGGGCCGCTGCAGGGTTACTAATTGGCCTAGTTTCAATATTGTTGTGTCTCAGGGAATAGGGAGGCCTGAGGAGAGGGAGAGAGACAAGAATAGCCAGTGGATGGAGCAGTGAGAACACACACAACATGTATTAAGTTTGCCAACTTGTATGGGTGCAGTTTGTGGCAACCCAATTACAATAGGAACATCAAAGATTACTGATCACAGATCACCATAACAGATATAATAATGAAGAAGTGTGAAATATTGCAAGAATTACAAAATGTGATAGACACACAAAATGAACACGTTGTTGGAAGAGTGACACCTATAGACTTGCTTGCCATAAGGTTGTCATAAACCTCCAATTTGTAAAAAATGCACTATCTGTGAAGTGCAGTAAAGCAAAGTGCAATAAAACAAGGCATGTTTGTATACTTAAAAACCTGAAGGATATTAGGGAACTAACTATTCTGAAGATTAGGAAATAATGGTGAAAATCACACATTTATCCTATCTTTCTGTATAAACTGCATATTTAATTAGATGAAGTTCTTTATTTTAAAATAATTTGTTAGTAAATGTAGAGTGAATATCAAATTAGAATATCACTATTTGCAACTCATAACAAAATGATGGATGTAGGCAATAATCATGAATGACTGCTAAAACTTAGCTGAAAAGTTGATGGAAAACTTTATATTTATAATAAATATATTTATCAGAAATTTAGTATTTAATAATATATTTATCATAATTATATATCAATGTCATATATTTATCATAACTGTATGTATCATATTTTATATTTTTATAATATTTATATTATCTATCATAAATGTTATCAGGTTGACATCTGAACCCAATGATCAAGTATAACATTAAAAAAAGACAGACAACCAGAAATTGTAAGCCTCTTGAGTAATTCAATACAAACTATAACACCTAAGAAGTCTTTTGTGAAAAAAAATCAAACTTTAATCTGAGTAATTCTAGTAACTACCAGTTTGCAAGAAATACAGGGGGAAAGGACACGCCACAGGAATATAATATGCAACATTCAGAATGTGGAAAATACTCCAGAACAAATGATCATTACTCTTCAGCAAATAAACTGCCAGAAAAAAAGGGGAAGAGGGGGGAGTCCACAGATTTTTAAAAATCAAATGTGATGTGGAGACTTTGTTTAGATGAATCAACTAGAAAACAAAAAACTTCTGAGGCAACTAAGTAAATTTGACATCGAATGTTTCTTTTATGTTATTACAGAATTATTGTTAAATTTGTAATACTAGGGATATTGAAGTTGTGTTGTTTTTCAAAGCCCTTGTATTTTAGATATAATTCATATTTCCAAAAAGTTTATTATTAAATATTTGTCATCAAAACAATATGGGGCCTGGAATTTACTTTAAAACAATCCTAAGAACTGGGAGAACTATATATTAATAATTGTCGACTCTGGATCATTAATACATGAAGGTTCACTATACTAACCTAACATGTGTTTGAATGCAAAGATTGGGTACTCCGAGTGAAGTGACTAATCCTTTCGGACCACCAGTCTAGTCACTGAAATTATTAAAGATTGAAGACAACTAGTCACATAAAGCAGCACAGGGCAGACGGGTAGCTCACGCCTGTAATCCCAGCACTTTGGGAGATCGAAGTGGATGGATCCCTTGAGGTCAGAAGTTTGAGACCAGCGTGGCCAACGTGGCAAAACGCTGTCTCTAATAAAAATACAAAAATTAGCTGGGCCTGGTGGTGCAGGCCTGTAATCCCAGCTACTTGGGAGGCTGAGGCAGGAGAATCACTTGAATCCCCGGGAAGCGGAGGTTGCAGTGAGTCAAGATCGCATCACTACACTCCAGCCTGGGTGACAGAGCGAGACCCCGTCCCCCCCCCCCCCCCCCCAAAAAAAAAAGAAAGAAAGAAAGCAAAAGCAGCACAGGGCATTAGAAGCACCAGCCATCATGATCAATGTCAACTGGTGCATACAGCTTCACGGTGAGGAGCTTCCAAGGGTAAAATCTGGGTGGGAAACAATGATAAATTGTAAGAGACCCCTGTAGCTGTTGCTGATAACCAAGTAGAGAGTTTAGCAAAGGAAAAAGCCCAGTCTGGAAGTTAGAAGACCGCCAACACCTAGTTTTGTAATCTCGGACTCATAACTTCTGTAGGTTTTGGAGCATAAAAGCACAGGAACTAAAATAATAATGACAATAATTTTGTTGTGGTTGCCCGCTCTGCACTTCACAACATCCTAAGAGCTTTGGATGTATTATGCTATTTAAACCTCACAATCCAAGAAGGTGTTGTGGGCGTTTGATACATACTTTTTAAAGGACTATGAATGAGTTACGCGTCAGTATATGATACCAGTTTTCACACGGGGTGATCGATTAAGGTGTTACAGAGGCCAAATATCTCGTTTAAGAGTGACTTGGTATACTCAATATTCCAAGATTATTTAACAGAAAAGAATGCTTTGAGCACTCAATTGCACCGGACTGTATTGGAGAGAGGGCTGGGAGCTGGGTGCCAGACGCTGGGAAATTTATAATTGCTTCCTCAGGCCTATGGTTTTCCGATCGCCTGCACCACGTTGTATCTATACATCATAGTCTCAGGAGAATTTTCAGACCTTCATTCAGCGCCAATCCTTTAGACCTCAATCTCTCCCGCGCGGGCTCCCAAACACCTCCCCCTGCAATCTCCGCCCCTTCTCCCGTTGTGCACAATCTGTGGGCTTCAAACTACAACTCCCACAAAGCCACGGGAAGACCCCGGATCGCCACAGGAAGTCGAGAACGCTGCATCCGGCACCAGGAAAAGCGAGTGGGATATCCCAATCCCTCGACTGCGGTATCCCAATCCTTCGACTGCATCCTGGTCGCCTCTACTGTGGTCACCTTTGGGTTAGTAGAAGCAGCGGCGAGTTAGTCGTCTCAGTGTCCCCTCTGGGGGCGGTGACCAGTTCCCTGAGCTCTTTGGTTCCCGCGCTGCCCTGAGTGGCCCTGCTGGGTAGTGTGGCGCAGCCTCGTAGTGGGTTGGTGGGCGCAGGCGCGGGAACCACAGACGCGTTTGCAGGGGCTCCCGGGACAGGGCGGAGGAGGCGCAGGTGGTCCTGAGGTTAGTAGAGTTTCCTGCCCTAGCTGAGATGGGGAAAAGGAAGCGCTACTTAGGGAGTGATTTCACCTCGAAAGAAGGAACCTAACGGTAGTGGCAAGAAAGTAAAATATCTCAAGGCGTGTTACCATTTTCAGAGACCATGCACAGGTGGCGCTTACTTGGTCTTGAGTGCCCAGGGAGTGGATGAAATTCGTTAATTGATGGTCAGTGACTTCAGTGACAGAGCGATATTTGAAGTCCATTCCTATCCTACTCGGTCTATTAGAGCATGCGCAAGTCATGGGCCCTGGGTTACACGTCAGTAAAAGTGGATGTTGGTTTGTTAAAACTTTATGTCCCTTTCAATCTAATATTCTTTTAAATGATTTCTCGGAATAGTCCTTGAACTTCTTGGAAAACAAGGGCAGCACTTTATTCTGCCTTCAAATCCTTACCTTCTATAACCTGCCAATGAGAATTGAAAAAGTAAATCAAACAGGTGTTAGACTTTTGAATTGGGTGTTAGACTTTGTGTGCTTCTCTGGAATGAATAATGGCACTGTCTCTAGATGGCTTTTCTGCTGAGAAAGCGAGAGGGAAAAGTGTACACTTTCCACTTCCTATCTCCACAGAATAGCATATGCATAAGCATTGCCCTGGAGGTAGTGAATGACGCTGTACTTTTGAAGGACAATTTTGCAGTCACCTAGCGCAGCCTGTGAGAATGTGAGGGAGTGACTGTGACCGCGGAACATGAGACAGTGAAATATTATTCAAACTAAACCTAGCTGAAAAAAACTATAATATGGATTTTTGGAAAATAAGAGAAAGACAATTTGAAGGGAGATCAGTACAGGAGCTGTACAGCAGTGCTTCAAAATAAAGTCCTGAAAAGTTAAAGCTTTTGTTATGCATAATATTTTTAAAGTATTTAGAAATTTCAATATGAAAGGAATAGCGAAGTAAATTCTAGAGTAACTCAATTATTCTCTTATGTAGATATTACTTCTGGTAATTTAATTTCTAAACAGATTTCCACTATTAGGTTTTATCCAAGTGTTTCCATGACAGTGAGCTGTTTTAACCTATTTATAAGTAGCAGAACGACTCATAGGAATGGTGAACAGCTCCAAAATAAGAAAATTAATCTTTACTCCTTGTTTTCCCTAAATTTTGTTCATACTATTCCTGCTATGCAATTCATCAGCCAGATTGCTTTTTCAGAACCCAGGAGACAACAGCTATCAAAAACTATGGGCTATAACATTTCTGTCTTTTCAGTTTAAAAATCTTATTGCTTAGAATAATAGAAATGTAGTTAGAATCCCAATCTTTTCTTAATAGCATTTCATAGAAAGAAAAATTATACCTTACAAAAATACTTTGAGAAATTCACAATTGAATCATTAACCATTTTCACCATCCCTCTCCCCCAAAAAGAAAAAAAAAAAAAAAAAAGCTCAGTTTGTGCTCTACCATCTGCAGTCCATGATTAGGCAATGTTTAGGACGTATGAGGCTGTTATTTCGGGGGTTTTTCCACCACTGAAAAGAGTGAGAAAGCAAATAATGAGTTTTAAAAGCTGCTCTGATTCAAGGACAACAAAGTGACCAACAGAACTGTCCAATAATAGAACCAAAAATATATGGTCATCTGATTTGTGACAATATTTGTCTCAGTACAGTACAACAAAGATGGAAATGTCAAGAATAATGCTGAGTCATATGGATTATGCATTGGGTAAAAAAGTATCCTGACCCCTACCTCACGCCATGAACAAAAATAGATCCTAGATGGATTACAGAATTAATTGTGCAAGGTCAAACAATAAACTTCATGTGAAACTTAGAAAGTCTCTGCCTTTACTTCCATCTGTTTTACTGTTCTCCCTGTCATGTCCCCACCTCATCATGAAGTCCCCTCTGGTCTACCCTAAATACCTCATCCTTATGTAATATGTTACCTGGTTCCCCCTCCCAAGGATATGGCCCCCTCATCTGTACTATCAAAGCTCTTTATACATTATTTTGTGTAACTGCCATGGGCATATTAATTTCATTGTATTTGTAATTCTAAACTGATAACATTTTGAAATTGAAATGTATGCTGTTTAATGATTGCCTTTTGAAAGGTATATTGCCTTGGAAACCATTGCTATTATTCTAACAATATCATTCATTGACAAAATAGCAGTTGCAAATAAGCTTTTTCCCCCTATTTTCCTTCTTTTCCCTATTTTTCCCCCTATTTTCTTCCTTCAGAAGAAATGTCTTCTGCAAAAAGAAGTCCAAAGCAAGAAATAGTTACCCAGTTTCACTGTTCAGCTGCTGAAGGAGATATTGCCAAGTTAACAGGAATACTCAGTCATTCTCCATCTCTCCTCAATGAAACTTCTGAAAATGGCTGGACTGCTTTAATGTATGCAGCAAGAAATGGGCACCCAGAGATTGTCCAATTTCTGCTTGAGAAAGGGTAAACATTTTAGGCTCTACTACCTGAAAGGGTTTGTGGTTTAATTTGTTTGTTACATATTTACTTTTAAATTTTACTTGTTTCCATATTTATATTGTTGAACTACTAAATAACTCATTGGCTAATTTATGTAAACATGTAGCACAATTTTTCTAACTTAAAACTTTGTAACCTTTTTCATTGAGAAATTATTACTTTATAGCAAAGCAAATTTATGAGGAGTCTAATAATAAATTTTTCTCCCAAATAGAAAATGCAAATCTCACTATGACTACGAAGGACTTGTAGAATTTTGGTATCTCTTTATAGTACATAAAATTTAATGCTGTTTTATTTTGTGAGTAATTATCCAGAAAGTGTAAGTATTCACTGTCTTTTTGTCATTTATGATTATTGTTCTTCTAACCTTCCCAATAGTAAACTGTGTAACACAAGAAAAAAATCTATATAATCATTAAAAAGAAGGACTTTAATGTGCATCTGGAAATATTTTATTGAAACAAATACAGGAGAAAGTGTTTACTTCCTATTTTACTTTTTCTCCGCATTTTTTCTTCCATCTGTAGGTGTGACAGATCAATTGTCAATAAATCAAGGCAGACTGCACTGGATATTGCTGTATTTTGGGGTTATAAGCATATAGCTAATTTACTAGCTACTGCTAAAGGTGGGAAGAAGCCTTGGTTCCTAACGAATGAAGTGGAAGAATGTGAAAATTATTTTAGCAAAACACTACTGGACCGGAAAAGTGAAAAGAGAAATAATTCTGACTGGCTACTAGCTAAAGAAAGCCATCCAGCCACAGTTTTTATTCTTTTCTCAGATTTAAATCCCTTGGTTACTCTAGGTGGCAATAAAGAAAGTTTCCAACAACCAGAAGTTAGGCTTTGTCAGCTGAACTACAAAGATATAAAGGATTATTTGGCCCAGCCTGAGAAGATCACCTTGATTTTTCTTGGAGTGGAACTTGAAATGAAAGACAAGCTACTTAATTATGCTGGTGAAGTCCCGAGAGAGGAGGAAGATGGATTGGTTGCCTGGTTTGCTCTAGGTATAGATCCTATTGCTGCTGAAGAATTCAAGCAAAGACATGAAAATTGTTACTTTCTTCATCCTCCTATGCCAGCCCTTCTGCAATTGAAAGAAAAAGAAGCTGGTAAGAAATGAATGCTGCTTTTCGTTGGTAAAATCTGGTTTTTAGAATTGAGTTGGAATTATATGTATTTGCACTTTCCAGGGGCACTCTTTTTCCAATAAGCAGTGAAATTAGACTGTCTTCATCAGAAACCTCCTAAAGTTCTCACCCTAGGAGACTACTCTCCTGGGCAGTTAGTAGTTATAATCAGCCCAGACTGATTTCCTGAGAATTAACACTGGTGCATGATGATCTCATTTGATTCTTCAGTGAATTATTCTTGAGTTCCTGCTACACACAGAACATGATGGCAAAGACCTTGACTGTTTTGATTTGTTTTGTATTCTGTTGCTGGGGCTTTTTATGGCATGGTAAGAAATTAGGGTTTGATGCTAAAGTCATTTAAATGTAACCTAACCTGTATTTAAAGTATTTAAAAAAAAAAAAAAACACTGCACTGCACACTGGCTGCATCATAGAGCATAAATTACACACATGTAAGTAACTGTGAAAGTTGGGAGTCTTGTTAAGAGGTAATTGAGTATTACAGTTGCCCAAGTAAGAGATTGCAATGGCTTGAGTTAGAATGGAGGCAGTGGAGATGGAGACAAAGGGAGAATTTGAGATATTCTCGAGGTAGAATGGATAGGGCTTGATCTGTAGGTTGAGACCCTTATAAGTGAGAGATGGTGGTAATATGGCATGAATTAAGGTACTGATAGTAGAAATGGAGGAAAGAGGGTATATGCAAGATAAATTTTGGAGATAAAATCAATGGTCTTTGCTATTGAATTGGATATGGGATATATAATAATGAAGGAAAAGATTAAGAATGACTGCTAGGCTAGAGACTTTAATAATTTGGTATATAGTGATACCATTTCTCAATAATATGATGGGTAGAGCAAGGAAAGCAGGACAGACTTGGAGTAAATAAATCAAGAGTTTACTTTTGGGCATACTAAGTTTTAGAAATGGACATTAGAATCAGATGTCTGAACTGGAAATATCCATATGGCAGTCATCAACACAAAGATACTTAAATCCCAAAAAACTACTGAGATTACTTGGAGAGCTGAGAGGAAGCAAGAAAAACTCTCAGAGTAAGACCTGAATCCCGCTAAATTTAAAGGTAAGCTGCAAGCAGGAGAGCCATCAAAGGAGTTGGAAACAGTGTGGCCATGAGGTAGGAAGAGACCAAGAGGCCTCAGGGAAACCAAGACAGCAGAGTATTTCCAGGATGGAGTGGTCAAATGTATTGAATGCTGTTATGAACTTGAGTAAGATGAAGGCAAAGTTTTGTGGGTTTTTTTTTTTTTTTAAGAATCTTTGTCTTTGGTAATATAAAGCTATTGATGAACTTGACAAGAGAAATGTCAGTGGAGTGAAAGGAACAGAAGCCAGATTATGGTAGATTGATGAGTTAATAGGAAGTTAGCACCTTGTCAGTGACAGAAGCCAGATTATGGTAGATTGATGAGTTAATAGGAAGTTAGGACCTTGTCAGTGACCACATTCCCTTAGGTGATAGAGGTCCTGCCAGAGACTGCTTAAATATCTCCGTCTCAAAGTCTGATGTGGTATGTTTTATTCTCCACACCTGTGCAGAAATCATCAAGCTTTTTAAAGAAAATTTACTTTCTTTAGACATGTATATATCACTTTAAGATAAAAAAGATATGATAAATGAGCTAGTTGCTTGCTTTTTTCCCTTGTAGGAAAACTGAGGCCTTTTAACTCACTTGCTCTATAACTTTACACAGACTTAACTTTTCTGTGACTCAGTTTACTCCTACAGAAAATAATAATAGTACCTATCTTCTTTAGGGTTGCTCTAAACATTGGATAATCTATATAATATTCCTTGCATGATGCTTGGAACATTGTAAGTACTCAATAAATGTTAGCTTTTCTTTTTGTGATGATTCTGAAATAATGTAAATACCCTAGCATGTTATGTATTATAAGGTTATGTAGCAGGCAAAAATGTAACGTTGTCTGTTCATTACAACTGTTTTATGTTTATTTTTCCCAGTTTAAACGATGTTAGAATTTTAATTATTATTTTGTTCATTTCAAAAATCTGTAGACCAAATAATGTATTTTAGGGAGGTGACTTTGTCAAGCATTTAAAATATAGCATTTCTAGTGTTATTGCCTCAACTGTAATATTTCTGGCCAGGTCGTATTAATTCTTTTTTGAACTACCAGAGTGAAACCTATAGCTAAAGTGTGTATATTTTAAGATTTATCCTATTAGGCATTTTTTGGTAAACAAAGTTAACCATGAACATAGTAAATGTAGTATGTTTTATACTGTGTACATGCAGTCTCCAGTTGAAAGCAGGTTGTGTTCCACACAGCATCGACCATCAATGGCATAGTCACCAAGAGAGTGGTGATAGCCTCCTACAGTTTCCTAGTAGTATTTCCTTTAGAGTACAAATCTCAAGAACTGCTTTTGTGGTATATTTTTATTAAAATCACTATTGTAAAATCACTGTTTGTAAACTTACTCTACACTAGAATCATGAATACCCCAACTTTTAAAATCACCTACAGTAAAAGCCTGATCTAATGTATGATGTAAGATAGGTGTTAGTACTTCTATCTTATATGAGTTATATTTTATTCAAAATAAACTTGAATCTAATTTTTGTCATCCAGAAAATTAAACCTTTTACTTTAAAAGAAAAATACACATTATAAAAATAGAAATACTAAAATACCTGATCACATAGCTATTCTTATTGTAACTTGAGAACATTTTACTTATATATTGATTTTAATTTGTCACAGAATTAATTAATTTTTTTTTTTTTTTTTTGAAGGGGTCGTAGCTCAAGCAAGATCTGTTCTTGCCTGGCACAGTCGATATAAGTTTTGCCCAACCTGTGGAAATGGAACTAAAATTGAAGAAGGTGGATATAAGAGAGTATGTTTAAAAGAAGACTGTCCTAGTCTCAGTGGTGTTCATAATACATCATACCCAAGAGTTGGTAAGCCCTTTATTTTATATCTCAGCCACCTGGATCTTGGGGAATAAGATATTCTGGAAAGAGAAAATTTGTGAGGAGCTAAAATGTTTTCCTTTTTATGGAAAACATGTCTAACCATTAACCATTTAATTCCTAGTTCTTAGTCATGATATAGTGAGAAGAATTTGCTGAATTAGTAACTTCTAGAGAGATGAACTGTTATTTAAATTTTATTTAACGACTTAAATCTAATCATAGAACCACATTAGCTTTTAAAAACATTTTCTTAAGGGTGAGGATGGGAGAGGGAAATGATTTACAGTGGTAAAATTTGAATTTTCCTTATTTCCATGTATTACCTACTCAAAGTTTTTCTCATTAAAATAACAATACACCTAACATCCATAAGTACAGAATAAATGTTGCTATTAAGATTGGGGGAAGAAGGTCTTCTGCTAGCTTACTGATGCTATTCTGTACAATTTCGCTGAGATACTCTGTTATCAGCTACATTAGGGCAGAAAGAAGCAATCTCTTACAACCAGACAAGAGTTCTATCCCTATAGGAGATACACCTTTATATTATCCTATCAGACAGTGTTTGCACATGAATCTAAATTCGTTTTTTTTTAACAGATCCAGTAGTAATCATGCAAGTTGTTCATCCAGATGGGACCAGATGTCTTTTAGGCAGGCAGAAGAGATTTCCCCCAGGCATGTTTACTTGCCTTGCTGGATTTATTGAGCCTGGTAAGCCTTTTCTTAATAATTTCTATTTAACTTATAATTTCAAAATACAAAGTTTAGATAACATTTAATAATCTCTGATAAATTATGTTATAAAACTGGGTTATTTTAAAGTATTTTAAACATGATACAATTTTAATAATAGTTTAAACATGTAATTCTCATGTTTTATATGAGAATTACATAAATTGCTTTTCCTAATAATTGGATCTGCTTTGTTAAAAATTCAGTATTTGCTCTTTGATATGTGGCTCTTGACCCAGGTATCTAGGTTCCACCTTATTTCCTTCTGTACTAGACTCAACTGTCACCTTTTCAAAGAGGCCTTACTTGATTGCCCCAGATACATTAGTTAGCCCCCATACCCTGCATTCACAATCCCTATCATCCTGCCTGATTTTTCCCTAGGGCACTCATCATCACCTAATATACTATGTATGTACTTATTAATTTATTATCTGCTGTCTCAAGAATATAAGTTTCATTAGCACAGGGACTTTATTTTATCCACTGCTATGTATGAAACCCTCATAGCACATGCCTATTAGCACATGTAGTAGGTCAGTAAATGTTTGTGGAGTGAATATATCTAAGTAATAAATGTTTTATCTCAATTTCAGTTTCCAATATTTGCATTACTAGATAATAGTAAACATACAGTATCAGGCTATGTTCTGGAGAAGGATCATATCATATATATAAAACAGTATCAGGCTGTGTTTTTTGTATATTTTTTGTATGATCTTCATACAACCTTATAAAATACACTATTACAGTGATTTTGCAGATGGGGCACTAAGACATAGGGACGAAATAATTTGCTCAAGATCAAACAGTGAATAAGTGATAGGGAAGGGGTTTAAACCTGGGCATGTTGGCTTCTGAGTTCTTGCTCCAAATCACTATACTGTCTTTAGTAGTTCTAGGTCATTGTCATTGTCTTAACTGCTGGGTAGTAATCCATTCATGAATATTCCATTATTTATCCCTTCTGCTGATTGGAGATTTAAAGTTCTTATTACAAACAACACTGCAATTAATATTTTTATACTTGTGCACACTTGTAAGAGTTATCTAGATTGTATACATAGAGTAGCACCACCAGCTTATGTGATATGAGCATCTTACCCTTTTCTGTATATTGCCAAGTTGTCTCTGAAGTGTTTCTGCCAATTTATACTTCCTCCAGCAGAACATGAAATGTTCCATTATTCCACATCTTCACCAAGTTAGGAGTTTCAGACTTTTAAATTTGTCATTCTGAGGGGTGAATGAAATCGTATCTCGTTTTCATTTTCATTTTCTTGCCGATGGAACATCTTTTTTCAAATGTGTATTAGGCATTCAGTTTTCATTTCTCTGAATTTTAGATGTTTGTCTTTTGCCTAATTTTGTTTTCATTGTTTATCCTTTTTTATTCATTTTAATTCTTAAATATGTAGCATATGCAAATCTTTTGTTATAGTTTTGCAAATATGCTAGTCTATAATTATATTTTTACTATATGTGTTCTTTTGATTATTATAAGTTGTTAATTTTCGTGTAGGAAATTTATTTGAAATAGAAAGCTATATTTAAAATATATTTTGCTAAATACAGCAATATTTAGCAAAATATTTCTAAACTTCCAGATTTTACTTAGAAATGATTTTACTTAGAAATGATTTCACCTATTCTAATTCTTAAATCCAACAAATTAGAAATATAAAGTACATTTATAGGCATCACTTTATTTTATCATGGTAGAGTCAGCAGTCATCTAGAGGAAAACAATATCTTAGAAAAAGTATTAAGTTTCATCTTATGTAGTTTTTAATCTTTTAATGACCTGAAAAGAGTTACCTGCAATAATTGTTTGACAACATAATAAAAAGAGTTTGAAAATTTTAGTTTGAAAGAGCTATTTGTAAAAATCATGTAATTTATATCTATTTAGTGGACAATATATAAGTGAGATCAGATATAAAGTGTTTGCATAGTGTTTAACCAATATTAGGTGTTGGATATTTTTAGATGATATCATTATTTTTAAAATGTAACTGACAAATTTGGACCTTTAAAAAATGAAAAGTTTATTGTTGGCATTTTCATATTCTATATTTGGTCATGTACTTTAAAAATTTATGTTTTCTTCAATTACAGTCTAGTTTCAGGCTTTTGCTTTCTGATTATTTGAATTGGGTTTCTGTCCAAAGTGATTTCCAGATGTTTGAACGATTCAGGACACAAAGTGTCCAGGGCATGTTCATCAGCAACTTGTTCTTTTGCTCCATTTCATTAGGAGAGACAATAGAAGATGCTGTTAGAAGAGAAGTAGAAGAGGAAAGTGGAGTCAAAGTTGGCCATGTTCAGTATGTCTCTTGTCAACCATGGCCAATGCCTTCCTCCTTAATGATTGGTTGCTTAGCTGTGGCAGTGTCTACAGAAATTAAAGTTGACAAGAATGAAATAGAGGATGCCCGCTGGTTTACTAGAGAACAGGTAAAGTTCAATTTAATTTCCTTCTTCTATTGATTGTTCCCTGACTGTATTGGTTTGGGCACAGAACAAGGATGCATATTTTCAGCAAGTTGAATGATGGCTTTGGCCCTCTCGTTATGCATGGATTACATGGTAATTAGTAATTCCATACCGGAGGAGTATGTTTCACTAATGTGATCTATATTAACTTATTCTGTGAGATTTTTCTAGTAGAGATGATTCTGTACCATTTTGAATTTTAGATTCCATTCCTACACATTAATAGTACCTATCAGTGGGCTTAAACATTAATTCATAGATGAGAAACAGGAATTTTCTCAAACCTTTTATATTTTAGTTTATAACATTAAAACAAGTAGCTCTCAAAAACCATCAGTAAGTGCTTAAAATTTTCAGAAAGTTTTTATTCATCTTAAAATGTACTTAAGGCCAAGAATGACATAACTGTATAATAAACATACACTTAAAATAACTTTTTAAAATGCCATTCCTAAATAATATATTGAAAGATAGGTTACTCATCTGACCTGAAATTCTTTCTGACTTTGCCTGCATAAAATTAATTTTATTCTATGCTTAATCCAAAAAGATGGAAGTTAGATTATTGCTTATGAATTTTATAAAAAAGAATCTGTTTCAAAAGTGCTTCACTTAGAAATTAAGTGTGGAGCATACATTTTGCTTTTTCATGATGTCATTTTCATAAGGGAATGTGTCTTTCTGGAACATTTTAAAAATTGAATCACTAACTCAGTGAAGGAGTTAAAAATGCTGTACTAAATTTTGCATGTTGAGGCTGTGCGTGGTGACTTATACCTGTAATCTCAGCACTTTGGGAGGCCAAGGCAGGAAGCTTGATTGAACCCAGGAGTTTGAGACTAGCCTGGGCAACATAGGGAGACCCTGTCTCTACAGGTAATTTTTAAAAAGTTAGCCGGGTGTGGTGGTGTGCATCTATGGTACCAGCTACTTGGGAGGCTGAGGCAGGAGGATCACCTGAGCCCAGGAGGTCAAAGCTGCAGTGAGCCATGATTGTACCACTGCAACTCCAGTCTGGGTGGCAGAATGCAAGACCTTGTTTCAAAAAAAAAAAAAAAAAAAAAAAAACTTTGCCTATAAATATGGATGTTGTCACTTTCTACTGTTATTCCTTGTAAAACTCATCACATTTTAATTGAATTATGTAAGCATGGGAATAGTATTTAAATATGACAGCTTTGAAATCCTAATGCATTCTATTATGGTGTGTTTTAGGTCCTGGATGTTCTGACCAAAGGGAAGCAGCAGGCATTCTTTGTGCCACCAAGCCGAGCTATTGCACATCAATTAATCAAACACTGGATTAGAATAAATCCCAATCTCTAAGAACTAAGCTTTGAGTATTATTTAATAATTTCTAATAACACTTATTCCTTAAGTGATATTAGAGATTATTCAGTACTCTTGCGAGTGTCACAACACAGAATATCATGTTGGGTTTTGGAAATATTTTCAAAATGTTCTTCTGTCTTAATCACAAATTCATATTTTTACAAATTACAATATTGCCTCAGATTATGTTAAATCTGGGTCAGCCTTCTCTGAACTTTTTCTTTCTTCGTTGTTCTTCACAGTTTTATCTCAGAAAACCATTTTTCTAATAAGAGACATCATGTTGGAAAGAAGTATGTTCTAGAAATGTGCATAAATTTCAGTGCCTCTTGTAAGCATTAAATTGATGATGAAGAAACTTCTTGATTTGTTTGAGAAATGAAACAAAAAATTTTAATGAATTTTTAGCTTGTATTAGCTCGTATTGATTTTTTAGTCCTTATCTTTAAGTTGTCAGTATCTGGTTTTTGCTCATCTCCCCATTGTAGTTCCACTTGCTCTTTCCTGGGGGTTCCATTGTTCTAGCTGTGGAGGTGTTATAGTGTGGCCACTTGTCTAATTTGACCAGTGTTAAGAATTTTCGAATTTAATAATTAACTCTAATAGAGATTTCAATACCACACCCTCATGGAAGGAGAAAAGCATACTATTATATCTAGGACCTCTCTTTTAAACCTAAAATTAATTAACACATCTACTTATATGTCACTTATACCTAAAGCTGTTATTAAGACAAATCAAGATTCTCTGCTTTTGCACTGAAATTAAACTTGAATTCTCCTGAAAGGTTGGATATTAAATAAGTCCCAGGCAGATTTACATATTTAATTGAAAACATCGGCTTTATTTCATTTTGTGATGAGTGATGTATCTGCGTTAGCAAAAAATCGTATAATCATTACCAATAATATTCATTATGCTCAAATATATCTTGGCTTTAACCTTATTTCAGCATATTCTAAGAAGCCTTGATAAAATAAGTATATTTTAGAGCTGAATCAGTAAGATTCTAGAGAAAGCAAAACATAGTAGTTCACAATTTTGCAACATAGAAAGTCACATTTTATCAGGCTATTTTGAAATTGATTTAATAGCTATTATAGTTTATGAATATCAAAATTTGTATAATTTGGATCTTTACTAATGAATGCTAGAGCTGGAAGAGACCTTAAGGATAATATATGAAATTAACTTTCCTTATTTTATAGATAAGAAAAACGAAATTGTGAAAGGTGAATTTACCTAATTAGTGAAAGTTAGATAACTAATTAATTACAGCAGTCTGTACTATATAATGCAGAGGACGATTCTCCCTGTAATAGGAACTAGAAGCTATTACTAAAAATATATATAGAGAGAATTAAAAGAAGAAATGATAAGAATCAATTTAACTTACAAAATATTGTTAATTAAAATTTTAGATACTTAACGTTTATTTAACTTAAATAATAGATAACTTTGTCAGATAAAAACTTCATTTTACTAATGAGCAGTGATTTTCTTAGGAATTGATGAAGGCTTATTGGTATCAAGAATTTAAACCAAATTACAACTGACACAGGACATTTAGATACATAATAAAATTCTAGCTACATAAGTATATGGAAAATAATGTACCTTGATTATTATGAAATAGAGCGTCTTGAAATTCAGTTTTACTCCAAATGTACTTTTAATACTTACAGATTCTAAGATTACACTGTAAAATTCCAGGTTGTCATAATGTTAAGATAGGAAAGTAGAATATAAAATATCAGCAAGTGTGGTTATACGTTTTGTTTTAGATACTTAATCCTTACTTGGGGAAAAATCAACATCTAAGTAAATTATTGTTTTAATAACAACTTTAAATTGCCAACCTCTGAGAGGTGAAAAGCTATGTAAATAGAAGGAATGGCCAATTCAAAAGAATAGTAGACGTGGTAGTGCCATGAATGTATTCTACTGGAAATGAATGTCGTAATACATTAAAGTTTTAAAATTGATTTTGTTTTGTGTGTGTATGTTTAACATGTTTTGACAAGTCTCTTGAAAAATGAGAAAAAGCCTGATTTCAGTTCTTAACCTGTTTCGAATTGATGATGTGTACAAAAAATGCAGAAGCCTTTTTAAAAGTGTCTGTGTTTGGGAGACTTAAAACTTTCATTTGAATCTTAAAATATAGTTTGGGGTCAAATACAAACAGACTTACATATACATACATATATGAAGTCAATAGTTTTTGCTCTTCGGGTTTAAAGCAATATATCTGGTATTATTTTTATTACTTGTCTAATATTGCTAACTGTTGGATTTTGACATTTTCACATGTTGATGGAACATGAAGAGTTAGAAGGCAACATCTTTCATTTAGTTGGAAAAATGAGAAATTCTTTTAAAGACCTGGTTAGGGATTTGGCTGAAGACAGAAAATAATAGAATAACAAAGGGAGAGACCATGAGATGGAAGGAGGAAGAATAAGTTTGTTAATAAATGAAATAAACTAAATTAAATCCCACATAACAATAGATGGAACTGTGTTGCTAACGTGGATACAATAAAATATTAAGTGAAGATGTTCTATAAAACAAATCCATTAATTATTTAGAGTAAAATTTTCAAAATGCAAATTTTATTAGGGCTGAGACCCAGTTGTTAGGTTCTGGGAGAGAGAGAGGGAGGGAGGGAGAGAAAGATGGATGGTAGGTATTGAGTGAAATGTGTGTATTTGTTGAGGTTAAAACAGGCTGTTTTCTCTATCAGAAAAAAAAAAAAAATGTGTAGGACAAAATAAATCCAATGTGCAAAAGTAGGAGTTTCTGTCTTCAGATATTTAAGATCTAGGTCCTGAGGCAAAGCAAGAGTAGCTGTCAAGAGGTTGGAAAAGGCAGGAAAGTTTAATATTCTGTGCAGGGAGGGTGCTTGGTAAGTGGGGGCAGATGCTTGAGAGCTTTAACCCCACAGGAGCAGATGAGAGACAGGCTGTATTTTGGGGCAAGGGTAATAATGTTGCCAAGTACCTGCACCTTCAAAATGAGTCACTGACTGGAGGAATCACTTGTGAACATAAACTAAATACTAAAAACCTACCATCCTTCCAGGACAATCAGAATAGAATTCAAAAGAATTTCTGAAAGAGGGAGTGAAGTTTATTATATATGATAGGTTTTCAAGTAATTCCATTTTTTTGCCCAAAACTAGAAATGGTCAAAAGAAAGGTCATTTAAATAATAAGGATGGCATAGGGAAAACAGGTAATCAGCAGCCTGAATTCTTGTTTGAGAAAAAAAAAAATGAATTTTCAACTATGGGATGAATGTTTGGACATGTTAATTGGGCCAAGAGGCAAATTACTCATTCTATTTTTACTGAAGGATATCTATATACAGTTGTATTCATTGGTGGAAGTGACACTTTTAACTTTATTTCTTCAAGACTTTTTTTTTTTCTTGCTAAGGAGTCAAAGCCATAGCACTAGACAATAGATATTCCTCCTTTTTGCAACTCCTGGTATAGTGATAACTCTCCAGAATAGTGGGTCTGCTGTAAAATTTTAAACAGATTTTAAGTTGGGATGGGGGGAAACTTTCTCCTAATGGAAACATTTTTCTTTCTAACTAGAAGCCTGATAAGAGACAGACAAACTCAGCATAAAGAATGAAAAAATGCCCTGACTTTCCATTCCTGGGCTCATGGGAACGATACCAGACAAATTCTTTGCCTCACCTGTGGAGGATTAAGAACATTCTAACCACTTGTGAGGAAGTTTTATTTTTAGTAATGTGGAAGTTCCACCCAGCAGTAGAAATTGAAAATGGTACTCTTGTTTATTTTAAAACAGAGTAAGTGGACAAGTGATCTAGTCTGAAGTTTATTTTTGTTTACTTTTTATCCTGCCCATTTCACTCTAGCCTGAAATTGTCTGTTGGAGCAGTGTGATGTTCCGAACATCTCAGTAGAGTACTTTATAAATATTTATTACTACTCTCAGATAGCAGTGAGCTGAAGTCATCTCTATCAGTGGGGGTAAAAATGATTTAAACTGCCATTTATCCAACAGCTTTACTGCTAAGAGTTATTTTGCTTTTTTTGTTAGGTTTACTTGTGTTTATGGAACAAATTTGAATAGTACCAAGCAGTTTGGAGAATTTGGAACTCCAAAGAAAAGATGCTGAAAGATGTGTGCAAATTCAAACCTCAGGTGCTTGGGTGGTCCTGCCATCATCCCCCCTCTATATCATACTGAGGGCTTCCATGGGAGTGTATCCACAGGTGGGAAGCCACTGGGAACTCTGTGTGTTCTGGGGTAACAGGAGAAAATATGCATGTATCTGTGTGGACCTCAAAGTTTTCATGGCTGTAGAAATGTCTAATTATTATTATTTCTAAAAAATACTATATTTTTCTACAAATTACTAGGCTTGCCATACCAATCTTTTTTTTTTAGTTCCCAGCCACTTCCTACATTCTCATGAAAAATAAACACATTTTTCATTCTATTATAATGGTAAATTTATCATATAAAGAGCTTTGTTTTATACAGTGAAAACAGTATGTACATTCTCCTTGTTCAGTATATCTAACATCAGTACTAATAAATTGTAATTTTTTGCAAATTTAGATTTCTGGACATTATAAAAGTTATTTTTTACCTGTTGTTTACAATATATTTCTAAGAATTACAGATCTCTATTTACAACAAGCTTTTAAGGAAGCAAAACTGTTTAGTGTATTCTCATAACACTAGTAATTTTTACACATGACTATATATAGAAGGTTGACAATTATTTTATCCTTAACCTCATAAAATGAATATTAGTAGTAGTATCCCCATTTTACAGTTGGCTAAAATGGGGTAACTTCTCAAAGTCATGTTGTTAATAAATAGGAGAGCCAAAGCTTAAGCCCAAATACTTTACTCCAGATCCTTTCCTTTCTTACCAGAGCTATCCTAAAGATGTTTCCTAATAACTCTGCATTGACAAAAGCACTTCCAGGCTGAGTTTCCTTCTTTAGTCTCCTAAATTTTACGTATTTTTCAGGTTGAATCTTCTACTCTACACATTTCTGCAGGACATTCTTTGGATCCCATATTTATCTCTCCAACTGTCCAACACACCTGCTTGGATGTCCCAGAACCTCCCAAATACTGCATGTCTAAAATTAAATTATCTTTTTTCCCCAAGCATCTTCCTGCTTCGGTATTCCTGTGTTATTATAATATTGCCTAACATGGAAGTTTGGGCACTGTTTTAATTTGTCTGCTTTATCCCTTACCCCACTCTACTTCTCAACCAATCTCTTAAATCCTGTCTTTTTAATCTCTTAATACTTCTTGAATCTCGATATCTCCCTATCTTTCCCTCTCCCTCTTCTCTCTCTCCCTCTTCTCTCTCTCCCTCTGCCACCATCCTACTTCAGATCATTCATCTGGTTTCTGCATCAGCCCCTTAACACTGGTCTCCCTACTTTCCAGTTTCATTCCCAATCGATTCTTCACACTGCAGCCAAGGAGATCTTGCTAAGAAACAATCTCATCTAGTCTTTGCTTTTACTTAAAACCCTTCAAAATAATGCCCCTCACTGTCCTTGGACAAAGGAAAAGTCTAATTTCCTAGCATGGCAAGTTACCTCTTCTCTTTCAACTTTCATCATTTTCCTTTCCTTCAACCTCTTATTATACCATGATTTATGTTCTTGCAGAGCCATAGACAAGCCTTCGAAATTTCATTATGCATTAACATTCATTAAGGACCACCTGAGTAATTATGGCTAATTCCATATGTTACTAATATAAGTAGAAATAATTTTTCATTTAATATTCTAAACTACTTCTAAACTATATTTTCATTTACGTATCTCATGAGATTAAAAACTTCTATATCAGGTACTATAATACTTATCCCAGTTTTACAAATGAGCGCACTGAATCTGAGAGAAGTCAAGTCAGTTTCTCAAGGTAAACATAGGATATGGAAACTGACTGAAATTTAAGTCTTCTGAATCAAAGCCTATTACCTCTACCATACTATATGCCATACTGCTTCTGCCCTGTCTACTACACAAAGGTAAGTGAATTACCTAATATTTAGCCCAACCCGTGTAAATAGCTGAACTAGATCATTTAAGTTTTTGTTTCTGTTTGGCTTGCCTCTATTTCATCTGCACCATGTGAACATCATAGGTGTGTTTAATAAATACCACTATCAAAATTCTGAAGCCACAAAAGCACACACTGCAATGTTTACTAAAAGTATATTTGAATATAAACAGACTGTTAGGAATGGTTAAAACAGATAATAGAATCGTTAAAGGATGGGTGATCATGCCTGATGCTGCATAAGATTAAATATGCTAATCAGAGTTTGGATTTAGAGAACCCAGATAAATCCAAAGTAGAGCAAGAAAAGGTACTCAAATCTTCAGCTTCTTGCTTGTCGAAAATACATACTGCATTTTATCCATGTCTCCTTCAGAACTGAGCAATTTATGAAGGCTTTACCCAGGTGAGATTATACATGCTTTTTTCTTCCTTTTTGAATGCGATATTCTCTATTTTAATCCTTGCTGTTCTAAATTAGTTCCTTGGCAAAGGATAATAGCAAAGGAAATATTATTTGAATGTTATATATGAAGACAATTTAATAACATTTCTTTCCAGTCACAAAATATCCAACAGCTGTTTGTAACTTACTTTGTTACCAAATTGAGAGGATGGATACATCCAAAGAAAATTCTAAATAATCAGTATGTTTGGGCCTCTTTTATTTATGCTAAGAAAGACATCATGTGCACATTCCAATAAGCACCATCCATATCCTAATTTGGTTATTTCAAGTAAATTGTGCATTTGGAAAGCAAGGAAAATGCAACTGACAAGCTAGGCTTCTAAACATAATTGAAATTCATTCTGAATGCAGGAAGGGTCAGTTTCATTTCAAAGCAGTAGACCTTGTTTTGAATTCCTATATTCTGCTTTGTTTCCATTGCAGCATTAAATTTACTAATCACCAAAATGATTTTTTCATCTGGTTAAGTTACTAGAATTTTGTCTTCATTAATTTTATACTTAATTTTGCTTAAATAAATGTTTATATTTAATTGTTTTTATATTACTTAAAACATTTTGATCTGATTTCATGAAAGAAGACATTTAGGACATTGAAATTTTTTCTATTACAATTGCAATTACTCTGTGATGTAGAACAATTTCATAGGCAAAATATTCTGGCCAATATCTTTTTGTAAATAATCCCAAATCAAACTGCAAAATAGCCTATTTACAGTCTTGCTGTTACTTAATCTTTACATCTGGTTATTTCAAACAAGTTGTCCATTTGGAAAGCAAGATTTGTTTACTCTTACTATGATTTTTATGGTAACTTACACTTGCTATAAAAGCCTCCTTTCACCAGTAAGAATTCAGCCAGCTCTTTTTACCGTCCCCGTGCTCAGAATTTAAATATTAGATATTTTTAAATCTCCTTTTCCTCTCAGATAGTTTAAATTTTAGCTCGTTTATCTAATGTCAGATTAAAATGATGTTAAATAAGTATTCCTAAATGATAGGTTTGGAAAATAAATTGAAAAATAAACCATTATCTATATTGTTTTAAGATATTATTCCCTTAGTTGCTAGCAACTGACCTTTTAATTATATGTAAAGTCATCTAACTTCTTAAATCTGTACTAATCATGTGATGAACTTACAATTAGGATGCTTATAAGTTAGTCTTGGTATCTTCTCTCTCCAGGGGAAAAAAGTCATCCACTGACCAGGTTTTTAAAAAGATCTGTAAAATGACAGCAGGAATTTCACTGTGTTGTTTCAGATCTTCAACCCTTACCAGATGTGATGACCCTTTCGTGGTCCCTGATTATTTTTACAAAAAGTAGAATAAAACTTCATAATGTTATCTGATTTGTGAACATGTACACACACTACCCAAAATCCACTGATAACTTATTCTGATCCCATGAGACCGTAGAGACCTCAGTGAATTTGAGATGGAATGGGATGTTAGCACTGATTATCCACCCAATTTAAAACCAGTCATAAAGTGATTAAATTAACCTGGCAGATTAATTCTAAGCATAATTTTCTCATTCCCTCGTCATTGGCCAGACTGCAATTTACATACTTTTTTATGACAGTGGGCAAAAATACAGCACAGTCAGTAGCTTCAGCTGTATACAAAGAAGGTCAGCAGGAAATAGTAAGCATAGAACATTTTAAAATAAATGCCTTTTTTATTGCTTTCAAAAACATGTATTTGTTTGGATTAAGCTACAGAAATGTATTTACTTAAGTGAATAAGCATAGAAAATGTTTTAAAATGGTGATTCTAACATTGGAGATTTCTCCTCTAAATTTTTTGATTAAAGCCTCTTTGAAGCCCTTTTATCTTGTTTGCATTAATATTCCTATCAAATTATTTTTTCTGAGGTAACACAGTAATTTCAAAGTAATTCAAGTTACCTTGAATTATGAACAAATAATGAGATTTAGCATTGTCCAAAGTGCCCTAAATATGGCTAACAATAATTGGCTCTTAGTAATAGATAACATTGCCACTACAATGTTATAAAGGTCATATTTATTATTTTCTTCCAAATGACTTGAAGTAGAATTAACATACAGCTATTTCCTAGGCTAACATGAGCAAAGCACAGTTTTGATAGGGATAAGATATATTTTGAGTGTTTAAATATTTACTTGAGATTTTTCTTAATCTTCAGAATTTAAAAGGGTGGTTATACATCAGTTTTCCTTGATTCTAGACTGGAAAGGAATGAAGATGTCACAGGGGTCCTGCTTTCAGGAATCGGAAACTCTCTGGTGTCAGCAGAATTGATAAGCTCTGCGTCTGAGGAACACTAACACAACTTCATTGAAAGAGTTACAGGGATTTCATGTTTTGGAGGAATTACACACAGAGGTTTCTGTTTGAAGGTATATTCAAATGCTACTTCAAACTGAGGTTTAAGTTTGAATATTTCAAAATTAGGAGGATGTCATTTAAACCCAGCAAGAGTTGACGATTCAGCAATTATTAAGTCTTCAGAGAAACATAGCTCTTCTGTAACATGGTTATTGAAGTAGTGTGTCTCCACTTCAATAAGCAAAAAAAAAGACAGCATTCCTCTTTAGAAAACTCAAAGGCATTGTTCGTTTAATTAATAGGTAAGGAAAGTCTTGAGCAGAAAAAAATGTAGTCCCTGAGATGTATTCAATTAGCCTTTTGTGCTTGTTCTTTTGCTAACTTTTACAAGGCATTTAATCATATATTTAAGTACATGTGTGTGCTTTTTCTTTCTTCATCTTAATGGAAATACAAGTTCATAGTGTAAACATTTTATTATTTGAAATACATGTGTTAAAATGAAGTTATCACTTCTTATTGTGGACTATAATTAGTCAAAGAGGAATAATGTAAAATGTCACACAGGACTGAGTCAATTTTGAAAATGGGCTTCTCAAGATAGACTTTGAAACTCCCTGTGCTGGTCAAGGTCAATGTAGGGGAAAACCATAAATAATTACAGATTTCTCAGACCTAGCAATTCAAAAAATATATAGAGTAGCTAGGGTTCTAATTGTAATTGGATAGGGTGATTTCTCTTCATACAGTGATATTTAATTCATGCATCATTCTGCATGAGGGATTAGCTTCCAGTCTAATAGTCATTCTAAAGCCAGAGAGGAAATGAAGCAAAGCAAAATACAGTTCTTTAGGGATTTCTAGTCTAATAATGTCATTATGATGGCATGTAGAGTATGACTGCGTCTTTAAAATCTTCTAAAGCAAGGGACACACACCACTGCTGGAATGCACAATGGTTTGGAGTGGTGCAAGATGAGATATTTCCTTTTTATTAGTTTTGTTTTAATATATGTTAGACATAACCCAGGATTTCACCTATATTGTTGCCTAACTTGAAGCTAAAGTAAAAGAAAAAATTTAAAAAAAAAAAACTTATGCAAATAACAGCATAGCTATTTTATGGATGTTAACTCGTGAAGGTAGTATGCAAATGACTGAAGCTGGGAAACAATAGATAACGTATTAATTCATCCAACAAGTATTTATTAAATGCTATGTTTCCTCCACACATATGCAATAGGAGCATATCAAAGTATACGACAGACAAAGTCTTAGCCCTTGTGGATCCTACATTTTGGGTCATAACGCTAGTGGTTCCACAGAAGACTGGAATAACCTAAGGCTGTATGCACTGAGGTGTTTTGTATATGTTTGCTGGACCCAGTAATAAAGTTCCTCTGAAGCTCAGGTGGCTCAAGTCAAGTTAACTGTGGAGCAGCCAGGGCTCTGTTTCAATCTCAGGCTAAAGAACATGCCCTACAGATGCTACAGCACTAAGGAAATGAGCTGATGGATCCTCCATCATAAATAAAAAGATAAAACTCTACCGCATTCATCCTGCCAAGTGCCCTCCTTATGAACACTTTCACTACACTGTAATTCTCCATGTACTTTCCAATTGTTTCAGCTCTTACAGACAGTTATACCCAAACTGTAGGAACCCTCTGCTGCTGAGAAGCTGAATGTGAACACAGGAGAGCAAGCAATCAAAAAGACAACATGAGTTGTCTTCTTACTCCTGGCCTGCTAATCTGACTTGCTAGATTTTTATCACAAGTTCCAGTTCGTACAAGATGAAAAAAGGATGTTGGTGAGCTGACACATAAGATTGATTTAGAACACAATTTAGGTAGAGCCTCTTCACACTGGGCTGAGAAAAAAATAAAGGCAATCTATCACTGAATTTTCTTCCTAGAAGCTTGTTGATACAGAGAGAGTCCTAAGCCAAAACAATAAAACAAAAAATCCAAGCCTTAGTGTGTACAGTTGAGAAAGAAGAGAAATGAGATAGAATCAAGTGAAACAATTAATAGCAAGTTTCCTCAGGGCTGCCGTAGCCTAAAATCTTAAGGCTTTCAAAGATTTTTTGAATGAAGTTCCATTCTACCTACTCAATTGCATCTGCTTCAGTGGGATTTCTCATCAAAACCACTTGGTGTGTGTATAAGGGGATGGGAGCATGGGCGCTCATTAAAATTGCATACACCTGAATCACCAATCAGAGTCCAAATCTCTAAAGTAAGGGTCAAAATCTACATTTTTAGCAAACTGTTCAGTGATTCTTAATCACATTCAAATTTGAGAATTCCTGTGCTAAACAGTAAACTCCTTGAAATTTACATTATATTTACATTTTTACATCAAGTTCAGCTCGGAACTACTTTAAATCCATAGTGCAGAGTGCCAAATTCAAAGGCTATCTCTGTTGTAAGTACACTGGATTTTCCCAATTTTATCATTTCATAATAAAGTAAAAGAGGAAAGGGGCTGTTCATGAAGCATGTCAGGAAGAGCCTCTGTGTTTAACAGAGTAAAGCAATGAAAATCTTTCAAAAATCTTAAGAAAATTATTCACTTTCAGAATCTTACCATGGTGGAGAGAGAAAGTGAAGCGGCATCTCAGGACCATGTTTCTTGGGTAATTCGCTACAACTCTTCCCACTTTTCTGCAGTAAGAAATGGGGGATTTGGGCCAGGCGCGGTGTCTCAAGCCTGTAATCCCAGCACTTTGGGAGGCGGAGACGGGTGAATCACGAGGTCAGGAGATCCAGACCATCCTGGCTAACCCGGTGAAACCCCGTCTCTATTAAAAAGTACAAAAAACTATCCGGACGAGGTGGCGGGCGCCTGTAGTCCCAGCTACTCGGGAGGCTGAGGCGGAAGAATGGCGTGAACCCGGGAGGCGGAGCTTGGGCGGCAGAGCGAGACTCCGTCTCAAAAAAAAAAAACAAATAGGGGATTTGATAGATGATCCCACACATATCGACAGTCAAACAAAGAACAGACATTTTGGAACTGTTAAGAGATTTTCTAGTATTACTGAATGTATCACACGTTATTAGATACTAAGCTCATTTTTCGTTTCATTTACTAATATTTTTTTTCTTTCCCAATTCTTTAAACTTTAGAAATAATAAATTCCACACTACACAATCCTCTTTTCTATCTGCATTTCATTTCCTCAGAGACTGACTTAATGTTTGTAGGGTCAGGCCAGGTGCATTGGCTCCTGCCTGTAATCCCAGCACTTTGAGAGGCCAAGGAGGGCGGACCACTTGAGGTCAGGAGTTCGAGACCAGTCTGGCCAACATGGTGAAACCCTGTCTCTACTAAAAATACAAAAATTAGCTGGGCGTGATGGTGGACGCCTGTAATACCAGCTACTCTGGAGGCTGAGGCAGGAGGATCGCTTGAACTTGGGAGGCAGAGGTTTCAGTGAGTCGAGATCAGGCCACTGCACTCCAGCCTGGGAGACAGAGCTCTGTCTAAAAAAAAAAAAAAAAAAAAAAAAAAAAAAGAAAAGAAAAGTTTGTAGGGTGGGCTTCTTGTGTCTCCAAGGATTATCTTTATCCATTAAGTTACATTTGATCAGTTGTGAGTCAAATAGAGTGATGGCATTCCAACAAAGGTTATGGTTAAGTTAGTTTAGTATTGAAGTTTTTGATACCTATTCTTCTAATCTCAAGACCTTAAGCAATTTATGCTCCAGTGATCACCAAGGGCCTTTTCTATAGATGGACTTAAATGCTCCCTGTGTGCCTCAACAACCTGCCCATCATATGCTTGGGGAAAGTAAATTTGGTTTCATCACATATGAAATTTGAATGTTTCCATTAAAAATTTAATGAATTCAAACATTCATCCACACAAATGCATATAAATACAGATATAAATGCATTTACTCATCAGTGTTTTTCAGCACAGAGAAGGAGGTAAAAATATAAAGAACAACTTGCAATAGGCACCAAAACAGCCTTCAATGACCTTAACTAAGGCGCCTTACTTTTGAGACACTGGCAAACTATTCGCTAAGAATTACTGATCAGGTCCCAGGTTTGTAAACAAGAAGCTGAGAGCAAATCTGAAGTGATATATGGCATTATTGAAACAACTGTTTTCCTATATAACTCTTCTTATGCTCTTACAATTATTATTTTTTTTTAATTTAAGGACAAATATAGTTTAAATCTCATGCCATTTAAAATCGGAAATGACAGTAATGGGTAAGTTTATACACTTTAAACATCCTTTAAAG
This sequence comes from Rhinopithecus roxellana, assembly GCF_007565055.1. Classification (NCBI taxonomy): domain Eukaryota; kingdom Metazoa; phylum Chordata; class Mammalia; order Primates; family Cercopithecidae; genus Rhinopithecus; species Rhinopithecus roxellana. Next base: position 74,348,660 of record NC_044551.1, read on the forward strand.
TAAATGGAAATTTTAAATTTTCTCCAAATATTTTTACACTTGAACTTTTCAGAACCTGTTTTGTGTGTATGAATTTCCTTAAAAATATAGTACAGAGAGCATAGACATTATGCTAAAATTGGGAAAATAAAGTCATAATAAACACACTAAGAATTCTTTCAGATTCTACAGGAAACTGAAGCCAGTGGGAATTACAAAGAGTACTAGATGCTGTGCTACCCTGGAAGTTAAGCATTTAACCTTCTGAATTTCATATTTAGTTTCCTTCTAGAATTTTCATAGCAATCATTATATCATTATCTACCCCTTTGTGAATCTTTCTCTTTTTATTGGTAATAGTACATTTCCTTTGACTGTTTCAAGGAAAATATTCCAACTTAGCAATTGAAATTTTAGGTAATTTTTAGGCAATTTGTCAGAAAAATGACACCAGTAAAACTTTATAAAAATATCTTCCCCCCCAAAAGAATCTTTATCATTCGATAATTTTCTGAGTGTAACGGTATTACTGTGTAATTCTGCAGTGAAAAGATATTGTTAGTATTTCCAGTTTACATTTTTCCCCTTTCTTCTTGTAAATTAATGAGTCAAAGCGCAGATGGAAAAAAAAGACCTGTAAAATCCAATATAAAGACATCAGATATGATAGGATTCAGCTGATATATAATAGCAATCATAGTAACTTTCCTGAGCTTTATTGCCAATTTTGTACAGAAAAAAATAAACATTAAAAATATAAACCCAAGAAATTTGTAGTAAAATGGATCCCTTAATGTAAACTCAAAGGTTTAGTAGTGATATATTTTACTTGTGAATAAAATGGTATTTTATGTATATGTGTAAAAAAAAAAAAAGGTGCTTAGAATTTTTCAAAGTGAAATGAGAGGCCATTAGAGAGTTTTCAGCAGGGGGTGGGATAACATGATTTGATTTATGCTTTTAAAAAATCAATCTGGCTGCTATATAATCAAAGGATAAGAATATAGAAATAAGAGAAACAGCTAGGAAGTTATTGCACTAGTCCAGATTTTTAAAAATATATCTGGTGTGGCCGGGCGCGGTGGCTCAAGCCTGTAATCCCAGCACTTTGGGAGGCCGAGACGGGCGGATCACAAGGTCAGGAGATCAAGACCATCCTGGCTAACCCGGTGAAACCCCGTCTCTACTAAAAATACAAAAAACTAGCGGGGCGAGGTGGCGGGCGCCTGTAGTCCCAGCTACTCGGGAGGCTGAGGCAGGAGAATGGCGTGAACCCGGGAGGCGGAGCTTGCAGTGAGCTGAGATCCGGCCACTGCACTCCAGCCTGGGCGACAGAGCAAGACTCCGTCTCAAAAAAAAAAAAAAAAAAAAAAAAAAAAAAATATATATATATATATCTGGTGGCTTGGATTGGGGTGGTAACAATGGAGTAGAAAACAAACAGACATATTTGGGATAAGATGTTTAGAAACAGAGTAGGGCAAACTTGCTGATGGATTGGATGAGGAAGGTTAAAGAGAAGGGTCAAGGACAACATCTGGGTGTTTGACTTAAGCTAGATGGATAGTGATGCTGTTGACTGAGATTGGAAGGATTTGGGGAAGAAAAGAAATGAAGGCAGATGACATTAAGAGCTCAATTGGGGACCATATGACTTTGGGATTCCAATTAGACATACGAATAGACACATCAATTTGGCAGTTTAAATTTAAGCTTAGACATCTGGACTTAAGAAATTATGAATTTTAGGAGTAAAATTATGAATTTTAGAATCACCTAGGTATATTATTTTGAAGCTCTCAAACAAGATTTCCTAGGGAAAGAGTTGACGAATAAATGAAGGGAACCCTGAAGATGTCAAAGATTCGAGACTGAGCAAGGGAAGATCCAGCAAAAGCATCTACGAGGGAGTGCCCAGTAGAGAAGGATAAGGATCAGAAGAGTGTGTTACCATGGAGTTAAAAGAAAAAAAGGGTTGCAAGAGGAACAGAGTGATCAGTTGTGTCAAATTCTGCTGAGAGTGTGCCTAAGATAACACAGAATTGACTCTTGGCTTTGACAATATGGATGTCACTGGTGATGTGGCTAAGAGCACCCTCAGTGGAGTAGTAGGGATAAGTGATACGGTAGTTCCTGGAGTGGGCCTGAGAAAAGCTGTGAGGAGAGAAAGTGGACTCAGAAAATATAGACAAATCCATGAAGATGTGTTGCTGTAAAGGTGAACAGTGACATGCAATAGTAGATGGAGTGATGCAGAGAAAGACAGAAATGGATATTGCAGGAGAGAGGAGAGGAGAGGATAAATTGCAGGAAAATGGTTCAGGTACACTTACTTTTTCCACAAAATAAAAGAGATTTCATAGACTATGATATAAATTCAACAAAGTCAGTTGGTATTAATTAACAATTAATTAGTATTGGAAGGCAGAAACAGTTTCAGTCAGCTTCTGTTTCCTATCAGGAATGTGTCAAGCCCATCATTGAGAGTGTGGGAAGAGGAGGACAGATAGGAGACTGGAGAAGAGACAGTGTAAAATAGTTGTTTTAGAGATAGAAAATATGTAAATGTTATGAAATCATTGTAGGAAAGCTTTAAAATTATTTTGGTGTCTCCCTGTGAAATTAAAATGACAAATTCTAAACCATGTGTGAGGAAGTTCAACAATGTTCTACAAAATAGTCAATGACTATTTTGAAATTTTTTGAAAAATCAAATATCAAATTATTTAACAGCCAAAACTTTCTTCAGTGTCCCTACATTGCTTATGTTCTAAGCATCTTATTGTATCTTTATATAGGCCTTTCTAAAATAGAGAGAGAGACTGGAGAGAGCATAACATGGTCAACCATACTGCAGGAAGAGGGTCATACAGGACAAGAGAGGGTATAGAAACAGAAGCCTGGGATTTTAAAGAATACCTTCTCCCACTCCTCATTTTGCTTAGGATCAATTTAGAAAATGCAGCTACAGCCATGCCATGTTTAACAGGCAAAAAGGAAGAAATGTTTGCTGCCATTCAATTAAAATAGAATAGATAGTACCCCTATAGCCAATGATTCCAGACACTGCCATCAGCTGATTTGGGTGCCTCTTATGCAAGTACAGAGCAAGAGAGATAACTAGTAGGAAAAATTACGAGCAATTTATTTCTTTTAAAACAGAATTTTAATTATCAACAAATTCAAATACATTGTAAAAAGAAAGTATGTTTAAAAATACAAGAAGACACTTTATTGAAACCATAGTTAGGTACAGATTGGAGCTGTCTAATTTATTTATTTATGCATATGTATTACGTACCTATTATGTGTCTGGCACTGTGCTAGATACTAGGTTCATATGAAACAGTACATTCAATTTTCTGGAACAAAGTTGTGCTTTCTCAATGCTCAAGTGAAAACGGACTATAAAATATGTTCTTTATGGCCAGAAGCAATCCAGGTGTATTAGCCTGTCTTCATACTGCTATAAAGACGCTCCCCAAGACTGGGTAATTTATAAACAAAAGAGGTTTAATTGACTCACAGTTCCACGTGGTTGGGGAGACTTGAGGAAAGTTACAATCATGGCACAAGGGGACGTCTTACATAGCAGCAGGTGAGAGAGAGTGTATGAAGGAGGAACTTCCAAATGCTTACAAAACCATCAGATCTCGGGAGAACTCACTCACTATCATGAGAACAGCATGGGGAAAACTGCCCCCGTGCCATGGTCCAATCACCTACCACCAGGTCTCTCCTTCAGCACCTGGGGATTACAATTCAATATGAGATTTGGATGGGGACACAAAGCCTAACCATATCTCCAGGGCATCTATACCACATGTGTCTGCTCAAAGAGAGACCTTACCTAATTAGTGGTTTGCCACCATTAGTGAGATTCAGGAAGCATGGATGGTCTGGGTCCCAGTTTTTCACATACAGACTGAGAGCTTTAAATGAGATAATCTTGAAAACTTCTAGACATTCTAGTGCAGAAAGAATGTATGATTTGGTCAGCTTCATTGAAGACCTCACCTGCAGCTCTGATACGATGGTAAGTCTCCCAAAGCCAGCCACTGCTCAGCTCTAATTAGGGGTATATTCTAATTGTTATGTATATATACTATAACAGAGGTTAAGAATAGCAAGTACCATTTCACTGGAACCATTAATAATGTTTTCAGTTGTGTTTCTTCAAGATAACTTTGCAAGTTAAATTTTGTTAGCATTTCTATCTTAAAGGTAAAGGAAACTCAGCCTCACAGATACGACACAACCTGCTGAGTAAGAAGCAGAGCCACAGTACAGACCCAGATCTTCTGGGTCAAAGTCCAGTGCTCTCAAACCCAGTGCAGCAGGCTACATTTTTCTGTTTAAACTATGTGGAACCATTGAGAAAAATCACTAATCTAGTCATGTGCTTTTTAAAAAGTATTTATTGCCACTGCCTTGGTCAGTCATGATTTCAATCACTTCAATTTTCCCATACTGTTCAAAATAATCTCTTAGGTGATGTTCTTCAGTGTCTTCTTTAATGCCACCAACAAATATCTTTTTCACAGTTAAGTGGGCACCTGGTCTTTGAGAATCTTCTCTTGAGATAGCTCTCTTTGGTTCCACAACTCTTCCGTCCACCTTGTGTGGCCTTGCATTCATAGCTGCATCCACCTCCTCCACAGTGGCATATGTGACAAACCCAAAGCCCCTGGAACGCTTGGTGTTTGGATCTCTCATTACCACACAGTCCATGAGCGTTCTCCATTGCTCAGAATGGCTCCTTAGGCTCTCATCGGTTGTTTCAAAGCTGAACCCTCCAATGAAGAGCTTCCTCAGCTGTTCGGGCTCTTTAGGAGACTCTGACTTAGACATGACGGCAGGGAGAAGAGAGACTTTCAAGATGCTTCTTCGGCGGCGTCCACGGGCAGAAAGGAGCAAGCCGACGAACGTATCTGAGGCAGTGGCAAGAAAAGGGGCTTTGCCTTTGTAACCTTTGACGACCATGACTCCGTGGATAAGATTGTTATTCAGAAATACCATACTGTGAATGGCCACAACCGTGAAGTTAGGAAAGCCCTGTCAAAGCAAGAGATGGCTAGTGCTTCATTCAGCCAAAGAGGTTGAAGTGGTTCTGGAAACTTTGGTAGTGGTCGTGGAGGTGGTTTCGGTGGGAATGACAACTTTGGTCGTGGAGGAAACTTCAGTTGTCGTGGTGGCTTTGGTGGCAGCCGTGTTGGTGGTGGATATGGTGGCAGTGGGGATGGCTATAATGGATTTGGTAATGATGGAAGCAATTTTGGAGGTGGTGGAAGCTACAATGATTTTGGCAATTACAACAGTCTTCAAATTTTGGACCCATGAAGGGAGGAAATTTTGGAGGCAGAAGCTCTGGCCCCTATGGCGGTGGAGGCCAATACTTTGCAAAACCACGAAACCAAGGTGGCTATGGCGGTTCCAGCAGCAGCAGTAGCTATGGCAGTGGCAGAAGATTTTAATTAGGAAACAAAGCTTAGCAGGAGAGGAGAGCCGGAGAAGTGACAGGGAAGCTACAGGTTACAACAGATTTGTGAACTCAGCCAAGCACAGTGGTGGCAGGGCCTAGCTGCTACAAAGAAGACATGTTTTAGACAAATACTCATGTGTATGGGCAAAAAACTTGAGGACTGTATTTGTGACTAATTGTATAACAGGTTATTTTAGTTTCTGTTCTGTGGAAAGTGTGAAGCATTCCAACAAAGGGTTTTAATGTAGATTTTTTTTTTTTTTTTTTGCACCCATGCTGTTGATTGCTAAATGTAATAGTCTGATCGTGACACTGAATAAATGTCTTTTTTTTAATGTGCTGTGTAAAGTTAGTCTACTCTGAAGCCATCTTGGTAAATTTCCCCAACAGTGTGAAGTTAGAATTCCTTCAGGGTGATGCCAGGTTCTATTTGGAATTTATATACAACCTGCTTGGGTGGAGAAGCCATTGTCTTCGGAAACCTTGGTGTAGTTGAACTGATAGTTACTGTTGTGACCTGAAGTTCACCATTAAAAGGGATTACTCAAGCAAAATCATGGAATTACTGGTTATAAAAGTGATTGTTGGCACATCCTATGCAATATATCTAAATTGAATAACGGTACCAGATAAAATTATAGATGGGAATGAAGCTTGTGTATCATCCATTATCATGTGTAATCAATAAACGATTTAATTCTCTTGAAAATAAATAAATAAATAAATAAATAAATAAATAAATAAAAATAAAAAGTATTTGGCCCTGTAATTGTAAAAATTTATAAGGTACAATTTGATATTTCAATACAGAGCTATGGTGTGTAATGATCCAATCAATGTAGTTTGTCCATTACATCATGCATTTATCATTTTTTGTGTGGTGAGAACATTCAAAAGCCTCTCTTATAGCTGTTTTGCAATATGCAATGTTTTACTGTTAACCACAGTCTTCCTAGTGTGCAACAGAACACCAGAATTCATTGGTCCAATCTAACTGGGACTTTGAACCTGTTGACCAACCACTCCTCACCTTCCTACCCCTTTCTCCCCCTCAATCTCTGTTAACCACTGTTCTACTCTCTGCTCCTATTATGTCAACCTTTTTTTTGAGATTCCACATATGAATGAGATCACATGGTATTTGTCTTTCTGTGTCTGGTTTATTTCATTTAACATGATGTCCTCCAGGTTCATCCATGTAGTCACTAATAGCAGGATTCCATTTTTTATGGCTGAATAATATTCCATTCTGTATATATACCACATTTTCTTTCTCCACTTGTTGTTAGACAGTTAGGTTGATTCCATATCTTGACTTGTGATAGCTATACAATAAACATAGGAGTGCAGATATTTGAAATAGTGATTTCATTTCCTTTGGATATATACTCACGAGTGGAATTACTGGATCCTATGGTAGTTTTTTTTAAAATTTTTTGAGGAATCTCCATACATTTTTCTATAGTAGCTATACCTAGTCAAGTGCTTTTGAAGCTTTTTTTTTTTTTTGAGACGGAGTCTTGCTCTGTCGCCCGGGCTAGAGTTCAGTGGCCGGATCTCAGCTCACTGCAAGCTCCGCCTCCCGGGTATACGCCATTCTCCTGCCTCAGCCTCCCGAGTAGCTGGGACTACAGGCGCCTGCCACCTCGCCTGGCTAGCTTTTTGTATTTTTCAGTAGAGACGGGGTTTCACCGTGTTAGCCAGGATGGTCTCAATCTCCTGACCTCGTGATCCGCCCGTCTCGGCCTCCCAAAGTGCTGGGATTACAGGCTTGAGCCACCGCGCCCGGCCTTGAAGCATTTTTAAATTAGAAATTCCAATTATGTGTAAGACAGGGATAAAAAAAGAAAGATATTAAATTGTACATTTGTAATTCTGTACCCTACCCAATCCCCACATTGGCCTTCTAAGAAGAATGGATTACTGCTTACCTCATAAGCCACAGAGATGTAGTTCTGCTTATTGCAGGAGAATGTAGACAGGTTAATTGAAAGATGCCAAAAGAATATCAATTGCTCTATATAAAAAGGCAGCCTAAGGAAAAAGAATTTTCAGAAAATTCAGAGATTTGGAGAGGCTATGGAATAAAAAGGATTTTAAATCAACAGATTTTATGATTTGGAGGATTTTGAGGAGAGAGATGAGTTATGAAGAATTTTAATAAATTTTTGCCATAACTGGCCACAAAGCAGCCTCATTTTACATAAAACAAATAAGAGTCAAGCTTTTTGACTGAGGTGTCCAGAGATATAGCCTGGCCTGACCAAATACACTTAAAGCAAACTGCTTCCATGGGAAACTATTTCCTTTTCATCTTTGCACATAGATTAATTCTTTTAAAGTAAAGCAATTGGAATCAGGCTTAGCGCTGAGCACAGGCAGGTGCCTGCTTGAGGTGGTAATTGGGAAGTTAGGAGATGGCCTTCCCGCTGATGCCTTCTCCAACACTTTCTATTAGTTAAGACATCATCAACAGAGAATATAACCCCTTCTTTCACAGTTAAGGTAAAGAATTTAGTCTTCTACAATGAATTACCAACTCTACCAATATGTGTACTCAATCATAATATTTAAATATGGTTATATATGACAGTACAATGAAGGCAAACCATCTCCCTACCCCACTTAATTTTTAGCAGGGCTACAAATTTCATAATATTGGATTTAGGCTAAGTTTACAAAAAATTGGGTGTTTCTATTAATATCGGAAACAACGAAACATAAAAATAATTAAACAATATGCATCAACTTGCATCCTAAATGTCTACAAATACGAATATATGTGTATGTTTTACATATCTATATGTTTGAATATTCATTTATATACACATGTACATATATATATAACAATGCACTAAGTAGTTGAGATGGAACTAAGCAAAAAAGGTAAATGTAATTACAACAGTAAAATATATTTAAAGGAAAAGAATATAGGGATACCACAGAAAGATACCCATGCTATCAAGTTGGCAAGTGAGTTAGTTACTCAGTAATTTGGTTAAACCTAAATTCTGATGGGAAAATAATTTCAAATTTATTTGATGTTTTCAAAGGGCAGTGAAAACTGAAGACCCACAACTCCCCAAAATGATGAGGAAAAGAAGAAAAGCCTGTAAAAAATGGGAAATCTTGAATACCACAGTATGTAAGTCCAATTCAATGATTTTCTAAGTACGTATAAAATGAACTGCTTAGTTTATGTACTTTCTTCCTTATCACAGGACTGTCTATAAAACTAGGAAGATAAAAACATACAAAATGCTTTTGAAACTTGGCCTATAGTTATTATTTGTATACTTCTGCATTATTAATGATATGTATTATAACTAATAAACATCTAAATAAAAATATTGATCCAGATATGGACTATTAGGACCCATTATTCTTAGAATGTTATCAATGCATTATTACATAACTTTCTCTGCTCTATATCCCTTTTTGCAGAAATTAAAATGTAGTCAATTAAAAGGGTCTATAAAATATAAAATTATAAAATTGAAAGGGGGTATAAACATAATGGCTCCTGGCATGAAGATGTTATTTCAAGAAGAAAGAATAAAGTCCAGTTCTGGAAGGCAGTCCATCAATCTATAAACTGTTATTGTGTCCATGGTCTATTGTAAATGGCCTTCAGAGAGATAGGTCTCCATGTCTTTTCTCTTATGACCTCCACATTACAGATCTCAGATTGTGACCAAGCCCACTGGAAACTATTTCAGTACCTGCCAAGAGAGAAGACCTTCCTTCAGGCTAGAAGAGAGGCAAATGGGAATGGTTAGACTCCTCAAGTGACCTCAGTATGCTTGATGCTGTTCTTTTTCCTGTTGAAGAGAATTTTTTTCTCTATATAAGTATTTATATAATTATAAGCATTTTATGTAAAAATTTATAAGTACAAATAAAAATCATGTTTAAATTAAAAACATTTAAAATAAAGGTATAAATAATCCATTCCAATTTTAAACTTATTTAAAATGTCCTTTTTGACACCTTGTTCATCAATTTTTATGATAAAAGTATTCACTTGTTGCCCATTCTTCTTTCTTAACAAATAATCTCAGATATAGTTTAAAATAGAATTTGAGATATTTTTGTCCACTGTTTTTCACAAAAGCTCTGGTGCCTCATGTTCAGGTTCACAAGCTTCTCATAAGAATATATTTTAATATTATAAAACAGAGGAGTGCAGGTTGCAAGCTGGTAGTTCTTGGGCAAAATCTGGTCCCTAAGTATGCTGGTCTCCACCTATAGAGGGTCATTTAAAAAAAAAAAAAATTGAACTAATCCTCAGAAATTAAGAGATTTTGCAGTATAGAAAAAAAAATCCAGATTCTAGTTCCCTTCTGGAAAAAATGAGAGGATCCAGTAACACTAGGACACCTTTTCACATGGCTGGAGCTAACTAGCAAAGAATATGTACACCCAGCCTGCTTCATCTGTTTATGTTACCTGTTTAAATGCCACAGACTTTGAGTTTGTGAACCTATTCTATAAAAAGCCCAGGGCAAAGGATACTACTGGACATGTTTGAAAGTCTGTCTAAAAGCATACTTATGTTTCTTCCATTCTTTTTACCCACATCTTCATTTGTTGTACCATCTCAAATTATATTGAGCTTGACTTAGCCTGTAGTATAATGCCATGTTCAAATACCCGATCATAGCAAGCTGTTCTTTATCAAGAGTTGCACTTAAAATTTAGTTGCATAGGTTTCTTGTGAAATTTTCATTTCACCGACTTTTGGAAGTTGCTGTTTTAGAGTAAAGCTTAATTAAATTCTTACTTTGTAAAACTACCAGGTGATATTTCTACACTCTAAGAGAATTGGTTGATTTACAATGATATATTTATTATAAATGAACTTTTGTGAAAAACATTTTGACATGCTATAAATGAATGAAAACCGATACCCAAAATACTTACAAAGGATTTGCATTGCATTTTATTCTGGAAATTGGAACATCTGTTCTCTAAGTGGACACATAAACCTTTTTAATTTTATTTTTTTGCTTCCTCTTTAGGTGTATCTCAGCCTACTGGCTGAACATGCCAAGAAAATATAAAAGCTCTTGAAAAGGAAGTCAAAGTAGATACCTTGCAGCCTGTGTTTCATCAGCCTGGGGCATTAGGGAAATCTAAGGAAAATGGAGATGAGGGTATGTCTGCTTCTGTGAATGAAAAGCAGAATTCTTCTTTTCTCCCTAAAGATAAGAAACAGCATCCATCTGACAGCAAAATAGGTAGGAAGAAGGGAAATTATGATCCTCCTTTGGCTGTCTCTCATCAACTGGAAAAAGTCTTACCTATGATTATATTTAATGACTATGGAGAATCATTATCAGAAAACATTACATTACAGAATCTCCCAGGCACAGGTAGAAGCCTTTAAGCCAGCAAAAGGCAAATTTATCACAGAAGTGAAACTTGAGGCTTTCAATGTGCAAATAGAAATCAAGAAAAACTTTTTCTGTAAACCAGGAATACAGTTCCCAACAAAAAAGACACATCCAAAATGTTGACAGCATTTCTCTCTCAGACCCATTCAGAGGTGCTACAGTTCTAGGAGCTGCTTTCCTAAACGTAAGAATATATTAGTGGAAGAACTAAAACCTGAGGTGCCATCTAAACATGAAGGAGAAATTGCCATACCCGAGAGCCCGTTGCTGAAAGTAATCATTGAAAGAAAAGAAATTAAAGTCAACTATATGAGTAAGACACAGAATATACTAATTAATATAACTCATCCTAAAAGAAAGGAAAACAGTAACTAAATACAGAAACATTTCCTCCAATCTCACTACTAAAGAACCTTTCACGTCTCCATCACAGTCTGGTATTAGGCACCCTGAAATGTGGCAGCTTGAAAACAAGCATCAGAGTAGAGATTATTTGTGTGTCTCTCCTCCTGGCGTGTGTGGTGTCCAAAAGGAGAATAATTTTGATACAGTGGTGATTTCTCTAACCTCAACTCTGGAGAGAAAGAAAAATAAGCCTGACACACTATCTACAGTCTTAGATGATTGTGAGGTAGAATCTGCTATCTCTCAGCAGAAGGTCTTTAAAATTAGTCAGAACACCCCCAGAAAGAAACATTTCTCTGAGTCTAAGACTATTCTCGAAAAAATTCTTCCTACTTCACATAATACCCAAAAGACCACAAGTTTAAGTAATGCAGATTTAAGTAAAATGCCTTTTGAGGATTCTAAAGATGTGGAAAAAGAGAGAAAAATCAACTTTGATATCCCAGGAAATATCACATCAGACTCACACATACAGCAAAGCACAGAAGGAATAAATTGTTTGCCAAGTACCATTACTAACATCTTTCCAGTTCAAGATGGCAAAGACTTCAACTTTAGTTCTTCATCTTCTGTGAGCATGCAGCTCATAGCAGCAAAGGCAGCCCACATCTACTGCAAAGGAAGCAAGACTCTACCTGCAGAATGCTGTGAGAACTCAAATTCTGTATCTTTCCCTTCCAGTCAAACTTCTCTGCAGTCTTGCACCTCATTCAGCCCACCTCACTGGGCCACCAGACCTTCAAAACCTAAGGAAAACCCAGAGAGTACATTTTCTTTTAATCATTGTGCTGACTGTGTGATAGATTCTGAGAAGGAGCAGATTAATGTGACTGACAGAGACTTTAACAAAGCCATTTTACATAGTGACTCTCATGCAAAAGCACAGCAACTACTGGAAAGGAAGATTACGCCGCGTCTTAATCTCAGGCCTGCCTCTGGCAGCAGCCTAGCAGCTAAGAGTCTGCTCAATGGTGTTAGCCACAGCACTGTGGAATGGAACCAGAGCCGCAGCAAGTCATCCAGAGATAGCAGCCCTGAGCAAAACAAAAGTTCTAGTTATGACCTTCATAACTGATGAGTTAGAGCAAAAATTAGTTAAGATAAAGAAACTACAGATTTTTCCTAATTGTCCCATGGGAATGAAAAACCCTAAAGAGTCACCCAGCTCTCTGGAAAATGTTGAAAAAGACAAAAGCCAGATATATTACCAGTGGTGAAGAATGTGTGCTACAGAGATTTTGAAGACCTTTCAAATGAAAATGATGACAAAGTCTGTTTTCAAATGCATTTTTCAGCAAACGGTGCTGAGTCCAACTGTGCAGTGTGTGCTTCAGATAATCTGTTTCTTATTGAGAAAACACCGACCAATGATGTCGACCTACATGGTAACCAAGATAAAGAAAATCTTGGACTAACCAGTTTTAAACAAGAGCCAGCATAGTGCTAAAGGATTGCATCAATGGGGCCAAATTCTAAAGAAGATGAGAACAAAAATGACTCAAAGGAAAATTACTGTCACAAAATACACATGTTGATGCCACCTCAGAAGCAAGCTTTGAAAGGTATGGTGGGCTATACAGATTCATTAACTTTCATTATTTTTACATATTTTAGCTTTAGAAAGTCTTAAGACGAGGGCTTTTTTAAAATTGCTTGGGATGTTTTCTTTATTGCTAAAAATATATTATATATTTTAGAGTTAGATGAACACAGGCAAGCATGTATCAGTCTGTTTCTTTACATTATCACCCACTCCACCCATAAATAGTGCATCTCCAAGCCTGCAGTTTAATGTTTAAAAAAAAAAAAAAAAATCAATTTCTCTTTAAAAGGTTGATATATTGCCAAATCAATTTTATAGGAAATGTTAGCCTTTGCCATTCTTAAATAATCTACCATTTCTTTCCCTCTTGCAAGCTAAGCATGTTCAGAAGAATAGGAAGAATACGTTTGTAATAAAATATATTTTTAAACCTTGCTGTGGTGTTACAGAGGCATTGTATGTATGTCTTGGGATGCCATGTGGAATAGTAATTAAAACAAAGGACAAAAAACAGAAATGACCATGCCTAATCCTCACTGAGCCACCATGGGGCCTCTGACCTCCAGCAGACCTCTGACCTCCCTTGTGCGTTACTTGGACCAAACTATTGATAGAACCCAGAAGCTCTCCAGACCTCAAGATGGGCTAAGATGGAAGTTCGTTCCTAAGTACGTAATTCTGCCTGTCTGCTTTCAATCTCGAATCAGCACTATATCATTTTGGTCCCTTCATAGAAGGCCCTTGTTTTTTCACGAGTCCAAATTATTTTATATTTAATGTTTGCAATATTCCATATTGTAAATTAAAATACATTTTGAATGAGTAAAAACTCCTTCCAGACTGCTGGTAATAATCCTAATAGCCTCAGAAATTATATTTGGAATGATGAAACTTAAAGGAGAAGGTATATTTTCTTTGTAGTTCTGTCTGTAGATTTTTGAATGAAATTAGTAAAATTTGGAAGTAGAAATAAAATACAAAAAGCATAATCAATTACGTAACTGTTAGAATAAAATATGAAATTTGCTTTGTAGAGAGTAAGTGCCCTAGAACAGTATGAAAACTCTATGGTCACCTGCTTGATATGAACACCCTAAAGCAAGGACCATCAGTCATGGGGACTGCTTCCTGGTGCCAGTATCCAGAAATCGGGATCAATGACATTAATCCCAACACTGGCTTCAGTCTATAGTTATTTGGAACTGCAAGGGAACCTGCAGTAAGAACAATTGTGTCTCCCAAAGGAAACACATGCTCACCTGGATGAATATATCTCCCAAGTTGTCTCTCCTTCTCCCAGAGGCATGTTCCTCCCTGTCCTGCCTCTCCCAGTGAGAAACATTTCTTAAGAAAATCAATAATTCAAGTCAGAATTCTCTCAAAGTTGATATTACACATCAGATTTTGAAATTGTCCCATTTGGTAAACAATTCCAGCCACTGGTTCCCTGTGTTACTGATTCATCAAAAGGCTGTTCCTACGACTCTCTCCCTGTACCCTTCTCCTTGATCACTCTTCCAGCCATATTGACTTACTTCCTAGAATCTTCCAGCCCAGATCCACATCAGGCCCTCTGCATGGACTGCTCCCACTACTTGGACCAGTCTTCCCCTGTATGTCTACATAGTTCATTCTCATCTCCTCATTTCCTTTAGATTTTTGCTCACACAGCATGTTCTCAGAAAGGTCTTCTCAGACCACTCCATTTAAAATTGCAATCTGAACCATCTTCATTACAGTCCAGGCAAACACTATCCTTTTTCCATTTATGCATAGCACTTTTTGCCTTCTAATCTGCTATATATTTTACTGGTTTATTTTGGTTTTGTTCTGTCTTCCTTCACTAAGATATAAGTTCCAGGAGGGCATGGATTTTTCCTGTTTTGATCATTGCTATATTCATAAAATTAGATAGTACCTGTCCTGTAGTATAGGTGCTCCAATATTTATTGAATGAAAAATCAAATGCAGGGAAGTCACATCAGGTTTCTTTGAATAGTTCACATACCAAAACAAATAACAACAACAACAACAACAAAAAACAAAACAAACAAAAAAAAAACCAGGAAAATAGTTTAACAGTTATAATATTTATATATATACCCAAATATTTGAATCTATAAATGTTTTCATAGATTGAACTCTCCCAGAACTATGGATATCTTTATACTTTATTCAACATTATTGTCTTTATACTACTGACATCTCAGGCTAAACCTGGGTAATTTTTTCAGGGAGTATATTGCTTTGAGAAACTGGGACACTTTTGGACTGTTTTACCAGACAATTATAAAATTGATATAGGCATAAACTTATGCTTACATTTTGAAAAGGGGTCCTCTAACCCCTTAACATCTATGCATGTGCCTCAGATTCAGAGTACCTGACATGAGTGTTCACTATAATATTTGTGTAGTTTCTTCCACCATGTATGTGTGTTTAGAAATCAATTAGATTAGAAGTCACAATGTGAACTGTCTACAGGGGCCAGGCAGGTGATATAAATGAGTAAAGCAGGCTGTATGTGAGCAAGTCTGGAATGTTGGTGAACTAGCGTGTCCTAAGGGAAGGAAAACACAGGTCCAGTACAGACAGGCCTTCTGACTTTTCCAAATAGCAGGAGACCTGCATTCTTTAAGGTATGAGTCTG
Organism: Rhinopithecus roxellana; assembly: GCF_007565055.1. Taxonomy (NCBI): domain Eukaryota; kingdom Metazoa; phylum Chordata; class Mammalia; order Primates; family Cercopithecidae; genus Rhinopithecus; species Rhinopithecus roxellana. The sequence goes on from NC_044551.1 coordinate 74,364,115, forward strand.
CAGATCATGAGATTTGAGAGACACAGTACAAAGTAAACAATCTATGACCTCTGAACTAGATAAACAAGAGAAGGTGGGTGTGGTATGGGGGTGTGGCTGGAAGTAACAGCCATCGTGTTATAAAGGAAAGATACCAGTCAAACCTTTAATAACTAAACACTGAGTTCTTCCTCTACCAGGTAAACCATAGCAATTGGTAAAACATTTGTGTTTTTTACATTGTTGGGTAAAAAAGTAGTTGCTCAAGGCTTCATTTATTCAGCTGTTAATGGAATTAATATATCTTTAAGAGCTCTGCCAAAGAACCAGAAATTCTATATCATAAAAAAATGTAATGAGGAAACCAAAAGTAGGCTAGCCTGAGAAAATTACAATGAGAATTAGATGATATTTTACATGGCATAGAAATAGCCATAAACAGCCCTATGTAATGTAACACAAAACTTACATACAATGTGTAAAATGTTTTATTTCTCCTAAAGTAGGAGTGATTCTAAGAGTTCACATCAAGGCACAAATCTGAGACTTGTGCAAATCTGAGAAAGTTTGTGGTCCCATGTTCTGCACCAAACACTGGGAATAAAAAGGTGAATAAAAAATTACTTCATTTCTCATAGCAGAATACAACTGTTGGGATAGTTTCCAGCAAACTGACTTCTGGTGAAATTAGGAGCTTTCAACACCCGTGCTCACTTCAACATATCTCAGCACACGCACATTCCAAGATCCTTGTTCCAGTAGCAATGCCTTTTCTCCAGCAGGGCTCCTCCCGGATCTGCTGCTTTTTCGTGGTCTTCCCATTCACTTCCTAGGCCCCTGCCCTGGCTTTCAAGGTGGTAGCTTTCCACTTTCACACTCAGGTTTGGTATCTCAATCCATTTGTGCTGTTGTAACAACATACCAGAGACTGGGTAATTTATAAAGAACATAAATTTGTTTTTTACAGTTCTAGAGGCTGAGAAGTCGAAGGTCAAGGTGCCGGTGTTAAGTGTCTGGTGAGGTATTAAGTGTCTTGCTGCTACCAAGATGGCTCCCTATTGCTGCATCCTCACGTGGCAGACACAGAAGGGCAAAAAGCCCTAACTAGTTAATTCTAGCCCTTCTAAAGAATACTAAGCCAATTCATGAGAGCAGAGCCCTGAAGACTTGATCACCTCTAAAGGCCCCATCTCTTAATAATATCACATTGGATCTTAGGTTGCAACATACAAATTTTGAGGGGACACATATATTCAAACCATAGCAATTGGTAAAACATTTGTGTTTTTTAGTGGATTAATATATTGTTGCTACAAAGTGATAGTGTGTATTTTAACAGAGTCCCTCAAGAGATTTGAATGTCTTCATTTCAGTACAAACAAATTGCCTGACTCCTTGAAAGGCTTGATAAATATCTACTGGGTATTCATGGAATAAAGGGGAGGCTCACATGTGAAGGAAGATTACTGAGATGTAGATTCAATGCATCACAGAAAAACTTTCTATCATATTGTAGTATACAAGGATTAGACTGACTCAATAGGGAATAAATTTGAGTCTAGGGTGTGTTCAAGCTTATACTGAATGATTACTTGGTAAAAATCACCTTTTATATTCTTTGCAAACCTAAGAGTTCACAAATACCAAACAGGACAGTGGAAATGATACTTTGTAGTTGGTGGGCATTTCAATGGTTTTCAGATCACGTTTTAAAACACACTGTATCCTTTCCCCTACTTTGAAAAGATCAGAAGTATATGAAAAGATCCTGGAGGAAAAGTCTTCCCACCATATCCTAGCGCCATACTGTCACACATAGTTTCCTAGGTCCATACGATTTCTTTTGTACTCCACACTTTCAAAAAAGAATTGCTATTACATGTAAAATATTTGATATCAGAAAATTATCTTCCTGATGAATGCCTTCATAGTTAACCTAGACTCTCAATCTCAAAAAATAGTGGAAGTAGAACAAGCATTGGAGAAATGGCCAGAGATCAGTTTTATATTAGTTTTAAAAGTTCCACCACTCTGTCACATTCCAGCGAGCAAAAGTCATCTTGCTCATTGTGGCCACTCCAATAAACAACACTTTAGAAATTAGTATGTAGAAAGTGAACACTGAATATTATAGAACAAATGTTGTTTTCCTGTCACCCTCATAAGAGTAGGAATCCACCGTAAAGTAATGGAAAATGAATTAGGTAATGATTCTTCTTCCTCCTCACCTGTTTAACCTCAACAAGTGAATTGTATTTTATTTTATTTTTTTAGAAACAGGGCCTTACTGTGTCACACAGGCTGGAGTACACTGGTGTGATCATAGCTCACTGTAGCTTCAAACTCCTGGGCTCAAGCGATTCTCCCACTTCAGCCTCTCAAGTAGCTCAGACAACACGTGCATACCACCACACCCAGCTAATTTTAAAATTTATAGATAAGTCTTGCTATGTTGCCCAGGCTGTTCTCAAACCTCTGGCTTCAAGCAATCCTCCCTCCTCAGCCTCCCAAAGTGCTGGGATTACAGGTGTGAGCCACCTTGCCAGGCCTCTGACAAGTGAATTTTAAGTTGTTACATAAATGGATATTAATAATTATGTATATTAATAAATACACTTACTTCTTCATAGCTATATCCCATTTGTTAAATAGTTCTGAAAATAAATTTTGATATTGATAAATTCGATTTTAATTTGCAAAAATCCAAGTATAAGTACTCATTTGCTGCTGGGAATAGAATAAAAGTAAAGGTCAAGAGTTGGCCTCTTTTAAAATGTGTATTTCCTGCTTTTCATACAGTATCAAAAGGTAACATCAAATAAAATCTTAACTTTAACCCATTACATTACTTTCCAGGTATTATATGTTCTCCGGTTTCTTTCTTTCTTTCTTTCTTTTTTTTTTTTTTTAACTCTTTCAGTTACTTTTTTTAAAGTTTGATTGTACTGCAGTAGTTTGGGGTTTCTTTCTTCTAATACACAGTTTCATGATGTCATGGTTTGTGATGACAGAAAGCAGCAGTTTGGAACTACATAAAGTATTTCAAGCTGCTATTGATTCAAATATAAAATTAACAAAGCCTTCATGCATTTTGGCATTTTTTTACTTTTCTTCATTTTTAGCCAGCATATGCAGCAAAAGTATTATGAAATTTGTATACTCCTGATTAATAAAAAGTCAAACCATAAGTACTTGAGTTTAATAGAAAACTCAATCTCATAGATTATAATTACACATGCTATTCAGGTAATAACATTTTATTTCTTTATTGAGAGTTTAGGGGAATACTTAACAATTTGCTTGCATTTCTCCACACTAACTAATATAGTATCAAGCATACTGTTAATACCCTAGGAATACCTGTTGAATTGAATCCACTGAGGCAATGCTTGGTGATCACCCTCCCCACCTTTTTCTCCATATAAGTCTTTTTTAATGATACATGACTCTTTTTGTTAAGTAATACAAGTTTGAAAGTAAACCATAAAAAAGTTGAATGAAATTATCTAGTCCTAGTCTACTGTAATTATATGTTTCAATGACTGGACTATATGATATTTCTGTCTTGATTTACCCATCTTGAAAATGTTGTCTCACTTTCATATTTAGTGTGGTTTAATTTAGATTTGTATTTGGAAATAAAGAGTCTCCAAAAGTTACCCAGGAATTGGTCCCAAGAGGTGGAAGAGCTAGTGATGGTTCCCAGGAAGAAGCAATTAACCAGTGGGCCAGAAGGAGGGAGCAATACAAAGAAGGCAAAAGACCCAGTTCAGCAGTGGGGAGCTTATTTGCCAGCAACATCACAAAAGAATCCAGTGAGTAGACAGCTTCTTTTCCAAAACCATAGCAAATACAACGACTTACTGAAACGTAACCAGCCTCCCATCCCTTTATCTCCAGAACATAAACTCTTGCTTGAACATGGCAATATAGTGATTATAAACTTTTATATAAAACATATTTTTGAATCATCAACTATTATCCGCTAAGGAATTTCAATTTGGTAAATTACTTTCTTGAAAACACACGACTGCCTGCTAAAGGCTGCTTTTCTCTTGATACTAAAAAAACTAGCTATAGGGTCCTTTATTGAATTAAATTTGTATCCTATTTCTAGAAATTTGAGCTGGTTTATAAAAATATGTATAATGTAAAAGAATAAGATAATGTGTTTAATTATAAGCAACATTTTTTCTTCTAATTTTAAAATTTCTGAAATGAGGGAGTCTGTTTAAATGAATGTGTTCTTGATAATGTTTCTCTTTCTATTGAGAGTCTAAATCTCAGTCCCACAGTCAGTGGCAACTGAGAGTGAAAGATAGCTTGCCAACTGGAAATCCAACTGAAGGGAAAATATGAGTTAAAGAAATAGAAGGGGGATTTGTACAGTTAGCACATAATACCACTAATCTGGCTCTAAGATTCTAACAGCTAAAGTTGTTAAAAGATACTTATCCAACAAATAGACATTTGCTATTTGCATATTATTTACCAAAACAACCCAGTTGTTCAGGAAAACACTGATACTGAAATGAGCAACTTTTATTAAAGAGAGAAAAGCAAAGGACAGTATCATGATGCCAAGAAAAATGTCTTTATGAAAAGACAATAGTGATTGTCCTAGGTTGTGCCAATGACACAACTACAATTCATGAAGGCAGTGGTATAATTTATTCAGAGCAAGTTAGAAAGTTGGCACAGGTTAGGGATTGAATGCAGCTGTAAATGTGTGGACAAAGATTATAAGGTACTTAAATAATTAAACACTGTACTATATTATCACCACCACAGCCTTCTTATATTCATATAAACAGTGAAGAATTCAATTTAAATGCTCCGTTTTGTCCTGATAATTTTTATTCTTGTTCCTCAATCAATTTCTTATTTTTCCAGTGGCTTCTATTTGGCAGCAAGGACCGAAGATCTGGAATCCTACATTTTTATTTTAATATATACGACTTTATGGAGTTGTTTTTATTATCCCTTTACTGTTCATATGCCCTTGAAATACCTCCCTGGAGAATATACTTCTTTTTTTTTTTTTTTTTTTTTTTTTTGAGACGGAGTCTCGCTCTGTCGCCCAGGCTGGAGTGCAGTGGCCGGATCTCAGCTCACTGCAAGCTCCGCCTCCCGGGTTTACGCCATTCTCCTGCCTCAGCCTCCCGAGTAGCTGGGACTACAGGCGCCCGCCACCTCGCCCGGCTAGTTTTTTGTATTTTTTTTTAGTAGAGACGGGGTTTCACCGTGTTAGCCAGGATGGTCTCGATCTCCTGACCTCGTGATCCGCCCGTCTCGGCCTCCCAAAGTGCTGGGATTACAGGCTTGAGCCACCGCGCCCGGCTTACATTAGACTTCCAATAAAATAATCCCACTATTATACATTTGTTCTAATGGTTCTAATGTTTTTTTTCTTCCACTTCTATTTCCCCTTCCCCTTATCAACTGATGCATTTATATATTCTAGAATTTAATGTGTATTTTTAAGAATTACTTTAACAATATTTAATGTATTTCAATAATTTTTCCTCACTTTTGCTTTTTTTTTTTTTACCAATTATTTCTAACAGGACTTATTTTATTTTCCTTTGTAACTGTAGTAATCTTCTAATACTTTTTTCAGAGACATTCTGTGGGAGGTAAACTGAATTCTTTTATATTTAAAAATATATTCATTTCTCTCTTAATACTGAATGATAGTTTGGTATAGAGTTTTAGGTTCAAATTACTGAAGAAACTGATTCATTGTCTTCCTGTAGCCAGTGGTATTTGATCAGAAGTCTGAATCTGATTTGATTCTCACAAATTTTGTCAAATTTTGTCATCAATCCAGTGTTGTCTCTGGTATTGTTCAGGGTTTTCTCCATATCCTTGGTTTTCTAAAATTTTCTTCTACTGGGACTCTCAGTGTTTATATTTTAAATATTTTTTCCTGTTTGGCTACTTAAGGTTGATTATTTCTTTCTTCAACTCTTATAAATTGTTAGGTTTTTTTTCAACTGTGAATTTCCCTTCTTTTTTGCCTTCTGCTGGCATGTTTTTCAGATAGACTTTGAAACTTTTGGATCTATCCCCCATATGCCTTAACTTTCCCTTTTTTGCATCTCTTCGTGCCATATTCTGAGAAAACTCCCTAGTGCCATCTTCCAGCTCAGCAATTCATCCCTCATCTAAATCCTTTTTGCTCTCAGCTTGTTATTTTTTAACTTTTTTATTTCAACAACTCTATTTTTAATTTCAAAAATCTCTAAGTGGCTCTTTTTTATCGAACTGTTCTTTTTTTTTTATACTTCTGAGAACATTAAGCATATTATATAAAGTTTTAGTCAAATTGCTCTATCAACTGTTTCCTCAAATATGCATTTCACATTTTGCTGAGTTTGTTGTCTTTCTTTCACAGTGTTGGCTTTTCCCAAATACTCTATGATTTTCACCTGGGTGCTCATTCTTTGGTTCCTTCTCTATCCACTTGATTGCTGTCTCTAATTGAGCAACCCACATGGGCAGGCAGCAAAGCATCCACAATGGTTTTTGCTATATTCAGTGGTGTGAATAAGAATGCTTCAGGCTGCAACAACTGAGTTCTGCCACAGGATAGTCCATATCCCATCTCGGTGGCTTCGGACATCAATCTCTGACTTTCTTCACACACTCATTTGTTCTGGGCTAGAGACAGGTACAATCATTATTGCTACTTGATCTATGGTGGAGCTCAAAGTGGACAGTGTGTAGGCATCAAACTGCCTAGGTGTTTCTGCCATAATACCCTAATTAATTACCCTCTTGTCTGCACCTGAGACTTCTCTGGCCCCTGGCTTCTCACTCTTTGGGCATGGTTCCTTCTTGATGCTCCCACTATTCTGCATCAAAACATGCTCACATATATTTTTTGCTGTGATTTCACTCCATGGTCGACAGGTTGATTCCGGATTTCAGGTATTTCCCAGTTTCTGACAAAATGAGAATTACCTTCTTGTTTTCAAATACGTATCTGACACATACCACACTACATGAAGACACACCCTCTATATCCTTCCTCATAGTTCTCTGGATTTTGAAATGCCTCTTTTTTATTATACACAAAAATTAGCTGCAACTCCTGTTTCTAAATATGTGTAATTGAACTTGTCACAGTATATGTGAAATGAGAGACACTGCAGGAATATGTCATAGGGAATGTGCATTTTCCAGCATTTTTATGAAAATGGGAGACTGGTTCATGCTTACTCCACTATCTTGAAGCCATCTCTGAGAATAGCTTCCATTTGTCCCTCTAGAGTCTTCTTCCACCCTTCTCCACCTTTCTCTTTGCCCCAAGAGTCTCATTTATTTGGACTACATCAAGGGGCTAATTTACCTTCTGACATCCTGTTGGAGTTGACCAGTGTGGAGGATCAGGAGGAGCCTGGAGGGAGTAGAGTGAGGCCCCGTTATTATTGCCCCTGGTCTCTTGTGGTGTGCCAAGGGCTAGCTGTACCCCTAAAGCCACACTCCTGTAAAGTGGCCCTCTCCATACTGCCTTCTGTGGCTGTGTGTTCTAGTAAATGGTACCTGCTCCATCCTGTTATCCTTTTAGTGTTGGATGGACTAGTCTTTATCAGACTCTATCACACCTAATTTCATTAAATCCTGTCCACACTTTGTAAATAGTGATTTCTACTGAATTCTCAAACTACTCATTTGAGGGTGTCATATTTTTCATGTCACAACTCTATGATATACCAGTGCTCTGTTCTCATATTACAACAATGATGCTGTTGAATGCCAGGTCATCAAATATCACCAATATAGCCCATTGATAAAACACAATTATTTATTGCTTACAGAGATAAGAGATGATTTACTCTCAATAGAACTTTGATAGTATCTCAGAGGGGGAAAGGCAAAGTTGGATTTTATTAAGAATTAGAAATTTGGTTTAATGCAGATCTTTCAATGTGAGAGCTTGTTTAGAATTGGATAAGGATTATGATTTAATAGTTTAGGACTGATGGAAATGGCAAGGTAAGGATTTTGAGGCTTTCAAATAGTCTAAGATAACAATATGTTGGTGCTTCCTATTGAGGAATTGATGTTTTGGGGTGAAGTACTGAATAATAAAGTATTTACCTGGCCAAGGGTCTCCAAGAAGAAAGACTGTGCTAACAGCTGTGGAATGATGTCATGTTAATTCTGATGAAAAAATAATGCTGGTAGGTGGTTTTAATATTCAGTGTCCAAGCCACAAAAGGGGATAGAGGTGTTTTGTTTCCCATGTACTATAATTTTCCCTAGTCTGGAGGTGAATAAATACCTGAAGTTTCACTAAGATGGATTCCTCAAACTGTATTTCCTAGACAGCAATATACTTGAACTGCCATTTATATTTTTCTTGGCCTTCTGTTTCATAGACTTGGCAGTCTTTGAAAATGGTATTTATTTTCATGTAAGAATACAGCTCTTATGCATGTAAATTCAGTATCAGTTGTCTAGGATTGGTTCTTTGCTTCCAGGTCCACCAAAGAATATACTCATACAAAAGAAATAGTGAGAAATACAGAATTTACTGACGACATTATAGGAGACACAGAGGGAGTCTCTGTATTACACACCTCACAGTAAACAACTTGAAATCCCCTTCAGATATTGCTTTGCTTCAAAGGCTCCTGAGCTGCCTTGTAGCCAGTTAAAAACGCTTATATAGCACTGCTTCCCTCATATAATACTGATAGTCATTGGTTTTTTTTTTTTTTTTTTCTGAGTTTTTCCTTTGATCCTTAAAATTCCTCTTTATTATAAGCAGAGCAATTCAACTGCAGTTTATACCTCTAAACCTGTGCACCAAAATGATCAAAGTGTTTAGCAATTAACCCCAACACTACACTAATTACCATCTACCCATCTTAAGAACTAAGGATAAGGAAACTGAGGGATGAACAACTTTGTTATAAGAAAAGCAAAATGTTGTATGTAGTCATAAAAACTTATTACATATAGTAATAGCTTCCATATTACCTAGAACAAATTTATGGTTGATCTAAACTGATCTAAAGTAATACATTAGATTGAATAGACACTTAGTTTAGTTTGATTAACTATAGACTATCTTCATGTGTCACAGAGAATGGAATCCACTTCTCTAATTTTGATGTCCTTCTAGTTCATTCTAGTACAGAAGGACCAGTTTCTTCTAGTTCACTGTATCCTTCAGTTACCTGGACTCTTTCAGTTTAAGTCTGCTGTTTCATGGCCAGGGTCTTCATTACTGGTGTTCTTAGACATTCATGTCTGCTCTGCATTTCTTGAGCAAAAGAAACAACCACAGGTTTGCTGGAGGCAGCTCCAGTGGCCCACAGAGGCCAACTATGCACATTTTTCTAACCCTGCAATTCAGCAACAGCAGGTTTAGTAGCTGACTTTGGCAATGGTGGGAGTGTTTATACAATGGAAACTGGCAAACACTGCAAATCAGGGAATTTTTTCCTTTTAGAAAGTCACTTAAATAATTTACCAGTACCCCAATTGAAATAACACAGAAATCAGCTGTATAACTTATACAAATTCTAATTTCATGCCAAAATAACACAATCATTTTAATTCAAATAATGATTCTGTTTTCTTTTGGGTCAATTCTGCTTTGAATGAAAGCCTCTATGTAGTAACAATTTGTTTCATCTTAGGCAGAAGAGAATTGAAATGTCTACCATTTCTATTTTTCATTTTATCCAAGCTACAACACACTGAAGGCATGTTGTATTTCTACAGAAACTTTTCAGTAGAGACTGCAATTCACTAAGAGCTGCTGGGGCTAGCATTGTTTAATGTGTGGTTTAAATTTTATCTCATTTATAGAGTCAGGATATGCTACTAACCCATGACTTAAAACCTGACAGCTTTATCGAGCATCATTACAGCTGGTGTTTTTCACTCTGTTAATCTCACTCATCTCTGACTTCCTACATAATAACTGGAAAAGACATTAGGAATGACATATTTATGTGTGTGGACACAGTTGATCAATCCATCTAGGCTGTGGGGAATGCTGACTAAGGCACACCAGGTAAATAACTTGAAAGCTGTAAACTAAAGTCAGAAAGGCCTGCCAAATGGAGCTCTGATTTTTATAATCTCAAATGGTTCCTGTATCACAAACAGATGTGGAAAGAATTTGGGTCTAATCATGCAAGGATACTTGATAGCAATTCCCTTATTTCATTCAGCTATTAAAATTATCATGAAAATGTATTTTCCAAATATTACTTTGCATGGAAATAGGAAGAATGAAAAGAGAGAGAGAAAGAGAGAGAGAGATAGAAACAAAAGGCAAAATAATTCTGGCTTCTAATTATAAGAGCTAACCGTTATGACGTGCTTGCTAAATGTCAGGCACTATTCTAAGTGCTTTCAATGTATTGGCTTATTAATTCTCCCAACAACACTAAGAGATAAATACTATATCTTTCTCCTCGTTTTACTAAATGAGGAATCTGAGTCATGGGGAGGATAAATGACTTGTCCAAGTTCACTCAACTGTGGTTAATGGGGGATCTGAGTTTCAAACCCATATGGCCTGAACAGAGTCTATGCACCTAAACACTGCAACACACTGCCTCCAGTTGAACTTTTATATCTAGCCCTGGTCTCTCTTTGGGAAAGTCCAATCAGGGTTTCACTTCATTATATACCACTTTTTCATTATTTTCAAATAATACAATGGAATGAAAGAGGTATGAGAATGTCTAAAGACACCTGGAACTGGCATAAGTATTTTATCTTTTTTATTCTAAAGTCAAAAAGTAATAATTAAAATGAATCCTAGTGTTTAAATTTTTCAAGGACAAAAACACAATGTAAGTAATAATAAGCATGTTTAAGAGCTGATTTTGTCTTAAAGTTTCATTTATTAAAAGGTTCGTCTAGCAAACCAAATTTTGGTGACAAAGGTATTGTGACAAAGATATATTTGGATTTGTTTTCTATGTGGCTCAAAGTTTCACAGGGACAGTTATTGAGAAATCTAGCAGCTCTAAGCTTGCAGCAGGTGTGTGGCTTGCTGCTCCATTGGATTTTAACACAAATTTTATGTCTCAGTTTATGTAAGAATATGTTGATTAGCTCTGTCTTGGTAACTGAATGAACAGAGAGCTACTCATCCACATAATCAAATCTGTTCATAAATACGTGAGATGTATTAACAGTCTCATGCATGCTGATAAAAATGAAGATCAGTATAATTTACAGACCCACCCTCAGACCTTTACATGATAGGAAGTTGATTACACATCCACCGTGGAGAACTATTGCTCATGGAAAAATATATATAGATAAATCAGTAGGCCCAGAAAGCTGTGTAAGTTATATTCATAAAATATTTATGAATATTTTAATATAAAATGTAGCTGAATTTTTAAGGCCAAGGATATAGGACATAAATCAAACAAGGAGAGATACTTTAATACTTTAAAATCCTTTAGAGCTTCTGTAACTTTAGCAAATACTATTGTAACACAAAGCTTTGATTTATCCTTAAAGCTCAGAAAGATAGGTTAATAAATTACTATAATTTTTTTGGGGGGGTTTATTCCTCCTACCCTTCAAAGTCAAACGTCACACTCAGACTTACTCAACAAATGAAAGCAGAAAGTTCTTAAGGAGTTTTGAAATATGACATGTGGAGGAAGGCATCCTATATCCTGGTTTGAAGTATTCCATTACAAAGTTTTTATAATTTGTATTCCAATAAATAATATGTCCCATAAAATAATCATATAACTTACATTCCAACTTTATCATTGCATAATATACCCATATGTCATCCCTCGTTATTTTCATACATGCACAAACTTGTTTACTCCATCAGCATAGTCTATCTTGCCAGTACCTGCTTCTCTGTGCCCGACCACTTGTCTAGACCATATTTATCCACCTCTCCCCCACCCCATAGAAAGATTATCTACTTCTCAAGGTCCAGTCTTATAATATTCTTCTTTCCCACAGCCATAATCACTCTACTTCCTGTGAACTTTCTTACCTCAATTTGAGTCCCTTGTCTTACTCATCAGTCTATCCCAACTGTGCCTATAATTTCAGCTTACTCATGAGACAAAAATTATTCTAAATCAATTTGATTCAATAAATGAGTAATGAAGGTATCCGAAATTGCTTTAGCTTTCAGATGAGTAGTGCAATCTCATTTGGTGCACAAAATAAAAAATACAAGAGCCAACTTTACAGATATTTGGGGTTTGGAAAAAAAAGATATTTGGACTTTGTTCTTGAATGTCTGCAAGCAAATTGTGTTCTTGGATGCTTTGTCAATATACCACCCTTGGTCATTTTGACACAAGTTAAACAAAGGTTTGAGTTAGGAACCTATTGTTGCATTCATCTTTGTGTTGGGGCAATGACTAACACTTACTCTCTTCAGTCCAGTGCCAGGAAAGCAGAGGTGGAAATGTAGAGGTAAAAAAAAAAAACAGAACCATTAGGAATGATTCTCTTGCTCTAGTGAGAGCAGGAGAACCATTTCTTCCATGGGCTTTATATAGTTGACCTACAGCAGACAGGGTAAGGGGAAGAAGGAGAAATCTTTATCTAGAATTTTTTTGGAAAAAAAAGTACTGGAGCAACTGTGGTGTAAGAGAAGCAATGGAAAGACAGGAGAATAAGGACAGAATGTTTTGTTGTTCTTTAAAAAGCGTTGCTGTGGTTTTCAAAGCCCACCCTCTTCGTGGTATTTGAGAAAAACAGGTAAGTGATGTACGCTTTTCTTGAAAGTATATTTTGGTTATTCAATAGTGCTTCTTTATTCTGGCCCCTTGAAATACTGAAAGGCTTGGGACATGACTTTATTCGGGTTTTAACCTCCTCAACAGAGCCACAAAGAAACGCTGGGAAAGTAATATAGAAATTCAGTCTCATTTTCCTTTCTGCCACAGCCTTCCACACTATCCAAAACACTCTTGAATACACAGAAAACCCTAAGTGCCATGAAACAAACTGTTAAATACAGCTGTACATGCCTCCCTATGTGCTTCACTCTACATATAAGACCACAGTGAGTGCTTTAGGAATGAACAGTTTGCATTGTCTTCCTTGGGGCACAGAGAAAAAAAATAGTGATTTATTTTTTTTCACTTGATAATCCTTTCTCATGTACTTGGAACTTTGAAAGGCACTCTGAAGCTAATTGTTTTACATGATTTCATCTTGACCCTTAAATATTAATATATGGATCTTGCCAATTACTTTTTGTGTATTTTTTCTTCACAAAAGGATATAGTGCTTCCAATAATGAACAGGCTCCCACACCTTAGACCTTGAAGCGATACCTGTCTTGACTTGCAGTATTTTAACATTATATAAGTTCTTCCCAGGAGAACTATTTTGCAAAGTTAGCGACTTATTTCTGAAGAGAACACTCTTCATTAATCCAGACTTCACCCCTGCATGTATTCAACTACTTTCCCATCTTAACCATCAGAGTGTGGATCTTCTTACCATAATGTAATGGATGTTATCAACTTTTCTGCTTGCTCCTCAGTCACCTCAGAAGAGGGCCATTCTTTGGCTTTTGAATTGATATTGAGGAGAAAGGATTCTATACAGAGAATTTTCATTCAGCAGCCTGGGTTTTCTGAGGGGATGATGTGAATCCTGAGGATGGTCCCAGATGTCTTAGTAAAAAACCTCACCCAGTAGCCTGAAAGGACTCTACAATTATGGTAAAATGAATGTCTTAGAGAACATGTAGCCAGCCTCCAGTCTCTCTGAAGTCAGCGAACATAGACACCAGATGGAGTGTTTGGGGAGCTGAAATACGTATGGTTCCATCTGACTATACATGTACCATGTGTTTCTTAACATTATGAAAGAATCTGAAGCTATTAAAATAAAAGCTGTATTAATAGCTCATTCAAACATAGACGGGTAATTCCAAAGTTGGAATAAAGATTAAAGATTAAAAGAGTCAAGAGTCTGGGTTCATCCTATGAATAAAAAATACTTATTAATTTGATAAAATATACCAGACAGTATAAAGAAGTAACAAATTACCACTTAGTATTCCAATTCTACAGTGTAACTGTTTATTGTTTCTGTATCGTCTTGTTATTACAATTAGGTCTAGTCTGGTTTCTAAACATATATGAAATATGCATTTGGTATTATAATGGCTTTATTTTAGTGTACTGTATATGATTTTATGGCCTTTTTACATTTATTTAATAACTATACCTTTAATAAGTATTTATGTATTTTTACACACTTCATTGATATTCTAATAATTCCTTGATATTCTTATAAGATTAATTTAGTGAACTAAAAATTAATAGCTATGTATATTTTCCTAAGACAATAATGGTTTATAATTAAAAAACAAACTTATGCTTCAATTACAAGCTTCAGCATGTGAAATTATTTCAGTCCAATCTTTACTACAAAATTTGAACTTTTGTGAATTTCTGTTTTATTGGTGTAAATAGCCTTCATAAATAGTAAATGACTTGTTTATTTTTTAAATACATATATTATTGCAGTAGCTTTTGTGGTACAAGTCATTTTTGGTTACATGAACGAATTGTGTAGCGCTGAAATCTGAGATTGCACATCCATCACCCGAGTAGTGTACACTGTACCCAATATGTAGCTTTTTATCCCTCGATCCCTTCCCAATGTCCTGCTTCTGAGTCTCTAAAGTCCATTATGCCAGTAGGTCTGCCTCTGGGTACCCACAGTCTAGCTCCCACTTACAAGTGAGAATATGCAATAACAGAAATAATAAACAATTTACCTCAAGCAAATGTGGGTTCAGATTGAAAAGAATACTTTAAATTATACAGTCATGAATTTAACAAACACTATGCCTAATATGTTCCAAGCACTAAGGGGAGTTGCTAAAGATGTTTGAGAATACAATAGGCTCTGTGAAGAGTTTCGTAATACTTTCAGTACAAGCATCAGTATGTGCTTAGTTTCATCTTAACCTCACTTGTACTGCTAAGATGTAACCATTGTTATATATAATATCATTTTGTTTTAACTGTAGAGTAAAAGATAACCTTTCTTCGTTTTTTTTATTGTAAGTATGAAATTCAACAGTGGAGGATTTTATCAAGGAAAAGTTGTAAATCTGAATTTTTCTACGCATACATAAGAGAATACAAGGTTTGTATTTTGCACATTTAGAACACTTATGTATAGTCACATACTAATATGAATGAATTAACCTTAGCCATTCATTGAAAAATAAGCATGGGATTTTAAATCTAAAACAAAGTATTCAGCAAAAAGATGAGCACTGGCTGAAGGCTCAGATGATTGTTATGTTAGCATTTTTTAGCCATAAAATATTTCTAAATTAAGGTATGTACATTGTGCTTTTTTTTTAGACATAATGCTATTACACACTTAATAGACCACATAGGTGTAAACCTAACTTTTACATGCAGTGGGAAACCAAATAATTTATGGATATGAAAGCAGATTCTTAATGGAATCACAGGGCACGCAGCAGAGGAACCCTGAAGCTGACAACAAAGGAAAATGAAATGCGACCCTGGATAACAATGAGACCAGATAAGGCATTAGGGCCTAAGGGGAAAGTAGGAAGGCTTGTAATCCTCCTGAGGTCATACTCCTCCCTCCATCTGCCCCATGCTGTCCCAGCCTTCAGGTACACAGGGCTCTCGCAGTCATTCAACAAGCAGTTTTAGGGTATCTACTGTGTTGCCTCTGGGATCCTGCATGAGGATAAAATGATGGGTAAGATACAGTTTCTGACTGGGAACTCACAGTCCAGATCAGGAGATAGACACACAAATAACTGACTATAATGTAATTCAGAAACCCCCTGGTGGCCCTGGATTCTCTCTGTTATAACCTTGTTATGTCTCCCCTGTGGCACCATGGTGGGTGTGGATATCTTTATCTTATATTTCTACCAACCTAACCGTTCTAGCTCCAATTTTATCGAAGCACTGATCTCAGATTATTCTTCTGCATATGGATATCCAGTTTTTCCAGAACCATTTATTCAAGATACTGTCCTTTCTACAATGTATGTTTTTGGCACCTTTGTCAAAAATGAGTTTGCTGTAAATGTATTGATTTATCTCTGGGTTCTCTATTCTGTTCCACTGATCTGTGTGTCTGTTTCTATGCCAGTACCTTGCCATTTGGGGAACTATAGCTCTCTAGTATAATTTAAACTCAGGTAATGTGATTCTTCCAGCTTTGTTCTTTTTGCTTAGGATAGCTTTAGGCTGTTCTGGGTCTTTTGTGGTTCCATGTAAATTTTAGGATTTTTTGCTATTTCTATGAAAAATGTCATTGGTATTTTGATAGGGATTGCATTAAATCTGTAGATTGCTTTGAGAAGTATGGGCATTTTAACAATATGGATTCTTCCAATCCATGAATGTAAAGTATCTTTTCGTTTTTTTGTGTCCTCCTTGATTTCTTTCAGCAGTATTTTATAGTTTTCATGGTAGAGATCTTTCACTTCTTTGGTTAATTTCTAGATATTTTATTGTATTTGTAGCTATTGAAAATTGGATTATTTTCTAGATTTCATTTTTTCAGATTGCTTGATGTTGGCATATGGAAATGCTACTGATTTCTGTATGTTGATTTTGTATCCTGCAACTTTACTGAATTTGTTCATCGTTCTAATAGTTTTCTGGTTGAGTTTTTAGGTTTTTCCAAATATAAGACCATATCATCTGCAAACAAGGATAATTTGGATGCCTTTTATTTCTTTGTCTTCTCTGACTGCTCTAGCTATGACTTCCAGTACTATGTTGAATAACATTGGTGAAAACGGGTGTCCTTGTCATGTTCCTGTTCTTAGAGGAAAAGCTTTCAGGTTTTCCCCATTCAGTATGATATGAGCTATGTGTCTGCCATGTATGGCTGTTATCATGTTGATGTATGCTCTATACCCAGTGTTTTGAGGGTTTTTATATTGAAGGGATGTTGAATTTCACCAAATGCTTTTCCAGCATCAATTGAAATGATCATATGGTTTTTGTCCTTCATTCTGCTGATATGATGTATTACATTGATTGATTTTTATATGTTGAACCATCCTTGAATTCCTAGGATAAATCCCACTTGGTCATGATGAATGATCTTTTTAACGTATTGTTGAATTTGGTTTGCTAGTACTTTGTTGAGGATTTTTGCATCAATGTTCATCAGTGATATTGACCTATAGTTTTCTTTTTTTGATGTCTTTTTGTCTGCATTTAAAATCAGGGTAATAGTGGCCTTGTAGAATGAGTTTGGAAGTATTCCCTCCTCTTCTATTTTTTGGAATAGTTTGAGTAGGATTTGGTCCATGTAATTTATACAACAGAATTTGAAACTTGACATTATCACTTCCATTTAACAGATGAATATATTACGGCACTAAGTAATTAAACTAGCCTATGGTTATATAGCTATAATTATGGGAAAAGCAGGATTCAGATCTCCAAATTTTTACTCTAGAACTAGTTATTTTGCTATGATTTATATCAGTTAGGATTTTCTGTTGCAACTAACAGAAAATCTGACTCACAGTATGTTAAGCAATGAAGGGGATGAATTGAATCACAAAAGTTGAAGGCTTGGAAGTAGCACAGGTGTTTTATTTGTTTTGGTGGCTCAAAGTTTTCATCAAAAGCATAATTTCTTTCACCTCCTTCCTTGGTGTTGCAAGCTTTCCATTTGGATTTAAAACAATCTCGGCAGTTTGACCCTTCACATTGCAAATCATAGAGTCAGAAAGAGTGGAGACAGGCTTCAAACCTCAAATGTCGTCATTTTGCCATGTCCCTTGGGGACCACTGTGAGCTATTTCACTTAGGCTAAATGCAAGGGGAATGGAATTGTCCTGATTGGGTTACCAGAAAACCAGGGCCCACCATGGACCTGAGGGTGGAGTGACGCTTCTTTACCTTCCATGAGTTAGTACATAATGGAGAAGAAAAGAGGGTATTGGGAGAAGACCTCTGACCTCTCAGCCTCAGACTGTACTGACACAGTAACACTTTGCACCAAATGAGTAATAAACAACACTCACATGAACAACTCACCACCTAGTGTCCACAAATGAGGTGTGTTTTGCCTCTTCTTGGTACTTGAAAGCTAATCACTGTCTTTAAAACTCCTGTCATTCCTATCAAAGAATTGCCTTTGAATTTTTATGACTTGATTCTGACCTAGTTTATTCTCCACTATTAAGAAAAATATTAAATACATTAAATAGCATATGAGCTCTTCTTAGCCACGCAGCTGAACTGACATTGTCTCAAATATTTAACTGCTTATTGAATGATCAAGGTTCAGCTGGTGTATTACATAAAATAACTTATTCTCAAAGCTCTCCATTTAACCTGCCTTGCTAATCCATTCCTCCCTCTCTGTGTGAGTTCTGGGATGAATCCTCATTTTTGTAGTCTCTCTTAAACAATAAGGCATCACCCTTTGTTTTGTCATTAGAAGTCCAATCCAGTCTAATAATCATAGAACTACAGGTCAGTCTAGTATAATAATCAACATTTCTGAATTCTTATCCAATGTAAAGCTTATTTTCTTCCCCAGCTTCAGCCTGCCTCAGACTTGCAAGCTTGTATTATCTTCTTGACTATTTCCTGTCTCTATTTTCTATTTATCAGAAATCCCACCTGTACACCTTCAAATGTACTTGAATTTGTACTTGTGTCCTTGTTTCTCTTTCTCCTGTTGAAAGTCAATCCTTCCTCATGCTTTGTTGATCCCTTTTGCTCTTACCTTCTCATGACTTACAAAAATACTGGGAAATTAGAAACAGATAGAAACTTCCTTAAAGTAACAAAGGGGGTTACTTTTTCTTATTTCTGTCATCTGAAAAACGGACATCCAGATGAAAATAGATGCACAAGAGATTGGAGGAAATCACTGTGCCCACCAAAGGGAACAGAATGTGAGTGGGCAGAACAACCTTCAGACCCTGTTGCAGGTCATTTTGGCACCTGCAAAAGAGGACGAGAAAGGAAACAGGGTTGGGTAAGAACCTAGAACTGCAGTGTAGCCCTGAGAAATTCTTAGACAGACCAATAGGGAGTCCCAGAATAGAGGGTCCTTTAGAGACTGGAGCAAAAGCCTTACTCTAACAGCCCTTCCAACTTCAGTCACTGGCTGGAAGCAGCCCAGAAAGAACATGGCCTCAGTGTGAGGCGAGATGGATAAGGGTGGCAGTCGAAGGCTTTGAGTCCATTTCAACCCTCACAGCAGGTAGAGCTGGATGGTGACATGTAAGATTTCCAAAAAAGGTATGGAATAGAAAGCCTTGGAGGTAGGCAGGTGAGAGGGAAGCAAATTGATAGGAACAATTCTAATTAAGATGTGAAGAATACTACTTTGAAAATAAAACAATATAGAAATAAATTTTAAAATAAAATACCTAAATTAACAGCAGGAAAAATACATTCATTGTTCTTAAATCTTAATATTTAAAGATGTCAGTTCTTCAAATTTCAATCTGTATTCTAGGAGAGTAGTTGTTCCGTTTAAGCTTTTGGGTTTTTCATTTTTTAAAAATTATCAATTTGATTCTAAAATATTTATAGGAAAGCAAAGGGCCAAGTTACTAAGCTGATAATTATTTTATCCAGATAAACAGCCTTTTACTCTATAATTAGATAATAAAATGCAAGTGCATGGGCATATTTTTACTTTGAGGTGAATGAATTTCAATTAAAGTTTTATCAGTTAATCAAATATATAGATGACTATTTAGCAAACAATTTCTTAAATGGTTAGGGCAGTCAGTGAAACTTCCCAAATGATGCAATTTAGGAGTAGAAGTGTAGACCACAGACAAATGGGGAAGGAGGGCTGAAGAGAAACTTGGTAACAGGACTTAGATGACAGAAGATAAAGATTGCAAATTTTGTCCAAGGTCAACCTTAGTTGGACCCTTAATACCTTTTGAGTGAACATGAACAAAAAGCAATTGTGTGTGATATTATTTCTCTTTAAAGACACAAAGGCAGGCAAATTTTTAAAACCATATGGCTTCTGAAGTTTTAAAAGAAATCTGGCTTTAGCAAAATAAATGTTTATTCATGGAGGCTTTATTAATGTATGTTTCACACTTCCCCACTCCCTTCTTCTCTTCTGTTTTTTGTTTCTTTCTCCTTTCCCATTTCTCTACATTTACCTCTTTTCTCCTTTCCTCTCTCCACTTCTGACTTCACAAGATCAGTCTTAAAGAAACGAGGAAATTTAGAAGGAATATAAATAATGATTACCCTTTTAAAGTCATACAGGTCTGACTTAATAAGCTCACCAGATTTTTTCAAAATATCCAAAATCTTGACACACCTTTTTGTGCCTGTCTTTCTAGATAAAATAAATGCAGATTAATAAAATGTTATGACTTATTTAATTGCTGATACTTTTGCAACTGTTCAACTGATATAGTTAACTGTATCTCATACATTCAATGTGAAACAAATAAAAATATTTGCATTGCAGATGACTTCATATTTAGGAGGCCCTGAGGCTTTGTAATAGGAAAAGCTGAGGCAACTTTACTATAGAAGAAACGGTACAATACATAGTTAACCTAGGATTTTATTCAACCTAGAAAATTCTGCTCTGGCAGGGATTCATGTGGCTGCTGAGTCTACTTCTCTTTTTAAAAAATGTATTCCTCTGTGCTGAACAGCACCCTCTGAAATCCATTGTCTAGTCACATCTACTAAATGAGGGGTTGAGGGACTTTAAAATTACACATATTTTCAGCACTTCTGAGAATCTTATTCACACCACAAAACATCGTTCTCGATGCACTAGAGAGGCTTAATTACACACTGAAGAGAAAAAGATAAAGCAAGGAGACCTGTAGGTGGGATGGAAATGATTATCCATAAGTATACAGAGACCGAGCTTGCTAGTAACTTGCATAACAAATTGCCCACACCCGGATGGCATTTGCATGAACATTTTCTATGAAAGCCTAAATGCTTCTGAGATCTGTTGGCATAAACAAAAGAAACAGATGTTCCAACTTTGATACTAAGTAAACTTGAAAAGAAAACTATACATTTAGAGAAGAGCAAACCATAGAGGAAATTATGGATAGACCCATCTTTCTGAAAGCCCTCGAATTTAAAATGCTGCTGTTATAATACAATTTTTAAAATGAAAATACGCCGGGCGCGGTGGCTCAAGCCTGTAATCCCAGCACTTTGGGAGGCCGAGGCGGGCGGATCACGAGGTCAGGAGATCGAGACCATCCTGGCTAACACGGAGAAACCCCGTCTCTACTAAAAACTACAAAAATCTAGCCGGGCGAGGTGGCGGCGCCTGTAGTCCCAGCTACCCGGGAGGCTGAGGCAGGAGAATGGCGTGAACCCGGGAGGCGGAGCTTGCAGTGAGCTGAGATCCGGCCACAGCACTCCAGCCTGGGTGACAGAGCGAGACTCCGTCTCAAAAAAAAAAAATAAAATAAAAATAAATAAATAAATAAAAATAAAATAAAATGAAAATACAAGCCCCCTTTGAAATTATAAGGTTTTTGGATTCTGTGTTATATGTAAATATGCATAAAAGGATGAAGTAACTCAGCATTTAGCTCTTTATAATAAATACAGAACTGTGTAGTAAGGTATTCTATTGGAGGGAGATGTAAATTTAGAAAATCACAGTCTCATTTTCCCACCACCTCATGTTATTCCTTCCTGTGCAATGTTGGCTGAATACTTCCATCTGCTGCCAGACCAGAATCAAATAGGGCAAATATGTGTGTAGTATATTACAGGGTCACCTTAAAATATCTCCGTCTTTGAAGAAGACCTAATGCCCCAAACTCCCACCATGATTACTACATAAAGGGGAAATTTGTAAGTTACACTACAAAATAAAGGAATATAGTCTGTGCCCTTTATAATGAAAGATAAAAACAATAAAATGAACTATTCAAAAGGGTTATACTCTAGAAATAAGTCCTCTACAAACAAGAATCATTTTTACTGTCATAGCTGAATAATACAAAGATAACACAAATTTTAAAATGAGCAAAGGATTTGAATAGACATTTCTCCAAAGATATACAAATAGCCAATAAGCACATGGTAAAACATTCAACATCAGCAGTCATCAGGGAAATTCAAACCAAAGCTACGATGAGATACCACTTTATACACTAGACCACTTCATACTTTTTTTAAAGTCAGATAATAACAAATATTGGAAAGAATGTACAGAAATCCAAAATACTCATACAGTGCTAGTGGGAATGTAAAATTGTACAACCTCTTTGCAAAATAGTTTGGCAGTTTCTCAAGAAGTTACACATTGAGTTTCCTTTTAATCTAACAATTCCACTCCTAGGCATATACTCAAGACAAATGAAAACATATGTCCACAGAAAAATTTGTACCTACATTTCCATAGCAACTTTATTTTTAAAAAACATAAAGTGTAAATAACCCAAGTGCCCATCAATTGATGAATGAATGAACAAAATGTGCTGTGTCCTTACATGGAATATTCACCAATTAAAAGGAATATAGTGCAGGTTATGACATAGCTGAATCTTGAAAACATTATGCTAAGTGAATAGAGCCAGACACAAAAAACCACATATGATTCAGTTTATATGAAATGTCCATAATGGGCAAGTCAATAGAGATAGAAAGCAGATTGGTGGTTGTCTGAGGCTGAGGGGGTAGGAGGACTAGAGAGTGACTGCTATTGGTTATGGAGTTTCTTTCTAGAGTGACAAAAAACTGTGCTTTAAAATAGATAGTGTTGATGATTGCACAACTCCCTGAATATACTAAAAACCATTTAATTGTACACTTTAAGTGGGTGAAGTATATGGTATGTGCATTATATCTCAATAAAGTTTTTTTTTTAAATTACTTTCATATTGACAGATTCCTTAAGTAAAAGACTGTTGTTTGAAAACACATTTTACTTAAGAGAGACACTTTGTTATTAGATACATACCTTTAATTATAGTAGTTTATCTACTAGAAAGGCAATCTAGTCAATCATTTAACATATATTCATCAGCACAAATGGCTCATACATTTTCCTTCCACTTCCATAATCCTTCTTGAAGTTCTTTATCATTTACTCTCCCACCTCAGATTTAATCACCTTTCCTCAGTCCTCATTCTTCTTGACTTCTTGAATGAACTAGTATTAAAAATGCTATGCTATGGTTACATTTATGGCATTGCTATAGAAATGTTGACTATTCCCTATATATTGAAATGTTTCTCGTGCCTTCTGTTGGTTTTTTACTCTTGAGTCTATACTCTGTAAGGTCCGTCTGCTCCTTCTTTGTGTTGCTTTTTGTCTCCTCTTTTCCCTACTCTCCCTAAAGGTAATTATTCTTCAAGGTTTTTTCTTCAGTGCTCTGCATTTCTCTTTTCACATTTGACCCTTTGGTTATGAATCTTGAATCTATTTCTATTTTTTTTTTTTTTTTTTTTTGAGATCAAGTCTCACTTCTGTTGCCCAGGCTGGAGTATAGTGGTACAATCATGGCTCACTGCAGCCTCAACCATTCTGGGCTAACATGATCCTCCTACCTCAGCCTCCCGAGTAGCTAAGACTACAGGTACATGTGCCACCATACCGGGTTAATTTTTATATTTTTTGTAGAGACTGGATTTTACCATGTTGCCCACACTGGTCTCAAACTCCTGGGCTCTCCAGTGATCTGGCAGCCTCAGCCTCCGGAAGTGCTAGGATTAAGGCAGGAGGATCCCTTGAGTCTAGGAATTTGAGACCAGCCTGGGCAACATGGTGAAACCTCATCTCTAAAAAACACTGTGGAGGAATATATTCAAATGATCAGCCATGGACCATGCCATGAGACTTTAATTCATTATGAGGATTATATTATGAATGAAAATGTCACTCATAATATTTATTACTTTTTATCTACCCTCCTACATTGATGGGCCATTGCTTATCCAAGCAGAGAAGACTCCTACTATGGATAGATTTAGACAAACTATAGTCATTACTGTAAACATTCTAAGTCATTATCTGTTGAATCATTCTTTGAAAATAAAATTCTTTAAGAAGGCTTATGACATTCTAAATACTAAAAACCTGATATTACTGTATAGTATTCTTCAGGTCCATGAATAGTACACATATACCCAGCACTGAGTCCTAAGAAAGAGGAAATGGGCTGAAACTAAAGCAAAAAATAAAAATAGATTTACACTGCAGCAGGAAGAAATTTTGGTTAAAGATATGGCAGACCTTATTAAAAATGAGTTAACCTTGAAATGGCTTATTATATCCTTTTTTAGCCCTAAAGAATATTAGGTGTTTTGCAGTAAGTGCAGGTGCTAGAAAACTATGGGATAAAATAAATAACCTCTGGAAAGGTCCCTCCCATCTTCCAAAGCCTAAGTCCTTAGGCTTAGGCTATTTTTGGTTTCCTTTCTGAGATGGCTCAGAAAGGAGCCTATACAATGAAAGTAAAAGCAGCTCTTGATTTCTTTTTTCCCCTCACTACTCCAGGATCTGTTTTTGCCACAACTTCATAAGTATTTCAATTACTTGTTCTCTCAACAATCCTGCAGAGAAGCTCTGCCCCCACCCCCCTTTTTATAGATGGAGATATTGAGGTTAAATGATTTTCTCAGGGTTACAAAGAAACCTAGCAGCAATGAGGGAATGAGAACTAGCAGTTCAACCTTCTGCTGGATGAATAGATTGAGTTTCTGAGCAGCTTTGCTATTATATTGCAAAGAGGCCACGCAGCAGCCTGGCTGAATGTATGAGGAAACTGCATCCTGGAAATGAAAGGGAGGCTGCAAGGAGAGCATTTTCCTCCTTATTAATGACATCGGCAATTGTCTAAAGTTGGAAAGAAAGGCCCTTCAGAGAAAGAGCCTTTTAAAAAGAAGACAAATAGCAGGGTACTCCATTTGGGACCCTCCCTCAATGAGACTGTTGTTGTCTGTCTACTCACAGACAGTGCCGCCAAGGAAGCTGGGCTCCAGATTGGAGATGTGGTACTGGCTGTCAATGGCACTGAGGTCACCAGTGTCGAGCTTGCAGAAGCTGTGAACCTTGCAATGAAAGGTAGGTGGGCCAGTTACAGAATCCAGAGTTAATCTGAAGGAGCAGAAAGCTGTCACACAGAGTTCCAGTGTGGGAGGGGACACCTACAGGTGTAAGTGCACTTCTCTCCCAAAGCGCCCTTTAATGCCTTGTCATCAGCATGAGTTTTCATAGGAATTAAATCACATTTCCCTCCCATTTTCCTTCTGCATTGATGGCTAGCCACTAAACTGAAGCCAGAAAATGGCAGTAAGTAAAACATAACCTATTATTATCAAATACTTACTTAAACTCCTCGCATATGCACAGAAAAATTCTCATACAAGAATTCATTTACTATTACTATCCTTTGTCCCACTTTCCTTCCTTCCTCCCTCCCTTCCTTTTCCCTTTCCTCTCTTTCCATTGGTTTTTAGAGTTAACAGCCTCAGGATTTTAATGTAAAAAAGAAAAAGAGAGAGAGAAAGAAATGAAGAAATCACAGATCTAAAACTTCTACAGATTTTCCCAGGCCCTTAAAGCAATTGTGTTGCAGATGTAATCACCACAAGAACAGTGAGGATACATGCCCCATACCCTTGCATCCTCTCACATTTCACTTTGTGGAAAGGTAACATCATCTTACTCTCTGCAAAACGACTTACTTTTTTGGTACTGTGTTATAAACCCTATCTCCCTGCAGACCTAAAAATATCCAGCTGCTAAATGCTGTGTTCCCTCATGGAGTTATTTGGTGCGGCTTCCTGTTCAGGGCTTCCTGAAGGTTGCATGAGTACTTCAGTGCCTCTGAAGGTTATTTAGAAGGCAATGAGATATTAAAAATGTGTGCATTTGGGATAGTTCACATGTGCCAATTAGTAAGTGTAATTGGCTGAGCAGTAAGTATCATTTGCTCTTTTCTCATGATGAAATCATGCTTGATGATTAGCAACATCAAGACTTCTCTAGTGTAGATGAGCAGCGAAAGAAAGAAAAAAAAAATCACTAACAAATGCTGTGTCTTCATAAGTGATTCTGAAACTTGTTGTGGGATTTGGCTTGGTGTTTTGCAGCTCTGTGGGACTTGGAATAGCTGCACCAGGAATCCAAGGTCATTGTCAGTTAGCATGTGCAACAGCTATTTATATGTCTTGCACAAATATGTATCCTGTGTGGAGTACAGATGAGAAATGGAGATAATATAATGATTATACTAATGAATTGATAGTATTCCATATAATAAGGAAATCTTACCTATCTGGATTTAGCTGTTCCTAGGTTCTTCCTCACAGATAACTACATTTCCAATTTTCTGAGTTAAATAAAACCTACTTTTAGAAATTTTGCTGCTTTTAGTACTTCTTTTATTTTTCCCCAAGAGGCCTAATGTTCTTTACAGCACTAAACCGTTCAGCCTCACTACATTAGTTAACGGAAACAAATAGAAATCATCTCTAAAACTTGAATGGAGAGGTTTCTGATTTCTGACAAGATAAGGAACTAACACTGATACTGGTTGAAAAGCTATATTCAACATCCTAGCCATTCCTGGAGGTACCTGGGTGGATGGACTTATCTGCTGATATAATCTGGGCTCAAACACTCCTTGGTTGCCACTTTCACTTTTCTCCCCAAAGGAAACCTTCATTCTGTGTCTGTTCCAATTCTTCTCAAACTCAACATCAGAGATACTTCAAAAACATAAAAGTGAATTATAGATCTGAGATGCTAAAAGTAAAGGCAAGATCATTTGGTACAGGTGCATATTAGAAAAAGTGGGAATTACAGCCAGTAGCAGATGAAAGCTGAACACTTCATGTAAGGAACAGGCTGAGGAACTGCTTCTTAATGTTTTTTCTATTCCATATGGACCTGGGTGACCAGTTCTCCACCACATCACCTGGAAGCCAGAGAAACAGCAGCACCTATAATGGAGTCAATGGGATAGTATCAGGGTGGCCCATCATTCCTTACCCAGATATAATCTCCTGCACATCCTAGGACTAAGTAATTACAGCACAGCTTTTTGTTGAGGAAGAGTAGAGCTTATGGCAAAGGCAAAGGGAGAGTGCCTGAGATTCAGGATCATCTAGTAAGGAAGCAAATAAGGCAAACAGAATAACTGAGCCAAGATAGTAACCCAAGAGGCTTACCACCCTGAGGAGTACCCTGTCTCCACCACCACACTCACCAGGAGGGATGTCAGCTATGTTCTGGACTTTAAACTTTCTCCCAGTACATACTTTCAGCCAAAGTACTTAATAATCCCAGAGCAGTAAGAGTTATCTAGTAAAAATAACAAGACATCTGAGAAACATAACTGCAATAAGAGAAAGATAATATATGGTACAATCTGTAACAACCAAACCAAAATAAATTAATAGATCTGAGAGAACAAGCATTTAAAGTAAGATCAATAAATATAAAAGTGGTGAAAAAGGCATTTGTAGGATATTGAATATAAAGCAGAAAAAGCAGACATAAGGGAAAACCAATGTTCAGCACCAGGTATAAAGAAGATAATTGTCGAAATAAAAAATGCAGTAGGTGAGCTGAATAACAGAAAAAAATACAGTAGAAAAATTTTAAAGATCCAAAATATTTAATGTAAGAGCTTTCATAGAAAGCATCAGGTGAGTTTTTTAAAAAGAAAATATATAGGAAGAGTTAGGAAATACATAGGATACAATTAGAGAAGCCAATATGATAATATTTCAATCAAGAGTTCTTAAAGGAAAAAAGTAAATAAGTACATGGAAGGAGAAATATTTTTGAAGAAAAAAATTAGACTTTTCTAGAATTAAAGAAGAGAGAACTCAGGAAACACTTATAGATCACCACACAGATAGGAATAAAACCCTCATGTTGGCATATTGTAGTGAAATTTAAGAACATCATCAAAGATAAGGAAATTTTTTTAAAGCTTCAAGACAGAAAACCACTGAAATCTGATTGATATCAGACTTTTTAACAGCATTGGATACTGGTATGCAATGCAATAATATTTTCAAAATGTTAAAGAAAATTAGCATAATAACTCAGATGTAATATCCAGCTAAACTATTACTTAAATGTAAGTGTACGGTAAAGACATATGTGAGCATTTAGCTTTATAAAAGATTGTCTGAAATACTCTTAAATGAAACACTGTAGCAAAAAGAAATACAAATCCAAAATGATTTTATAGTAATCATGGGAAATTAAGGTGATGAAGTAACTTAGTAAAGTTTCCTATGGTCTATATGAACCCCTCTTCTCCAGTACAAACAATTTTATCTAACTCAGAACTTACCAATCTCATAAAGCGGTAAAACAACCAAAAAAAAATTAAGCATCAGTAGGAAATAATATCAGCAAGATCCCAGAGTAGGAAGACCCTTTTCCCCCTTACAAACATATGAATTTATCAACAATTCATAGACAAATTCTCTTTGTAAGAAATCCAGAAACTTACTGAAAGGCTCCACATCCCAGGCAAACACTAAACTAGACTCACCAAAGTCAGTAGGGAGATTTGGGACACACTCTCAACAGAATCCTTACACAGAGCACAACACTGTACAATCAAGAAGGGAACCCCTAAGCTACAACCTTTTCTAAGGGCAGGGAGAGTGTGTAGTGTGTACACCCAGCACCCCAACTATTCCAAGGGACCTCAGCAGGGACTAGCTTCTGTTTTGCTGGCCATGGAGCTCTGATAGAGAATAGAGACAGCAGCTTGGGCTGTTAAGTACCATAGATCCTTACTGTTGCTCAGCATAGAGCAAGGACAAAAAATTCCCAGCACTCTGCTACCTTTAGAGAGGGAGAAGGTTTATCTGTGTATCCATTTCACTGCCTTCTCCAGGGATGTCCAAAAAAGTGTCCTGGTAATGTTGGAGCTCTGGCAAGTTCCACAAATTCATATCAGAAAGAAAGAAGTTAAATTAGCCCTGTTTGCAGACAACACAATCTTATAAATAGAAAACCCTAAAGATGCCAAAAACAAACTGTTGGAACTAATAATTGAATTCAGTATAATTGCAGGATAGGAAATCAACAAACAAAATTCAATTGTGTTTCTATACACTAACAGCAAACTAGTTGAAAAGGAAATTAGGAGAACAATCCCCTTTACCATAGTAACCAAAAAATTAAAATACTTAGGCATAAACCTAACTAAGAAGTGAAAGATTTGTATATTAAAAACTAGAAAACAGTGATGAAAGAAATTAAGACACAAATAATTGAAAGATATCCTGTGTTTATAGATTGGAAAACATCATACTATTTAAATATTCATACTACCCAAAGCAACCTATGGATTCAATGTCATCCCTATCAAAACCTCAATAGGATTTTACAAATAAATAAAAAAAAAATGTAAATTTACATGGAATCACAAAAAGCCACAAATAGCCAAGTCAATCTTGAGAAAGAACAGCAAAGATGGAGGCATCACATTTTCCAATTTCAAAATATATTATAAAACTATAGTAGTCAAAGCAGTATGGTACTGGCATAAAGAGAGACAGATCAATGGAACAGAATAGACAGCCCAGAAATAAATCTATGCATATATAGCCAACTGATCTTGACAAGGGTGCCAAGAATACGCAATAGGGAGAAGATAGTCTCTTCAACAGATGGTGCTGAGAAAACTGGATATTCAAATGCAAAATAATGAAATTGGACCCTTACCTTACATTCTACACAAAAATCAACTCAAAATGGATTAAGAACTTAAATGTAAGACCTGAAACCTTACAATTACTAGAAGAAAGCATAGGAGAAATGTTTCTTGATATTGGTCTTGGCAACGATGTTTTGGATATGACACCAAAAGCACAGGACACAAAATAAAAAATAAACAAGTTGGACTACATCAAACTAAAAAAGCTTCTGATGAGGGGGTTAATCTCCAAAATATAGAAAAAACACATACAAATTAATAGCAAAAACACACTAACAACCTGATTCAAAAAAAGGCTAGGGAATTTCTCCCAAGAAGATATATACATGGCCAAAACGTATATGAAAAATACTCAATGTTACTAGTTATCATGGAAATGCAAATCAAAATCTGAATGAGATATCACCACACACCTATCAGAATGGCTACTATAAAAAAAAGTAGACAACAAATGTTGGTGAGGATGTGGGGAAATTGGAACATTTGCACACAGATGGTGGGAATGCAAAGTGTTGTAGTCACTGTGGAAAATAGCATAAAAGGTCCTCAAAAATTTAAAAAGAGGACTACCATATGATGCAGGGATCTCACTTCTAGGTATTTATGCAAAGGAAATAAAATCACTCTCTCAAAGAGATATCTGCATTCCCATGTTCACTGTGGTACTATTTATAATAGCCAAGATGTGGAAACCACAGTTTCTATCAACATAGATTAAAAAAGTATGCATACATATAAACAAATACCATGTAGCCCTAAAAAGAAGTAAATTCTGCAGTATACGACAGTATGGACAATACTTGAGGACATCATGTTAAGTGAAATTAATCAATCGCAAAAAAACAAATACTGCATAATTCCACTTATGTATGGCATTTCAAACAGTCAAAATCATAGAGACAAAAAATAGGAAGGTGCTTGCCAGGTACAGGGGGAAAGTGGGATAGGGGATTTGCTAATTAACAAGTAAGAAATTTTAGTTGTGTAAATGAATATATTGTAGAGATCCATTCTACAACACTGTACCTGTAGTCAACAATAGTGTATTGTAGTTAGACATTTATTAACAGGGTAGATATGTTAAATGTTCCTACTACAATAAAATAAAACTTTTTAAAAAGTATCAGTATATAAAACTTGAAAAAAGCATTAATAAGTTTGAACTTGGAGAAAATAACTAGATTCTACATCCCACAAAGCATATTTTTTTCTGAGTAAAATGGAATATTCATAAAAGATGACAAAATATCAGGCCATGAATGAAACCTCAATAAATTCCAAAGACTCAACATCGTACAGATTATATTCTTTATCCATAATGCAATTAAATTAAAATTAAATAATAAAAGAATAACTTTCTTTAAAGTTACATGGTTTAAATTTTTGTTAATGCTTCTGAGTATTATACCATTTAAAACAGGGTAACAATGAAAACAATACAGGTTAAATTCATAGAATACAACTGAATAGTAGTTAGAGGGAATTTATACTTAAAATATCTTTATTTTAAGTTAGAGGGAGGGAGGGAAGGAAGGAGGGAAGGAAGGAGAGAGGGAGGGAGGGAAGGAAGGAAGGAAGGAGGGAGGGAGGGAGATAAGGAAGGAGGGAAGGAGGGAGTAAGGGAAGGAAGGAGAGAGGAAGGGAAGGAAGGAAGGAGAGAAGGAAGGAGGGAGGGAAGGAAGGAGGGAGGGAGGGAGGGAGGGAAGGAGGAAGGGAAGGAAGGAGGGAGTAAGGGAAGGAAGGAGGGAAGGAGGAAGGGAAGGAAGGAGAGAAGGAAGGAGGGAGGGAAGGAAGGAGAGAGGGAAGGAAGGAAGGAGGGAGGGAAGGAAGAAGGGAGGGAGGGAGGGAAGGAGGGAGGGAAAGAAGGAAGGAGAAAAGGAAGGAGGGAGGGAAAGAGGGAGGGAATCAAGGAGGGAGGGAAGGAGGGAGAGAAGGAGGGAGGGAAGGAAGGAGGGAAGGAAGGAGGGAGGGAAGGAGGGAAGGAAGGAGGGAGGAAGGAGGGAGGAAGGAGGGAGGAAGGGAGGGAAGGAAGAAGGGAGGGAAGGAAGAAGGGAGGAAGGGAGGGAAGGAAGGAGGGAGAAAGGGAGGCAGGGAGGAAGGGAGGGAGGGAGGGAGGCAGGGAGGGAGGGAGGGAGGGAGGGAAGGAGGAAGGTCAGTCTTAACATGATACCATGCACATAAAAGTAAAAGATATGCAAAATAGTGTGCCATATTCCTATATCAAATACATTTTGTGAGTGCCTATTATGGGAAAAAAAAAAAACATGTGAGGAGAAAATAAAGTAAAACAAAGCAAAAAGGGAGAATTGTACTCTAAAGACTATCCTGTGCCAAGTCCCCAGTGTTATGATTCACTCAACGATCTGCATCTGAGTCCAAAGCAACAAATGAATGCCTCCAGGAATGGGGACTCATCCTACATGATTTTAGCTTTCTCCATCTTCTAACATTTATAGGCAGTAATGGTCAAAAAAGGGAAAAATATCACAGGATTACTGAGAAGCACTGGGCCTCTGAGAAGAATATACGTGACTATGAAATTAAGGAGGAAAAGAAAAGGAAGAAATAATAGGAATAATTAAAATTTTATGTAGTGCTTTCTTTACATATTTAAATTTGTTAACAATTCTATAAATGGTCAGGGTATTTTCTGGAATATACAGAATTTGAAACAAAGTTTTGAGGGTTCTCTTTGGGAAGGAAAGCTATCAGCTTGTCTGAAGAAAGCAATAATCAAGACACAATGAATAGAATCTTTTGTTAAATTCATGTGTCATATGGAGGTCTTGGAATACATATTTATGAAGTATTTATTAAGAGCTAAATTGGAAATCTAAAGATTTACAACTGCCTCTCATTTGTTTGCATAAACGTCCTGAAAGTCTAACTGATATCTTTTTGACCACTATGTATTTTTGTACAAACTCATTCCCATATATTTAAAACTTTGGTAAAATCCTATCCCACTACTGGTGGCTACTTTACTAATTTAGATTTATGAACAGTAAATCACTCTTCCCAGGACATTGAATCCTAAATCCAGCTGTATGTCAGACTCGCCTGGAAACTCTTTTAAATGCAGAATTCCTGGTGGTGACTGCACATTTGTAATTTTAATCAACTCTCCCTGGCAATTCTTTCACACCCAACCCAGCATCAGTGCACAGCTCCACATCTTAGAGGCATGGCCAAAAGGTTACAGACTTAAGATTAGAAATCTGTTTTGTTAGCCTCTGAGGCAAGTGTTATCTTATCTCCCTAGCCTCACATTAAAAAGGGGATTTACTATATATGTTAAAGTCTAATTTTATAATTAAAAATACTATTCAGAAATACTAGTCACACATACCTGTACAAATTACCTTTATTTTGCAGATGGGACAAGCTAAACTGGAGACTTTAAAAAGCACTTGGTGTCACATTGTGAATGACACATTCTCCATGTGAATTTTTATTTTAATTAGGTCTCTTTTACTTTCTGGTTTTGGCTTTTTTTTTTTTTTTTTTTTCTGAGACGGAGTCTTGCTTTGTTGCCCAGGCTGAAGTGCAGTGGTGTGATCTCAGCTCACTGCAGCCTCCGCCTCCCAGGTTCAAGCGATTCTCCTGCCTCAGCCTCCCAAGTAGGTGGGATTACAGGTGCCCACCACTGCACCCAGCTAAATTTTTGTATTTTTAGTAGTGACAGGGTTTCACCATGTTGGCCAGGCTGGTCTTGAACACCTGACCTCAAATGATCCACGTTTTGGCTTTTATAAGGACTGGTTATTTTCAGAATCAAATGGAAGATTTAATCACCAATAAGAGAGTAATGGTAAAGAGTGAGGTTTAATCAACCTGGAAGTTCTTTGCTTCCATAGGGCTTCCTTGTTTCACTAAGTGCAGGCTTTACTAAAAGCAAATACAGAAGCACCCCAGGAGTGCAGGTCCTCAGCTACTGAGCACAGTGCAAGCCCTCGGGAAAGTACACGTCTTGCACATTTCTCACCTGCACCTGCAAGGGTGGTGGAGTTTGCCTGACAGCAGAGGTATGACTGTGACAGAGTTTAAGATTGGTGACATAAAAAGAAGACTGTGATCCAATGAGAAAGTGTGAATTAGAAAAAGAAATAATTTTTCTCTTTCCTGTAGCTGTAAATAATCTCACCCACAATTGTTTGCTTTCAAAACTCTAGACCAAAGTGCTAGGGAAGAAGTTTGCTGCATAGCTTTTATTTTTTAAGGACGCCATCACCAAATAACTGGATTCTCTAAAAATGTGGGTTTTCAAACTCTTCCATCTCATGAAACTAATAGTTCTCTTGACTCTTTCACCTCAGGCTGTAGACATTTACCTACCCACATCCTCCCACACTCCCCCAAAAAGCAAGCAAGATTTTGGGGATGTCCAGAAGAGAAAGGCAATGGTTATGTGTTTCCTTTCTCCAAAGTAGGGAGGTACTTAGAGAAAAAAGTAGGGGTTGGGGAAAACCTAATAATTCTGTTGCTGAAAAATACTGCAACTGAAAATGAAAGCAGATGGGAAACTAAATCACAGTTAAGGCAAAGAAGAAATACGGTTGGTGCAAAGACTGCTAATGAGCAGAGGCTCTCAGAAGCAGGGATGCGTAGGGACTTGGGACTGAAACTGTGGTCTGACATCACCTGAGAACTCGTTACAACACAGACTCTCAGAGGCCTCATGCCAGGCCAACAGAATGAGGATATGCAGTTATGCAGTTCAACAGACCCATCAGCTAACTGGCTTCTACACTTAGTTTGAGAAACAGTAAACTAAGGCACTTCCATATTTTAGGGTCCCAGTAAGTTAATAAATAGTAACAAAACCAGGAGGTTTTAAACGTTTGTACTTGACAGTTTGCTTAACACACAGAAATTACAATGACTATACAAATAATCTAATTTGAAGACAGTATCAGAAGCCGAAAGTCTCAAATCAAATTTCTCTGTGAATGTCAGGTCCAAGTGCCCTGGGCCCCCGATAGGATGTGGTTATGAGTATAAAACCACTATTCCCGACAGCTGTTTAGAAGCCAGCAAGTCCCCATGCATCAGGATCATGTCCTAACTCTGAATGTGAAAAACTTTCCTCTAATATGATGACACCATGCTTCAGCAGGGCCATCTGTATCCCTGCCCCAGAGAGAATTTTTTGTGGTGCACCAAGTTATGTTTATGGCCGGGCTGAAACACAAGCTTAGCCTGATCAGTAGCAGAGAAACCCATAGGCAGTCTTTGTAAGCAAAAGGAAAATGACCTCAAGGGGCAGCCCACTGCAGCAGTACATAAATAAATTGGCAGATGTGTCAACTATGCATATTAGTCCAGGAGTGCAGTTCTTTGGGGACCAAAGTCCAAAGACAAAGACATTTGTGGGTTGCCGGTCAATCTGGAGCATTTCTTCTCATTTTTCTGCATGTGTTTTTGACAGGAGCTTAAGGGCAGTTCAATAAATTAAAATGTATTTACATGGCAATGAAGAATTATCTTGACACACAGAGAGTTATTTAATTATGAAGGTGCTTTGCGTGCTGCTAAAGTTAAGACTATGTCAGCCTTTCTGGGACAAATCTTTATTTTCAGGGCCATGTGGCTCAGCCAGAAATGATCCCCTGGGTTGGAGCTTGTCATTTATGGAAGAGGAGTCTCGTTGCTGACCCCCATTTCCATACACAGCTCTAAACAGATCGGTAATCTCAATGTCAGACATCGTGATGAAGTCAGTGCTGCCAAGGCCAACTGTCCTCCTTCAGGGATGTGGCCTTCCTCTCAGAGGAATTGTAAATGGAGTCATATCCCATTTGCAGTCTTCAAAGCATGTTTGTCTGAGTGGCATTCAGAGAATTTTCTAGAAGCATCAAGAAGTAGGTGTACAATAAAAGCCTGTGTCCACGCTGCAGCATCAACATATAGTGGGTAAACAGTGACCTCATATTAACAGGGATAGGGACAATTTTCCCCCAGGCTATACCATGCCAATCCTTTGGGAAAGGGGTGCTACTAGTGTCCAGGCACCAAATAAGGCATTCTATAAAAGAAAAGACAGGAATCCGGAAGCTCAGGGTTTAACCCTCGGCACTATGTTGAATAGGCAAGAAAAAGGGGGAGAAAAGGAAAAAGAAACATTTTTAGCTCGCCCTACCTAGAACTTCTATTTGCAAGTTCAAAGGTTTGTCATTGATTTTTATCAGGGACAATATTGGCAATAGTTGTAAGCAGTGACTTAGATCCTGCCTTTGGCTAACCTGAGTCAAAAGTAAGGTAGAAAGGTAGCTAAGCATCACTCATCCTCCTCCTTAGGAAGTAAATCAAAGTCTGTTTAAAGATTTAGCTTGATTATTATAAACAGTGAAAATGAATAGACTTGAGGAGCTCATGACCAGAACAAATATGGCTGGGTGGTTGAATGGAAAGAGGTCTGCACTAGAAGTTGGGGAACCTGGGTCCCACATTTCATTCATCACCTTATGGGCTATGGGTCCTCAGTGAAGTCACTTTACCTCTCTAGTTTTCATTTTCCTCAAACATCAGTGTTTGAATTACCGAGGAACTCTTTGGTTCATTCCAACTGTAGGATTCTATTTCACTCCACTTAGAAAAAAAATCACAACTTTTTTCTCATCCATTCTTACTAAATAGTACGTCTTTCCAGTTGATTCTAAGATTTTCAGCCACTGAACTATTCCAAATGCATGCCTCTAGGTACAGACATCTTGACCCTGGTGGTAGGATCTGATATCAGCCACTGCCCCAGTACCCCTTGGCCCACCTGCTGTGACTACCTATGTAAGAGGACTCACTCTGGGATCGTGAAGGGTTGGAGAAAGAGATGGTCTATGCTGAAGTATGATGGATGCCTCTACTATTACAAACATAAAAAGGTAAACTGAGGGGAGGGCTGAGGGCTGACAGAGTAGGAACAAGAAATCTCAGAAAGTACTGATCACAGAGACCATTCCATGACCAAAGTATTGTCTTGTAAGGTACCATATTCTAGGATTCTGAAAGCAGTATTCTCTCCTGTGACTTCTCAGGAACTTTTTCTTCTTTAGAAGCTCAGAGAATTGTAATCTATTTTCTCTGCTGCTGCATAAATCAAGGCTGACACATAAGTTTTTATCTTGCTTATTCTTACTTTCAGATCCTCTGTGAAAACTTCCTTATCAAAGCTGAAATCTAAGAACTGAACTGCATATCTGGGACCCTAGAGAAATCAAAGCAGGGCACAATCAGTGCCTGGGCACTGCTGTCCAAGTGACAGGGCTTGGATGTCATTACAGCTTCTGAAGCAGAACACCAGAGAAGCGGCCTGATACCTTTTCTCATTTCCCAGATTTCATTAAAGCAGTGATTTCTAACTATAGGTAAAGGTTGGACTCTCCTAGAGAACTTTCTCAAGATATGCAGACTCAGTTCTCCTCCCAGATATTTCTAATTCAGCAAGTCTAGGGTGGGGCTGAGGCCTGAGTATTCGGAAAAATTACTTCAAGTGATTCTAATGTGCAGTTCAAACTATCAAACTTCAAGCCACATCTTGTCAGCACAACTGTTTTCTCAGCTCTATGTAACACAGTGTCTATTTATTTATTTATTTATTTATTATTTGAGACGGAGTTTTGCTCTGTTGCCTAGGCTGGAGTGCAATGGCGCGATATTGGCTCACTGCAACCTCCGCCTCCCAGGTTCAAGCAATTCTCCTGCCTCAGCCTCCCAAGTAACTGTGATTACAGGCGCCTGCCACCACACCCAGCTAATTTTTGTATTTTTAGTAGAGATAGGGTTTCACCATGTTGGCCAGGCTGGTCTTGAGCTCCTGACCTCAGGTGATCTGCCTGCCTTGGCCTACCAAAGTGCTGGGATTAATTAGATGCAAACATTATATAAAACAGAGCTTTCACATAGAAATCTCAGTTTCTAACTTCTCTTGAAAAATTCCCTAGCAACAGTTGATGGGAGCTAGGTCCCTCCTCTAGGACCTCCTCCTCTCTCATCTAACAACTCTGGGTCACATTTGTGAACCACCTCTAATGAGTGTTCATAGCAGGAGTTTTTATTGTTTACCTCATTCATGATACAATTTTATTTTTATTTTTGCCTTTATTTTGCATTGCCCTAGTTTCTTCATTTTAAGCTGCAGATATAATGAAGATATAGATATATAAATACACACACACACACATATATAAATAACCTTAATTCCCTTCTGGCACAAAGGAAGGAATACATCAATAAAGTAATTGATACTTCTTTAAAATGAGGAATAATTTTGCATATTGAATTATTGTGAAAACTTTCTACATCTAGATTGTGGATTACTTGTATAGACCATGAAGTGTTCTCCAGCTACTTTGGAAAACTTTGTCTCCCTCCAGTGCAGGAGAATAGGATTCTCTCTAATCAGGATGAGAAAGGATGGTCTGTCCTTGATCTCTGTGTTCAGAGTATTAAAGTGAACAGACCAGAAGTTTTCCACCTGGGTAGGCTTTCAGAAGCCTCCTGAGGAGTTTTCCAAAGTACACATGCAAGCTGTTTGCTTTTCCCTTACTTGCTGAATCTCCAAGAGTGGGGTCCTGGAAATTATAGGCTCTTTTTCAATCTTTCAAAGTAATTCGTATTTGCAACTTGGGTGAGTCCCATAACCAGGTTTATTCCCATTTATAGTCAAAAGATAAAACTAAAAATAACTAACGTAATCTTGCCAATAGTTCTTCTTGGAATGGGTTTTTCTTTATTCTGAGATTACGTCCTTCCTAACTTGTGGTGATAATTTATGTTTCCTCTTGTGAAATGGTGATAATAGTAGATGCTGGCCAGGGTTTGGTCGCTCACATCTGTAATCCCAGCACTGTGGGAGGCTGAGGCAGGTGGATCACTTGAGGCCAGGAGTTTGAGACCAGCCTGACCAACATGGTGAAGCCCCTGCTGTACTAAAATTACAAAGATTAGCCAAGTACAGTGGCACATACCTGTAATCCCAGGTACTTGGGAGGCTGAGGCACAAGAATTGGTTGAACCAGGGAGGTGGAGGTTGCAGTTGGCCAAGATCACTGCCACTGCACTCTAGCCTGGGCAGCAGAGCGAGATTATCTCAAAAAAAAAAAAAAAAAAAACCCTTTGAGAGAGAGAGAGAGATCTGATATACACACACACACACACACATACACACACACACATACACGCACACATATATATATATGGCAACTTTATGTCAAGCACCCCATGTTGTAAGATTCCTGGTTCTTGAAACTCAGAAGGGTTCCTGGAACAGTGTTTTAGGTCTGCATTTGCCAGGTGGCAGTCACAAAACGGGTGCTGTCTGCAGATGTTATGTTTGGCTAGCACAGTGTTTTTATACATTTTTTAATTAAATGCACTCAGGTGAAGTATGTGCTCTCCAATTTGCCATAATCCCTACTACTCCTCATTTCCTTACACTGAGCCCGGTCATTTAAATTACCCACCAGGACCTGTAGGGATTTGAGTGGATGAATCCTGGGGTGGAATTTATGTGAAAAATTACAACTGTAGTGGTATTAGTCGCTGGAGTTAAAATGTATAGCTTTTAGCTGCTAGTCTTTTTTTGGAAAAGAGATGTAGATCTTATGATTTGAACACAGCTAAGAAAAAAACTATTTTGAGTAACTGCAGTTAAGACCATCATTGCCACAATAGGTTTGTTGCTGTGGTGGTGGTGGTGATTTCTATTTTATTTTTTTGAGACAGTCTTTGTCTGTCACCCAGACTGGAGTACAGTGGCACGATCTCAGCTCACTGCAACCTCCACATCCTGGGTTCAAGCAATTCTACCCTCTCAGCCTCCTGAGTAGCTAGGACTACAGACGCACGCTACCATGCCCGGCTAGTTTTTGTATTTTTAATAGAGAGGGTTTCACCATATTGGTCAGGTTGGTCTCGAACTCCTGACCTTAGGTGATCCATCCACCTTGGCCTCCCAAAGCGTTGGGATTACAGGTGTGAGCCACCACGCCTGGCCCTTTATTTTTATTTAAAGTCCCCGTTATGACTCAGAAACATAAGAGGTTTTAATGTGGAGATGGGAGAATATAAAAATACAGCTTTATTTTGTTTATAAAGAGCCAAAATCAGACACCCTGTGGGGCTACAGGTTTCAGAATATGTTGTGTCTGATCATCAGAATAGATAGCAATGACTGAGAGTAGTTAATGGGGCATAAGAAGATAACAAAATAAATGAGCAGAAAATGAGCTCAACCATACAGTATTCAGTCATGCAACAAATATTTATTGAGTACTTTTAAAAAGCCAGGCATTATGTTAAGCGCTGGAAAGGCAGCAAAACAGACACAGTGCCTGCCCTGTTTGTGCTTATAATTCCATGGAAGAGACTGATATTAAGGAACAGATTCACAAAATACGCAGTTGTGATTAGTACTATAAGTAAAATTAAAGGGAGAGAAAAGAATTGTAGCAATCTAGATCCAATCAAGAACTAGAATCACTCAGTGCTTTAAACAGGGAGAGTTTAACATAAAGAGTTATTAAACTATAATAAAAGAATAACCATAGGATATAAAATAAACTGTATATGGTACCAAGGGAGCATACCCAAAGGAGGACAGATCTAGAAGGGAGATACTTCTCAGAGGCTGGGAATTCAGATCTCATTGGAGAGATGTCCTTGAATCCACTGGATGGTAGGGCAGTAGATTTTCCAGGCCAGGGTCAGTCTACAGTCACAGGGCAAACAAGAAGCAATCCTTAAGGGCACAGATGGGTCAGGCAAACCTCAGTTGCCAAGATCATGCCACTGCACTCTAGCCTGGGCAGCAGAGCGAGACTGTCTCAAAACAACAACAACAACAACAAAAGCCCTTCCTGAGAGAGATATCTCTGATATACATATATATACACACACGTATATATATGGCATGTATACACACACATGAATATATATGGCATAGATATACACATGTATATATATGGCATAGATACACACACACATATGTATGGCATAGATATACACACACATATGTATGGCATATATACATATGTGCATATATATATGGCATATATATGGCAACTTTATGTCAAGTACCCCATGTTTTAAGATTCCTGGTTCTTGAAACTCAGAAAAAAAAAGCCCTTCCTGAGATATCTCTGATCTACATATACATATATGTATATACACGTGTATATATGGCATATATATACACACACACATATATGGCATATATATATCCACACATGTATATATATATGGCATATATATACACACACACGTGTATATATATGTATATATGGCATATATATGGCAACTTTCTGTCAAGCACCCCATGTGCTGGTGGCTGGTGCGTGGGTTTGCAATGATAATGAGGATGTCCATGTGGCAAGAGGCCTGGAGCATGAGGTGTTCCTGTTAGAAAGGCCCCATTGGGAGGTGGTAGTATAGGAAGGACTGCAAGAGAAAAACATAGGAGAGACAGGAGATGAGCAGAGAGAATCACTGCTGGGGTGGCAGGCAGGAGACCTGGAGTATAGAATGCCTATACTGAGAGGGTCACAGAAAGATGATTACCAGACCATGTGAGAGGTGCAAGGTCTCAGAGAGAGTGCATTCTGGGTGCATGGCTGGGACATAGCAACCCTTAATGTCCACACATCCACCCTGCAGCAGATGGAAAGAGCAGTAGCACCCCTCCCACTTGCAATGTGCCTCTAGCCTCCTCTGCTAAGAAATCTTAGCATTATGCTTTCTATAAAGAACTATGTAAAATAACTCTGCCTATTATTGCAGAGTATATATCGAGGGGTGAATTTGGAGCTGAGAAGCAGTAAGTTGACAACTGGCCGAAAAGCAAAATGAAGAGTCTGGTATAAATCAGGAGGAGGAAGAGATATAATGAATCCCTTTTTAAGGATGTAAGAGGCCTGAGGGGAGGGTTGAGGAGAAGTTAGCCAGACAGAAAACTGCGATGAGAACTCCCCAGGCAGAAGAAACAACATGTGTGAAATCCCTCAGCTGGAAAAAGCATGGTATGTTTGAGGAACTTGGAAAAAGTCAATGTGGCTAAAGCCAGAGTGCAAGGGGGAGGCCAGAGAAGGAAGAAGATTAGGCTAAAGAGGTAGGTGGGAGGCCAACTACACAGAGCCTTGAGGCAATAATAGGGACATTTGGGTGTTCTTCTAACTATGATCCAAAGCCACTAAAATGGTTTAGGCAAGGGAATTTTCAAAAGATCATTCCATTATGTAGAGAATCCATTGACGTGAGACAAGAGTGGAATGGAAATACTCCTTAGAAAGCTAGTACCAGTATGGGCAAGAAATGATAGCAGTCGGGACCTAAGTGAGAGTAATAAACAAAGTAGATAGACGTCCAGATATACTTAAGAGCTAGAATCAATAGAATTTGGTGATGGATTAAATGTGGCAGCATGGCTTAGTTTGTTCAGGCTGCTATAACAAAACACCATTAACTAGATGGTCTATAAACAACAGAAATTTATTTCTCACAGTTCTGAAGGCGGAGAAGTCCAAGATCAAGGCACTGTCAGATCCAGTGTCTGGCTAGAGCCCACTTCCTGGTTCATAGATGGCTGTCTTTTCACTGTGTCTTCACATGGTGGAAAGGTCAAGGGAGTATCTGGAATTTCTTTTTATAAAGGCCATAAACTCATTTATGATGGCTTCACCCTTATGACTTAAGCACCAAAGGCCTCACCTCCAAATGTACTCCCTTTGGCAATTAGGTTTCAACAAATGAAATTGGGGGAGGTTGGGGCAGGGACAAACTTTCCATTTATAGCACAGTTAAAGGGTAAATAAGAAGGAAGTTTCTGGCAAAAGTAATTGATTGGATAATGTATTATTTACTGAAATAGGAGGGGTGTAGAGTGAGAAGTAAGATCCACAGTTCAGTTTGAACTATTGTAATACTGTGATTGACAATGTGATTGGTATTCTTATATAGGTACCTGGCTATTCTATATTATATACACAATGTGCAGTATATGTTACAGGATGGTATGTAGAGAATACATAGAGTGTTCAAAGCTGCAGAAATTGATAAGATTGCTAAGGGAGAGAATATAAAGTGAGATTAAAAGAGAGTCCTTAAGTCCTAAGGGTGCACAGAAAAGGAGATAAAAAAAAGGTGATTGAGAGGATGGCCAGAGGATATAAGCAAAACTCCAAAAACTGTGTCATAGAGCCAAGGGCAAAAAACAAAACAAAAAAATAAAAGGTTTCAAGCAGGAGGGTGATTAATGTTTCCCAGTGCTACGGAGAGACCATATTATGACAAGGACTGGAAAGCATTCATTGGGTTTTGTGTCATGGAAGTCATTGATAACTTTGGCAAGAGCAGTCTTAGTTATCGATAGTGAGTTCAGAAAGAGCCAATCCATTAATGTCAATTGAAAGTTGAAAACAGCATTTGAAGACTCATCTTTTGAAAAGCTTGATTGTGAGAGAGACTAGAGAAATAGGGAAACTGAATAACATTTAGCCCATTTACAGTGAATGTAATTAATGATGTAATGAGTTTAAATCTGTTATTAGTTTTGCTTTCAATTTGCCCCTTCTGTTTTATGTTTATTTTCCTCACCATTCCTTTCAGTTAAGTAAATTGTTTTATTACTTTATGTATCTTGGTAGTTATTAATTTTTGCTATAATTTTAATTGCTGTTCAAAAGATTACCATATCCACTGTGACTTCTTATCATGTAAATTAGTACTTATTTTATGGACATTATAGCATCTAATTAACCATGTCCTAAGTAATGTATTTGTGTTATGTATTTGAATTCTGTGCAGTTTACAAATCCTATATTATTAGAATTCCTGTACACAATCAACATTCTTTTATATGTACCCACATATTTACCTCCTATTGATATTCACCTGTTACCACATATTCAGAGTTTAAACCTGAGATTACATTCCTTCTTCTAGTAGAAAATTATTTAGTCAGAGGTCTGCTGGTGATTAGTTTTCAGTTATCCTTGTACATATCTTTATGTCTCCTTAATGCTTTCAGAATTGATTTATTGGCTATAGAGGTCTAGATTTGGTAGTTGTTTTCATTCAGAACTTTGAATGTTGTCTTTCCAGTTTTTTTCTTTTGGTAGGAGGGGGCTCTCATTGTAATAAGAGCATTAGCTGACTTCTCAATAGAACAATGAAAGCCAAAATAACACTATTTTTGTCTCTCTGTGCTTTATTCTGCATATATTCTTCTGATATACTTCCAACTTTATAGTTTAGTAGATTATTTCCACAGTCATTAATTTCAATACTTATATTTTCATTTATAGTTTCTTTTATAGTTTTCTGTTTATGCTGAAATTTTCAAACTTGATTTCCTTGAACTTATTAATCATAACCATGTTAAAGTCCATGTCTAATGGTTTCTTTATCTGGATCCCCTATAGGTCTGTTTCTATCATCTACCATTTCTGCAACTTTGTTTCTGTTGAGAAAATAAGAATATTCATAATCCAAGGTCATTTTAAATGCAATCAGTGCTAAAATGATTGTGAGTCAACCTTCAGTCCCTGCGACAGTTAGTCTTTTTCCCATTTGCCCTAATTTCCAGTATTATTTTTCAAGGTTTTAACTCAGTCTTGTATATCAGGACCACCTCTCTGATGAGGTCTTGACTACATGAATCTGTTGAAAGCTCTGCTCAGCTTCTCAGCTTTTTTAGATGGAAGTGACTCCAATGTTGGGCTCATCTTTTGCTGGACTTTAGCCCCATTGGTCTTCACTGTCTTACTAGTTCTGATACATTCGAAGAGACATATACTTCAACTTCTAAATTTTTTTCAGCAATAGAGTTGATACTCTAACTAGTCTGCCATTACCAACAGGAGAACTCCAACGACAGCTGAAAGGGAAGGTAGTATGAGGGAAGAGTTGGTTTTGTCATAGTTTTTAAGATGTGAAGTACCAATTTAAATGTGAATGCCTGATGGAGGTAGTATCAAGTAGAGAGAAAATTTGAAGGTACAAAAAATGGATAAATAATGGAATAAATGATGAAAACATGTACCGTATAGGCCATCTATCCCCATATCACACATATCTAGCCCATAGC
Source organism: Rhinopithecus roxellana (assembly GCF_007565055.1). Classification (NCBI taxonomy): domain Eukaryota; kingdom Metazoa; phylum Chordata; class Mammalia; order Primates; family Cercopithecidae; genus Rhinopithecus; species Rhinopithecus roxellana. Next base: position 74,408,865 of record NC_044551.1, read on the forward strand.
TTCCAGCAAAAGAATTTAACTTTATATAAGACTGAATGTTCGGCCAGGTTAAAAACAAAAGGAGGTATCCCCTGTACATTGCAGCAGAACAAGCCAGTTTGTGTTCTGTTCTATGAATCTGTATATATGCAAGAACCCAAATGTGGGAGTGTAGGGGGGACTAGGAGGCACTTCACACACTGGGCTTTATGCATGCTCAAAGAAAAATACAGTGTTATGTTTGAAATACTTGTCTCTATTTCAGGAATTCTGATAATCGCAGCAGATTTACCCTGCTATGCCGGGTGAGGAGTCCAGGGGATGGCATAGCACACAATAGTGAGAGGAGACTTCATTTTGAACAAAGAATAAAATTTGGAGAATGAACTAAGATTAAATATTTTATTCATGTATTCTGAATGTCTTTTGTAGCTAAGGCCTGTTAATCTTTATTTCCTTTTATCAAAGAAAAGTGAGCGATATTCCCTTCTAAAATTGCCAAGAGGCTAACAATTCACTTTTAAAAGCTGTAAAGCTCTAAAAGTAAATGGAGATAGGGTGGAGAATAGAGTGTGAGCTTTGAAGGTCAGTTTGGCTCTGCAGCCCAAAACCTTAGATTAATCATTTTATGCTACGACTTTTAGTTAACTAAAAATTACCAGAAAAATGGGTAACTCTTGGGACTTACCCTGGAATTAAACCAAGAGACAGAAAAGAAACAGGCCCAAAGAATAGGTTTGAATGGATGCTGAAAGGAAACAATATTGTTTATTTCTGATGGCACCTTATGGTCCCATTATAACCCAAATGGCCCCATGTCTGTTAAATATTCAGGTGACTATATGGTAGAGACAGAATGTTGGAGCTCTGGGGAGAAACCTGAAAAGAGATTCAGCTATGTTAATTATTTGCATTTAGAGATGGTATTATATGCCATGAGGTCACCTAGGAAGAATGTCAATTACAAGAGAAGAGAGCTGAAGACAAAGCCTTTGGGTAGAGGACAGAGCCTGTCAGAAATCTGGCGCAGGAGGATGATCCTGCAATAAAGCCTGAGCAGGAACTGGGCAAGAGGAAAACAAAGGGAGTCTTTTGTTCCCAGAGCCCAAAGAGGAATGTGTTTCAAGAAGATGGAAGTGGTCAGTAGAGTCAAATGCTGCTTTGAAGTACTTGTCTGCTAGACAAAAGCATCTTAGTGGGAGAGTGGACCTGTCTTGCTGTGGCTTGCCTTGTCTAGACTTGACTTGCCTATGTCTTTGATCTCACTTTTTCTCAACCTAAAAACATGTTTGTCTCTGCCATCCTGGGGAAAGGGGTGGTGGAGGGAGCTACCTTGAATGCACATTTCTTGTAACTTTCCATATTTCTCCTCCCCTTCTAATGCAAAATCTTCGAAAAAGCCATCAAATGTTATCATTCTCCACTTTCTTGTCTAACCTGCAACAATCAAGTGTCTGCTAGAGCTGTCTAGGTTGTTGTTGAAATTATGAGCATGGCCAGATTATCCAGGAAGATTATATGGGATAAGAAAAGCAATGAGCCACCTATATTTAATAGAAAACTGTGTTTATGTACTACCTGATTAGGTTTTCATGAGGATTAAATTAAATAATATATGTAAACCAATGATTATAGGGCCTGGTACATAGTTTCAGATACTAGATTCCATCCCCTTGACATATTTTTACCCCATTCTCAGTAAACTGCCTGTGGTCGTGTAGCCAAGTAGTACAGATTCAAACTCAGGTCTGCTTGGCTAAAAAGATGATGTTCTTTCTTTCCACTACATTGAGTTTCTTTCCTGTTTGTGTCCCTAGTTTTGTGCCTAACTGCAAACCACCTGCTCCTGGAGACTACACCCCAGGCTCAACTCCTAGGTTTACACCTTGGGTCTTAACCTCTCTCTGACAATCTGCTTCTACTCTAGATCTCACCTGTTCCCACATCCTAACTGTTTCAGACCCTAGAGAAAGGTGTAAGACTACAGAGAGGCAAATACGTGAACTATTAAGTAGGATTTATGAGCATTGTTTGCTGAGATCACAGGAGTAAAGCAGAGAAATGTCCAATTAATAGAAGAATGCTTGCAGCATTTAGAAAGAAGAGAATAAGTCAATATATGTATGTGGTTAATACAATTGAGATCTTAAGGTCATCTCCAAGTTTCCATACCTCACTGGAATCTTATCTGTAATTTAAGAGATGCCCAGTAGATGGAGTAGCTTACTCATGCATGAGTAGAGTAACTATCAGAGCCCATGGATAGTTTGAATCATAAAATTCCTGTTAATGCTGGAAGAGACACAAAAAATAATTTAGACCCTCTCTTTCAAAAAAAAAAAAAAAAAAACCGAGGACTAAAAATTATGCAATTTACAATAGATTTACAGCCTGTAAGCCAGGTAGCTGATGTTCATCTGAAGTCCTCCTGTTGACACTGGTCACCAACCTCTGACTTTGGATAACTTTCCCTAAAAAAGGAATGGCACTAAGCAGCTAGTTCTGGGTTAGGAGGATGTTAAGGTATGTGGGGGAATGTTGTCTGTTATAGGATGCCCACATTTCTTACGATAATACTTTGTTGGAGCTATCTGTCCAGTATTAAGAAGCCCCCACCACCACCCCACCACCCCCGAAAAAAGCACATTTTAGAATGGGAAGAAATCCACCCCTTTGCTTCTCTGACTTTCTCTCATCACCTTCTGCTGTCCCCCCTAAAACCAAATCCCACTTGCCATGGGTATGTTCAGGTTGTAAATCAGAAGGCCAGTATCCAAAAATAGCTTCCCTTCCAGGCTGCCCAGTACCTGAAATTCCCAGGGATAAAAGTAAAACCATCATTCCATGTCCACTTTTAAAATATATTCCTGGGAGAAATCCATATCCATTTAGTTACTTACCAAATGCTTATTGAGAACTTATTATATGCCAGGGATAGAGCTGCAAAAATGGTAGACAAGGCCTACAATTCTCATGAAGTTATGCTTTCCTATGGGAAAAGACAGAAAAGAAAGAAGACAGTTTTAGATACCAGTAAGTAATCGGATTTGAGAGTTACTGAAAGGGTGGGGTGAGGTTGGGAGGCTATTTTCAAGGTATAGTCAGGGAAGTCTGTCTCAGAAGATATGATGTAAGATAAAACAAAGATCTCTGGGAGAAGGAAATAGCTAAAACAAAGGACCTGAAGAGGGAGCCTTAAACTGTTTTCAATCATTATATTCTTAACAAGCATTAGATAGTTTATCAGGCTGCTTCTTAAGTGCTGCTACCTGGTATAAAGAAAAATACCAAAAGAAATAACGCTCAAGTGAGGAACGGGAGAGGGATCTTTCTGGACCACATCAGATGTGTCCCCTTTCCCTAGGGTGAAGGGGTAGGCAATTGAGAGCAGCAGTGTGGCACTGGTAGGTTGGGGAGTGCTGGAGGGGGAGGCGGACGTCACAGACACGGAAAGACTAAGGACAAACTGAGGGTGCCAAATGCAAACTGTAGATCCATAAAAGTAGTTCTTGAAAGAGCACTTAAAATAACCAGCCTATTCCTACCACTGTATCTCAGTGCTTCTCAAATTGAACCACCTAGGCATTTGTCTGACACTCCAGCCATCACATTGGGTCTACCAAATCGGTATTTATGCAATGGGGCTCAGGAATATCGATTTTAATAAACACACACATCATGAATGTCATGCACATTCAAGTTGAGAACTGATGCCCTGTAAATTCATATTTGTATCAGTGCATCTGCTCTTCAGCATGGCCCTCTTTCTCCTTGCACCGGGTCAATTGTTCAAAGCAGAAAGAGGCTAAAACACTTGAGAGAAAAGAGAAGATTAGTGCATCATAAAAACACTGCAAAATACTAGAGAGTTTTTAATGAGATCCTTAATATTGCTCTCTATAAAAAACAACATAGGCCTTTGGTAATTTGTGATTTTCAATCTGTAATATATAGAGGAGCATGTTTCCTTCTCAATTTGAATTTTAAAAGGGCATTGGCCATCCTTCAAAGATACAATATTGTTTTTCCTATGGATGGTGTAATTTTGTGGGCAGTAATGTGTTCTCTCTAAATCTCAAGAGCATTGAGCCCTCATCTCATCCTGTTGTTGAGACACAAAGGAGAAGGAGTTCTGCTGGTGAAATTGTGGGTTGGGAGGATGCCATTTCAACTCCTGCAGCAAACAATGATGACATGGCAAATGCATTTTTAGTGGTGAAGAAAATCAGTTATCTTCTTCATATCCACTGGTATCTTTGTATTCAATTTAGAAAACTGTACACAAAACAGTAAGAGTAAATCTGGACTCCTTACCTACCTTCCATCCTTAATTAGGTATTGGGTTTTCACATAACCCTTCCACTAACCCAACTCCAATCACCAAACAGAATAGCAGGATTATCTAGCTGCCTGATATATTATAGCCAGATAAACGTTTGATTATTTATATTTTACACTCAAAAATTTGAAAAGACAGCATACGATCTCTTTCTTCCACAGATTTTTCCAGTAGGCCGTAATGCCTACCATTAGCAACAGCAGCAGCAGTTATAGCAGCAGAGCCTTTGGAAAAGGTGTTCCAGAAACCTGACAACGCTTGCACAAAGACTGTTACACCACTATTCACACTTCTTTAAGTGTTTCAACCAAAATGTCAGAGGCTTCATTAAGGTGGAAACTATTTTATGGTTCCCTAGTACATTACCTTTTCTTTCTGAATTACCTTATTTGAGTAAATTATCTGCTAAAGCAACAAAAGGAGAATCAGTCAATGAAAATTTGTGTCTTTGTTCTTCACAAGGAATCCTTGGGGACAATTAAGACAAATTATTCATGAGGTACATATGTCATTTGCATTTTTCCCTTTGGGGTAAGGTTGTCATCATTGTTTACATAAAAGGTATTTCCTTGCAAAGCTGCCCTTTTACCTCAGAACTAAGATAATGTTTCCATTTAAACTGAGTCATCCTTGTCCTAAATATTGCATAATGGCACAGACTGCTATCTCCTGTTTCCTTGGGCCAAACACAATGACAAGGCAAGCTAGGCTGTGGTCACTGAATCTCTTTATAATCACTGCCATTTTGTGTAGTGGTCTGATGCATTTGTTATATCATGGGAATTATAATACTGAATAAGTTGCATAAAATTCTACCTAAGAAATCTTAAAAAGCTTGCAAAGGAGTGCCTTCTCTAGCTATGAAAAATGTGTTCTGAAGGCACAGGAGGAACATTTGCAACTTGAAACTTTTCATCAGAAATTGAGAGAGCTCAAGGTCAGTTTAATATTAATTCTCCCCAGTTCTTTAATCTAACAGATATCAAGTTGCATTTGAATCTAGCAAAGAGGTATGAATATAGGTCAGTTTAGCCTTCAAAGGACAAATTTCTTGCAAAATATTCTGTATCCATCTATTTACTCTTGAGCATCATTAGGTTATTTTAAGGTGAAAATGACCAAAACTTATCTTTTTCATAGAAAGGGAAATTCATTTCTGGAAAGCTGAAATTGCTTTTGAATAATTTATAGAGAACAGAGAATTCATCAGATCTGATATCATCAGCAGCCTTGAGATTGCATTGTTCTATAATGGGTACTATGGGAACTGGAAAGCTGGAGTTGGTTAGCATGAGAATTTCTATCCAGAATCTCATGTAAGTTAAAGGCAGGCAACATTTAAGAAAGGGAACGTCTGAGTTTACGTGGGAAGGAACCTTAAAAAAAAATAGCCTCACTGTAAAGGATATTCTATAGGCCTCCCATCTGACTACTGATATTCTTTTTCTTTGTATGATTTCATTTATTTTATTGCATTTTACTTTAAGTTCTGGAATACCTGTGCAGAACATGCAGGTTTGTTACATGGCTATATGTGAGGGGAGGGAAGGGGAGGAGAAGGAACATAGAGGGCGGGTCAATAGGTGCAGCAAACCACCGTGGCACACGTAGGACTGCTGATATTCATACCACCATGGTGGAATCGGCTGCCACCAATATGCAGGGCCCCTTTCTTATAGCATCACTACCTTCTCCTCCTTTATCATCGTTGAGAAGATATTGAGAATAAAAACAAGATAAGGAAATAAAGCCAAATAAAATAACATATCCAAATAAAATGATACAAGAGCTCCAATTCATTACTCACTCCCTGTTCTTTTAAATGGTAGGACTCCTTCTTCCAGTCTTTCACACATGCTGCTGAATGAAGCATGCTACCTTGAATTCCATCTTAAATTCACCAATTTCTAATCTTGAGATTTCCCGAAGATCCCATGTTTAACCTTCTTTTCACTCATTTTAAATGCTCTTATTGACCATCTTTTACATGTAAGGGATATAACTAATCATTATTCTAGAAACCAAGTTGAATGAAACAAAATTTCTGTTCTCATAATGAGTGGCTGTTGAACTTAAACTTTTAACATGGGTAGGATTTCTGCACATGTAGTGTGGGGAAGAGAATTCCAGACGGAAGCAAAAGCCTGAGGAAAGGCTACACAGGCATGTGTTGGAATCCAATCAGGGAGCCATAAGTGGGCCAGTTTGATTGCATCATGGTATATGTGGAGAAGACTAATGGAGACTTAGACTAGAAAGATAGATCAAAGCCAGATAAGAACTCTACGTTCAGACTTAAGAGTCGTACCTTATTTGGGGGGCAATGAAGACTCACTGAGTGGTTTTTGAACACAGAAGTGTAACTGGAACATAAATAGAGCTATTCTTTAGGACTGCATGGTGATGCTGGGGGCTTGGCTTGTAAGATCAGTCAGGAGGCATTGTATTAATTCAGACAAGAGATAAGAGGCTGAATTTGGGTGATGATGCTAAGAATTAAGGAAAGAAAATTCATCTCAGAAATATCTTAGTTATGAATCTCCTAATCTAAACATCTTCCTGCTATCCTATGCTCCTTTTACCAGTCTTGAATCCTCATACCACTGTAGATACCCTCCTTTACAATTTTTCACCAAACACTTCAGCCTGTAGAAATGGAGGTTCTTAACCTGGGGTCCAAATACCCCTTAGGGTATAGTATTAAAGTTTATTTCAGTTGAATAGGGAGAAATATTATCTCTTTATCACTAATATTCAATTGAAACCTAAAATTTTCTTTAATTATAAAATAGGCAGCAAACCACCATAAAATTGGCAGTTCTGCCAAATGTTTAATAGCAAATTGCAGATATTTTATATTACAGTTATTCATATACTGCAACAACATAGTTTATATTCATCACTATTGCAAAATTAAGGTAGCACCCAGTCCCATTACTCGATCCTATTGTTTAATATGTTATTAAAGAAGCAGATGTGGCTGGGCACGGTGGCTCATGCCTGTAATCCCAGCACTTCGGGAGGCTGAGGCAGGTGGATCACAAGGTCAGGAGATCAAGACCAGCCTGGCCAATATGGTGAAACCCTGCCTCTACTAAAAAAAAAAAAAAAAATACAAAAATTAGCCAGGCGTGGTGGTGGGTGCCTGTAGTCCCAGCTACTTGGGAGGCTGAGGCAGGAGAACCACTTGAACCTGGGAAGTGGAGGTTATAGTGAGCCGAGATTGCACCACTGCACTCCAGCTTAGGTGACAGAGTGAGACTCTGTCTCAAAAAAAAAAAAAAAAAGCAGATGCTACCATGTCACAAAATTTCCCTTAATGTTTGGTAATGGTATTTTAATATAATTGGTTTGCTTTATAATCCTGAAATCTTTAGACTACCAACCACCAAGAAGCCTTGTAGAAGTCCAGGTCATCATTTGAGACAACAAAATTGTGAGCTGAGCTCATAATTTTCTGACCACCTCTAAGTCTAGGTCTATGCCAGGAGAGATAACACCCCCATCACTCACTCCTTCTGAAGACAGCCTTGCCTTTGTTCATCACCTGAAGACCCAGGAAGGAAAAGTATCCCCTCACTTGCCACCTCATTGCTGGTTTCACTTCTTCCCTTTTTTTTTTTTTTTTCCTAAAAAAACACTTCTATTGAATGAACCCTCTTTGAAACACCTTCAGAATATCATTGCTTCTGTAACTAAGCACAATCTCAATATCCATTTTGTTCTAATTTTTTTTTCCTGGGGAATTCCATGACAAATAAAATGCTGTACTCTTCCTGGAACTAAGTCCATTTGTTGTTGCTGTCTACTAGAAGGCAATAACTTTCAAATGTGAATGCCAACTCTCCATCAATTCACTTCCTTATAGGTGGGAGGAGTAGGTAAAAGAGGAATTTCCTGATAAGAACTAATGCTGTGTGTGGCACCTTGACCATCCAGTAACGTGGGGAGAGATACATGAAAGAAATGGTTGAGTAAAAAATGGAAATATAGTATTTTGGGGAACAGGGAGTGCACCAAGCATGAACTCTGTCTAGGGTTAACCCTAACTGCTCCACTGTTGAGAATCTTGACACATGTGCATAAAAGGATAACCTATGTTACATAACTTTTCAAAGGGCACAGACTTAGGCCATACACTGAAAATGAAAGAACAATAAATGTTCTCTTCGTTGACAGTGTGAGGAAAACTAGAAAAATTTTGTTTTCATGAAGGTTCCTTCCGATTTACTTCATTTCCTATGACTAAGAGATGGCTTTGGTGATTAAGAAAAAAATACTATGCAACTATGAGTACTGCAGAACTTTGCGGAGATTTCAATGTGGTTTTGTTTTTTTAAGTCTTTTTTTCTTTTAACATAGATACCAAATGACTAATGAACAAATAATTAGCTAAGAAAATGTACACAAAATTTTCTATCAATATTCTTTCACATTATTGTAAGCAGATACATCATCAGTGAGGTTTTGAGGCATTATTTCTGAAAATCTGTAACTTGACATTTTCAGTAATAACCAAGAAAATAGAAGGTGAAGTTTGATCATTAAGATTACAGTCACAGATGCAAAGATATTTAGTATCACAAAAGGTAGGCTTAGAATTCAAATGACTTTCATAATTTGAAAAAGTAGTTGTGTCGGGGGACAAATATATACTGAGGGAAGAGAAGCCAAATGGATATTTGTGTATGACACAAAATGTCAAAGGGTTAGAGTGGGCCATAGCATCCAGGAAGCAAAAGTCAAATGGGATATGAGAAAATGCTCACTGTCTGGCAACCATGAAGTCACTGTTTCAATAGCAATAGTATCAGAGAGGCTTTGGGGTGAGAGATGCGGGGGTCAGGATCAGGAAGGGAGAGGGAGGCTTATGGTGCCCTGTGCCCAGGGAGGTGGAGCATAACTGTCATAGAATAGGTCCCAATGCATACAGTGTTAGGAAACTAATGGCAGAGTAAAAAGGAAAGAAAAGAAAAGGAACGTGATTTATTACATTTGGAAAAGAGAAAATAGAATTAGGGTGTGCACATCAATACTCTTCCATGATGATACTCAAAGAGTCCACAGAAAAAATAAAAATAAAAATAATTAAGGACATTGTTTTAAGTTGTTCATAAGCATATTATTTTCAATTCAATAGTGTATTCTTTCTTTTGCAATTACATCCTTCCTAATTTTCTGGGATCAAATTGTCTTTTCTTTTTTAAATACAAATAATAAATGGTAGTAGTTTTCTAAACATTCCTTTTTTGGAAAAAAATGTTTAAAAGAATTGAAACGTGTGTCCCGTCTCCCCAATTTATTTTAATTGTTTAATAATGGGGAGTCCAGTCCAGTGATCCCTGAGGTTGTTTATTACATATATATCTTTCAGAAAATTTTTAGCATACATCCCCAATATATGACACTTTATTTATAAATTACATTCATATGCTAGTCTAATATATATTGATATTACTAAATTTACACAAAAATAAATTTTAAAAGATGAAATAAATAAAGCTTTTAAAACTTTATTAGAAGTTCCAAAAACTCTTCATATTGTCTCTCATTCTAAAAATATTGTAATTCAAACCAACTGATTAAACATCTCATTACTTTTTACATCTTTAACATTTTGCCAGGCAGGAATTCAAAGGCTTGGTTCAGAATTTAGTTTATTTTCCTACATAGTTTTAATAGCTATCATAGCTAAACAAACAGTTTCCAAAGATACAGGCATCCACATGGAATGCTTTATTGGCTAACACTTCCTAAATCGTGGTACTCATTTTGTAATACCATCCACCAATTAAACACATTTTTGTCATTTAAATTTGACTGGTAAATTTCCATTTTCTCTGATGTCATTCATCCAAGCAAACTAACCAAGCAGTGGTGCATTTTACTATTTCTAAGATATGGATTCAGAATATGTTATTTGAAAGATTTGAAAATTCCAAGTTCCTTAAGTGTGTAGATATACATTTTTATAGGTGAAACCCACTCTTTATGCCAACTAAATTATTAATGATTGAAATAGTCCCAAAATACTTTTTTTTAATAACATGAATTTCTTTCAAAAGCAGTTCCTTTCTCATCCATTATTAAAATGTGACCTTTACCTGGAAGGGGCATATCAAGTCTCCTTATTTTTTCAGCTGTCTGCTCTGTTGCATACTATGGATAGCTACTTGTCATCACAGAAAAAGGTCAGCAAACTTGGTGGGCGAGGTTTGGTTGTTTATTATTATTAAAGAAAGCAATGTATGATTCATCTTTAAATTTGACATTCCTGTAACATAACCATCAGACCAAAAATGCAAAACATTTTTGTGATCACTGCCCCATATCAGTAGAAAGTATTGTAGGAATTTTAAAAACATAAGGTAATATAATTTCTTAATCCACTTAACAAGGTACTAACATTGCAATCATGCTGAAAGTGAACATGTGACTGTATAGACAATACCTTCATATTGAGGGACTCATACTGTCCCTCAGCAGATGGAGGCCTCAGGTACAGGTTCCTAACTTGTGACTCTCTGAAATACAAACTACATGACAATGTCAGGGTCATGCTGTATATGAAATACTCATAAAGCTTAATTTATTATATTTGATCTAAAAATAGAAGTTCTATAATTGCCCTTATATCTCAGTCTCTGAAGTGTGCATACCATAAATATTGACATTTTAATCAATTTAGATAATGTGCTTTTTATTTCTAATTGATTGTCAAAGGCCAATAGGTTCAATGGCAATGTTTACTCAATAGCGTTTTCACTTGTTTTTATGAACTGTTATATAGACTGTGTACACAAATTCTTTAATTTTTCAAAGAACAAATTAAAAATAAAATGACTTAAAGTCTAGAAAATAACTGAATTTAAATAGGATTTTTTTTAAATTCAAAAGGAAATTATGAAAAAATCTTCCTCTCAACACCTTTTTCTAAAGTATTAAGCTGCCTGAGATGAAAGGAAATCCATATTACAACATGAGATTGGAGCCAGAATTTCCTGCTGATTCATAGAACACACAGCCCTTGGCATTGTGCATCTTGAGTTTTCACAAGAAGAACTTGGGCATAGCTTTTTCTGGTTCACTAAGAAGGTCTTAAATGGCATTCTCCCTAGAATTAAAAAAAAGGGATCCATTTGATTGTTGTTAATATCACTATTATCAAACTGCTATCATTACTCAAAAGCTCAATTGAATTTAGATAAAAAACTAAAATTAATTAAGTATTACTAAGACAAGTATCCTGAAACAAACATCTAAGGACTAAAATAATGAAAACACTAGCCTTTAACATTCAGGATATTAATTGATTTTTATGAAGCTGATAGTATAAAATTAGGGTACTATAACAGAGAGCTATAAAAGTAGCCCTTTTGTAATATAGTGTATGTAAATGAAATTGGTATAATTGGGCCACATAAAATTACTAAGAAATAACAAGGTATCAAAAAAACAGTATTTTCATGTGTTCAAGGGTACATACTCCTATAGTGTGTGCACTTGGTGTCATATAACCTGTATTCAGAGTCCACTCTACTATTTGCTGGCCCTGTAAATCTAAGAAGTTACTTAACACAAGCCCTAGTATATTCCATTAAGTGGGAGTTGGAATGCTTGATTCACCAGGGCATTTGAAAATGAAGTAATAAAAGGTCCTAGCCCAATTACCAGCAGTCACACAATTAACGTTGGATTCCTTCTTTGCAAAAAACGGTGGATTCTATAACTGGAAACTCCTGCCAATTCGACCCAATTATGATTCTTATGGCCAGGTTTGGATGGAGAAACCAATGACATGTAAAGCAGAGAGAGATGCTTTATGCTGACCTCCCTAAGATCCTCATGCTATCTTTTTCAATGCATATATATTTAGTGGATGCCAAATATTTGTGAGGTATTGTGACTAGCACTGGGAATACTGTTGATAAACAGAACAAAATGATGCCTGCTCTCATCGGGCTTATATTTTAATGAGAGATACAATAACACATAGATAATCCACTACAGAGTATGATATGTGCTATGAAGTGCTAGAATGTAAGTGGACAAGTTAAGGGTTCCTTCAGACAGAGGTTGAAGCAATGAGGGTGGTGAGCCTAGGCAATGGGGCAGCCTCTAGAGCTGGGAAGGATAAGGAAATGGATTGTCTCCTAGAGCCTCCAAAAGGAATGCACCCCTGTCACCACTTTGGTTTTAGCCCAATGAAACTATTTGCAGACTTCTGACTTTCAGAACTATATGAGAATGCATTTCTGTTGTTTTAAGTCACTAAATTGGTGGCAAATTTAATAAAGCAGTGATAGGAAAGAGATACAATGCCTTCGGCTGTTGAGCAGAGAATAGCTTGGAGGAGGACCCAGGGTGGAACTGGGAGGCCAGTAGAGATGCAGTCACAGCAATCCAGACACAGTTGGCCTGTCCAATCATAGCAGTGACTGCACAGACCCGAAATAAGGAGACATACCGGAGATGAATTTTGGAGGTAGGGCTGATCGGACTTGCCAGATTCCCTTTACTCCTAAACTATTCTTTGTTTTGGCAGGAGCTGGAACCCCTGGGTACTATTTGGCACACTGGAGTTATCAGTCTTAGAAAGCAAGTGCTACTTTACTAGGTGACTGATGTGACAAATAAATAATTTACTCACTAGCCAGAAACATCTAGCCAATGGAAAAACCCAGCTCAGATTCCCAACTGAACTAGTTTAAAGGCAGACTGCTCTGCACTGCCATAGAGTGGAGAAGCAAGGCCAAAGATGGCAGTAAGCACAAAAGTGGATGCCTTTGAAAGGAAAAAATGTGCATAGGAGGTAATTCCAGGCTACACAGAATTTCCTCTCTACAAGAAATAAGAATGATTTTCTTCATAGTGGAAGAGAGAGGAAAAGTAATAGCTTTCTCACCCAGCACTATTTGTCAGACTGCTCGGAACACTACTGTCCCCCCTCTTTCATGACCCATGCAGGTTAGGGGGCATGATTACAATTCCAGGCATTTCTATATGCAAGATTTCAGGCTCTGGCCTCTGCCCATGTTCCTGTCACTGCAGCCCAAAGCTGTCCAAAATATCAGTTGGAAGACTGAAGAGAAACAAGGCCAAGAGGAGGAGGGAAAGACCATAAAAGCCCAGCGATGCTGCCCCTATTACATAATGGGTATGTCTTTCCTGGAGAGAAGACTACACATCAGCCATCCAGGACCTTTCCTGCAAGGATGTCCTAAAATCACTTGCTCTACGCATTCTTCACCACCCTGCATCACACGTTCCTCTGTCAGCACCTGCAGCCCACCTGGGCTTCCTGTGGAAGTATCTGACCCCAGCAGACATGTCTTAGCATCTGTGGCATGACTCATTCCTGCCAGTTTGCACAGTTGTGTTTTTGTGTGTGTGCCACACGCTGCCTTTCCCTCTCAAGAAGCCCTCTCTGAACCCACTAACTCCCAAGAATGAAACCACAGTGGTCTCATCACTGAGGCTTCCCATCACAAAAGTTCTGCGTGGTTAAGGGAAGAGAGGAGCCACCCATGTTCTCAGCGCAGTAGGGATGCCCATGAGAAGCCATGAAACTCAGAGTCTACCAGTGAGAAGCTCTTTTCTAGGGTAAGGGAAGAGGGAGTTGTGCAAAGAAGTTTCAGAACATTCACTTCCCCTCTCTGACCTCCAAATCTCCTGGCCTTGTGCATAGTTGCTGTCTTCTCCAGTGCCTGTGTGGTCTTTTGTGACTCCAGGTTCTATCAAAACACTGAAGAAGCCTCATCTCAACCCAGTTGAGCTGGTCAACAAGTCTCATGTTCTCCTTGCCCAGAATAACCAGAACAGATCACTCTTCTATTTTTTTAATGTACTCTATTTTGATTTAATGAGCTCATTTGTGCCTGAAATCTGCCACTCCTACATGAATGCCTCACTTTAACTTCTTCATACCTCCTAGATACCCAAAATGATTTGTAGGTGTGTGTATCCATTTTATTAACATATATATAATGAAAAACAAATTACTTTGCTAAAAAAAAAACAGATACTCAGTGCTTATAAAGAAGGTGCCTTTTCTCTCTGATCTCCCCCGTAAGAACTAAACCTCATCCCTGGTCTCTATTTTGGGAAATTTTTCATCTCACAGGCCACAAAGGCAACCAATTGCTTGAACAGAATGGCACTGTGATGAGCACAGAGGTCACGCTGAACACTGCATGCCGTTAGTTAATTACACTCTTTTCCAAGGCCGTCCTTGGTACAGATGCAGTGAATGCTAATGGCATGTGCTTTTCGTTCCAGCAATTAGTTTTGATCTCTGTGGCTTAATGCTGTGTTCAGTTGTTCTGAAAGAGAAAAAAACTGTTCTTCCTCAGCACCATTTATTTTCATATATTCATTCAGGAAGACTTATTGAAGCCTACCTAGTTCTCTCCTAGGCATTGTGAGGAAAGGAAATGAATCATTTCCCCCACTCAAGAAGTTAACAGTATCCAAGAGGAGAGAGAACATGTAAGCAAAATATGACATCCACTATGATCCTGTGTTTGGAGGTGGGAAAAGGCCTTTCCTTTATTCAATAAATGTATGCTAGGCACCATTTCAAGTACTCGGGAGACAGAAGTGAAGAAGGCAAAAGGGGGCCTTATTCTGATAGGGAGAGACCACCATTATGCCAGTAAAAAATTAAATATATAAAATTTATTTTAGAAGTGGTAAATACAATTAATAGATCAGGAATGGATGGGATGGAGTTCAGCTTAGAGCAGCTATTCTGGTAGACCTCTCTGAAGAGGCGACCTTCTCTCTGATGACGACTGTAGCCAGTCAAGTCCTAGAGGAAGAGCAATATAGGCAGAGAAAACCAGTGTGAATGCGGTGAGGTGGGCACAGTCTGGGAACTTCAGGAGAGAAGTGACAGTTCATCCTCAATGAATGAGTAAAAATGGCATTTAGGAAAAATAAAATGGCCTAAGCAAAAGCACAGAACTGGGAAAGCAGGAACTGTATTTAGTTGGAAGCAAGCATGAATTTGAATCAAGGTCTGGTGAAACCTGAAATTCAGAAGATAAGATGGGGGTAGATTATTCATGGAGAGTCCCTGAGAGCCAGGCTCTGCCATGGACTGCTTTCTGCAAGTGAAGAGCACTGCAGGATTAGAGCAGTCCATGACATAATGAGTTTTAGGAGGATTTTTCTGGCATTATTGGGAATTATTTCAGACTTTGGCAAACAGGTATTCCTCGGTGCTTCTATTGAGGCTTCCTATTTCCTGATCAATATTAATCTTTATGCCTAAGACTCTTGCAAGAGGCTGGGCTATAAAATAGCCTTTAGTAGGGCTGACAATGAAATGTGTGGGGTCTAGTGCAAAATGAAACTGTTGACTGCTTGTTCAAATGCAGTTTGAAAGTTTTTCCCTTTCTTCTGCCCACCCTCTCTGTCTTGATTTGTTATGGTGTTTTGTATGTGTTATTTAATGTTGCACTTCCTAGAGCACAAGAAGATTTGTTGGGCTAGTGCAGACCATCACAAGTACCTGGTGCATTGCCAGCACCCAAAACCTTCTGCACCCAAACCCAGCATCCTTTCAGAGGCAGAGGGCAGTACTTGTCATTGGGTGGAAGCCAAGTAGCATGAGGCCAAGACCCTGTCCCAGGAAGAAAGAGATGTAATGCAGAAGTAGATGAATGGAGGCTTCATCTGCTTCAGTTACAAAAAATAAATTCGAGGATACAATCACTAAAAATTTCAAGATGCTGATTGCATCCTCCTACTTGCAGGACCTTGATGACACTGGTAGCACACTCATGACACCTGACCTGGTTTTAGGCCAGAGGAGAAGGTAACTGCATTTCAATATAGATTTTTTCCTGGGCACTTAAACTCAGCTAGCTGCTACTACATTTAAACGACACATGTGCTACTATAGCTATTTAAGATGTTACCATTGGGGGTAACTGAGTGAAGAGTGTGTGATACCTCTCTATATTATTTTTTAAAAATTTCCTGTGAATCTACAATTATTCAAAAATGAAACGTCATGTACAAAAAACTCTCATGCATGTCCTATTTTGGGAAAGGAAGAAAGGCAGAAAGAAAGAGGGATGGAGGAGGGACAGAGGGAGAGGAAGAAAGCAAGAAAAATTCATGAGGAAGATTAAGAAGATAAGATTAAAACCACTTAGTGATACTCAGCTGTACATCACAAGTGTATCATGCAACCTCAGCTGGAAATGCAAACCTTGTTCATGAGCTAGGAAGGATGAAAGGAGAGTGGTCAGGTTCACAATCCAAAGATGAAAAATGAACTAGCTTCTTTCTGACCACACTTACCTTTTAGCCTGTCCAAGTCCATCAAATGGTCATTTACCGATTGCTCACTATGCACAAGGAATGCACTGTCCTGTCCTGTGTTCTGTGGGTTCACAATACAAAACAATTGCATTTTATGGAAGAAGTGTATTCCCAAGTGCTGATGGAATTCAAGGCTACAACTTGACAAAGGATGGCAGGTACTTTCATTTTTAATTTTTAATTTTAATTTTTGTGGGTATATAGGTGTATATATTTATGGGGTACATGAGATATTTTGAAGCAGGCATGAAATGTGTAATCACACATAAAATGGGGTATCCATCTCCTCAAGGACTTACCTTTTGTGTTACAAGCAATCCAATTACCCTCTTTTAATTATTTTAAAATGTACAATTAAAGTATTATTAACTATATTCACCCTGTTGTGCTATCAAATACTAGGTCTTATTCATTCTTTCTATTTTTTTATACCCATTAACCATCCCCACCACACTTTCCACCCTAGTCCCCACTATCCTTCCCTGCCTCTGGTAACTATCCTTCTACTCTCCATGTCCATGAGTTCAACTGTTTTGATTTTTAGATCCTACAAAAAAGTGAGAATATGTGTTTGTCTTTTTGTGCCTGGCTTATTTCACTTAATGTAATGACCTCGAGTTCCATCCATTTTGTTGCAAATGACAGGATCACATTCTTTTTTATGGGTGAATAGTACTTCACTGTACGTAAGTACTACATTTTTTTCATGCATTCATCTGTTGATGGACACTTAGGTTGCTTCCAAATCTTAACTATTGTGAACAGTGCTGCAACAAATGTGGAAGTCCAGATATCTCTTTGATATACTGATGCCCTTTCTTTTGGATATATATCCAGCAGTGGGATTGCTGGATCATATGATAGACCTATTTTTACTTTTTATGAGGAACCTCCAAACTATTCTCCATAGTGATTGTACTATTATAATTTACATTTCCACCAACAGTGTATGAGGGTGCCCTTTTTTCCACATCCTCAGCCATGTACTTTAATTACCAGCTAAGTAAGTAATATCTGTGGAAATAAACAAACTTCTCTTGATCCATGTGTTTTAAGACTCTTCTTGATTGATTTTTTAATTTAATTTGGGTGTCTTCACCTTATTTCTGATTTTTGTGCCTGATGTTTATATAATACCATTCCAAATTTGTATAATTCAAATTGACATTAAAGGTGACTATACAGATCCTAAAGCGATATTATTGGGATTATATGAACTAACATATACGAAGCAGCTTAGAACAAAAGCTTAGAACGAAGCAGCTTAGAACAATCCTTAGAACAAAACAGGCAGAAAATTAAAGGTAGCTATTCTTATTGCTATTATATTCAGTAATATTTCCAAAAATCACAGACTTTAATCCCAAGCAATCATGTCTCTGAGCTACAAAGCCAGGATATGATCCATTTTTAAAAATCCTATGAGTAGAATAAAAGTAGAATTTATAGAGTTAAAACATTTTATAAGAAAATACCACTTAGCTTTGAGGTTCTACGTTTTCTCCACTGAAGGGAAAATTAATACCCAGTCAATTATTCTGCTTCTGCGTAAATGTGGAATAGAACAACAAATTAAACCTACACATCATTCCAAAGCACTGGTCTAGTCAGTGACTAGAATAACTCTTTCACATCTTCATGCGATCTGAAGTTAGGCCTCCTTTTGGCTCACTCCATCCTCAGTATATCTGTCCTAAATAGCACATCCTGCAGGGCCAGTCTACTTTAGTAGGGCCTTGAGGATTGAAAGAAGGCAAAAGCCACCAGAGAAGTGGCCCTCACCCAAGTTTAGGGAGAGGAAGAGATTATTAAAAACAGAACTAGAAGACTTCTCTCTGTACAGGTTACATTATGGCTAGCTATGAAGGAACAAAGCAAGACACCAGAAACACCAGAAACATAATTCCAGAAGAAACCTTTATGCCAGATATCAGAATCATGGGCTCCTTCACAGCTGTCCACCTTGGCCAGCATGTGTTTAACTAAGCCCTTCCCTGAATCCAGCACTGTTCTAGCTACTATTCAAGGAAAAACATGTAATCCTTCTGAGATGAAACTTGTCTCTACTTGGGACCATAAGACCTACATGAGATAGCCCATCTAAGAAGAGATTAGAGATTAGAGTTTTACAGATGAGTCCAGGCCCTACCCCTGCTCTGGCTACCTGAGTGAACCTGGGCAATTCTAGGAGCTTCTCAAAACCTTTTCCCTCCACTATAAGACAGACATAATAACATCTCTGACCTCTTGAATTAATATGAGTGTGGCATTTAGTAAATTCAGGTTTTCTGAAAAGAGTCTCATTTCATGGACAGTCCTAAGTTGTGGTTAGGAAAGCCTCAGTTCACATCCTGGATTTTCCAACTATTAACTGCATTTCCTTGGTCAAATTACTTAACTTCACTTGCCTCCATTTCCTCATTTGGAGAATGTAAGTGATGTAGCCCTCATAGTGGATTTTTTTTATAACCTTGCCAAAATCAGCAAGACAAACCCTTATGGACATGAAGAATCAGAGCCAAAGAGCTCATCTTCCCTCGAGACAAAGCTAAACAGCAATCAGAAATCACCTAAACTATTTTTAGCACTATGTGGGTAAAAATTTCCTTTTTTCAAATGTCTGAGCCATCCACATTTCTTGATTTTAAAGATAAAGAAGTTTACTAGAAACTCCCAGTCACTGCTTTGGGTATGACACAGCACCTACTGCAGAGCGAGAGGTGTTCTGACTCCTTTTATGACCTCCCTGGGCTTCCACAGTGGATTATAAGATGGGTTCTCTCAGTTAAGGTAGGCTCAGTGAGAAAGCTTCTGTCTGTTATTTACTAGAAATACTAAACCACCTGGCAACTATAATTTTCAGATGCCCAAAGAGATTTTGCACATATTACATGTTCTTTCCCCCTGCTCATATGCCTGTTGGTCACCTTCTGAAAAGGGAGTACCCTGATCTTTTGGTGTCTTACCTAAGAATAACAGACCATACTCCCAATTTGCTAACATCATTTGGTTCCTCATAAATTAAAAAAAACCACTTAAATTAAATGATGACTATTAGAGAAGCACACAGGCCCATACATAGAGTATTTGATGAACAATCTCCCAGAAGAGATGATTAAATCATTAAAGTTGCTGAGAGCAGATTTTGCGTTCTCACCATGAATATAAGTATGTGAGGTAATACATGTATTAATTAGCTTGATCTAGCCATTCGACAATATATGTATATTTCAAAACATCATGTTGTTCATATTATATACAACTTATTTGTCTACTTAATTGTAAAAACCCACCTGATTAAAAAATGGGCAAAGGAATTGAGTAAACGTTTATTCAAAGAAGATACATAAATTGCCAATAAGCAAATGAAAAATGCTAAACATCATTCATCATTAGGGAAATGCAAATCAAAACCACAGTGAGCTATCACTTTACACTCATGAGAACGGCTATTATCAAAAATAGGTAACAGCGAGTGTTGGCAAGGAGGAGAAGAAACTGGAGTCCTCATGCACTGCTAGAGGGAACGTTAAATGGTACAATCACTATGGAATAAAGTATGGCCAGTCTTCAAAAACTTTAACACAGAATTACCATATGATCCAGCAACTCTACTTAGTATGTACCCCCCAAAAATGAAAGCAGGGACTCAGACAGATATTTATATGCTCATGTTCATAAGAGCATTATTCACAATAGCAAAACTATGGGAACAACCCAAGTATCTATTGACAGATGAATAGGCAAACAAATCATGGAATACAGTGGAATATTATTCAACCTTAAAAAGGAAGTAAATTCTGATACATGCTACAACATGGATGAATCTTGAAGACATTACGCTAAGTGCAAAAAGCCAGTAACAAAAGGACAAATGCTTTATGTTTTCACTTATATGAGGTACCCAGAATAGTCAAATTCATAGACACAGAAAGTAGAATGGTGGTCTCCTAAGACTGGGGGCAGAGGGGAATAGGGAGTTATTATTTATGGGTACAGAGTTTCAGCTGGGAAGATGTAAAAAGTTCTAGAGATAAATGATGGTGATGGCTGCATTTTAAAATAGTAAAAATAGTAAATCTAATGTTGTGCATATTTTACCACATTTTTAAAATTTAAAATTAAAAGAAGTTTTCATATTTACTCCTCTAATAGTTGCTCTGAATAAGCTTGCCATCTCAAACATTTCCATGAATGATAGCTATGATCTAGTAAAAAGAGGTTTTCAGGCTGACCTTGAGTTGAATTCTGGCTCTGCCAAGGACTTTTTACTTGCATGCACATAGATAAGATACTCAAGCCTCAGTTTTTTCATATATAAAATATGAAGACCAATTTATCTTACAAAATCATGAGAATTAAGATAACATTAAAAATGTCTGGAAAGTAATTGACACTAAGGAAACAAACTATCATCAGCATCATCATTCATCATGTTTCCCATCCAAAAGTCCTCTTGGGGGAAAAGTGCATAGCACAGTACCTGGTACATAAGAATTTAATCTCGATGAATACTGGAAGAAAGAACCACACAAGATATTATATAATTGCGCACTGAATTGTGTGAGGCGGGCATGCGTTATAGGAAGAGAGATTGGTGTTGACTACAGGAGGCAAAGAAGACTTCAGGAAGGAAGAGGAATTTGGGCTGCACCTTGAAGGATAGTTAGGATGTGGATGGAAGAAGGAGTGATGGGAGGGCATAAGTGATAAGGGAAACTTGGGCACAAGCCAAGGAGAAATGAGTGTGGGATTTGGAATGTTCTGGGACACTGATGATTGTTACTCAAATTCAATAGTTAAGGTGGAGCCAGATTATAAAGGACACTGAAAATCAACAGAAGAGCCTTCATTGGATATTTTTAATGAATTCATTAGTTTGTCAATGTGGATCTATTCAGGAGATAGAAATAACACAGCGTCCTCCCAGAGAAAGCAGAGTCAATAGTGTGTGTGTGTGTGTGTGTGTGTGTGTGTGTGTGTGTGTGTGTTTGTCTGTGTCTGTATACGGTTGACCTGGGGGTTGGAGGTGCCAACCCGCCTTCACAGTGGAAAACCCAAATATAAATTTTGACTCCCCAAAAACTTAACTACAAGTTGACCCTTGAACAACATGGATGTGAACTGTGTGGGTCCATTTCTACCTGGATTTTTCTTCTGGTATTGTGGTAAGCTCAAGTGTTGCAAGTATGTGATTATTGGCAAGGTTTCTGTCAACAGTAGGCTATTAGTAGTTAAGTTTTGGGGGAATCAAAAGTTATATGAAGACTTTTGACTATATAGGGGATAGATGACCCCTAAACCCTGTGTTGTTCAAGGGTCAACTTGTGCTAATAACCTACCGTAAACCAAAAGCCTTACTGGTAAGTATGTTCACAACACTTGAACTTGACGTAGTAGCAACAACATTAGCATATAAGTGGACTTGTGCAGTTCAAACCTGTGATGTTCAAGGGTCATCTGTATATATGTACACATATACATAAATATATACAGAGAGGGAAAGGGAAAGATTAGAGGAATTCCTGGAGGCATAATTCTTTCTTCATCTGGAAGACCTCAGTCTTTTTCTCTTAAGTACCTCAGCTGATTGAATGAGCTGATTGAATGTCCCTTCCAAATTGTAAAGGGTAATATGGTTTATTCATAATCTACTGACTTAAGTGTTAATCACATCTAACAATACCTTCACAGCATACAGTTAGAAGAAATAAATTCTAATGTTTGCTAGTAAAATAAGGTGACTATACTTGGCAACAATATTTTGCGTATTTCAAATAACTAGAAGACTTGAAATGATGCCAACACATAGAAATGATAAATATGCAAGGTAATTCGTACCCCAAATACTCTACCTTGATTATTATACATTCTATGCAGGTAACAAACACTCACATATACCCCATAAATATGTAAAATATTATCTATCAATTAAAGGAAAAAATAACTAAATACTTACTTCACACAAATTAATGACAAACCCAGGAAGTGAAAAAAAAAATCCTAATAAACTATAATCTCTCCTTTCAGTCGAGAGGAAGGGGGAACACAAAACCCTTCACAACAACACCTAGAATGTTGTTTGACCAAATATCTGTGCACCACAGTATAGCCGAGTTAACACACACAGACTAATGTAAACAGAGGAAGGAAGTTTAATATAAAGAACTATTAACCAATGATAGGAGAGTAATCATAAAAAGAGAACTCTAAAAGGTGTCTTTAAAAAAAGAGAGTACCCAAGGAAGGACAAATTGGTAAGTGAGGGTTCAGATCTCATTAGAAAAGTTTAGTTACAGTCCACTAGATGAATGTTACTGGTGAAGGAAAAATACCTGAAGGGCTCAGATCTATTTTTACAAATCAAGCAACAAAGAGTGAATTTGGAGCTGAGAAGTGGCAACCAGGACCATGGACAGTGCAATGGAAGTAGACTTTGAGTGGGCACTATCAGACTATTTAGATTAAATTGCTGAGTCTGACACTGAAGAAACTCAGCTAGGAACTTGCTATGTTGACACAGGCATGATGTTAAGGTTGTGTACCAAGGTGGTATCAGTAGAATTAAAAAGAAGGGTGATATTTCAAAGGAAAAACAGAATTTTTCTTCCAGTTTATTATCTCAATTTTAAAAATAAAAAAAGTAGAGGGATCCAAAAACAGATGAGAGAAAGAGGACCACTCTTCCTGTACTCAGAAGCACTGAGTAAACCATCATGTGGATAGATAAACATCTGGGTCCATTGAGAACCAGAAGACTTCCTCTCAGGAAAACCAGGTCACTCCTTTCATAATGAGGGGTAGAATGGGCAAGGAAAGGCCACAAGTAATAATGGACACACTGGATTTCAAAAAATCCTGGGATCTAAGAGCATCCAAGGGAAGGGGACTGAGGAATTTTGTCAAGAATGAGAGAGAACTAAATGTAGGAAATCAATCTAAGATTTAAGGCCAGGTAGAACCTGAGTGCCTAGTACAGTGTCTGGCAAGAAGGTACAGACATACTCAGGAAGCCCTGGTGAAAAGAAAGGAGAGAAGGTTTAGAGCCCAGGGTGCTATTTCAGGTGTGGGAGGGGCAGCGTTTGGCCAAGGCCCAAAGGCAGCCTCTCGGAATGTGATCACAGAGGAAGGAAGACTCAGTCTGCAGGAAAGTCAGCCTTTATATGTGGGTTATGGGAGATTCTAAGTCTGTGTTTAACCACAGACAAGTATTAAATCCCCAGATCTCTGAGTATAGTGTAGGATTAAACATTAAATGGGCTCTGCCACCTGAATTACAGGAATTCAGGCACAGGAGTCAACCAATCAGAGCATCGTAACTCCTTTCCAAATAGAAAAATGATGTGCAGCCTGGTTGCCCTCTTTGCCCTCTCTGTTCATCCCACCCCAATCTTAGCCCTGGTCCTGCCTCCAGCCCAGCTGCCCTCCCAACAGTGACCATCACTGGTTCTGGAGGATCTTTTCTCCCATGGCTTTTTTGATTCCTAGGGATATTGTAGTGATGCTTCATTTGTGCTTAAACTGAAAACAGATCCCAGATGTGGGAAGGAAAAAACCTTCCTTGAACAGTCACTATGAGCCAAACACTATGTAAATAGTTTCATTTCATCCTCACAAAGGAAGGTGGTGTTTCCTCCATTATAAATGAAGTCACTGAAATTCAGAGAGAAAGCCCTCACACTGTTCATATAGTCTAATTCTTGGAGGAAAAAAATGCAGATGTAGAAATTTACTTTTAATAAATTTACCCTTGGCACCCCTATTAAAGCTTCTTTGCTAACTACTTCTCTAAGTTCTCACTCTTCATTTTCATCAAATTTCTATATAATAATGGAAGCTAGTATTTATACATCCTGTATGATGTGCCAGGCAGTGTTCTGAACACCTTATGCATGTATTAACTCAATCCTTATAACAACTCTTCTTTATGAATAAGGAAACTGAGGCACAGAGAGTCACAAGCCTAAGGTCACAAAGGTGACCTAATAACAGTACAGTGAGAATTCCAACCCAGATCATCTAGCTCTAGAATCCACCTACAAATGAACAACGTGATGAGTTCTGGGGACACAGGACGGGGGACAAACATCTAATTGCAGAGCCTAAGATGCAGAATGTCTTGATTTTAAGGTTCACTTGGTAACTTTCTGACAACTTCTAACAAAGTCATTACTGTTATTCAGTTTTATTATTTCATAGTCTTTCTGTTATGATGAGAGTATTGGGTGATAGTTATTAAGGGATCATTTAGGAGCCAAAGAAAAAGGTGACAATTGAGCCATGTGACTGAGGCCAGAAATGTCTCTTCAAAGCTATAGAGCCTAGGCAACTCAGACTCCAGCACCTTCAGCATCCTTCCCCCTTGGCTAACTTTCCAGCAGGAAGCCTGGCTGGGCGCAGTGTAATATGCCGGTCTGATACCCATGAACTCCTTCAGCCCCAAGAGCTGCCTGTGTTTCCTGGAACCTAGAGTCTCCCTGGTGCCAGGAAATGACACGGTGCAGCCAGCATGAATTTATCACTGCTAAAAAATGATTCCCCATTCCAGACAAACTTAAATGCACAAAATTCTGAGTTTGCAGCCAGGCATCTTTATAAAAGCAAAGAAAGAGCCATAACCATACTTAAAGATGAAGTGTCATATTCAGGTACTTCTATTTACAGTCACTGCAAGTTTGGGAGCAATGAGATTGTCTCAATTTCCTGATACAAGCAATACGAGAAATGTCAAATTCTCAAAGCTTATGCAGGGAACCCAGTACCACCCACGAACAAGGGTCTGACTTGCATGTTCATTTTACTTTCTGTTCATTGTCCTTTGACCATTCTTTCTTGCCTACCTGGAGGGAAAAAGGGAAAGCATGCATAAATAAATAAATACATATATACATACCTATGGAAATGCATGCATGCATAAATGCTCTTGAGTGGTATAGTGAGGGGCTTACAATCACTAGGACGTTGAGACTTCTATTTATTCACAGGACAAAAACAAAGATCACTCCAGTGAAAGCTCTCTTGTATCTTTCCTTCCCTGATCCTATCAGCTATGACATAGACAGAGGCCATCATTCTCATAGGTATTGAGGAGTGATGGTTTCCAGTCACTGACAAGGAGGGGGTGCTTCCAAACTGCCACCTAGAGGTAAAGCTCTCAGCATCATTAATAAGCCTCTGAGGGACAGTCATTCCTCAATTTTGCTTCAAACTCCCAGCTTTAAATATAGCTCTCTAGATGTGTATTTCATGCACCTTTTCAAGTGGTGTTTTGCTTTAGGACATGCTTTCTTTCCCTCTAAATTTTATCCTGGCTCTATTTTCCCCACTGAGAATTAGTTCTTTCTCATGGCTAAAGATGCTTTTTCACCCCTCTTTAGTATATGGATTTTCATGGCTGTGCCTCCAGATAAAATGAAACCTATTTGTAGACGGTCCCGGACTTCTCCTTTTTCTTAAACAAGAAGGCCTACCAAAAACAATAAAAACTTTCTAGCCAGTTCAAACCGAAACTTTAAGCACAGCAAATAATTTTAAAACATGTGTAGGTCATTTTATTTTAGCAGAGAAGCCAAGTTACAGAGAGTCACAAATGCCCCTGTCTGTATTGTTCTTTATAGAAATAATTTAATTTAAAAGTGTATTCACTCTGGGTTGAGTTTTTCTCATTATTACTGTTTACTGTTTTCCTTTTTCTGAACTGTGTGACCTTTGGGATGATTTCTGTAAAAGTATTATTTCCATAACAAACAATGTCAACATTATCCAGGGCCGTCTGGCACAAACAGCCCAGGTTCCTTTATTCTCAGTCTATTGCTTCTGGACATTACTAAACAATTCCTTGGCAAATCCTTTCAGCATCTCTGTTATTTTAATCAATCCTGCACACAGCTGGATCTACAATTTGGCTCAGGAATAGAAAAATGGAGCTGGAGCTTTTCTGTGCCTTAGAAAGGATACTTTAAAGTTGTAGAGAAACCAGAGCCTTGAAAATCTTCACTGTTTCTAGCACCAACATAAGAGAGACTTTTTGGCAGAACTGGAGGGAAGGAATCAATCAGAATCAATGTAAGAAGTATTGCCAAACTGAGGGATTGAGTTTAAGGGAGGAGTTAAAAACCCCAAGGACATGGCAGTAAGATAGAATGATTCTAATTGTCCTTTATCCTCAGAAAACATTTGAGTGGGGAATGTGGCACCACAGTCCAAGCAGCATTAGGATTGGACTAAATGGAGGAATCTTTTCCAACCCCTGTATATCCACAGGAGTGGAGGTTAGAGGTGTTTGGGATAGGAAAACAGAGAGAAGAGTAAGATGGGTAAGCACAGCTGTAAGAGCACCCACACGTGCTACACAGGATCTGTCTCCATGGGTTTATTGCAGCTGCTCCCAGGGCCATAGCAGGCTCATAAGCAGGGGCAGCAGCTGAGATTGGTAAAAATGGAATCTGGGCCATGATGTAGACCATGTAGGAGATCATAGGCCTCATTTTAAAATTCAGTCCATTCAGTAATTATTCATTCTTCTCACATAGTTTCAACTTTAGCAGAAGGGAAAGATCCTCATCAGTGACTCACAAGGGAAAGATCCTCACACTATTTTTGGTATGTCTGTGCCATATGAAAGAACTCCTTTGCATTCCCTACAGCAAAGAATGTGGGAGAACACTGGTAGTCCCAGAGTAACCTAACAGCATTGCTACTGGGAGATCAACATATTATGTCATCTTACCTGTATAATGGGTCCACAGGAAAGCAGGCCCAGTGAGTATTTGCTTTTAGTAAATGAGTGTACCTGTCACTTACCAACAGAATAAAATCTCCACCCCTTGTTTATGTTATCTCATTTCTTTTTATAATTTAAGATGCTTCTGGGAAAATAACATATAATTAGCCACTCTGCACAGGCATACAAAGTCTTTAGCCTTATTAAAGCAAATGAAAATATATTATTCTGGTTTTTAATGTCCTATTGTTGGCTATATACAATTATTATAAGATGTGCTATCATCTGGATATTTAAACAGATCAAAGTTCTAGATCTCTGTCTCTATTCCAGGAAAGTTGATGATTTCTGGAAATACTCTTGTCTACTGAAATGTTGAATATCACAGCCTTCAAATGCTGACTTTAAAACCCAGCAGTTCTCCAAATTCCAGTGGCCCAAGAAGCCAGACATTCGACAGGAGACCAGGGCATAAGTTCTATCTCTGTGTTTCTGTCCATTAAACCTTGGACCAGCTCGTCAAATCTGTTTCTTCCTCTAGAAAATGGAGATATTAGCTTTCTGCTTCATAGAGTAGTTGTGAAGAATAAAAAAGAGCCCATGAAAATACTGTACTACTATGAGATACTACTTTTCACTGAATAATATTTTTCTATCCATCTACCTGTACTTGTGACTTGCAAGAAATTTTTGCATATGTGTCTATGTACAGGAATACATACACATATGTATATTTTGAGGGAAAGTGTTCATAGCTTCCATCAGCATCTTGAAGGAGTTTATTACCTAAAATTGGTTAAGTACCTTTAAATTAGGACACATCTCTTTGTGATATACGTATGCAGAGATGTCTACAATATGTATGTTATCTAAGATATACAATCTAAGACACTTAGATTCAAAGGAACATATTTGTTATTTAACAAGTATTTATTTAGTGCCAAATTATAGGCATAAAACTAATAAGAAACCCAAAAAAGGTTTTTTGCCAACTAGTACCCCTTTCATATATCATCTGATTGCCCAGAAAATTATTTCTCATAAATATTTTATTTTATTTTATTTTATTTTATTTTTTTGGGGGGGCGTAGTCTCGCTCTATCGCCCGGACTGGAGTGCAGTGGCCAGATCTCAGCTCACTGCAAGCTCCGCCTCCCGGGTTTACGCCATTCTCCTGCCTCAGCCTCCCGAGTAGCTGGGACTACAGGCGCCCGCCACCTCACCCGGCTAGTTTTTGTATTTTTAGTACAGACGGGGTTTCACCGTGTTAGCCAGGATGGTCTCGATCTCCTGACCTCGTGATCCACCCGTCTCGGCCTCCCAAAGTGCTGGGATTACAGGCTTGAGCCACCGCGCCCGGCCTCTCATAAATATTTTAAAGACATTTCACCAAAGAAGAGATATGTCATTAGTGAAGACATATCAGTGGTTAATAAGCACATTACATGGTACTCCACATCTTGAGTGTTTTGAAAATTGCAAATAAAACCATAATGAGATAACTCCCACTAGGATGTCTACTATCAAAGAGACAAACATTACCAAGTATTAGTGAGGGTGTGGAGAATCTGAAAAGCTCATATACTGCCCGTGAGGCTTTAAATGGCATGGCCAATTTGGTAAGCGGTTGGTCAGTTTTTTATAAAGTTAAAGTTAAATTTACCATTTGACCCAACAATTTCACCAAAGTAATCTACCAAAGAGAAATAAAAGCTTATGTCCACACTGAGAACTGTACACAAATGTTCATAGAGGCATTATTCAAGATAGTCCAAACTGGAAAGTAAATGTCCATCAATTTGCAAATGGATAAACAAAATGTGGTATATTCATACAATAGAATATAACTCAGCAATAAAAAGTAATGAAGTACTGAAAAGTGATACAACATGGATGAAACTTGAAAGCATTATAAAAAGTAAAGGAAGCCAGTCACAAAAGACCACATATTATATGGTTCCACTTACATCAAATGTCCAGAAATGGTAAATGTGTAATGACAGAAAACGTATTTTTGGTTACCTGTGACTGGGGGTGTGAGGCAGTAGCAATTGACTTACAAACAGAATCAAAGGAAATTTGGGGGTTATTGGAAAAGTTCTGAAACTAGCTTATGATAATAGTTTCCTAATTCTATAAATTTACTAAAAAGTCATTAAATTATACCTGTAAAATGAGTGACTTTGCGGTAAGTTAAGTCTCAGTGCAGACGTTCTTAGGACATGAAAAACGGACAGGATGTTTTGACATACAGTTGTAAAATAAATACAAATAAAATATTTACCTATAAAATGATTTAGTTTTTCATACATATTATGATATTTTAAACTACTGTCCTTTAAATACTTTTTATTCTCTCCATGTGACAGTTTCTTAATCTGTAAATGGAGATAAGAGTAACTGCCTCATAAGCATTAGTGAAGAAAAATCAATTAATAGATGTAAAGAATTTGGAAGAGGGCCTCATATACAATAAGCATGAAATATATGTTTATTATAGGTACTAACTAGAGATATATGTCAGTACCAACCACATATATTTTGTGATATTAATTTCTTTTGTTTTTTTTTTTTTTTCTGGTGGGAAAGATGGACATTAATAATGAATAATGCTCTCCAAAGTTGGCATAAAGGCCGAGGCAGGTGGATCATGAGGTCAGGAATTTGAGACCAGCCTGGCCAATATGGTAAAACCCCAGCTCTACTAAAAATACAAAAATTAGCCAGGTGTAGTGGCACGCACCTGTAGTCCCAGCTACTCAGGAGGCTGAGACAGAAGAATTATGAACCCAGGAGGCGGAGCTTGCAGTGAGCCGAGATCACGCCACTGCTTTCCAGCCTGGGTGACAGTAAGACTCGGTCTCAAAAAAAAAAAAAAAAAAAAAAGAAAGAAAAAAATTCATATAAATTCATATTTAAAAGCGATATGGGAAAATGTGATAGCTAGAAAATTTGGAGTTTCATGGAACATAATCTATAAAGAAAAGTATTGGTTTTATCTTCATTTCAGAATCAAAAAATAATCAAAACAATCAGTTTAGTCCTCCTTACCTCTCCCTTTTTCTCCCTTATCTGCTTACAGTGAACATTTTTCTTATCAATTACAGGATGGAGGAAAATGGCCACCTCGAGAAGTAATAAAATTAGAAGGTGCAGAAGTTAGTGTTGATAGCAGCTTGGGAAAACCATTTGTGTTTAACTGTGCACCTCAGTCTAGAAATAGGACTTTTTGCCTCTGTACAACCTCAAACCAAGAAATGAAAAGATAATTCACTCATCTTTTATCTTACTAGTTTCACTTTGAATGAGGGAAATGCTTCTTCCACAGCAAACTTACAGATACTTAAGATTGGAAGCAGGAAAGGAAAGAACAGATTCATAGCATGAGTCAATAAATGTCTTTTTTTTTTTTTCATTAGGCAGGAAAAGTTTGATTCTTCACCTTCCCTCCAGATTTTTTCTAATAATTTCCAAAGAACATAAGGATCGTGTGCTAACTCACCTTAGATCTCCACTTTTTCTTGAAAAAACATAATTATTACTGCAGATCTCATCCAGCATCTCCAAAACTTGCCAAGTGTATATATTTTAAGCTAATTGGATGAATAGTGGTAGGTATAAAAATAATTTATCAGGATTACGACTTAATAAAAGATAGAAGAGCAAAATTTTAATGATAACATAGCTTTGCAGAGGAATGAAACTAGCTGATAAATTAACATACAACCCAAATGGAGGAAGAGGATTGTGCTTACAATCTAAGAGGGTAGCCTATGAGCTCTGATCATTTAGCCCCCATGATCATTACTCAGTCCCTGAGGGAATGGAGACCACAGGTCAACCCAATGAGGTGACTGAAAACTATTGAAAGTAATGCTAGAGTGAGGGGTGGGATAAAGTGGCAAAGAATAAATGACAGAAAGGCCACAGGTCAACAGTGTTTAGTATCAATGACACATTTCCTGAAGAACATTTGGGCCCAGCTCCAATCTTAAAGGTAGTCCTAGGTCTGAAACCTGTTAGGCAA
The DNA here is from genome assembly GCF_007565055.1 of Rhinopithecus roxellana. Taxonomy (NCBI): domain Eukaryota; kingdom Metazoa; phylum Chordata; class Mammalia; order Primates; family Cercopithecidae; genus Rhinopithecus; species Rhinopithecus roxellana. The sequence goes on from NC_044551.1 coordinate 74,440,266, forward strand.
ACAATATACCATCTCTATTTGTGGAACTATCGTCTATTCAAATGCATGGTACTTTAAAAGACAAACAAGAAAACACAGTAACAACTTGATTGTACTTCAATTAATGCACAAAATATTTATTAACAATCTAATATGTCCAAAGACACTGTTTTAAGATCTCTAAAGATTATTAGTATGGTGAAGAGCCAATCCTTGCATTCAAAAAAAAATCCTCTTAACTAAGAAGGTAGGGCATTTATTTTAATATATCGAATCCAAAATAAAAATTGAGAAGTGCAATAGGAGAAGACAAAGTGGCATAAGAATTGAGAGTAGGAAGACAGAGTTTCTAGATGAGGGTATGAAAGTTGTTTATGAAGGGTATGGCATAGGATTGGATAAGCATATAACAAAGAAGTAGAACATAGGATGGCAAAGGAAATAAATCAAGCTGTGGGGAGAGTAGCAAGCAGTATAGTTAGATTGGAAGTTAGGGAATTAAAAGAAAATTGAAAATGATTGGCAAGATAGGGTGGGCTGATTAGGCTGGTGCCTAGCTAAGGAGGCAAAACTAAGAAAATTCAGTCCTCAGGGAGGGGCATTAATGGCATGTTAAAGGTAGCCTCTATGTCCAAGGAACACTTAGGGAAAGACTCAGGACAATGATTGTTTACCAGTCTTCCCATATTTTAATAGCCAGTACTTTACAGTTAATGTACCAATTGTTATTAACCTTGGTGTTAATAAATTCATATACCTTAGTAAAGATTGACTACATTTATTCTCAGGCATTAAGTAAACTATAGTAAAGGAAAAGGATAAGAATATTTCAAATATGCCAAGTGGAAATACGATTTTGCCACCTAGTAACACCAATTTTGCAAATGTGTCACCCTTCAACTATAAACTTAGAGCAATGAAATATATCGGAGCCTCAAGACTGTTCTGTCTCAACAATGGGTTCAGTAAGAACAACAAGCTCCTCCAAGTTATACTTATCCAGCTCCCCAAAGACAGCTCCTCTCACTTTTACTGTCTTTCAGGTGGCTTGAGGCAATGGACAAAGTGGCCCATCTTGCCCACCAGGTAAGATTTCCTTGATATTTATCTCTTCTTTCATTTTGCATTTCTTCTCAGAGGGGGAAAGGAACATGTTAGATGTCATGTGGTCTACCCCGGGATGTCTCAGATGTGTTCTAAAAGCTGGGAAAGAGATCTTAAGTCAACAGGTTTTTTTGCTCAGTTCCTATGGGGGAGCTTGCATTCCTGCTGCTCTTTTCATTTTCAGGAGTTTGTATGCCATCCTTCTCAGTAAGAGTCAGTGGGGAGTCACAAACTGGGGTGGAATTTCTGTTTCACATGAAGAAGTCCAGTAGTTCCCCATGATGACAAACCACTGCTGCTGTTTTCTTTTTACTCCCCAAATATAAGATCTCAGGGATATCTCAGGATGGTGCTATTGATTGAGCAGCTTACTAGGAAATGAGTGTGTTATAATTCAGAAATACAGTGCTTTATGTTTACATCCTTGTTCTGTAGACATATTAGGCCAATTTTCACTATTCCTGCCCATTCATGATTCCAAGCTTTGCAGCAATACAGTTTTTAATTTAAATTTCACCTACAAACTGATAGATAACTTTATAACATCAACAGGAGAGTCATCACCTTGACATATAAGGCATTTGATATTTCTCTTTCTGAACTTGTTCTACAAACTGTTGGGGAAAAAAATTGCTTTAATACCAATTGTTTCATTTTTATGATATAAATATGATTTCTAATGAGATTATAGATTTCCTTTAAATATGCTCATTTCCTCACAAAATGGTATACAAGCAAAAGTAATTATCCATTATCTTCTCTACATATTTTGGCTCTTGTGCCTTTGGGAAAATTTGGATTGTTTGAGCTTAAATATACTGCCAGGTACCCTGTAATTGTCCTTTCAGAACAATAACAAGCATCATCATTGACAAACAACAGGACTTGTGTTTCATTTTACCTGGAACACGACGTTGAGCACACTCATTCATCTTTCCAATGTGTCATCCTAATGAGCCTCAATACTTTTAGGAGGCATTTATTCTGCTAATGCACTCAGAGTCTGAAGCAAAGAGGAAAAAATGAACACCCAAACTCCCAGCAGGCTCCTACTTCGCAGCAAAGAACACAGCAAACTCTGCCTTCTGAAATCATTTGCCCTGCCATGTTAAAACTAAAGAGCAAAAACGAAACCAAACAGAGAAGAGGAATTGGCAAGCACAGGTAGGGCATTCTGATGAAGAGATAAAGCACATTGCTCCCAGCCTCAGGTCACAGTTCCCAGAGTTCCCTCCCAGTTCCCAGGCCTGTGGAGGAAGGGCTGTCCTCCAGGGAAGAGAATTTTATCTTTGGCCTTCCATGTCACTGACCATGAGATCCTAAGACGTGAGCTGGCCTGGGGCATTTAACTTGTTCCGTTGCACAAAGGAGAGTTACAGGTAAGGAAAAGTATGAGCCAAGGACTGCTATTCGTCACAGTGGACATACCAGGAACAGGGCTAGGAAGACAATCCCAATGGTGAGTGAGGTAACACCCTCCCAGACATGTTACCTCACTTATCAGGCTCAGTGCTTATAGACGGGGGCATTAAAAACAGTCTTTACTAAGATGCTTGTTTCCATTTCCTTTCTATAGATGATTCCATGTTCTCTGGCTGATATACTTTTGATTTTCTCAGAATAAAATAGAAGCCAAAAAGAAGGGATGTCTATGGACACAAGAAGGAAGAAGAGAAGTTCCCTATAGACAATGGATAAGTTTAGTTTTCTGGCTAGTTGCTCGAGTATTCAGATTGTCTTAGCAAGAACCATTTAGGGCAGTGGCTTCCCTAATGTCAGACAGACTTGGTCTGGGAGTTGAAGACTTTTGGCACAAGATGACCACTCAGCTGACCCTTTGTGTTACACCTGAAGAACCATGTCTGGGAAGATGTTACTCTGCACAACAGTAGTCTCCCACCTCTGGCTATCAAGAACCAAGAGTGTCTGGTCTTCTGCACCAGCTGGATATAAGCACAGACATGTGGGTCCTGCACTTTTGCATCCTGAAGGACGGCTGCTTGTATTTCTACAGTAACAAACTGTTGGGGAAAAAATACGGTCCACCCAAGCCTCAGGTATGGACTGAAATTTCACTTGAAATAATAGTAATTACAATAATAATGGTAGCAACATATTAGTTTTATAGATCTTGCACCTGGCCCTGTGCCATGTGCTTTACCTAAATTCTTCCATCAGTCCTCCAGAGAAGAGGTATTATTACTGTTCCCATTTTACAAATTAGGACGGGAAGTGGCTGCAAAGTGTACATAACTTTACAAGATCACATGTAGTAAGTAATGAAGGTGGGATTTGAAGACAGCCAGGCTAACTCCAATGTACCCTTCACCCCACATTCTATTGCTTGGAAAAGTGAAAAGTAAATTCCTTTATTATTTTATCATTGATGCATTCAGAGTCAATACCAATAGTTTTCCTAGGTAGTAACTTCACTCTTTTCTCATAATGTCTAAGTCATTGTTATTGGGTAATTAATAAAGAAAAGAGGTTTATTTAGCTCACAGTTCTTCAGGCTGTACAAGAAGCATGGTGGCAAGCATTTGTTTCTCGTCAGGGCCTCAGACTATTTCTACTCATGGTGGAAAGGGAAAGCCAGTCAGCATGTGCAAAGATCACATGGCAAGAGAGAAAGTAAGAGAACAGGGAGGTGCTGGGTTCTTCTAACAACCAACTCTTTCAGGAACAGAGCAAAACTCACTCTTTACCATGAAAACAGCACCAAGTCATTCATGGGGGATCTGCTCACATGACCCAAGCACTTCCCATTAGGCCCTTTCTCCAACACTGGGGATCTTTCCAGTTTGGAGGGGTCAAGTATCCAATCATAGCATTCCACCCCGACCTCCTAAAATTCATATTCTTCTTATATTGCAAAATACGATCATCCCTTGCCACCCCCATGACCCAATACCTCCCATTAGCCCCCCTCCTCCAACATTGGGATCAAATTTCAACATGAGGTTTAAAGTGGTCAAATATTCAAATTATAGCACGTAGTATTCCTAATTTGGACAAGTGAGTAACAAAAAAAAATTAACCATTTTCTTTGGGTAAATTGCTTAACTTCCTAAAACTTCGTTTCTTCATTAATAAAATGGGAATAATTAACAGTTATCTATTCATATTCCACAAAACTGTTGTGAAGATCAACTGAGTCATTGCTATTAAAGTGACTTAAGAAAGCTCTATACATGAAAAGTTCTGTCTTACATATATTATTAGATATATTTTATTATATATTTTACTGTATGTATTTTATTATGTATTATACATACTTATTAAATTATATATAGTTTAAAATATGTATGTACAAAATGATCATACAAATAATTTAATAAAATAATTGCATTTGATTTCCACAAAATAATTTAACTTTCTTATAATTTTTGACAAAATATATTATTGGTGTTCTATTTGCAGTTGAATTTTTCCCATATGAATAATCTTTAAATAATTAGCAGTAATTACCAATTATGAACATCCTGGAATCTCAGTCATTTAATTTCTTTTTTTAGGATTAATGCTTATGTTCAGATAGGTAGACATGCCAAATTGGAAGGAGGCATCCAGTGACCATTTTGACCTTAGAAGTGTACAAGAGGTACAAAGTGAGCATCATACCATGGCCCGTTTTTCATCACTCAAGATGAACAATGAAATGAGCCTCCTCCACCCTCCCGTCCATTTTAAAACATGACCCTAACATCATTCAACTAGGAAGAGATAGTCTCTCTAAGCCCTTACAAAACAGGCTGTTTCTATTCAACCCCAAATTCGTTATATAATAAACAGCTGATAACAGGATGGGAATTAAGGTAAAAAAAATAGTAAAACCTCCAAAGTAGTCACTGACTGGGACTTTCATTATAAAATATCACTATAAATGTCTGAACTCCTTTAATTACCAAATCAATTAAGGCAATCTTCAAGGGACTGTTTTCATAGATGGAAAGAAAATGCTTGGGATTGAATGCACAGATTACTCCAAATTCAGAAATGTTAGCAAAGTGCTTTTAAACCCCTGGGGCCCAGAGACTATCACTGATTACAAGAGGTTAAAAATAGTAATGACAGCCACTAGGTGGCTTTTCTTATCCCAAAAGGTCAGAGGCCCTACTTGAACAGAAAAGTCCTTATTAAAGAGCTACAAAACTGTTCTATTAAATAGCTTAAATAACAACAAAAGTAGCAGCTATCATTTAGTGAGAGCAGCTCTTGTACTAGGCACTCTGTTAAGTGCTTTTACTTATTATTTCTTTTAATTTCTACAACAACCCTACAAGGTAGGTTATTATCCCACAGGTTTAGAAACTGATGCTTAGCAAGGTTAAATAATTTGCCTAAGTTCTCCTGAATAGTAAATGGTGAAGACAGAATTTGAACCCAGGTAGTCTAAGTTATATCAATAAAAAGAAAAAAATTGAAGAAGAAGAAAATGAAATTCCTGTTTATATTCAGCTCTTACCATTGCATAACTCTTTCTAGAGACTTCTATCATTCTTTGTTGCCTCCAGAGCACTCCAAGGCCATATATTTTTTCCAGAAACTCCTGTTTCTGGCTTTGTCTTCCACTGCTTCTTTTAAAGTACCCTACATTCCACCCAAACAGGGCTACATTCTATTTCCTTTCCACACCCCACCTTGTTAAAATTTTTCGGACCCAATGATCTTATTTGTGCTAGTTCCCTCCCCTGAACTATCTCCTAACTACTGATGGCCCAGTATAAATTGTTCAGATTCTAGCTGTCCTTCAAACATCTATTCAAGTGCTGTCCATCTCTACTACAAAGCAATCTCAGATGGTCCTAGATAAATAAACCTTCTCCCTTTTCTGAACTTATTGTCTTTTGACAATTATCATCCTTTATCTTGTATTTTATTTTCTGATGGTTATCTTATCTTTTCTAAGGTATTATATGCTCCAAAAATGATACTTTATTATGTGTACTTAATGAATGAATGAATATTCAAATAAACTGACCATCGTTGCCATGAACTGTGAGTAATTTGTCATCCCCTCATTTAATAATGGAGATTAGAAAATTGAAAAGCCAGTTCAAAGGCAAAACTAGAACTCAGTTCACCACAGTGCCTGGCCTTTCTTCCATATGACATTCTTTCCAGATGTAAACAGTTATCTGATTTCTTCAAGCAGCATCCAGAGCTCTAAGGATATGGTCATCTCACTCACCACCACTACTGGCATTCACCCACCCAGGTCGTCTGGGAATCAATACACAACATTGGGACACCTGAAGATAGATGCACCATCCAAAGGACTAAGAATTGGCATGCTGCCTGCTTCCAGAGCCCATGCATGCCACCTGCAGTCCTGAAAATATATCCTATCCCATTGCAAATGCCAACACTAGCATATACCATCCAGGGGCCAAAGGACTGCCCCACTTGGTGTTCTCATTTCCAGCAAAGCTGCACCACAACCTCTGTGAACAACCTCAGCCTAAGTCACTGAGGAATTCACAGACACCAATGATATTATCAGAGCTGAAGAAATTGTACAAAGACTATGCTATTGGACCCACTCAGAATCAAAGCCAAAGCATCTTACCCAATGAACACAATACATAGACCTATAGAAAAAAGTATTTCCTTATGACAGTCAATCCATAGAATTGGAAAGTGTTATACCAGATGCACAAAAAACATGCAAAAGTAGGGAAACATGACATCTCCAAAGAAACACAATAATTCTCCACAAATAGATCACAAAGAAAAAGAAGTCTGTGAAATGCATGAAAAATAATGTAAAATAATGATCTTAAGGAAACTCAGTGAAACACATGAGAACACACATAAACAAAACAAAGAAGTCAGAAAAACAATTCAGGATATGAATGAGAAGTTCGATAAAGACACAGATATAAAAAAAGAACCAAACAAATTCTAGAACTAAAGAATTCTATGAATAAAATAAAAAATACAATTGAGTGCTTTAACAATAGATAGATCAAGCAGAAATCATTTCTGAACTTCAAAACAGCCCATTTAAAATAACCCAGTCAGACAAAAAAAGAAAAGAATTAAAAAGATTACAGAAAACCTATGTTTGACTTGGGGGATACCAAAAAGTGAACACATTTTTAAAATTTGGAAGTTCCAAAGAAGAAGAAATGAACAAAGGCAGACAAAAACCTATTTAGTTAAACAACAGCTGAAAACTTTTAATGTCTGCATCAAGAGATATAGAAATTCAGGTGACAGGAAGCTTAAAGATTCAAAAATAAATTCAATCCAAAAAAGGCTTATGCAAGGCACATAATAGTGAGTGTCCAAAGTAAAAGACAGAGAATTCTAAAGCTAGCAAGAGAAAAACCATCAAGTTACATCTGAGGGAATATCTACCAGATTAACATCAGTTTTCTCAGCAGAAACCTTACAGGCCAGGAGAGAATGGGATGATATATTCAATGTGCTGAAAGAAAGAAAACTGCTAGCCAACAATACTATACTCGGCAAAGCTATTCTTCAGAAATGAAAGAGAAATAACATCTTTCCTAGATAAACAAAAGCTGAGAGAATTCATCACCACTTGACTGACCGACCGACCCTACATGAAATGCTTAAGCTGTTAAGCATTATGGAGCCCTAATCTGGAAGTGAAAGAATAGCTATCACAAAAAGATACAAAAGTATAAAAGTCACTAGTAGAACAGATGACAAATGAGAGAAAGATATCAAATTGTATCAATTTTTAAGACCACAAAATCATAAAAGTAAACCATAAAAGGGAGATAAAAGAACAAAAGATATTCTAAAATAAAAAAAACAACACCCAACTATACGTCCCTTCAAGAAACTCACTTCACCTGTAAAGACCTATAAACTAAAAGTAATGATGAGAAAAAATTCCACACAAATAGAAACCAAAAGCCTGCAAAATAGCTCTATCTATATCAGACAAAATTGACTTTAAGGAAAGAAAATGTGAAAAGAGACAAGGAACTCATTATATCATGATAAAGGGGTCAGTTCAGCAAAAGGATATGGCAAATAGAAGTATACACCACCTAACAATGAGCACACAGAATATAAAGTAAATATGAGAGCTAAAGAAATAGACTCCAATACATTAATAGTTGAAAAATTCAACATCCCACTTTAAGCATTGGACAGGACATCTAGGTAGAAAACAAAGAAATATTAGAGTTAATTTGCATTTTAAACCAAATAGACTAAACAGATATTTACAGAACATTTCATCCAACAGCTACAGCACACATTCTTCTCATCAGAACATGAAATATACTTTAAAATAAAGCATATGTTAGACCACAAAACAAATTCAACAAATTTTAAGAAATTAAAATCAAATCAAGTATCTTCTCAGAACACAACAGAATACCAATACCAAATATAACTTTGGAAGCTGTACAAATTCATGGAAATTACATAACATGCTCTGGGGCGACTATTAACTCTTTATTAAGCAGGAAGTCAAAAAGTTTCTTAAATGAATATGGGAACATAACATACCAAAATCCGGAGGACACAGCAAAAGCACTGCTAAGAGTTTATTGCAACAAACACCTACATCAAAAAGTGGAACAAATATTCAATTTAATTATGCACCTCAAAAACTAGACAAGAATAAACCGAACCCTAAATCAGAAAGAAATAGCGCTCTGGGCTGAGCAAGTTGCCTCGTTTTCTGCTCCTTCCTTGCCTTAGGTGTTTCCTTTCACATCTCTGTTGAATTCCACTGTTTCTTCTTGGGTTATTTATTCGACATGTAATTATGTACTATTTTGGTTCCTCTTTGTAGAGAAAGTGAGTACCAGATGCCTGTAGTTGACGTGTTGAAGAACTTCCCTCTTTTTTTCAGCTCCTCTCTTGAAAATATATTACTCTGTGGTTAATAAAAATATTTAATCCACACTCATCAATTCTTTCCCAGTCCTACTTCTTGAATATTTCTATCTCCACAGGTCCTCAATTTCTAGCCCAAATTATCTCAAATACAGATTTAAAAAAATTTCCTTCACTAAAATTCCAACAGAAAATTTATATCTAGGCCATGTTTTAAAATAGAAGCCTGTGATTTTTGTTTTCACCTGATTCTACTCTTGAATAAAAAAATACCATTTGCCTGAGGATGTACCTTGTTCCAGAAGGTGAACTTGACCACCACTCCCTCCCCACTGCCATTCTTACTGCTACTGGTCCAGATGGAAGCTCTCCCAAGGCGGATCAGCCGCTAACCCTTCTTCAGTGTTAAGGTGTCTGTTCAAGAGCTCTTCTGAAGCCCTTTACCATTCTTTTGATTTGAATAAATTCAGGTTTATATCATTTTTCTAAGCATTCTGATCAACCCTCCTGTACATCTTAACTTGAATTCCAACCTGAGGCTCATGGAGGCATATTCAAATCTTGTGTGGGAAATTCTCAAAATAAATATGCCCTCTCCATCCTCCACTAAGAATCACTCCCTGATAAACCACATTTTTTTTAGAGGGCTGAATCGTCCTGCTTAGGCAGGGTGGGAGTGGGAAAGTTAGCATGTATTGAATTTTCATATGTGTCAAGCATTAGGATAAGCACTTTATGTTTTTTATCTAAGTCTAATCTAAACAAAACATCCACTGTTACTATATTATCATAGGTGAGAAACTAAGACTTGAAGTTACCTAACATGCTGATGGTAACCCAGCAATTAAATGATTAGAGACAAAATGTAAACAAATGATGCCTAAATCCTGTGCCCAAACTCTTACGCACAATGTTACGTATAGTACCCCCTGGCAGAAATTAGTCTTCTTAAAGTAGCACTTGGTCAGTAATACTGTTTGTCTGATCTCTGCAGTCTGGACATCAGCACACTCACTGCAATAGACAGGGTCTACTCAGTCCAGCTAGTTGTCATAACAACCACAGGGGTCATGAGGACAGCAGAAGAATTTGTTGAGAATGGCTGAACCCATGCTATGCCATGAACACTACAGGCACTAGAATACTCAGTTTAACTTAATCATATTGATATATAAAGAATATTAATCATTTTTATATTCACAAAGATTACACAGTTCTAATGCTAATGTTCAATTCTTCTAGGTGATGCTAGGTAACTAATGACCTTTATGCTGGTCTGACCTGTAATTCCTTCTTTAATTGTATTGCCCAACCTCTGCTTCACTCCTGTACATTCCCCCTTGGCCTGGTTCTTTGTTTTCCTGCCCTAGAGAGGTCATAATCTTGAAGCAGGCCTTAATTACCACTTATATCAATGTTTATCAAAGTACAGGTTTTGACCCCCATTAGTAAGTCCAGCAATGAACATAGTACTTTGTGGCCAGTATTTTAATGACAACAGAATAGTTTGAATCGAAAATGTCATGGTACACCATGTTGTTTCACAAAGCTTTTGCTCTAATATGAAAATATGTCAAGGTCTGTACATACTAAATTTTTGGATCACAGCCAAAATATTTGAAAAATATTAAAAAAAAAAAAAACCTTAGTCTTTGCATATGTATTTGTTCAAGTGGTCAGTTTTATGTTCAAAATCTTAGAAACAGTATTTAGATGGTTACTTCCTTTAAATTACATTTGTAATGTGTCTGCAAGTAGTTGCTTTGTTCTTGAGATCCTGGCTTCTGTGGTCATTGCTGCACAGAGACTTGGATCCTTGACTGCAGTATCTCAGATGCTTTACTGTTTTACTTTTATTTTATTTTGTATTTTAGTCTATTTCCTTATATTCTTCATTAGAGATCTGGGAGATCTTATATGACATTTACTATTTTTGGAGGTATCTGTAGTATTGTTGACATGACTTCTGTCTCGTAACAGTCACCTGAGATACTGAGAGAATACTGAGGACAGCAAAGTAAGGCAGGCAAAAAGATAAAAGTAATGCGGGGGAAAAAGCAAGATGTAAGAAGCAACACAGCAGGTTTCCTGTAAAAACCGTATTAGACACTAACCCCACATTTTACTTTCAGCTAGATAAATATACCTCTAATGTGTAATGAGGGAGTTGGAGAGAGCCTTGTCAGTTCCCTAGAGGATTTCCTTACTGTCAAGGAGAGGGTTAGTACTTTAACAGCATGCATTGCTGGCTCGCCTGTGCCTGCTAATGAGAAAGCCACAGTATGAGTATGCCAGAAGCCCCTTAGTCAAGTGCCTCTATTTAAGCCTGAAGACCCTTTCCATTCACTATACACATGATGAGGTTTTTTTTCTTTTCCCTGTCTCCAGAATAAAACTAGAAGTAACCAATTGTGACTGCTAACTATCGTTCTTGAATAAATCACATCAAGGTCTGTGTGCATGTCTCAGAAAGATATTTTACATTATCACAACAAATGGAACATGTAATGCTTGCACAGTTCTTCTAAGAAATCTTTATCCAAATTAGCTTGCTAATTACTGCTGCTATCTCATAACAGAGAGCGATCAGCTCAATGAGGTCACCTCAAATGAGGTAATGGAGCTATAATTGGATATCTTTACTGCCAATCACTTCTTCCCTAGAACTGGTTAGAAAAATGGTCAGCAAATCTTTGTAGCAAACACTTCTTGGACAAACCTATCTGTTCTTAAAAAGGATAATGATAGATGAGGTTATTTATATCTCCTCAGACACATGAGAAAAAAATCTCAGAAGCAGGAAGAAGCCACAAACTAGTGCAGTGACATTTAATGTTGTGTACTATAGTTTGGAGTAGAAAATTAAGATAGCAAAATCAGCCAGGTATGATGAAGTGTGCCCGTAGTCCCAACTACTCAGGAGGCTGAGGTGGGAGGATCACATGAGCCCAAGAGTCTGACTCCAACCTCAGCAACATAGTGAGACCCTGTATGTAAAAACTAATAATGAATAAAAAAGCTTTAAATGATATCAAAATAACCTTCTCATACATCTTTAGGTATCCTGCAGTCCTAAAATATCTAGCCTATTGCTTATTCTACTTCTAGTATATGCTAAAAGGAAAGCATACATCTACATAAAGACTTGTACACAAAGATTCATAACAATATTATTCATAATAGCCAAAAAAGGAGAAAACTGTCTATCATTAATGAATATATAAAATATGGTATATTCATACAATGGAATATCATTTAGCAATAAAAAGGAGTGAAGTTACTGATATATAATACAACATAAATGAACTTTGAAAATATCATAGTAAGTGAAAGAAGACCACGTTATATGATTTCATTTATGTTAAGTGCTGCAGCTGCACCCCAGAGCTCCCGCCCCGCCACGGGAAGGGGCAGGTCTCCCGCTGGTCCCCGGCTCCTGCCTTCTTCCCGGAGCAGGAGGCCCAGGTCTGCAGCCACCAATGCAGAGGCTGTAGCTGCACCCAGGAAGGCAGATCCTGCCTGTTCCCGGGTCCCCCAAGAGCACAGTGAGGCTCCATTCACAGCTGAGGTTGGGAGGCTATAGCCGCGCCCAGGAGGGTGGGGCTCCTGCTTATTCCATAGACGAGGAGGTCTGGGTCTGTAGCTGCAGCTTGGGTGGCTGCAGCCACACAGGGAGCTCCTGTTCCAGCTCAGAAGGGACAGGGCTCCGACTGGCTCCATGAAGTGTACAGCCCCTGCCGTTCTTCCCTGTTGCAGCCGGCATGAGGGCAGCAGCCACTGCCATCAGTGGGTATGGGAGTTTCTTTTAGAAGTGATGAAAATGTCCTAAAATTAGACTATGGTGATGGTTTCACAACTCCATAAATAAACTGAAATCATTGAGTTGTATATGCTAAATGGATGAATTTTATGGTATGTAGATTATATCTCAATAAAGCTATTATATAGACATAAATACAAATAGAGACACAGATATAGACTGATACAGACATCTAGCTCAAAGAAACAAATCACTCCGTTTTGGTAAACACCGTATTACTGGAGCCTACTAAAGTTTTTAAAGTTTTTAAAACACCGTATTACTGGAGCCTACTATTGTCATTTCTCAAATGACAGCTTTTTCTGAAGTGAGTTCTAAAATGGACTTTTAAAAAACGAAAATAATAAAGAAATTTAATATTGCATCTAACACCCACCCCTGCCAATAAAGTAAGCAAATTTTTCTAATTTTTAAAGTCGAAAAGTCATTCATTCTATTTAAAAAGAAAAATTTGTGTCTTTCTGACAGTGTACTTTGTTACCAAGTTTAAGTAAAGGAAAACAAAAGCCAGCCATATTCAAAGGGGCTACATTTTCCCTGCATAGTCTATTAATGCATTAGCATAGAATAGCTATCAGGTAAAGTGGCAAAAATCCAAATGGTATTTTCATATTTTGTCTGTTAGTAGTGCACTGAAGTGGCTCTTGGGAGGATATGGGGGATGAGAACAGGAGTGAGCAAGAGGGCTTTAAACATCTAATCATCGCCATTACTCATATTGTCTAGAGCCTGTGCATGAGATTCAGGCTGGCCTCAGAGCATGAAGACACTATGAAAAGCAAACAAAGGTTTTGATTTTTTCAGAATCTTCTCCTAGACTGAGATCTGTCTCCTGACCCCCAAATAATGGAAACAAGATTCAAGCCAAGCAATTTATAACCACTAACATGGATTCAAAGGATCACGAGGGAGAACTTAACTTTTAAACCAGTCATTTCTTTTCATTGTTAATTCCATTGGCTCTCTTATATCACTCTGTGGGTTCATATTTTAAATGTACTTTGCATATGCACAAATAAGGTGAGAATCGTGTAAGTTGCAGAAATGGCCAGAAATCTTTATAATTCTTCAGGAAGGATGCTTTAGTGGTTCTGCCCAAGCAAATACTATTTAATTTTCCTCTTAATATGATATTGCAGGTGTCACTCTTTGATACAGAAAATTGTATTTCAAAATGTGTCCTTCAGGTAAAGAAGCTATTTTGGGCACACAGTAACCCAAAGCTAAATACTGAACATGAAGTAAGAAGACTGCAAAAATGGAAAACAGGAAATCTAAATTCTATTACCAGTCTTGCCATTAATATTTATCATGTGACCTTAATTTACATATTTTTTGAAGTCTGAGACTCCCATAATCATTATCATGTGACCTTAAATTACATATTTTTTGGAGTCTGAGATTCATCTGTAAAATGAGACAGCTGGACTAGCATTTCCTTCAGACACAAAATTTTCTTGACACCTTTTCAGACATCTTTTATCCTTTTTATTCTTTCCCTCTTCTCACTTTTCTTTTTCCTTTTTAGGTTGTCGGTATCTGCAAGGATATAGGGTGAGAGACCAGACAGACCCTTAGTTCCAAACAATTAGTAACTGAACTCTAGCCTCCATCCGAAGAGTTCAAGACTTTCTATTTCTGTGCAGAAAATGAAACAGAAAACCAACGGTAAGTCAAGATCTTTGTATTTCTTCTCCTTTACCAGTCCTGAAAAGGCCTTCTTAGCAAACTCTCATCCTTACTTTCCAACTCCAACTTCACATCTTCAGTTCAATTCTCTCTCTGCCTTATGCAGTCTTTATAGCTAATACTCTCCAGGATATTTTTTTAATGCATCCTAGGTAACTCTTCTAGAATTATTTTTTTTTCAAATGGAAAAATAGTCCACAATTCTTCCCAAGTCACTGGCTGGCTCAGGCTTCAATATAAAAAATTCACTATTACCATAATCTGTAAATATTATATTAATTCACAGATTTGCTGTTTCATCTCTTTTCACACAATTCTTACTAAAATGTCTATCTGAATTTGGTCAGTTATTTGGTTTTGTTATAAGCCATTGAAGGACATAGGACTTACCTGTCTATCTAATTCATGATATGTTCAGTATCAAGCTTGTCACACACAAATGGACACTTAGTTCATAATGATACTGGGGGAAAAAAAGGGCAGTAAAGTTCACAGAGACAAAGCCATGAGGCCAAGCAAGTGTTATTTGGTACCTAGAGGATCTCCATCCCTCAAGTCTCCCTGACCTAACTCCAATCCCCAAGACATCCAGCATCCTCCATCTCCCATCCCTACCCACAACTGTTTCATGACCATCCCTCACCCCATCCAGTAAAAAGGATCTAATAAAGAAATTCACAGTAATTTGTTAAAACACATGACGTGGTAAAACTTCCAGAGATATTTGTGAGAACCAGATACTAACCCAAAGAAATAACACTCTAAAAGTGGAATTTCAGGAATTTCCATCAGGTGATCATTTGGAGGATGGAGAAAGGATCTCTCTAGGCCTTCTCCCATTGCATAAACCTTGCCTGTTCCACTCATTTCTAAAGATGAGCTACAGGAGGAGGATCATGAGAATAAAACTGCTAGATATGTTGCCAGGATCTTCTTTCCAGAACTTGTGCTATATAATCTGGGTGACAGATTAAGATAGCTCCCTTGAGGGTGAGGCTCCATCCAGCTAGCAGATCAGAGAAAAGGTCAATGAAACACAATGAACTTCCATCTGATAAAATCCACTGGGTTCTCTAAGAGATGAGGTTGAATAGTTGGATCTCACTGCCAAATCCATAGGGGATTTTATAAGAAACAATAGAGTCATTACAGAAATATTTCTAAGCATAAAAGCAGAGTGTTACATAGTACATGAAAGTCTGGTTCCGCAAAGTAGCCCACTTACACCTAAAGTAAATTTAAGAATTGACACAAATCATATATCCTCTCAGAGAATCATAATGCACATTAACCTATTAGTGTTTCTGAGACAAACTTCTGGAAAGAACACTGGTAAACTGTTTTGGTGTCTGTGTGTTTTTTTAATAACATCTATTGACATCCCTTAGAGTAAATGTTATATAGGCATGTTTCATAAAACATCATTCCATGCTTGCTAAGTGTCAAGAATTTAACAAAGAACTGTTTTGCCTTTATGACAATATTTGTTTACTATGTGTTTGATCAATTAAGCTTTAAAGCTAAATAGAAACAAAATACTAATAACAATTTTTAAAACACTATAGCTCAATCACTATTTACAAACAGTATACACTCTTCTGATCCTTTTATATTAGCATATTTCATTGGTACCACAGCATATTCTACATTTGGTATATTTTTATTATATCTAACAATCTAAGGAACATGGTTTATCCTATTAATTTCAAACTAACTAACCAAGAGAAACAATTAGAAAATAAAAAGATTTTATAATATTTCTTCTCCCCAGAGTCCAACAAATTGTGTAATGGCCAGTCTTGTGTCTTTTTTTTTTTTTTCTGCAGCTGGATTACAGCTCTGAAAGCATCTATCAAAAAAATGACTTCCGTTGCATTAGGCTATTCAAGACTTCATGAATTGACCTCTAGAACAAACCAAAATGCAAAAGAGACCCTAACTCTTAAAAGGATCCACAAAATTGTCACCAACTTGTAGGAAGAAAGAAAATGTCTATAATTATATAACTTTTCAAATGAATGTTTCTCCAACATATTAAAACTGTGTGACGAGATTATAATTTTGTTTTTGAATCAAAGCACTGCACCAATATCGAATGTGACATTGAGGTATACAACTTATATCAACATCACTAATACCCTCATATTTTCCCCCTCGGGCTGCATATATGAACAGTAAAATATTGTATGCCCTGTACTCTCTCTTTTGAGAGCATAAGTACAGTAAAGCTTATCTAATTTTACCTTTTACATTCCTCGCTAAATGTTCCACTTTGTGCTTAGGTTGTTTGCTTCCTAGAATGCCTTTCGGCCATGATGCATGAAGCTGATATTTGGGGAAATTAAGATCATGAAAATAAAGTGGCTTAAAAGATAAATAAATAATTCATCCAAACAAGGCCCTCTTCCCCGCCACCCCTTTTTTTTGAGATGAGTCTTGCTCTGTTGCCCAGGCTAGAGTGCAGTGGCATGATCTTAGCTCACTGCAAGCTCCACCTCCCAGGTTCATGTGATTCTCCTGCCTCAGCCTCCCGAGTAGCTGGGACTACAGGTGCCCGCCACCACGCCTGACTAATTTTTTGTATTTTTAGTAGAGATGGGGTTTCACCATATTAGCCAGGATGGTCTCGATCTCCTGACCTCGTGATCCACCCACCTCTGCCTCCCAAAGTGCTGGGATTGCAGGTGTGAGCCACCACACCCGGCCATCCCTCTCTTAAGCCATTTTACGATCAACTGGCCCAAGTTCCTCCCAAGACTTCCCAGATGAAAGAAAATAATAGCTATTGCTAGAAATAATAAAATAAAGAATTAGGCTGAATTTAGAGAAGAAAACTCACAGACATGGGTCTTACGTACTACCTGAATTTCTATCACATTGCAAACTAAAAATAGAAGAATACTCTTCTCTTGATCCTGAAAATAAAATACAGAGAAATTCAAAAGAAACCCTAACCATTGGTTTCATTTCTCAGTGGAACAATCTCTGTGTGTATCCAACATGTTGTGATGTACTTGGAAGTCCCATGGCCTCACTAATGAAACGTGAATCACAGATTTCAAAGAGTTCAGCTGTAAGATTCAAGTGCTCTGGAGAAACTCACACACTCACAAAACTGAAATCTTGTCTTTTTATAAAATAATAGTACTGTGTTTCAAACCTTGCGAGGACCTCATAGCTCAACCCCTCTTCTTTGCAGAAGAGGCTCAAGGAAGTAATTGTCTAGTGAAGATGAAATAGGTTGTTAATGGCAGAACCAAAACTGAATTCAGGTCTTCATCACTCCATCCAGTGTCTTCATACTCATTCTACTCCTTCTTGCACTCAAAACAATGTGGTATGGTTTCAGAGATCATGAAACCACTCATTACCCAACCCAAAGTTGTCAAATACTTTCAGTCTCTAGCTAAGAACTGACACACATCGATTTCAGCAATAAATCTTGCTTGTATTTCTACAATCTCATGGAAGCACTTCATGTTAATTCATATTATATCCTTTTCCAGAGTCTTAAATGTGCAAAAGATACAGAAATGCATGTTATTTTCCCCTATACTTTGCACCTCTACCCCACCAAAAAGACTGAAGTCCTCAAAAAGATGGCTACAGCTTGCAGCTGTTGTTCACCACAACTCAGATAGAGGCTTGTGAGTAAGGATGTGCTACTCAGTTCATGTATTGAGAAGCTGCCAAAATGAACTGATGCCAAAAAAGGCATGCTGTCATACTCTGACCAACTTAATATCATAATCAGAAAATATTCAACTAACAATAACAGATAGCCCTCTGTTCTGAATATGGTCCCTTTGTTCTCCCAGTATTTGCCATAATAATGAGGTCTTTCAGCAGGTGCAGCATCAGTAACGTTCATGTCAGAAACCTGGGGTTCACACATCTGCTCCCCAGAGGTGTGTTCTGCCTTTCTGGACCTTGGCCATCGAATGCACAAACTGTACCGTTACCAGGCAGCCAGTCAGTGACCACAACTAACTGTAACATTGGCAGAGCTTTCCCTTGAAGGAGAAAAACAAAAGCAACTACCTCAGAAAATGTGAATACAGTTTTTTCTGAATCAAGCATCCATATAAATCACCTAAAATTGAAAGGTATTGGCCAGGTGCAATGGCTCATGCCTGTAATCCCAGCATATTTTGGGAGGCTGAGGCAGGAGGATCACGAGGTCAGGAGTTCAAGATCAGCCTGTTCAACATAGTGAAGTCCCATCTCTACTAAAAAACACAAACATTAGCTGGGCACCGTTGCGTGCACCTGGAGTCCCAGCTATTCAGGAGGCTGAGGCAGGAGAATCGCTTGAACCCGGGAGGTGGAGGTTGCAGAGAGCCAAGATTGCACCACTGCACTCCAGCCTATGTGACAGAGTGAGACTCTGTCTCAAAAAAAAAAAAAAAAAAAAAAAAGTAAAAGGTATCAACATTCAAAGTTCAGAGTCACTCTCACAAAACTACTGTTTCTGTTCCTGGACGGTTCTAGAGATCGAAACAGTCTTGGACATTATGCATAAAGTTTGTGAGTGAGCATTTTTATGTTGAGAGGATTCTTAGCTTTTATATGATACTCAGAGATATGTGACCCCAAAATATAACTTTTTAGCTCTAATTTAAGAACATTTTCCAAAATCCATAAGGTTCCCATCTCCTACAGATACAATAGGAAGGTAAAAGTGCAAGACTAATCTTCTACATTTGCAGCATCTGACTGCACTTTTAGGGCTAGCCTTTTGTCATATCCAGGAGATCTCCCGACGAGCCCAGTAATCAGTTAGCCAATAAATGTTCATTGAACACCTACTGTGGGCCACAGTTACTGGCTGCTACCAGCGTACTACCATTAAGGAGAGTCAGAAAAAAAAAAAATTCCAATCATACACTCGGTAGCCAGAGTATCCGAGTTTAGACTTTAGCTCTGCCACTTCCTGGCTGTGACCTTGGGCAGGGTACTTTAACTTTCCTTGCTTTAGTTTCCTCATCCATCGGTGAGGGTAATTATAGTACCAGCCTCATATGCTTACACGAATTAAAAGAATGGTGTATGGAAAGCTCTGAGAGAGTGTGTGGCCCCACTGAACTCTATTTTCAATATCATTAGCAAGGATTTATTGGTCTATATACAGACCTCTCATCACCGTGTACAGCTTTGGAAGGAATACATCTCATCTCTTTCACCTCACTGTCTGCTGGTAGAAAGGATGGAGGAGAGATCCGTCAGGGTTTCTGTCTTAAGAGGACCTAATAGAGAGGGCCAAGTGTAGTTTCAGACTTTCTGGGTCAAATGCCACATAATCTTGCCATTTAGAATCCACAGCCTATGGCTGTCAAAATTCTGCTAGCCCAACTCCTTGGTAAACTTGGAAGATTTTCCATCAGTATTCCTAGAAGCCCTATCCTAAATCCAAAATGTTCTCAGAAAGTCCCTGCAGGGCCTAAGTAGTACTGGTGTAACTCCAATTCTTGTTCTGCCTCATATATTGACTTAATGTGCAGATTAGAAGGAAAATCCCTCAACTGTTTGGTGTTTTGGTTTCTCAGTAGAATTATGTTCTATGAGGATAAATGAATAAATATTAAACAACACAGTTATTTCTTTCCTTAAGAAGGGGACACTAAAATCCATCTATTTTCTTTTTTGTCTCACCTACTCAGCCTGAGAAAATTTTCTCAATGACTCCTTGTCTCTAAATCCCCTCCCAACTTATTCTTGGGTTTGGAACAATTTTTATCCCCTCAATTTTTATCCCCTCAGTCTCACTTTCTCCATAGAGATTTAGCTAATGCAGAATTGTGTTTTCCATCCAAGTTTGCCCAACAACCATGTAAAACTCATTTCAGCAACATGTCAAGCAATTTTTTTAAAGTTATCATTCTAACAATAAACTTACATCTTATATATGCCATTTTATGTATGTATATTTGGGTGAATAAATATCCTTTCATGTGTCTCCAAATCTGTCTTTTAAAAATGGAATCCATTCTTAAGAGAATTATTTCAGTGACTCTTCACAGGATATTAGCCCAAAGCAGAGGAATACTCAGGATGCACAAAGTTTTGAATATACTAGTTTTAAATATGCTAGTGGGCTATTTGATCAACCTTTTGAAGCAGACTAGGAAGGATCTTGGCATTTGTAATTATTGGTTTGATATCTTCAGGGAGGTAGGAATGTGTCTATCCTGCTTACTCTATGCCTTGAAGCTAGCACAATGTACAACATACACTAAAGCTTTAAATATTTATCTAGTAGAATCATAAATAAATTTCAGTTATAGTTACTAATAGAAATAGTTACTATTTCAGTTATAGTTACTGATATGATCACAGATGGAATTTGAATCTGCTAATTGAGTTTATATTCTAATTGTAATAGAACTTTAAGGATGAAAAATTGTAGAAAGCTTTTAGGGAGAATTATAATTATGAAGAAATGGTGGCATACACATCAGGGGCAGCCTGAGCAGTGACTGGAGCATGAGAAGAAACTCACAGTATCTTCTCTGTCTGCTCTATTATTCTTTGTGCATCTGCTTCATTCTTTCTCCCTGCAAGTTGACTTTAGTTGCTATAGAGCATGAGTACGTGAATTATGAGTCTTAACCCATTTATGCTGGAAGTTGCAAATTTTTGTGTGAAAAATCAGACCTTGACGATGACCTTGAGCAGGATATAAATAACTCCCACAAATTTAGCATTCCAATAATGGAGCACTAGGCATAAATGGGTTAAATCCCAGTGACAGTCACAACCTCTTATCAGCATCCACACATGAAGGCTGCCTAACGTGCATATTCATAAAACCTATGGCAAGAGAATAGGGTAGGAAAACCTTTGTAACAATCATATCTAGGATCATCATGTTAGGTTCAGTTACTCTGCATAAGACGAGTAATAACAGCAAGGGCCTACCCAGTAACACTTATGGGAGAACCAATCTCTAAAAGGGAGATTCCCCTTTATCAAACATGAGAAATAGAAGCCTTTGTAGTTCCAAGGGACTTTCTCCCTCACAGAAGTAGATGCTGTCAATCCACTCTTTCCAAATTCTTACAAGTTGAGTCTCTTGGCTTGGATGGTGAGACCCAGATTAATACCTATGCAGCTGCTCTTCAAGTTGAACTACTATCATTTGCCATCAAAGAATCTTGAGTGATTAGGGTGACCATATAATTTTGCTTCTAAATCAGAACACTTTGAGAGAAGACACTATTAATAATTATACTGGGACAACAGATGTAAGCAGAGAATGTCCCAGGCAAAGTGGGACATATGTCACTTTATGAATAATTCACAAACTGGTATTCTCTGTTTCCTCATCCACATGGAGTAACATGATTTTAGCTGATAGCTTCAAGTTTGTATGTTCTCAGGTCCAGGTCCTTGTGAGAGAATAATTTCTCTTTCAATCCCAATTCCAACAAACTGAAAGACCAATTACTTGTGACCAAGAAGGTGAGGTCATACTATACACACACACACACACACACACACACACACACACACACAGACACACAAATAAACCCTGGGAGCTCTGCAGCCCTAACACTGTGTTTGTTTTTTGGAGTATAGTGTAGGGAAGGAAGAGTTGCATTTCCAAAAAAATTTGAGTTTTTAGGAAGCCAACTGTTGGGATTTTATCCTACTTAACATAGGTTTAAATACCTAGATGTAGAGAAGACCTAGAAGCCAAAGAATTCTCAAAGTAACTATACAATTTAATGAGCTAGCTTGCCACAATTCTATGGCTGCTTGAAGAAGACACAGGATTCCTATGTCAGAGACAAAGAATTTTATTACTCATAGCAAAAGCAGTCACTACCCACCACTACTAAGCTGTAGCCCATGACACTGTTTCCAGCTCTGACACCAACTGACTGTATTATCTGCAACGCGTCATTTGGCTTTTCAGATATTTAGTCCTCACCTTTATTTTTGCACTAGGTAGACACAGCCCAAAATAGATTTCAAAACTACTTTAAGCAACAGTTCTTGAGAAACTATTATTTTTACTGGGCTCATAACAGTAGAATCAATTACCCCATATATTTAAAAGGTTACTATGTTACACAATAAACAACAAATTAGTTTGAGATTACAAAGAAGGTATAGTTATCTGTAATTAAAATTATAAATAGAAAACAAGATAAAGTGGACATTGTTCAAATAACACTGGATTCAAAACTTGACCTTTTGTAGAGTTCCGTTACTGTGTTGATTCAGCAGAAAAGCAATGAAGTGTTACATTGTGAATGTGAGTTTGAAACAGGAACCCTCTTGGGTAAATGCCATTGAACCACACCAAATCCTTTATTTTGTTAAAATCGCCCTCTCAGATTTTTCCAACTGATTATACTTTATGCTTCATCAGTTTCAACTTGTAGACATAAATAAAATGTTTTGCTCAGTGAATTCATCCAATTATAGTCACTGTAATTATGGCTTTATCTTTAAATGATCCATGTTATATTTTTCTATGCTGTAAAATAATTTAGGATGTATTTGTTGGGAATTTCACTCTGGTTTTTGCAGCAAGGTGAGGTAATGTGACCCAATAGTTTTGCTCTACTTTCACATGGACTTTTTGTTCTAGCTTCTCTCACCTTTCTCTGGAATGTTAATTGCATGTGAAATCTGATAGTAATTGGACCAATATACTTACATACAGCTCTAGTTTTTTTCAACATTATATTTATTGTGAATTAGTTATTTATAGGTTTCCACAGAAAATACTGATATTGTTTTCAGCGATTCTTTTTCCTTATTCTCATGAGAACATCTTGATTTTTTGAGAGGAATTTGTGTGCGTGTATGTGTTTATCATCTTAAAAAAAAAAATTATTAGGCATTTTCAAGCCCTGAGATAACACATTTTAAAATTCCATGACAGAGTTTTAAATGGACAAAAATCCCTTGAAATGCACTAGCAATGATGGAGGTCCCCCTTCTCCTACAGTCCTGAAGCAATAAGTATCATTAACAATTGGAAGTTCTTCTTTTCCCTGGCAACACATTTTTCTGTTCGTAACTGTGGCATTTTACTTCAGGAACCGCTTATGCCTGGTTGCAAACAAAGGAGTGGCTTAGAATCATGTGTGTGTCAGTTCAGCTAAAGAAGATACAGGTGCTAATCAATGGATTGCTAGAGTGGTAAAATTTCTGGATTTTCACTGAGAATGAACAAACATGTCATGACAAATAAGATTATTGTTCTATCATATTCTGCTTCAAATCAGAATGCTTCAGAAACTGAATAAAATATATGTACCACCTGATAAAACTATGCAGGATTTATTTTTTTTCTCATGCACATTGGTAAAAACATCAATAGGTCATAATACAATCGATAAATCCTAAATTTACCAGAGAAAAAGTTAGGACCACGGCATTAATATTTTTAGCCAAATGATAAAATTGGTTTTTAAAATGTATTCAAATCTTTAGCCTCATGGATTATTTACTGATTCATTCATCCTCAACATGTGCCAGGTGCTGGAGAACAGCTGCCTTGTAAACAAGGTCTCTGTCCTCATAGAGGAGCTGACCAACAGTAGCTCTCCCTAGTCGGGGGAGTCTAGCAATAAATTAATGATACAGTAAATAAATTAAGTACAAAAAGTGATGAACACAAGGAGGAAAATAACCAGTTTTTTCTGAGAGAGAAAAATAATGTAGGATAGGCAGGGAAGTTTTATTAAATTAAGACCCAGAAGAGGAAAAGAAGCCTCTTTGGGAATAGCTGGATTTCTGTGGCAGCAAGAAAAACAAATGAACAATTCAGAAGACAGGTTGAAGATGCAAAGGAGTTTACAGGAGCTCCAGGGCACTAAGAGCAAAGGAGATTGAGCCAGATCAACAAATATACTGAGCCCAGTATGAAGATGAGGTACTAATGGATACCTGAGAAGGTTGGGCTTCTTATCATCACTGAGGTGAACTGGGAAGAGAAGCATGGTTGAATTGTTATAGACTCATAAAGTAATCATTGTTCTGGCATTGAAGTCAAGCATTTTGCTAAGAGATAGGACAATTCCTAAATAAACTGACTAGGTATCAAAGCATCACTACTCAAATTTGCATCATTATTTTCAACTAATTATAACAGCTTAAAAATGAATATGGTAAATTTGCATGACATATTCTTGACACTATCAAATCCCTAACAACTATTTGTCATGTCAACATTCAGTGAGAGAGAGAGTAGAACAGGGTGCTAAAGGATCTGATTCTCTATCACTTCTTAGACTTTTGTCACTGATAACTACAGTCATGGAATAGTTTTAAGATAGTTAAGTGCTCTATGCTAGATTTTTTTTTCCACTCTGCAATTATTTGGCTTAGTTGATTATTGCCAGTGGTAATGGGTCTTTTAATAGGCTAAACATCTTCATGATCTAGTTAGTTTTGCCGTCTTCCAAAGCCTTAACTTGTACCCCTAAAACTCTGCTGGTTTTTGTCAAAAAAAAAAAAAATCATGTATTGGTGCCTTTAAAAAAAAATTATCTGCCAATACAAGAATAACATGAAGCATAAGTCCTAAAATTATAAGTCAGTGGTGTCCCTATGCAAAGAACATTCAATACTCTCTTGCCATATAGTAAAACTCTTGGTTTGTACTAAAACAAGAATTTAAAAAGTGAATGACTCACTGAGATAATTAAAAAAATGATAAAAAGAAAAATAAATACCCAGCCTGACTGTAAAGAGCTTTATCTTAAAACTGCCTTAAAATTACCTTAAAAATAAATCCTGTGAAATGATTACCAACAATGACCCAGAAAGAAACTGCCTGTCCATTTACAGGTGAATGTGATAGAACAAGAAGGAAAAGGTTCAAAGTAACCAACTCATTTGAAGTTTTCATCCTTTTTTTCAAAAGGAGTGAAATGGGCGATTATTTTTACTCTCATTTTCAAGATAAATAAACTGCTCCGTTGCAACCTGAAAGATCTTGTTATCTGGAGGTTACCTGAGAAGAATGGAATTTGAGACAACAGCTCCTGTATAGCATAGAAAGTGAGCTGACTGGCAAAGATTTACTTTGGGAAGGCAGTACCATGGCAAGAACTTCAGTAGAAGTGGAAAATAGAGAATAGAAACAATGGGGACCCAGAGAAAAGTATTAGGTTCCCTTCTAGTCTCTCCTGAAAAACTGAAGTCAGTTAATTGACACAGAACCGTAGGTTGAACCTTGGCAGACTGAGAGCTCAGCCATAAGATGCGGAGTTCCTGATGTGTTTAAAGAAAATGTATCCCCCCAAAGGTATAATAACCAGGTCACCAGAGGTAAGAATTATGCCACAGGAATGGCTGTATCCCTTCATAAAAGGTATTCAAATGTTAATTTTCCTAAAACCTAAAGACCACTGACCATTGTATTGAGAGCTTCCCATAATGACACTAATAAGTGAGAGCAAGACGACACTAGAAATTTTGGGTAGAATAGATTTCTCCTGGCCCCAAATGGCAAGCTTATTGTGCTTGCACAGGATATCAGTGACAGGAGATATGACAAGTTAAGACAACACAGTCAGGGAATGTGACAAATAGTAAATGCCTAGTTCTAGTGAAAATGACCTTCTGTTCCACAAAAGAGGAGCAAAAGATCATAAAGGACTATTTTATCTAGGAAGAAAGAAAATTTGGGCCCACCATACCAAGAGTCTGAAAGTTTCACCATTTCACCACCATAGAGCAATGGAAAAGAAGTACTTTATAGTTACTGCATCAAAATCCAGCCCAACTAAGGATGTCTTTGAAAGAAATAAGGTTCCCAGGGTAGCTGGTACTAAAAAGTGGAGGCTAGATCATATAGGTCATACATTTATCCTTAGCTAGAATATTTCAGCCAGGTATGCTTTAAAAGGCCAAAACCACTTAGGGCAGAATAAAGGCACGGTGGTGCCACCAGCTTCCTGCCACATGTCCACATCACCAAAAGAAGTGATGTTAATAGATTCATTCCCCTTTCACAGACCTCTGCATTACAAGGAAACAAGACAATGCATACCTAAACATATGTGACCATCACATTCTGAACCAAAGTCAGTAATTATCTCTCTAGTTATAGCAGCACTGTCCAATAAGGTAGTCTCTAGACACATGTGGCTGTCATGCACTTGAAATGTGGTTTGTGAGGTGTTGGTAGTGTAAAATATATACTAGATTTAGAAGACTTAGTGCCACAAAAATGTAAAATATTTCAGTAATAATTTTTACTGGGTACATGCTAAAATAAGATACTGAATATATTGGATTAAATAAAATATATTAAAATAAGCCTACTTGTTCCTTTTTAGTTTTTTAGTGTAGCTACCAGAAAATTTTAATTTTCATACATGGATCACAGCATATTTCTATTGGAAAATGCCAAGCTGTAGCTTCCATGCAGTACTGAGAAAAAAAACAAACAGCAATGGAAACATGAGTTTTCTTCTCCAAGAAGTCTTGGCTGGAGATTGAGTACTGTGCCTCACAGTCTTTGTATCACTAAGAAGCTGAGAGATGGAAGGCTCCACTTTCAAGGTGACTGAGAAATTAGGAAATCTGTGACTGTATAAAAACTAAACCAGAAATCAATGAAACATACTATTCGCGTTGGAAACTACCAGAACTCTTAAGAGAACAAGAGAAAGTGGGCTCATAGAATTGTTGAAACACATTTCATTCAGATAGGCTTTTAGTATTCATATACTAAAAGCAATCGGCGTAAGGGCTGTGTGAACTCAGATGCTGACACTAAAGTGATTCTTACTCCCGGATGCATTTGCAAATTTGCTGTAGGCACACATCAACATAAAGCAATACCAAAAGTGAAGTCCACTACATGACACACTGAGGATTAGCCTGTTCTATATCTGTTCCAAAGTCCTTTCTGTATTCCTTCCCATAACATCGATCTACACTACAGAAGTTATTTCCCAGACTCCCTAGCAGCTTGGGTTCCAGATACGATTTTTCTGTCAATCAGATACACAAATACAAGACCTGAATTTGGGACTGAGTCGGTGGGAAGGTAGCAGAGCAGGAGCATTCCTGTTGAAAGATTGTTTTTCAAGCTGATAGGTGGAAAGCAGCTTCAATTGGACAGGCAGCTCTCTCATGGGGGCCAGAGCTGCAGCTCCCTGGCAGCCCTCTTTTGCCGTGAAGATTTGGGAGTGATTGTTAGAAGCTCAGACTAATACCTATCTCTACAGCTACAAAAGGTACATAAAAAATGGTGCCTATCTCATAAACTTGTGGTAAGGATTAATGAACTGGTACCTTAAAAGGCTTGGCAAAATGGTTGGCACAAAGGAATCAGGTGTTAGCTGGTATTAGAATTTTAATATTGGGTACTAGGATTTTTTTTAATATTAGGTACTAGGATTTGAATCCAGAGCTAATCATTGAGGAGGTCTGCATAGCAAGTAAGATCTTGGTCAGTGATAAAACTAAGTTTTCTTCTTATGAAGACCCAAGAAAAGTCCCTTAATCTGGAGTCACATGTTGAAAATAAATTGAAGAAGTATCTTCTTCCATAAATTCTCAAGAGATGGTAACTATAGCAGGTAAGAGTAAGAAAATATGGAATAGAGGAACTTCCCACACAGCAATATTCCAGGAAGCTAATTGCCTGAGATTGTTCAGGAAAATGTGTGCAGATGGAAAAGTCATAAATAGAATTATCTCATTAAAAATAACACAAAGCAAAACAAACAAAAACTTCTTTTGCTGCTGAGTTCTCATATTAATGAAAAATGTTAATTGATGGTTGAATGAAGTTATTTTCTAGGACTTTGTTGTTGCTAACTTCATTTCCAGAGGACACCACTAATTAATTCTTTAAATGTCCATTGAGTGTCCTATGTGCCTGGCACTAGGCTGGCACTGGTGATAAAATATCAGAAAGCAGATCAGTGGCTTATAGTTTTAACGCTGAGGATTTAGAGGAGCTGAAATGAGAAATAAAGAGTGATTAGAAAAAATGTCAGCCTTGGGGACACGCTTGTCAGGGTGGGTAGGAAGCAATGAAATATTCCCCATAAATTTTTATTCCTCCATTTTGCACTTTAGCCTTCTTAGATACTTCCCTTCACCCTAGAGAAGATCAATAATCAATCTAGAAGCAATGCTATGAGCTGGTTGGCAAAAACCAGGGAGGCCACTATAATTTTTTAAAACAATCTCAAATTTACGTAAAAGTTACAAGTCCTATAAAAAGAAATTTATTTCTGGATAATTTAAGTTGCCGGGATGACACTCATCACACTTAAATGCATTAATATGTATTTCCAAAAACAAGAATGCTTTACTATACAATCACAGTGCAACTATCAAAATCAAGAAGTTAACACTGATGTATTACCACCAACTAATCCTCAGATCCCATTCACCAATTGTCCCGTTAATATCCTTTATAGGATACACCTCAGAACTACACATTGTATTTAATTGTTATCTCTTTAGTCTTCTGTCTGGAACAGTTTCTTGACTTTCACTAACTGGGAACTTTTGAGGCTTACAGGTCAGTTATTGCATCACAATATCCTCAATTTGGGTTATTCTGATAATTAGATTAAAAATATCACAGATGTGTGACTGTATTCACTTCCTGTCAGGTGGCATATGGTCTTTATGACTTATGTACACTTTGATTACTTGATTAAGGTAAAGTCTGCCAAGCTTCTCCATGCAAAGTTATTCTTTATTCACCTGTAACTAATAGATTGTGCAGAGGTACTTTTGAACTAGGTAAATAGTTCAAATTTTCAATTTGTTATGTATATCAATATGGATTAGTGGTTTCTGGTTTTATTCAATAGATTATAATCTATCTTTATCATTACTTATTTTGATGCTCAAATGATCTCAGATTTGGTCAGTGGGAGTTCCTTTAAACTGTCTTCTGTGTCTATTTGATAAGGCCATATCATTCCTTGAGAGTTTCTTTACTTTCTGGCATAAAAAAATATTACAGACTGACTGTACTTTCCCTCCCCGGTCCTGGAATCAGTCATTTCTCAAAAAAAAAAAAAAAAAAAAAAAAAAAAAAACAAAAACAAAACCTGATTCCTTTTGTAAATTAAGAGTACTGTCAGCTGTCAGACACTTCAGGGAGTGCCCCAGCTACAGATAGCCACCCTGCTCAAGGTTATACTCTACCCTGTGCAGCCCAATTAAGGCAGGTGTAAAAATATGTCCCTGAATATACCTCTCCTCTAAAACCCAAAATACAGTGGAAGCCAAGACCTAGTCACTGGTTGTATTTCTTGGTATTGGGGTGTTGCTCCTCCCAGGACTTCTCAGCAGGCGGAGCTATTGAACCTGTGCCTGTGTGTGTACATGAACATTTATATTTCTGTACATATCAGTAGTAGGTTTTAAATGTCCCCCTAATGGTTATTCACATTCCAATCTCTGGAACCTGTAAATACCACCTTATGTTTTGTTTTGCTTTTATTTTTATTTATTTATTTATTTTTTTTCGAGACCGAGTCTCGCTGTGTCGCCCAGGCTGGAGTGCAGTGGCCGGATCTCAGCTCACTGCAAGCTCCGCCTCCCAGGTTTACGCCATTCTCCTGCCTCAGCCTCCTGAGTAGCTGGGACTACAGGCGCCCGCCACCTCGCCCGGCTAGTTTTTTGTATTTTTTAGTAGAGACGGGCTTTCATCGGGTTAGCCAGGATGGTCTCGATCTCCTGACCTTGTGATTTGCCCATCTCGGCCTCCCAAAGTGCTGGGATTACAGGCTTGAGCCACCGCGCCCGGCCACCACCTTATGTTTTGTTTTGTTTTGCTTTTAAAGAAAAGAGGAACAGCCCTGCAGATGTAGTTAAGGCTTTTGGGATGGAGAAATTATCCTGGACTATCCAGGATGGCCCAATATCATCACAAGGGACCTTATAAGAAACAGGCAGGAGCACCAGCATCAGAAAAGGAGATGTGACAAGAAAAACAGAAGAGTGATGCAGGGCCACAAGCCAAGGACTACATCAGCCTCTAGAAAACGAAAAAATTGTGGAAATTGATCCTTCACCAGAGCTTCCAGAAGGAACAAAGCCATGATGACACCTTGATTTTTAACTCAGTGAAACTAATTTTTAACTTCTAGTCTCTAGACCTGTGAAAAAATTAATTTATATTGTTTTAGTCAAGTTTGTGGTAATTTGTTACAGCATCCCTAGGACACTAATCAACATCTTTTACCACATGGAAACCTTCCTCACCCAACCCAGACTCTAATATTCCACATCAGAAAATGATCCTTTCCATTCCAATGTGAAGGCCCTCTCATCCACTGGGTTCCAACATCCTGAGGTACAAAGCTCTCCTAAAGAACAACCTCTTCATCCTGCAGAGACTCAGTTTTCATGCAGGGCTATGCTCTGTATGGATGCTCTTCTCACCCCATCTAGGTTCCAACTTCCCCTGCCACACACACCTGTGACCCACCCTTCTCTGCAGACATCTTCTTCCACCTTCTTTTGCCCCAATAACACATTTCATTCCACCTTTCCATGGGCACATCTTTCTTTCATTGTTTACAACCAAGTAACCATCTTCTCTTCCCACCATAGAAAGCCAGACGTTTATTATCTGAGAAACTGAACCAGGGAGTCTCCAGACTTGGGCATCTGGAGAACTGAGGCAAGGTCTTCATACTCCTAAGTGGGAGTTCCTCCTTGCGCTGTTTTCAAAAAAGGCTGGCAATCAGGTTTGTACTTCAGGAGGTAGGTGATTAGGGGAATCTTCCCAGGGGCATGTGAATGGTATCACAGATCTACAGATATTTGGAAGTACTCTATCACCAAAAAGACTAGTCAAAAAGTACCTCCCAGGCACATAGGTTCTAATTGGCACCTTAGTGCATAATACTTGAATGATTGGACAGCAAAGTACCAGATATTTAGGAAACTTCCAAAATGAAAGGTTTAAAAACAAAAAACAAAGACAAAAGAACTCAGAAAAAATAGAGGCAATACAAGGAGGAACAATTCAAATACATATAAATCATTAAAAATAGGATTCTATAAAATATAAACAAAAGACTCATGAGTAAAAATGGAATGAATTGAATTTTAAAATCCAGTGGGAAAATTGAAAGACAAAATTCAGGATTTCTTCTACAAAGTAGAACAAAAAGATAAAGGAAATATAAAATAAGAGAAAATATGATGAAAAAGGAGAGTAATTCCAGACTACATGATATACAACTAATAAAAATTACAATAAGAAAAAATAAGGAAAATCAAAGATACAATACAAATTTTAGCAGAGATGACAAATGATACAGATCTCTAAATTGACCCTCATAGTGTCCAACACAATGAAATAAAAGACAAAAAAAAAAAAAAAAAAAAGAAAAGGGAAAAGAAAGATCTGCACCATGACGCAACATGGTGAACTTTTTGAACACAAGAGATAGGAAAAGAACCCTTGGCTGGGCACGGTGGCTCACCGCTGTAATCCCAGTTCTTTGGGAGGCCAAAGTGGGCAGATCACTACAGGTCGGAGTTTGAGACCAGCCTGGCCAACATGGCAAAACTCCGTCTCTACTAAAAATAAAAAAAATTAGCTGGGCAGGGTGGTGGGTGCCTGTAACCCCAGCTACTCAGGAGGCTGAGGCAGGAGAATCACTTAAATCCAGGAGGCAGAGGTTGCAGTGAGCTGAGATAGCCACACTGCACTCCAGCCTGGGTGACAGAGCAAGACTCTATCTCAAAGAAAGGAAAATGACAGAATCCTAAAAGCTTCCAGTAAGAAAAGCTAGGTTACATACAAAAAGAGAGTAAGAATTAGAATAACATTGGATCTCTCTATAATCTAGAATTCTATATCCAATCAATGTTATTCTGTTCTGTAAGGACAGAATAACAATGTTTTCAGACTAAAATAACTCAAAACTGTATTTCTGTATCAGTCAGGAGAGGCCAGGTTACAAACTAAGCCAAATGCTTACTGTTAAACAAGTTTCTCTCTCACATGCTCAGAAGTTGTGTGAATCCAGGAGACGCTCCAGGGCAAATGTCTCCCATGGCAATCTGGCAATCCAGGCTTGTTTTTTTTGATCTGTGACCTTCTCAACACAAGGCTTCCTTCATGGGGAAAGAAATTGCTTTGGCCTATAACAGGCACAGGTCTCTTCTACTCAGGGCCCACTAGCTGGAACTAATCAATGACCCTAATATGACTGCAAGGAGTCAGTGAATTGTCACCCTCCATTTTACCAAGGCAAGACGAAAACTGATTAGGGAGGGGCACTGGAAGGGTCTATCACATTTAGCTTAAGTAACCACTGTGGACTGGACTTGATCAAACAAAACAAGGAAGTTAACCAAGAAAAAGTAAAACACAAAATCCAGAAAACAAGGATTCCACATCGTTGGATCTTAAAAAAAACATTCTGCCTATATTAAAGCAGTTAGAACTGAGGGCTCCGAGTAGGAGGTCTGGAGAAAAAAAAATAGAATTCATAGACTGCCTGAAATGTGTAAAGATTAAGGAAAAAAAGTTCATTGGCAGTTGTAATGAAAAATAATAGAACAAGTACTTAGAAAACAATGCAAATAAAAATGTGGTAGTTAGCAAAAAATGAAAGTTGTATAAGAAAGAAATTATAATTATATCCAAATGAAAGTTGTATAAGAAATTATAATTATATTCACTTGTCTTAGCAATAACAATTTATGTAGTCATAATAATGCAAACATTGACTATTACTTAAAACAAAATTGTTATATAACTACAATAGAGTAGGAATGAAAAGAAAGAAAGTGTAAGAGAGTTAAACACTCATTAGCCAATATCAAGACTTTAATATTTAATGTCATAAATTGGTAAATCAGGGAATAAAACATAGCATGTATATTGTACAATCTCTTCTATTACCCCACCATCTCTTTTCTGAAGGTATTATCTCCCCACAGGCTGAACCACCATCCTCACCTCCACCATTTTGTCAAGTTCCCCAAATGACTGCAGTTACGACGAAGTCCACCACCTGGTATGGCCCACACCAACACGCGAAGCTCATTCATACTGGGTCACCCTTCCACTCCTGGACTTCAGTGGAATGCCACATCACAGGAAGTGGGGTAGGTCTTCTCCAGTGACCACCAGGGGTCAGATGACATGATACCCACATATGAAAGAGTGAATGTCCCATGGAGTGAACTCTGACTTAAGGGGAAAAGGAGACAGGAGGAAGCCAAACAGATCAATTATCCTTCCTTTTTCCCATCCCCACAGTATTTTGGGAGAGGGTTGCTCATCACAGCCCATGTGGAGAAGTTCACATGTGGAGGTGATATGATTGCTAATCTCCAATGGTGACGTATTACATGGCATTGCTTTGTGTTTTTGTGTTCCGACTTCCCTTTTTCCTTACCTTCACCTTCCTGGGCTTATGCCACACAAGTAAAGTATCAAAACACTGATTCTTGAGTTTAACTATTTTTGGAGGATCTAGGCTAAGACAGATTATTTTAAAATATAAAGATATATACTCAAAGAAATGGCTGCCTCTGGAGAGTGAAACTGAAGTATAGGGAAGGTAAGGTAGATTATTACTTTCCATTGTAAGCCTGATTTAAAAAAATTTTGCCATATATTACTTTCATAAAATAAAAATTAATTTTAAAAGCTAATATATTGTAACTACCATTATACGCATTTTAGATTGCTCACGTACCTTTCGAGAAGTTTTCCCCACAGATTGGAGAAACAAGCTAACAATTATTTTAATATTATAATAATGTTGTGACATAAACCTCTGCATTCATACACATCTTATAGATTTTTCTGGAATTAAAAAAACCTTTTATGAAAAGTGAAGGAAGATGTCACCTTCAGATCAATACCTCCTTGTATCCTGCTTAAAGTGCTATATTCTTGAAATGGCAGCCACTGCTTCATAACAGAATAGCAATAAGCCAATCTATAGACTCATCTTAATGAATTATAGAGGAAAGAGAAGCAGCTAAAAAAGGAAACCATTTTATTTTCATATTGAGTGCTTTTTGAAAAATGGAACTGAGGGTGGAATTAATGATTTAATTAAGCCACTTAATGTTATATTAAAGTCAGTATGGCCTAGAGTTCCTGTGCAATCATCAATTTATCAATAAAACTTCATATTTGTTTTTACCAAATAATTTATATTTATTGTTAGACGTGCCCGTATTACAGAGATCTAATTGTTTTCAGAAAATTATACATGTCCTTGTATTCCAAAACCCTTCCATTAGAGGAGCACAAATTTCTACTGAAAAAAAAAAAAAAAGTCAGGTCAGGCTCTGAAACCATGATTTATTCAGCTTGGTTACTACTCTCCATGAAGAGTTCTATTTCTGCTCTATTCAGCAGCATATCTGCTCAGCTTTCACAGTGAAGGAGGGGCTCAAGGACACCAATGCAAAACCCACCTGAGGTGGATGCCTCCTGCAGGAGGCATTGAAGCACCCAAGGTTATTTTCTCACCAAAACCCATTAGTTCCTTGCCTTTCTTAGGAGTATGTCTTTTCTTATCCCTAACTCCCCCAGTTCTATATCTAAGATCGATTTATTTATTAGTCACTGAAATTAAATGACCAGTTAAAGTGCAAAGTGGATGAGGTCTCCAAGATAATTTACAAATGCTAACCTATTTTCATTTGCAGCTTTAAGATTAGATGAAAAACGTTCCAAAAGAAATAGGAAGAACATGGAAATGCAAAACCAAAGAATGAAATGTGATCCAAGAGGTATGTTCCCTGC
This sequence comes from Rhinopithecus roxellana, assembly GCF_007565055.1. Classification (NCBI taxonomy): domain Eukaryota; kingdom Metazoa; phylum Chordata; class Mammalia; order Primates; family Cercopithecidae; genus Rhinopithecus; species Rhinopithecus roxellana. The sequence goes on from NC_044551.1 coordinate 74,475,425, forward strand.
CATACCAACTTTTCACTTATATGGTCTCACTTACATAGTTTCATTTATAAGACCCAGGATAGCATGAGATTACAGACCAATCAGTTATAGGAAGATAGATTCATGCCCACAGCAGTCCTATTAATATCTTTTGCTTTGGCCTGTGTATTGCTAGAGGGGAACTTTCCAGACAAAAGCTGCCTTTTAACCAGAAAGGAGTATCTGTCCCTGTAATGCTGAAGTCTGTGTTCACAGATCAAAGCCTTTCTTAGTGGATCATGTTCCCACCCTCTCAAAGCCAGTGTCTTCTCTGGCCCCTCTTTTAAAACAAAACACAGACACAAAGGAGAATGTTTTAGTCAAATTTATGGTATACATGCTTCAGGTCTACCCAATGCTATAGATTCATTTTCTCGCATTTCAGCCTAATGAATTTTTATGACACTTATATGGTTCAAATTAAACTTTTTCTAAACCCACAGGTTTCAAATGATTTGTTTTACTACCAGATAGTGACCAACTGGGTTGACTTACTTAATACTGCAGTTGGTGTGCCTGGAGGTATATGTATATGCTTTTGACTGTCCCATATGGCTCTTTTTTGCCTATATTCTCTCCACTCAGTCTTCTCCTACACCATTTGTCCCTTTATGTGTTTTTCTTATTACCTTTAATTCTCTACCCAAAGTGTTTCCAATCCTTATTCTTGCCCTGTTTGCTAAAATATGGGTTGGGTTTCTTTCTTTTTTTTTTTTTAATCATGATTTTCTTCTAAGGAATGGCTGATAGAGAAATAGAAGATCAGAGATATCATACTGGCATTTTAATACACTGAACTTTAATATATATTATATATAGATAGAATATATACACATACACACACATACAAATATAGTTTCCGTTAATGATCTTTTCCCCTAGAACACAGACACGTATACTTTTAAATAAAACTGCATAAGAAATTCATGCATGTATTCTTTTAAGGAAGGAAGGGAGGAAGGAAAGGGAAGGAAAGAACTGAAATTTTCTTTAACAACCACCAAGCTCGTTTCTCATTTGTCCTCTATTTTCTGTCCCACAGGCAACTCCTCCACACCAGGCAACCAGTAGCACAATATACATAATTTTCTTTCAATTTTTTTTTTACTTATATGTATCCAGAAATAGCACACTGTACATATCCTTCTGCCACTTGCTTTTTTATTCAACAATAAATTTTGAGCTGTGTCCCTAGTGATTTATATAGATGTAGGGCACTGTCATTCATATTTTTGTCAAAAATGCCCCCACATCTTTGGCCCCGTGACTTGCTAAGGGAATAGCACTACTTGCTAAGTATACAGGGACAAGTTCACCACTCTATCCAACAATAAGTCTTCTCAGTAATATATTCGCCATCACTAATTAATAGAAGGGCAACTTCACAATAAGTTCCAGATTTAAAATCAAAATGAAAAGCTTTTAGAAAATTTAAAGAATTTTATACTTTAAAGAAGCCCTTTTCCAGCTGACTAAATTAAGGCACTATGAAAGTTCAATCTAAGAATACTCCTTGGCTTTGAATCTGTTGCCTTTTCTTGTGTTTGGAAATTAGATACATTCTTTTCCCCAAAAAAACCTCTTGCCAAAGTGTATTTTCTTCTGAAAGAGTTAAATAAATGTCAATAGGCAGGCTAGCTCCCTTGATAATATTTCCTTCACTCAGATTATCTATTTTGGGTGAAGTTTTGCATACAGAGATGCTCTCACTCTTCTTGACACATTTCCAGTAAATATGCAAATAAGGTTCTCATCTTCTTCTAAAGCCTTTTACTCCACTGATGTGCAATAGCTAACACTCCTCCCCACTGCCCTAACGCCTCACTGTCTCTTTTTTTATCCTCTCCAAAAAGGAAAGTTGCTTTTAAGAAGTTCTTTCCTTTCATCCCTCATCCTCGTCCTACCACTGATTGCTTCAGGAATTGTTTTCCTACTATCGACTTAGTTTTCTATGTGTTTTGCTTCTTTCAAATGCTTCTTCTGGACCCACTGTACTGCCTAGAATTTTAATGAAAACTTCCAGGAAAGGCATCTATGTGCTCAAAGATGACAGAGTATGTGTATCAGAAGGATGGTGGATCTCTTGGCACCTACCTCGGTCCCAGGTTCAGGTCCCTGCCTTACACCCAGTCTTTGCTGATCAGTTCTTCTCCTCTGCTACTGTTTGAGACTTCCCACTTGACACATCCAACACTGCCTCCTCCTTTCTTCCCGCTGGCCCAAATTCTTGCAGTCTCAGCCACGAAACAAACTATTTCTATCCATAAATGCAGGTAAGTTTACTGCAGCATGGTGTCATTTTAGGAACCATAAAACCTGACCTGGCTACCCTATTGGAAAGTAATGCTGCTTTTCTCTATCAGCAGAATAAAAATTGGCATTTACCGATGAGAAATAAAGAAGCACAGTAAGTGAAAAAGCAAATTCATCAACTATTGAAAAGTATACCATTTCCATACAATTAGACACTCTAATTGGTCCATTTCCCTCAAACGTTTTCTGCCCTTTTCCCATCTGTTCTCTACTTCAGAATACTTTTCTCTAACCCTTCTACAACATTAACTTGAGTGACCTGAAGGTTAAAGCCTGCAGGTATTAAAAGAAAAATTGCCAGTCATGCAAGCTGCCAAAAGCCAGCTCATCCAGATACTCTGGAGAATTTAGCACTGGAAACAAAGAAATATGACCTTTCTGTTTTGGGACATCACTCATTCTACATATTTTTTACAGGTCTGCCAGGAATTCATTGATGAAAGCAGATGACATCTGAGATAATGCCTGGTCAGACTCACCTTAAGCCCATGGAAGATTTATCTTTGTTTCTACCAACTGTGTAATAAGATTTTAAAATAGCACATTCTTAATTATTTATATTTATGTATATTCTCCTGAAAAACTTATGTAAGCTGATTTTCTTTAAACATGCTTCCAAAGGAAATTCCCAAGTCAATTAGTTCATACTGAGAGAATACAAACTTATTGAATATCAACCTAAGTAAAATCCACTGGAGGAGATAAGTGTGTAGCTCAGAATTACAGATTGTATTCTCTAGTTAAAGTTACATAATTTAGGGCTTAAAAAGTTACTTTGGATCATGGGTACTTTTGTTACTTTCTATCTGGGTAGATAATTGGATCTTATTGCTTATCCCTCAGAGTTTCTAGAATGAATGTTCTTAGTGTCAAGAATAAACACGAATGTATGCACATCAAGTCCTCTTCCATGTAATGCTGTCCCTGTGTCAATGAGAGAAAATTGTGTTAAAATCCCTGATGTCTGGATAGCCTAACACTAGGATGAGAATACTGAACCTGCTCACCACCAAACTTGTCACCTTTCAAACACAATATCTCATGTAACCCACTCCCTATCCCAACCACTGGAAATCTGCCAGCAAGTCTGGGTAGATATTTCGGGATCTTTTAATTGAAGGCCACATCCTTCTTCTTCTGTCATTGCTCTCATCTAGACCCTCACAGTTTCAGTTTCTATTAGATTAGCAGCCTCTCACAGTCCATTCTCTGCCTGACTGCTGATAAATCTTCCAATTTAAATGCCATGTGTTTCATGTCAGGTTCTTCTGAAGCCTCTGCTCTCCAGCAGTGGTAGGCAGTATAACGCTCCCAAAGATGTCCATGCCAGATATTGTGACATGTCATATCATATGACAAAAGAAATTCTGCATGTGTAATTAAAACTACAGATTTTTAAATGGGGAGATTATCCTGGGAGACCCAGTTGAGTCACATGAGCCCTTGAAAACAGAAAACTTTCTCCAGCTGGAAGCAGAAGAAGTACAGCAGAAGAGAAAGTCAGAGAGATTCAAAACATAAGAAGGGTTCAACTCACTGTTGCTTGTTCAATGATGGAAGGCAAAGTGACAAGGAATACATCCTCCTTTCACCACTGTCAATCCTGCATGATGGCCTCAAGGCTCTCCCTATCTACTCCTCCCCTCAGAGGACCTGAAGGAGCTCAAAGAGGGTAACAGGTGACAGTCAGCAAGAAAAGAAACCTCAGCCTTATGACTGCAAAGAACTGAATTCTGCCAACAATCCAAATGATTTTAGAAGTGGATTCTCCCTTAAGGCCTCCAGCTGAGAGCCTGTCCCCACCAACACCTCGATTTCAATCTTGTGAGATCCAGAGGACTCGGACTTCAGAGCTACAGAGCTGTGAGATACACCTGTGTGCTGTTTTAAGCAGATATGTGTATGGTAATTTGTTCTGACAACAATAGAAAACGATTGCACCAATGAATCAATTGAAACTCTCCTACTATTCAAGACCCCTCAGAATCTAGGTCTACTCAACTAATCCCACCTAGTTTCCCTCTGCTTACCAACAGAGGCTTTCTATTTCTTCCAGGCCAGGTTTTGCTTTGTACACAGGGCTTACATTATTTGAAAAAGAAAAAAAGTGAGTAATGACTAAACAGTACAAATTTTAAAGTGTGTGGTAGACACAGAGAGGTGCTATCCAGATCCTTCTTCAAGGAAGGACTTGATGCCCAGCTGCCGGAAATGTGGTCAGCAGACAGCTCCAGCTGTCACCTCTTTCAGGATCCACTCCAGCTTCAACGAACCACCTTTCTCAAGGTCATACTTTTCTCAAGAAAGTCTGTACCTGGTAACTGAGTAGGGAAGAGGAGATGTAGAGACTCAGTCGTTTTAGCTCAACAGGAGACACTCTGACAGGCAGTATTTCCTCCAGAGCTCCCCAAAGGATTGACAGAAGCTATAGCAGGCCCACATTGCAGTTTGACTTCTTCCTCTGCCCAATACTGCTTCCCACTTTCTTTCATAGGTTAATCCTAATAAACTTCATCTCAGCATCGGCTTCTGGAGAACTCACTATATGATAAAGTAATAAGTGCTAACAGGAAAATAAGGCAGGTTTAAGAGAGATTTCTGGAATATCAACCCAGAGGAGATACAATACGAAAAATTCCTCATGCTGCAAAGACCCAGAAAAGCCATTAAAAAAACAAAACAAAACAAAAAACTACTTTTAAAAGTATGGCTAAGTTTGTAAAAAAAAAAATAAGAGATATCCCAAAATGGAAGAAACAAAGGTGAAATTGAAAACCAAAATAGTAACAGTGCAAGCTGACACGGAACAAGACAAGGGTAGTTGGACCTGTATATAGGACTTGATAGCCATGGGCTTTGGGTTTAATACACACGGAGGGACAGGAGAAAAGAGGATAGGCCCATGTGAAGTAGAACTTGAATTTGAGACTCTGAATAAACCTGAAATCCTAAAAGAGCTGCATCCTTAATGGAAGAAAGATTGGAAAAACTTAAGCCATCTGCCTATGAAAACTATAGGGAAGCTTGGTTCTGTCATGGATAGGAAAAATAAATATCCCATATGCCCAAGATTGTACTACATGTGAGTTTTGAGGTCCAGTTGAGTGGTATAATAATTTATAAGCTAAGAATTAAGGAAAGTATGTTCTGAGCCAAAAATATCTCTAGAGAATCAGGCAGCAGCAAATCAATCTTCGCTATATTGCCTTAGAAAAAATACCAATGGAATATAAGTTCACAAAGTTATGACATGTTAGAAAACTATCCAAGATGAGTGAGAGGTATACAAATTAAATTATAAAATAAACAATTAAAATGGTTAAAAAAGAGTATAGAAAATATAAGAAGAGATTAAGATACTGAAAAAGAGTATTATACAGATTTGAAAAACAAACAAATATAACCTCTAAAACTGAAAAATGTAATCATTGAAAGTAAAAATTTGATGGTTAGGTTAAACAGAACTGAAGAAAGAATTAGCTTGAATATGAGTCTGAGATATTTTTCTAAGGCTGTGGAAAGCCATGGAGGTGTGCCATTCACATATCCTTTCAAGAAAATTTGTTGAGAAGAGAATATTTAACTGACAGCCCCAGCTACTGAGTCTTTGGACTTATTTCTTTTACTCTGAGGTCTAGTCTCAGGGGTACCAGAGCCAGATCATTCTTGTCCAATATGAAATTCTTCTGCTGGGTAACATTTGCTCAGGAACTCCTCATCGTCCTAACCAAAACCTTCTCAGAACTGCATTGAAGTCCAAGGTTCTTCCTGCTCAATTTCCTTCCATCTCTCCTTTCACCACTGTCAATCCTGCATTATGGCCTCAAGGCTCCCCCTATCTACTCCTGCTCCCCACCTCTTTATTTCCTCTACTAAATCTCTTGCATATCTAATCATGTCATGGCTTCTGCTTCTTAGAGAAACCAAACACACAAAAATAGAACTGACACAACCAAGCAACATAAGCACTGAATATGAGATGTAGTAACCAACATTAGGACATCTAATAGCCCTTTTATTGATGATAGCAAAAAGTTTGCCAGAGAGTTTGATTACATTTATATTTTCTTAAGAATTCATGTTAAAATTTTAAGGAAAAATCCTTAAAGACTATAATAAAATGTATAATTAGAAACCCAGAAGAAAAGGATACAGCAAGTTTTATTAATTTAATGGAAGCGTAAAAGAAGACAAAGTAAAACAAGAAGATCGGATAGCTAAATTAAAAAGCACAATTTCGGATGGCAGAGAAATCCAAGTAAAGTAGTAACTAGAATAAAACTGTCATTTAAACTGAGGCTATTACATAGCTCATTAGAAATCCACCTATATACTGTAACAAGGAAAACACTCAACCCTAAGGTCCCCCCTCTCCCCAGAAGAGAAACTAAAATTATGTAGAAAGTTATTCCAAGAAAAATACTTTCTGTAAGTGGGATTACATTTTTTTTTTTTTTTTTTTTTTTGAGACAGAGTCTCTCTCTGTCGCCTAGGCTGGAGCACAGTGGCACGATCTCGGCTCACTGCAACCTCTGCCTCCCGGGCTCATGCCATTCTCCTGCCTCAGCCTCCCGAGTAGCTGGGACTACAGGTGCCCACCACCACACCGGGCTAATTTTTTTTGTATTTTTAGTAGAGACGGGGTTTCACCGTGTTTGCCAGGATGGTCTGGATCTCCTGACCTCGTGATCCGCCCGCCTCGGCCTCCCAAAGTGCTGCGATTACAGGCATGAGCCACCGCGCCCAGCCAGGATTACATTTTTGACTGGGTATGGTGGCTCATGCCTGTAATCCTAGCACTCTGGGAGACCAAGGCAGGCAGATCACGAGAGGTCAGGAATTCCAGACCAGCTTGACCAACATGGTGAATCCCGGTCTCTACTAAAAACAAAAATTAGCTGGGCGTGGCGACACGCACCTATAGTCCCAGCTACCTGGAAGACTGAGGTGGGAGAATGAATCACTTGCACTTGTGAGACGGAGGTTGCAGTGAGCTCAGATCACGGCACCATTGCACTATCTAGTCTGGGCAATAGGACCAGACCCTGTGTTAAAAAAAAAAAAAAAAAAAAAAAAAAAAAAAAACAGGCTTACATTTTTAATATTAGGAAAAAAAAGCTTTATGATTTTTAAAAAGTATTACCAGGGAAAAGGAGGCGCATCTGAAAACGATAAAAGGAATTCACTGTAAATGCTGAACCTATAAGCACCTAACAACACAGCTTGAAAATACATAAACAAAAACATGAGAAAAAAGTTCAAGATAAATAAAATACATAATCATAATGAGAGAATTTTATACAACTCTCAGAAAGTGAGAAATCAAATAAAAAATTTGAAGACAGAAGATTTAAATATCACAATTAATAAGAATACTAGATTTATATAATATCCAGTACTATTAGGGAACATCTATTCTTTCTAACTAGACATGGAAAATTTACAAAAAATAATCAAATTAAACACAACTCAGCAAAGCTTAACAAACACCAAACACTGACATAATACAGACCTCATTCTCTGAGCAAAATAAAATTAAATTAGAAATCAGCAACAAAATAACCTCCAAATTCCATGCATTTGAAAATCTTAAAACAGTTTTAAATATGTTGTTCAAATATTAAAGCATAATGAAAATTTGAAAAAAAAATTGGAGTTGAATGGCAATTTTAAAAATAGTATATATCAGAATTAGATACAGCTGATGTCATACTTCAGAAGAATTTGCAATCTTAAATTCACATATAGAGGGGGTGTGGGGATTGAAAATGAGTTAAGCATCCAACTCAAGAAGTTAGTATAAAAAGTAAACCCAAATAAAGTAAAAGTATATAACAGAGAAAAGAGACTAAACGGGTGGTATTAAGTGGGTATTTTAGACAAGATGGTGAGAAAAAGCTTCTCTAAGGAGATGTCATTTGGACAGAAACTCGCAAGAAGGAAAAATTTAAGATATTGATAACATATTTTTGATGATCAATTATATCCACATTTTGCTTTCTGCTTTGCCACAGAAGGGGACAGAAAATTTTCTTGCCAGCCTGCAGTTCATAGCAGGTGCATAGAGTGGAAAAATCATGCATCTCTTGGCTCATGCATCCTCCCTAACGGATAAAGGGATAGATGCTGTAAGTGTTAGGAGAATAGATCCTCAAGGAAAGGATGATGACAGAGTATATGAAGGGATTTAATTGTCCTGAAAACTGGAGAAGCCCTCAGTTCTGTCACCCAGTTCACAGTGAGAATCAGCATCTGCATCTTGTGTCCCAGTCCATACAACACTGCATCAGAGGAGAGGAGGGCCATCCTGGCCTCACAGCAAGTCAGAGGGCCCTCACAGGTGCAACACCACAGGCCACTAAGAGGCTTGTGCTCCCAACTCAAAGGTAGCTTTTACTTATCCCCTTTGCCTTTCATACCCATTGATCATCCCATCCAGATTAGGTTGATTACTCACATTCTCCCAACAGATGATCCTCCCCCTACTCCTCACAGTCACATCATTGTCACCAATGCAGGTCATCCACCATCAGCCAGCCTTTTATGCCCCCCAGTGCTGTAGCTCCACTAACGGGCTCCAACATTTCATACCCTCCAGCCTTCAGAATATCTACCCAGGCACTCCCTATCACATCACTCTACTTTCTATTAATAGATAGCCATTTATCAATCTTATCATTTTCTTGTTTATATCATTTTATGTCTCTTCCCTGCCTCTACCATGGTAATATAATCTCCATGAGATTAGGGATGTTCTCAATCTTGTTAATTACCATAAGTTCAGGTCTCAGCAGTGCCTAGCAGGCTGTGAGAACTTAATATTTTTGAATAGATGAATTAAGTAATGAATGAATTTCTCCCCATATGCCCAGGGAATCTTCTCTCCACATGAAGGTAAGAAGAAAGATCATTAGCACGAATGTCCATTCTATAGTATGATCCTGGCATTTTAGAGTGTGTAAGTGATAGCAGAGATAATGTTGTACAGCTCCCTCATGTCCATCTTTCCCTGTCACATGAGAATTATGTGCCTGCTATGTTGGCCCCATGCCCAGATTCAAAGGATTATATATTACATTGATTTTAGCTGGGGCAAGATGCCAGCCAAGGACCATTTGGGAAGAATTTCCCACAGTAGGCAGAAAGTGACACCTCAGATGCAAGCTTAAGCTGCTCTCAGCAGCAAGTGATGCTAAACAGTCTCCATTTGTGACTGCGCTGTGGGAGAGTACACCTGGGCATGCTGCAACATGACATCAGCAGCCAAAATGGCTTTTTATTTAAACTCCAACCCAGGCAAACCTAGGAAATCCACTCACACAGCAAGAAATTTCTTGGACCTTGTTAGTAGCTGACAGTTTGCAGCCTCTAATTGCTCCCTGACTCCTTGAAGGGTTCTCATTGGCATTTGCTTACTTCAAAGCTGCCAAAAAGTTCAACAATCAGCAACATTCAGGTCACTTTATTCACAGAGGTGAACTTTTGGTTTTTCAGCAAACGTGTATGTAGAGCCAAAAAAATAAAATGGTAATTGAGAAAAGATGGCCATAGAATGGAAATGTTATCTTAACCAACAATTACCTAGTCAAATATTCAAACTGTGGCAAAAAACTAATTCTAATACTTAATGAGTAATTTGGCAGAAATTGCTAAAGGCTGAATTTTAATAGGTAAAGCTATCAGAATTCCAACCAATCCAGCTTTTATTTAGCACCATAAGACCAGTCATACGAGGCTTAATGGTAATGCCTGACCTAGCTTTTCCATAACCTTACATTTTGCTTCTTCCAGAAAGAAGAACCTTCTGACTCTTCCCAGAAGAAATGTCCCTGATATTTGTTTTAATGGAAATTGACTCTTGCTACTTTTTATGAACTCATTTGTTTCCTCAACACATAAACTCCTTAAATATGAGGATCATGTTTTGCTTTTCCATTATGTTCCTAGGGCTTAGCACATTTCCTGGAATAGAATGGGTGCTAAATAAATGTATTTACGTGAGTGGATGGATGGACAAAAGGAATGGTAAATGAACCAGAGTAAGCATGATAGCAGTAAGAGGAAAAACCAAACTCTTTTCCCTCTACTCACACACCACTGAACAAAACACTTCTGACATCAGATGTGTGGACGTATTTCCACGTACATCAACTAAGCAATTCTTCAGCAGACATCAGTAGGTTGTCCTCTAATTTAATACGATTATGACACTACCCACTTAGAGAGAGCATCAGATCCCACAGGTTATGGCCTCAATCCTACAAGGCTGCCTCCACTTCAGATGCCAGTCAGAAGTCCCAGGTTGTGACCTATGATGGGCTATAAATCCGGGATTCCCATAACCCTTTCCTGGATTAGATTAGTTTGCTAGAATGGCTGAGAACTCAGGGAAATAATTTATTCATACTTAGTTTATTAATAAGGAATATAATAAAATCACAGGTGAACAGCCAGATGAGGAGATACATAGGGCAAGATCTTGAATGGTCCTGAGTGTAGAAGCTTCTGTCCCCACTGAGTGAGGTGCAGCACCTTCCTGGCACTCAGAAGTGTTCACTAACCTGGAAGCTCTCTGAATAACATAGTTCAGGGATCTTTATGGCGGATTCACCACATGGGCATGAAAGGTTATCAACCATTTCCAGCCCTTCTCTCTTCTTCAGAGAATAGGGGTGGGGCTGAAATCTTCAAACTTATAGTAATGACTTCGCCTTTCTGTTGAGAAGCTTCCATCTAGGAACGCACCAAGAGTCTCTGCATTAGAGCAAAAGATGTTCCCATAACCCAGGAAATTGTGAGCTCTGTGTCAGTAACCAGGGCAGAGGTTAAATATTAGAACAGAAGATTCTTCTAGCGCCCTTACTGCTTAGGAAATTCTAAGGGTTTTAGGAGCTCTGTGCCAGGAACTGGGGGCAGAGACCAAGATATATTTCCCATTATTTCATTGGCAGACACCTCAAGTACCTTGTATCACAAACCACCTCTGATTTTAGGACAGCTGTGGTATATAATATATGAAAGCTTAGGTGAAACCACCTCCCCTCACCACACCTCAAACGTAATCTGTGTTTTTCTGCTTAGGGCCTCTCTGATACTGCAGGAGCCTATTCTGTCTGCTTGGGTATAGTCCAGAAGTACAGGGAGTTACTTTCTCAGGGAAATCCTTAGCCAAGGAGAGGCAAGGGCTAGTGGATGGATGCCCCAGCTTCCTGCCTGTCTTCCAGGCAGACAAGTCTCAGGAGCATTCTGAGCATGTCTCATCAATCCCAGCAGAACTGAGCCCCTATTGTCTACAGCAAGGTCCTTGATACCACAACCTTAGGCTGGCTTTCACTCTTCCCATTCGTGCATGCTACTTCTGGGATTATCTCCCAAACAAACTGCCTGCACCCAAGTCCTTGTCTCAGGCTTTACTTCCATGGAAGCCCAAAGTGTCATAATATGAAACTCTCAAGTTGAGAAGAATGTCCAAGGACCTAAATGATGTAAGACATGACAGCCTCAGGAAATGTACATGAGAACATATTGTATCACATATTCCACCACTGAATGGAATAACAAAGGGGCAAGCACTGCACATAGTGCTAGATCATAGCAAATGCTCAAGCATTCCTTCTTTTTTGGTTAATTTCGATCCTTCCTGCATTACTTCCTCTAGAGGCTGTGTGGGAACCCAATCAAAGACATTGGTCTCTAAGCTACTCCCACCAACTTCATTCTTCTCAAAGGTCCCACGCCAATAATCCTTTATAGGCATTAAGGCACCTTCATAAAAATCCGATTGTATTCCTAAGAAGGAGCCATTGTTTTCCTGCCACCCAAAAAGGAAACTGAAGAGGCAGACAGAACAAAGGCCAGAGTTTGGATAGAGTTCATAATTGCATAAATCAGTGTTCTTCAGCGAGGCAGAATCATAGAATATAGGTATACAGATTGATATAGATACATGAGAGGGGGTTTATTAGGGGAATTGGCTGATATGATTCTGGTGGCTGAGAAGTCCCACAACAGGCCATCTGCAAGGTGGAGACCCTCAGGATGCAGGCACTGTGGCTCAGTCCATGTCAGAAAGGCTCAGAACCAGGGAAGCTAGTAGTGAACTCTCAGTATAAGGCTGAAGGCTTGAGAGTTGAGGAAGGAGGCAGGACACTACATTGATTCAAGTCCCAGAGACCAAAGATTTAAGAAACTGGAGTTCTGATGTCCAAGGGCAGGAGAAGAGTGTCCCAGCTCCAGGACAGACAGAGCAAATTGCTTTTCCTCTGCCCTTTTTGTTGTCTTGGCTTCCAGCTGATTGAATGGTGCCCACCCCCCAACCTCTCATCAAGGCAGATCTACCCCACTCAGTCCACTGACTCACAAATACATCTCCTCTGGAAACACCCTCACAGATATACTCAAATAATGCTTTACCAGCTCTCTAGACATGCATTAATCCAGTCAACTTGACACTAAAGTTAACCATCTCAATAGCAGAAAGTGCCTCTTAGGGCAGAGGTGGGACCACTAAAGAAGAACAGAGGATGGAAACTATTTACTTCATTCTTTCACCCAGAAACAGCCTTACTACTGAATACACAGGCCTATGTTCTGAAGCTACAGTACTGTCTGGGCAGGGGAAATTCTCCTTACTGATAGCATTAGGCTTATCAGGAAAGCTTTTCTGTGTGTCAGATCTCAGGTCCTCCTCCCCCACCACACACACACCTCCTTAAGCTGGAGAAGTTAATGAAGTTCACTCAACTCATAGGACTCTGGGAAAGCAACTGAGTGCATTGTGAAGTATCAGTCCAGCCAAGAGCTACCAATCCACATTTAGTGTCCCATATCATTTTCCAGTGAAGTTTCAGCTGTGTATACATTAAACCATTTTAGTCACACAGCTAATCAACTAGTTATATTTACTCTATTCATCCTACATCCAAAAGGAATTTAAATTAGCCATAACGTAAGAGGCCTAAATACTATTTAATCAAGGATAAAAGCACACAAGACACGTGAGAGAAAGACCCAGGCTAAGAAGAACTTTAATAATTGAACAAAAGACTTAAGCTGTGAGTTTCCTGGTAGCAAAGGCAAAAAAGAGAAATGATGGATTAGATGACCTTCATTATCAAATTTTGAAATGCTTAATCTAGAATGAAAAACAGTTTTGTGTTGTGAACCACACAATAAGATTGTGTCTTCACATAGTTACATTTCCTATAAAGGTATCCTTCATGTAGCCTTTTTACATCAACCCTCAAAAAGCCTTAGAGCATAAGTTTAATTATTGTTCCAAAGAGACATTCCAAAGTGATATGACAATTTAAAGAATACTAGTTTTGTTTTTTAAATGAAAATAGGTATAATCCCATGTTAATAAAATGTACAGATTATCCTTTTTTCAGAATAGAGCCTAATCAGAATATGTAATGCTTACACTACTTAAAAAAAAATCTTTCCAGCATAAATTTCCTTTGTGGATGACTCCTCCCCACACAATGAGAAATTGATGAAATTATCAATAATTATACTATAAACTCCTTGACAACAGAGGTGGGTATCTAAACCAAATTAGACTAATAAGTCTTAACCTCCCACAATTTGAATTTTAAGCAGAAACACACAGAGCTGAAGGAAATCGTGGCTGAATCCTTTGGAAAGTCGTACTAGACCCACAGAGACAGCTCCCATGCTCCTGCTGCCATCATTCTAGAAGCTTCCCTGTGTTGACACATCCCAGTGCCTAAGTGTTCACCCTTTCCAGCTCCATGAGTCACCTATATAAGATCCAGTTTTTAAATTCACCCTTTTATTGGCTTCAGTTACTGAGTCAGTTTTCCTTTTTTATAAATGAAAATTGTTAACTGATAAAATTCTATTACTAGAAATCATGTTCCCATTCCAGTAAAAGTGTGGGAAACTCCCCTAGAGTAATACCCCTGGTATTTCTCCACTCTCACTCAATCTTCCTGATGGAGTAAACAGTCGGCCTGATGATTCTGGGAGAAGGAACTGACATGCCCAATTCAGAGCTTCTGGGTCCCTCTCTCCTTCAGAGCCTGCAGTAAGTATTGCTGAAGAGAGACCTAGGTTTGTCTTGGCTCTACCGCTGTTTTTAATCCCTTCAATTTAGTGTTAACAAGCACATGTGGCTTCCATGTAAGTTTAGTGTTCCTCTCCACTTTGTATCTGCATAATAAATCTGTGTCTCTCTTCACATGTCTCCTGTGACCCGCTGTCTCTTTCTCCTACTCTCCCCTCCTGTCTATGTGTACGTGTGTGGGGTGCATGGGGCATGTGGCACGTCTCATATGGTGTGTTGCGTGTGTGTTCTGACTTAGATGGGAGGGAATAGTGTTATTAGACACATCAAATTCCAAATAGAAAGAAGTGGCCATTTTTAATACGTGGAAAATTTGGGGAAATGAACTGAAAACTTCAGAAATGAATAATGATAGACTGGGAGATACACATAATATGTTCACATACTGATTCTAAATTCAGTGTTTAGGGATCTAGGCAGAAAAAATATGACAAGTGGGAGATAAGCTTCAACTACAGGTTAATTACACTTGTTTTGTGACTGTGAGCATGTCATGGTCACAATACCTCTCATTTTTTCTTCTGTTCTTGCTTATCAAAAGGAAGAGTGGTTGTAAGAACTCAGACTTGATAGATGGTGTTCTCAGAATTGTAACTACGACTGGTAAAAGAACAAACACTGAGTTATGTTGGTTGTTGTAAGATCTGTGAATGGATTTTGATAAATTCTAGATTGTGTATCTTCTGTATAAGTGTCCCAGAAGGGTTCCTATTCTAAAAATTAAGACTCTTAGTGAGTAACTGTATTTACATAGTGATCAAAAGAAGTAGTGATCAATAAAAATTGCAATGACTGATGTTTGGTATAAAAAAATGCAAATTTTACTTTAGTCTTGGTATTTAGATCTTCCACTTTTACAGACAGTACTAATTGATTAATATTGTTGACTAAATGAATAAAATAAGAAACGATGTAACAAGTGCTATAGTATAGTCTGTGCTGTCATTCTTTTGCCTTTGCAAAGCTTAGTTCTTTGATTTAGAAAGTTAAATGTAGTTCCCAGGGTAGTCACATACATACAAGTCTTATAAATTTGAGTCTGCAAAGTTAGTATAGATACTGCAGTTTCTCCAGATTATATTTTAGTGATTAATCATGTAGCGATTTCACCAAAAGATATGAGATATCTTAGGGTTTTGGGTACCATGTGCAACAAATGAAAGATTTGGGGACAGAGTGACCTCAAGTCAAATCACATAAGTGCCTTGAGACCTTGGTTTGATGAATTCTAAAATGTGTATCTTCTGTGCAAGATGCAAGATCTACCTTATTCCTGATGCACATTACTGTCTCTTTAAAAAAATGCCAACATAAAATCTGAAAAAAATAAATGGCCTTTTAGAAAACCTAAAAAACTATAATCTTACTGTCTCTTCAACATAGAGTTAGAGAACCCTCGGCTTATCCAAGCATCCAGACTTAAAGTGAGCAAACATCACAGATCCTGCAAACATATTGTAGTCTTAGGAAAAAAAAAAAATCACAGCACGTGTGTAACTCCAATATCACATTTGCAATTCTCAACTACTTTTTTCAAACACCTTGTTTCTGTGAAAAGAAAAATCATTCCAAGTCAAGGAATTAGTGGTGAGTGAAACTGGCAACATTTGAATTCTTTACATGTCTATTCTTCACACTATATTTTAAACAAATTCTACTTAAAACAGAAACTAAATATATCTTAGACAGAATTTCTCTACAGTGGTGGCAAAAACAAATTGCAGCACCACTACTGGCTCATCAATGTACTCAAAGTCTCCAGTAAGCATACCAGTTAAGTAATAACACTGGGCTTGCTATGTAAATGCAGCTTTAATACAAGTGCCATATTTTCATCAGCATCAAAGTCATCCGTAATAAGAATACAAACTGCATAAAAACAGTGGGTCTGCCATGCAAACATTAACAGTAAAATCAACTCTAGCTCTTTCAATCAGATTGTTCTTCTAAGCCTGTTTTTATAAATACTCTGGGTCCACTACCATTTATCATTTAATTCTCTAAATTTTCTAAGTAATCATATATAAGTAAATATAAATAAGTCTTGTCACCATAATCATAATGTAACAATAACTATATGTAAATATAAGAATCATAAAAATAACCATACTTGGCCAATGATATATTTTGTGGTATTATTTTTAGTGCTTTCTTTTCTATTTGAACCTTTCAGAAAAGTCACTTTAATTTTAATTTTTTTTTTGGTATGTGAGACAGGGTCTCAGTCTATCGCCCAGGCTGCAGCACAGTGCCATGCATGATCACGGCTCATGGCAGCTTTGCCTTCCAGGACTCAAGTGATTCTCCTACCTCAGCCTCCTGAGTAGCTGGCACTATGGGTGTGTGCCACCACACCCAGCTAATTTTTGTATATTTAGCAGAGATGGGATTTCTGCCCTGTTGCCCAGGCTAGTCTTGAACTCCAGGGCTTACTTAAGTGATCCACCTGCCTCAGCTTCCGAAAATACTGGGATTACAGGCAATTAAAATAGTTCAAAAATTATATTGTCAAAATAACAATTTAATAGCAACAAATTTGATGTAGGATTTAAACTAATGTTGTCAAATGGACTTTCCAGTCAGTTAAATATACATTCTGATCTATTCCAAGATGCATATTTTTGCAACTTCAGCATTGGTTTTTCTACTTCAGCAAAGACATAAAAAATATACTGAAGATTTTCATCTATGTTGGATGCTTTGCCAATCTCCAACGCCCAGTGAGAATTAAACTTTGCTTCTCTATTCCAATTTACTAATGAGGAGTCCGAGGTTCAGAGTTGTTTAATAGCTTGAGATCAAAGTGACAAAGGCAGAACACAGAGAAACTTGAAAATCATGTAGCAGTTGCTGCTGCAGACACAGCAAGTGTCAAGGAATGATTCTGTTAAATCTCTCTCTCTCTCACACACACACACACACACACACACACACACCCCTTATTGGAATTGGTGAATCGTAAGATGTTGTGATAAGCAGGTAGTATGCCTTATTAGAAAGTGCTCTAGTAGTGGACTAGAAAATTTCCTTAGAAACCAGAGGTTATTAAAACTAATAAGAAATAGGATCATTGTCCAGATGGAGAGAAGCGGGGGGGTAGACAAGAGATGGATAACTTAAACAACTATGACTTTCGGTAGAAAGTGGTAGTGCGTTTGGCTAAATAGACGTCATTGTGTAGACAACAGAAGTGGGAGTTAAGGAGCCATGTCTTGCCAGATGGTTGTTTAGTCCCTGCCTGCCCACAAGTTTAACATAGTCATTAGGGAAGAAAAGAAGTGAAAATAATCTTTCTCTATATTCTTAGTAATGTACATTTAGCACAACTCTTAATACAGAGGCTAAAGTGATACATGGGTTTGACAAACAAAAATAAGCTTAGTTACCTAGATAATTGTCTCAAAGAATACCTTCTCTAAGAGTCAAACTTCATTCATAATCAAGGGCAACAGCTGTGCTCCATGGTCACCTCTCTTCAAGATCAAAGAATGTGAAGGGTGCTGTGAGCAGTATTTGTGAACAAGAGTCAGGAACTCCTTCCAGGTCACATACTTTCTTGGCCAAAGCCAATGCCAACAGAGAGTGAAAGAACTGCCACAGGAAAGTGATGCTTATGTCCTGTTTCTGCCTGCTTTGTCAGTCTCCCCACTTGAGAGAAATTAATTACACTATCTAGAAAAATGAAAGTACATAAGTGAGAGGCCTGAGGACAAGATTAAATGAAGCAAAGGCTTCTTAGGGAGCTTGGAGGGGATGAAGGGTGGATAAACTGCAAAATTCTCATTCCTCACGGCCGAAACATTAACAAAAAGGAACACACACACATACACAGACACACGCGCATGCACACACACACACACACACACCCATTGATACTAAGAGCACTGCAATTCTACAGCTGCTGCAACCAAGCTGCAACTTAGAGGTTAATATTCCTCAGCCTCTTCAGCCTGCCCATCTCTTTTCACCCAGGAGTTTAATTTTAGCTCCATATTAATTATACATTACAATTACACATAGATATGGGCATACACACACATACTGTAATGATGTCATCGCTATGGTGGACGCACTGCGGAACTTATTCAGGTCACCTCGGACCCTGTGGGATACAATGTTGTTTACTGTCTAGTACCTCAGACTCAATTTACACTAGAGATGGCTGCCCAGAATCAAGCTCCCTTCAAAGTAGAAGCTCCTCCAAGGCCTTCCACAGGGAAGAGATTAGAGATTTCTGTGTCAGATGCCATGTGTTGACAAAAAAAAATGTATATATCGTGACAAATATTAAAATTTTCCCACACTACATTGTAGGCAAGAGTGGCTTGACATGCTTGAAGAATCATGTATGTAGCAATGTCTTACGAAGGCAATCTGTTTCAGAAACATGGTTTTTAGGCTACACAGGAAATGGATGCTGAAGGCTTTTCCTGTCATCTCTGCAGTTTTGATGATTGCAAGATGGGCTGGGGAACAAAGGCTCAGCAGAAATATCTCTGCACTTCCCTCAAGCCCAGCTGCTTGCCCTTGACATCTTGAAACTGGCACTTCAATGAGCTCTCAGCCGCTGAAAGCAATGCATGCAACGTAAGACCAGAAGCATCTATTTATTAAGCTTGGTCACTAAATTAATCTTTCCCTCTGGCCAGCTATGAAGTAGAGTTAATGAGGATGAAGCAGAGGCTGAGCTGGGACATATTTAGCCACAGGCTGCACCTCAAGGCCTCATTCCCTGGCCAAAAAAAAGAAAGAAAAAAATCAGGACAGCTCCCTCCTGCCATCAAAAGGGCATGAAGCAGACCTACGGGCAGAGAATTCAGGCAGCTCTTACTCACCCCACCCCCACCTCTTTATCTATTACTGAAAGCCTGGCAGTGAGATTGCTCCAACACAAAGCTTGCCTCCCAGAACTGCAGCCTTTTCACAGCAGTTGCACTTCTTCATTTGTAAGTCGATCGTATATTTATTGAGCCCTTCCCAGTGTCTGAGCACTGTGCCATGCACTGAAAATATAGCAGTAAACAAAGCAAAGTTCCTTTTCTCAGAGACCTTACAGTGAATTGGGGTTAAACAGGCAAGGACCCAAGCAAATACACCGAGTTTCAGGCCATGATAAATGCCACGATAGCAGCTGTGGTATGGTTTAATAACAACCCCAAAGGGGTGGTCAGGGAAAGCTTCTCTGAGGAAGTGTCACTTCAGCTGAGCCCTGTCAAGCCTCAGCACCAAAAACACCCCCGCAAAGAACATGAAAGAGAAGAAATGTCCAGAGAGTTCAATAAATCCCTGCTTTGATAAATGCTCTTGTGTCTTATTTCCCCAATATCTTAAGGTGAGGTATTTATTATTGAGGACACAGCTGTGGAATGGATTCAACTTGTTTGGGCATCGAAACCCCAGAGAGGTCACATGATATAACGCAAAGAGAGAGATCCCAATTCCCAGCACCCCAATGGCTGGGTCATGTTGAGTATATTATTTAACTTCTGTAAGCCTCAGTTTTCTCACTGGGAAAAAGTAGGTTGATGTAGGTATGAAGTTGCAGAGCGTATGAAAATTACCTGGCGTGACTCTGGGCTCACAGTAGATACTCAATGAGTGTTAATCAAAGCCATAACAACTGTGTGTGTGCACCAGGTATGAAATTATTTGCAAACTTCTAAAAATTTACCTAAAATTTAACTCTGCCAGTGAAATAGATGCTATTGTTATCATCATCTTAGAGATGAGCAAACAGAAGCTGAGAGGCCCTAAGTAAATTGCTCCATAGATAAAGTTGGTAAGAGAGCTGGTACTCAATCCAGATTTGGCTCCAAAGCCAAGCAATTAACTCACTCCACTAGCACAACATGCGTATGCGGGGAGTTCCTGAATCCAAACCAATTTCCACCACCCTCAGGAGAAATCAGAAGCCATGTACCGTAATATAACATTGCCATTTTACATTCCTTACAGCAGATCACCAAGGAAAAGGAGTGCTATTCCATTTTAACCTTTTCTTTCTGTTTGATTTTCTCTCAACTAAAATGGCACAATCTGAAAGATCTTTTGCTTAACTCCATTTATTAAGAAAAAATAGACTGGAGTGAGCATAGCTTGGCTGGGATTCCTATTACTCTGTGCAGTAAGTGGGTTATCACACACAAACACACTGTGACAGATTAGTTCCGGTGATAGAAATGGCCCGTGAGCAGCATACCACTTTGTCACTTATTGCCAAAGAAAAGCTGTCTCCATGAAGATGATGTCTCCAAAGTGATGATGCACTTTGTCTCACAAATCAGCAAAGTGCAAAATAGCATAAGCTCAAAAAACAAAATCCTTCCATTATTATATATTCTATTTATAGGGAATTAGAATATATAAGGAACATTACATATGTTTATATGTAAATTAGTTATAGATAAGCAAAAGGGAAGATAAATCAATAATTATTTTAATAATAGCTGTGACATCTATATTCTAGGAGAGTTGCAGGAATAGAAAAGAAAAATAAGTACACGAAGAAGCATTTTGAGAATTATGGCTGGGTACGGTGGCTCATGCCTGTATTCCCAGAACTTTGGGAGGCCAGGGAGGGCAGATTATTTGAATTCAAGACCAGCCTAGGCAACATACAGAGACCCAATCTCTACAAAAATTTTTTTAAAAATTAGCCGGGTGCCATCGGGTATGCCTGTGGTCCCAGTTACTCAGGAGGCCGAAATGGGAGGATTGCTTCAGCCCAGGAGGTCAAAGATGCAGTGAGCCATGATCACACACTGCACTCCAGCTTGGGCGACAGAGGGAGACCCTGTGTCAATAAATAAGAAAATTATTTTTCATTCATTTATACCACAAAAATTTATTAAGTGCATATTACATGCCTGGCACTATTCTAGCACTGGGGATGCAGCAATAAACAAACAAAAAAAATATGTAACATCAAAACAGTAAATACTTTACCATCATGAAACTGGACACCCTTTTAATGCAAATATTGAATATGATACAAATATTTGTCATTTTTGTTTTCTTAGTTTTGGGATTTCACTCCTATTTAAATGACCCTACACTCATTTAATTAGTTACTTGGCCTTACCCATTCACCAATTTCCTAAGAGTTCATTTTTATAAGAGAAGGGGGGCATAAAAAGGAATATGTAAGGTGAAGGCACTAGGAGTCTGTGCCAGGTGAGGTTGTGGAGTAGGAAGAGGAAGGAAGAGAATGGTGTCTCTCACAATTTTGTCTACCAAAACAGTGGCATCACAAAAGAAATTTCACTATTAATATAGTCTAAGTAAACCACCTGCTACTGCTTTCAAAAAAAATCACTTAACACATTTCAAAGTCAGATAGAAACAATGTGTCTGGTCTGAATTACTATTCCTTCCATTAGCATGGATAATCAAGAGTTTACTGTGTGTGTTCAATCAAAGCTAGCCTCAAGCGAGTCCTAAAATACAGCAATTACATGGTTTTCTCCCACTCCTGCCTTGCACAATGGATCCTGAAGGAGAAGAAAGCTTCAAACAGGCTGAAGCATAATTCTTAGTGCGTGGGTAAATCTGAAAAAGTACAGCATTTTAAAATAGGAGAAAGGAGCAGGGGTGTGTCCTACCCTAAAACATCAAGAATAATCCCTTTTTAGAGGAAAGAAGATGAGGCCAGAGTGACAAAATGAGATCTAATTGGTTACTCTTTACTTCTAAAAGAGGATCCCAGGGGATTGAGACCATAGGCCAATCCAAAACAGTACTTAAGCCGAAGCAGGCTACTGAAAGCTACTTAGTAATAAAAAGAGAAATGAGAGAGAGAAAAAAAGAGAGAGAGAGAAAGACAGACAGAAAGAGAGGGGGCGATTGTCAGATCTCTGTGAGAAGGAATGGCACCATTATGCTTGCATTTTCAGAAGTGGCTCTCCTCTTATCCTAGTTTCAAAAGAAGCCCCCTCTATTCACCTTCTCATTAAAAACAGCCTCTCCAGAAAAAAATGCTGAGACCACACAAAGCAGGACATTCATCACTAGGGCAACCCGTGTACTCAATGAAAGCTGGAGAGCACAAAAGGCTCGCTTAAGGCTTTGCAGGGAAGCTGGTTCTCTCTGCCTCTCAAACCATATTTCAGATTTAATGGTAGACTCAGGTGTGAGACAAGTTATATTTTTTGTTTGTTTCTACTAGGGGTACTTATGAATAATGAAATCATCCTTTTAACTTTACTTTTTAAAGCAAGTAACTTCTTGGGTGGCATTAAGCACCAATTTTTTATTTACTAAGACATCACCAGCTACATCCCATCCCATTTGTAACATCTAAATTCAATGTGTATAATTGTCTCCCAGGATGGCCTAGATATTAAATCTGCAAGGACAAGTCACATATACCTCTTCCCAGCTTTGCCCCTACTTACCTCTTCCTCCCACTGCCTTTCACCCATCCTCCCTGTTAAAGACCTCCCCAAACCCAGCCCCCTGCCCCCCGACACACAGAAACACACACACATTGCCTTAGGGCCAGCAGCAGCCTACCTAGCAATAGTACAAATATAATGTGTGAAATGACACCAGAATCTGACTATAGCACTATTCACACATATAATGATTTGCTGCAAGTCATTATCTTGTATAGTCTTTTCAAGGGCTTTGCGAGATTAAAATTCTCAAATACAAATCTCCATTCAGAAGAGGCAAGGGGCAGACAGTCTTGCAGCAAAGCCATCACACACTCACTTGCAGTTCGTGTGCATCCCTGATCAGCCTTGCTTTCCTCCTGGGCATACTTACAGATCTCTTTCTTTTCCTAGAGATGGAATAAAATCACTACATTTGGCCAAAATAGTAATTTTGTACCTCAGCTTTATTTTAATTTGCTGTTGACAAAGCTTCTTTCTCAGTCACTTTTCAGAGAAATAACATCTCCTGAGAAATCATCTTTAGCATATTAGAATCTCAAGCAGAAGTTCCATTGTGGACACCTGGGGCAATTTTCTCAGATATAGGACAGACTTCAGCTGGAGTGTGAAATTGGATCTTTTTTTTCTTTTTTGAGTATTCCTAAGAATGGAGTGAATTGGTTTTATACTTTTGTTTCATAAACTATTCTTTCATTTTGTTTTAAATATACTCAAAGCACCTAAAGGAGAATCTTAGAATGATACTTTTTGTTTTGGTTATCGAGTTCTGAGTCAGGTACCAGGGAGTTCAAGGTTAGTAACATAAATTCTGCTCTTGTGAAGTTTTCTCTTCAGTGAAAATAAGTAGGACAGAGTATCATTTTGAAAATGTTCAGCATTTCAGAATAGGTAATACCTTGTGGGTATCCACCTAAAAACGGGTTCTTTGAGGTCATCCATTTTCATGAGTTTAAAGGGGTCCTGCGATCAAAATGTTTGAAAACCACTGTTTTAGCAAATTGAGAAGAAAGCAAACAAAGAGGTAAGGTAAGGTGCTGAAGATGAGATACTGGAAGCAGGGGAAGAGTAGGAGATTGGAGAAATGTGGGGAATATTTGAGTTAGTTCCTGAGGGGAATGTGAGGGATATGACAATTGAGAACAGGCAGAACTGCGAGGTAGCATCGAGAGTCCTGCTAACTCAAGTTGAAGACCATCAGTTTACAATGAACAAAATCACTGGGTTAAGCATTGTATTGACTTTATTATGAAATATAATATACAGATTAAAATGTATGTACCTACATATTTATGATTCATAGGCATAAAACAACCCCATTAAAAAGGGAGCAAAGGACATAAACACTTTTCAAAAGAAGACGTATATGCAGCCAATGGGAAAAAATTCTCAATATCACTAATCAGAGAAATGCAAATCAAAACCACAATGAGATACTATCTCACACCAGTGAAAACAACTATTACTAAAAAGTCAAAAAATAACAGATGCTGGTGAGGCCACAGAGAAAAGGGAATGCTTATACACTGCTGTTCAGAGTGTAAACTAGTTCAGCCACTGTGGAAAGTGGTTTGGAGATTTCTCAAAGAACTTAGAACTACCATTTGACTCAGAAATCCTATTACTGAGTATATACACAAAGTAATATAGATCATTCTACCATAAAAACACATACAGGCTTATGTTCATCACAGCATTATTCACAATAGCAAAGACATGAAATCAACTAAATGTCCATTAACAGTAGACTGAATAAAGAAAAATGTGGTATAAATACACCATAGAATACTATGCAACCATAAAAAAGAATGAGATCATGTTCTTTGCAGCAACATGGTGCACCTTTATCCTAAGCAAACTAACACAGATACAGAAAAGCAAACACCACATGTTCTTACTTGTAAGGGGGAGGTAAACACTGAGTACACATAAACACAAAGAAGGGAAAAACAGACACCAGGGCCTACTTGAGGATGGAGGCTGGGAGGAGGGTGAGGATCGAAAAACTACCTATTGGGTACTATGCTTATTACCAGTGTGACAAAATAATATGTATACCACACACCCACAATAAGCAATTTATAAAGCAAACCTGGTGTGTACCCCTGAAACCAAAACAAAAGTTATAACTATTTAACTATAAATATGTATATTCTAAAGTTTCTCAATACATTTACACTCATGCCAGATAATAAAGGATCATAGAATGCTTTCACTGAGTTTTCTCATTTAACATATTATTATTATCATGTATTTTTATACTATGCTTTAACTCTACATTACTACCTAGAGTAAGTGTTCATTTATATTTATCCTGTATTTATTACTTTCTTTATTCTTCATTTCTGTTTGCATTTTAGGTTTTTCATTTGGGCTCACCCTTTCCTACTGTGAATTTCTTTTAGTGATTGTATGCTAGGGGTAAATGTGCCCTATTTTTATTTGTCTAAAAATGATCTCATTTCATCTTTATTTTTTACAGATTTGTCTTTGGGTATAGAGCTTTAACTTGGCAGGGTTTCCCCCCCCCCCCTAAATATTTGGTAATATCATTGTAATGGCTTCTGGTTTTCATGGCTGATGGTAGAAGTCAGCAATCAGGCTAACTATTGCTCCTTTGAAAGTACTGACATGATTCTCTAGCCACTTTGAAATGATTCTCTTTGGTGTTCTGAGGTTTTGTTGTAAAATATCCAGGTATGACATTCATATTTAATCTACTTGGGTTTTGAATCTGATTGATTTTTGAATAATTGGTTAGCATATTTCAGTTGTGTAAAATTCTCAATCATTTCTTCAAAAATTGCCTTTGTCCTCATTTTCCCTCTCCTTATACCTTCTTCCATGAATTTTAACCTCTCCTTTTGTACCTTTCTCCTTTTTGTCTCCCCATTATTTATTCTATGTATTTTCTTTTCTTTTCATCTATATTTCCATTCATTTTCCCTCTACTTATAGATCCAGACATTTGGTTTAATTTGGGCTACCTTTTTTTTCATGTCTAGAAATATTACTGGGCTCTTTTTTATGTCTAGTAAGTCAAATTTTAGAGTTGTTGTGTTTGTTACTTATTTCTTCAAATAGAGTAAGCATAGATGTTTACAATTTATGCCCAATTATTTCAATATGTTGAGCCTTTGTAGACCATTTTTTTCTGTTAGTCCTAATGTTTTCTACTTATAATTTTCTATTGCCTTATGTACTTGATTTTTGACAATATAATTTTCACTTGTCCAGAAAAATATTTGTGGGGATTCCCTGAGGTCTAGAATACAGTTACCTTCCTCCACAGAGAATGTGAATTTTCTTCTGTCTGGAAACGAAGCACAATGCCAGGTTAGAACCACCCTAAAACAAATTAATGGCTTGAGGTTTCCCTGGACCACCCAAAATATATGAACTCGGTCTGCAAATCTGCACAAAATTTAGTCTGTGTCCAAAACTTTCAGAGAGTAATTTTTCCCTTCCTTTATTTCTCCTTCTCCAGTGTATAGTTCCAAAGCAACCTTTCCAGCAGTTTCTGATTCCCCTTTTCCTTGAAAGCCTAGCCCTTTGAGGTTATGGCTTAATATGGGATCAGCCTTGAACACAGCAAAGCAGCTGTAGCCAGACTGCCTCTCTCTAGATTACTCCTCTCTGGGCAGGGCATCTCTGAAAAGAAAGGCAGCAGCCCCAGTCTGGGGATTATAGATAAAACTCCCATCTCTCTGGGACAGAGCACCTGGGGGAAGGGGCGGCTGTGGATGCAGCTTCAGCAGACTTAAATGTTCCTGACTGCTGGCTCTGAAGAGAGCAGCAGATCTCCCAAAACAGTGCTCAAGCTCTGCTAAGGGACAGACTGCTTCCTCAAGTGAGTCCCTGACTCCCATGCCCCCTGACTGGGAGACATCTCCCAGCAGGGGTTGACAGACACCTCATACAGGCAGGTGCCTCCCTGAGATGAAGCTTCCAGAGGAAGGAGCAGGCAGCAATCTTTGCTGTTCTGCAGCCTCTGCTGGTGATACCCAGAGAAACAGGGTCTGGAGTGGACCTCCAGCAAACTCCAGCAGACCTGCAGAAGAGGGCCCTGGCTGTTAGAAGGATAACTAACAAACAGAAAGCAATAACATCAACATCAACATCAACATGAAAGGATGCCCACGCAAAAACCCCAATCAAAGGTCATCAGCATCAAAGAACAAAGGTAGATAAATCCGTGAAGATGAGGAAAAACCAGGACAAAAATGCTGAAAATTCCAAAAACCAGAATGCCTCTTCTCCTTCAAAGGATCACAATTCCTCACCAGCAAGGGAACAAAACTGGATGGAGAATGAATTTGATAGAAGTAGGCTTTAGAAGGTGAGTAATAACAAACTCCTCTGAGCTAAAGGAGCACGTTCTAACCCAATGCAAGGAAGCTAAGAACCTTGATAAAAGGTTTTAGGAACTGCTAACTAGAATAACCAGTTCAGAGAAGAACATAAATGACCTGATGGAGCTGAAAAACACAGCACAAGAACTTTGTGAAGCATACACAAGAATCAATAGCTGAATCGATCAAGCAGAAGAAAGGATATCAGAGATTGAAGATCAACTTAATGAAATAAAGCATAAAGACAAGATTAGAGAAAAAAGAATGAAAAGGAAACAACAAAGCCTCCAAGAAATATGGGACTATGTGAAAAGACCAAACCTACTATTGATTGGTGTACTTGAAAGTGACAGGGAGGATGGGACCAAGTTGGAAAACACACTTAAGGATACTATCCAAGAGAACTTCCCCAATCTAGCAAGACAGGCCAACATTCAAATTTAGGAAATACAGAGAACACCACAAAGATACTCCTTGAGAACAGCAACCCCAAGAAACATAATTGTCAGATTCACAAAGGTTGAAATAAAGGAAAACCTGTTAAGGGCAGCCAGAAAGGTCAGGTTACCCACAAAGGGATGCCCGTCAAACTAACAGCAGATCTCACTGCAGAATCTTTACAAGCCAGAAAAGAGTGGGGACCAATATTCAACATTCTTAAAGAATTTTCAACCCAGAATTTCATGCCCAGCCAAACTAAGCTTCATAAGCAAAGAAGAAATAAAATACTTTACAGACAAGCAAATGCTGAGAGATTCTGTCAACACCAGGCCTTCCTTGCAAGAGCTCCTAAAGGATGCACTAAATATGGAAAGGAAAAACTGATACCAGCCACTGAAAAATACATGCCAAAATATAAAGGCCAAGAACACTATGAAGAAACTTTATCAACTAATGTGCAAGATAACCAGCTAGCATCATGATGACAGGATCAAATGTACACATAACAATATTAACCTTAAATGTAAATGGGCTAAATGCCCCAATTAAAAGACACAGACTGGCACATTAGACAAAGAGTCAGGACCCATCAGTGTGCTGTATTCAGGAGACCCATCTCACGTGCAAAAACACACATAGGCTCAAAATAAAAGGAATGGAGGAATATTTATCAAGCAAACGGAAAGCAAAAAAAAAAAAAAAAAAAAAAAAAAAAAGCAGGGGTTGCAATCCTAGTCTCTGATAATACACACTTTAAACCAACAAAGATCAAAAAAGACCAAGAAGGGCATTACATAATGGTAAAGGAATCAATGCAACAAGAAGAGCTATCTTAAATATATATGCACCCAATACAGGAGCACCCAGATTCATAAAGCAAGTTCTTAGAGATCTACAAAGAGACTTAGACTCCCACAAAATAATAGTGGGAGACTTTAACACCACACTGTCAATATTAATCAAATCAATGAGACAAAAAGTTAACAAGGATATTCAGGACTTGAACTCAGCTCTGGACCAAGCAGACCTAATAAACATCTACAGAACTCTCCACCCCAGAAATCAACAGAACATACATTCTTCTCAGCACCACATAGCACTTACTCTAAAACTGACAATATAATTGGAAGTGGAACACTCCTCAGCAAATGCAAAAGAATGGAAATAACAACAGTCTCTCGCACCACAGTGCAATCATTTAGAACTCAGAATTAAGAAACTGGCTCAAAACTACACAACTACATGGAAACTGAATAACCTACTTCTGAATGACTGGGTAAATAACAAAATTAGGGCAGAAATAAAGTTCTTTGAAACCGATGAGAACAAAGACACAATGTACCAGAATCTCTGGGACACAGCTAAAGCAGTGTTTAGAGGGAAATTTATAGCACTCAATGCCCACATCACAAAGTGGGAAAGATCTAAAGTTGACACCCTAACATCACAATTAAAATAACTAGAGAAGTGAGAGCAAGCAAATTCAAAAGCTAGCAGAAGACAAGAAATAATTAAGGTCAGAGCAGAACTGAAAGAGACAGACACTGAAACCCTTCAAAACACAAACAAACAAACAAAAATCCATGAATCCAAGACCTGGTTTTTTGAAAAGGTAAACAACATGGACCACTAACCAGATTAATGAAGAAAAGAGAGAAGAATCAAATAGACACATTAAAATATGGTAAAGGTGGCTCAGTCCTGTAATCCCAGCACTTTGGGAGGCCTAGGCGGGCAGATCACAAGGTCTGGAGTTCAAGACCAGCCTGACCAACATGGTGAAACTCCATCTCTATTAAAAATACAAAAATTAGCCAGGTGTGGTAATGCACGCCTGTAATCCCAGCTACTCAGGAGGCTGAGGCAGGAGAATTCCTTGAACCTGGGAGGCAGAGGTTGTATTGAGCTGAGATTGCACCACTGCACTCCAGCCTGGGCAACAGAGCAATACTCTATCTCAAAAAAAAATAAAATAAATAAATAAATATATATATATATATATAAATATATAAATAAATAAAATAAAGGGGATATCACCACAGATCCCACAGAAATACAAACTACCATCACAGAATACTATTAACACCTCTATGCAAATAAACTAGAAAATCTAGAAGAAATGGATAAATTCCTGGACACATACAACCTCTCAAGACCAAACCAGGAAGAAGTCGAATCCATGAATAGACCAACATCAACTTCTGAAATTGAGGCAATAATTAATAGCTAGCCTACCAACCCAAAAAGCCCAGGACCAGACTGATTCACAGCCAACTTCTACCAGAGGTACAAAGAGGAGCTGGTACCCTTCCTTCTGAAACTATTTCAAACTATGGAAAGAGAGGGAATCCTCCCTAACTCATTTTATGAGGCCAGCATTATCCAGATACCAAAGCCTGGCAAAGACACAACAACAACAACCAAAAAAACAAAAAAAAAAAAAGAAGAAAAAGGAAAATTTCAGGCCAATTGATGAACATGAATCTAAAAATTCTCAATAAAATACTGGCAAACCAAATCCAGCAGCACATCAAAAACTTATCCACCGTGATCAAATTTGCTTCATCCTTGCCATGCAAGGCTGGTTTAACATACACAAATCAATAAACGTAATCCATCACATAAACAGAACCAAAGACAAAAACCACATGATTATCTCAATAGATGCAGAAAAGGTCTTTGATAAAATTCAACACCCTTTCATGCTAAAAACTCTCAATAAACTAGGTATTGATGGAACATCTCTCAAAATAATGAGAGCTATTTATGACAAACCCACAGCCAATATCATACTGAATGGGCAAAAGCTGGAATCATTCCCTTTGAAAACTGCAACAAGACAAGGATGTCCTTTTTCACCACTCCTATTCAACGTAGTATTAGAAGTTCTGGCCAGGGCAATCAGGCAAAAGAAATAAATAAAGGGTATTCAAATTGGAAACAAGGAAGTCAAATTGTCTGTTTGCAGATGACATAATTGTATATTTAGAAAACCCCATAATCTCAGCCCAAAATATCCTTAAGCTGATAAGTAACTTCAGCAAAGTCTCAGGATACAAAAGTCAATGTGCAAAAATCACAAGCATTCCTATACAACAAAAACAGCCAAATCATGAGTGAACTCCCATTCACAATTGCTACAAAGAGAATAAAATAACTAGGAATACAACTTACAGGGGATATGAAGGACCTCTTCAAGGAGAACTACAAACCACTGCTCAAGGAAATAAGAGAGGACACAGACAAATGGAAAAACCTTTCACACTCATGAATAGGAAGAATCAATACCATTAAAATGGCCATACTGCCAAAAGTGATTTATAGATCCAATGCTATTCCCATCAAGTTACCATTGACTTTCTTCACAGAATTTGAAAAAAACTACTTTAAATTTCAGATGGAACAAAAAAAGAGCCTATATAGCCAAGACAATCCTAAGCAAAAAGAACAAAGCTGGAGGCATCACGCTACCTGACTTCAGACTGTATACTGCAAGGCTACTGTAACCAAAACAGTGTGGTACTGGTACTGATACCAAAACAGAGATATATACAGAGGCCTTAGAAATAACACCACACACCTACAACCATCTGATCTTTGACAAACCTGACAAAAACAAGCAATGGGGAAAGGATTCCCTATTTAATAAATGATGCTGGGAAAACTGGCTAGCCACATGCAGAAAACCGACACTGGAACCCTTCCTTACACCTTATACAAAAGTTAGCTCAAGATAGATTAACTATTTAAATGTAAGACCTAAAACCATAAAAACCCTAGAAGAAAACTTAGGCAGTGCCATACAGGACGTAAGTATGGGCAAATACTTCATGACTAAAACACAAAAAGCAATTGCAACAAAAGTCAAAATTGAAAATGGGATCTAATCAAAGTAAAAAAAAAAAAAAAAAAAAAACTTCTGCACAACAAAAGAAACTATCATTAGCATGAACAGGCAACCTACAGAATGGGAGAAAATTTTTGCCAACTGTCCATCTGACAAAGGGCTAATATCCAGAATCTACAAGGAAGTTAAACCAATTTACAAAAAAAAAAAAACATCAAAAAGCAGGTGAAGGAAATGAATAGACAGTTCCCAAAAAAAGACATTTATGCGGCCAACAAACATGAAAAAAAGCTCATCATCACTGGTCATTAGAGAAATGCAAATCAAAACTACAATGAGATACCATCTCACCCCAGTTAGAATGGCGATCATTAAAAAGTCAGGAAACAACAGATGCTGGAGAGGATGTGGATAAACAGGAACGCATTTACACTGTTAGTGGGAGTGTAAATTAGATCAACCGTTGTGAAAGACAGTGTGGCTATTCCTCAAGGATCTAGAGCCAGAAACACCTTTGACTCAGCAATCTTATTACTGGGTATATACCCAAAGGATTATAAATTATGTTACTATAAAGACATATGCACACATATCTTTATTGCAGCGCTATTCACAATAGCAAAAACTTAGAACCAACCCAAATGCCCATCAATGATAGAAAATGTGGCACATATACACCATGGAATACTAAGTAGCCATAAAAAAATAATGAGCTCATGTCCTTTGCAGGGACATGGATGAAGCTGGAAACCATCATTCTCAGCAAACTAACACGGGAACAGAAAACAAAACACTGCATGTTGTCACTCATAAGTGGGAGTTGAATAATGAGAACGCACAGACAGAGGGAGGGGAACATCACACACTGGGGCCTGTTGGGGTTTGGGGGGCAAGGAGAGGGAGAGCATTAGGAGAAATACCCAATGTAGATGATGAGTTGATGGGTACAGCAAACCACCATGGCACACATATACCTATGTAACAAACCTGCATGTTCTGCACATGTATCCCAGAAGGTAAAGTTATTTATATCTATTTCTATATCTATATAAATATAGATATAGATAGATATATTTTAAGAATTGTGTACGGTTCTCTTGGCAGTGATGGAAGTGTGGCTACTCAGCCTGGGTGTGTGTTCTTCTCAAACCACATTCAACCTGTGCATAGTAGTAGGCAGGGAGTTGGGTTGAAGTTAATGGGGGTTTTACCAGGTAAGTATGACAAAGGGATGAAGCAAGGGAGTTAATAACCCACTTAATGGGCTTGTGATGTAGAATAATTAATGCAACTATTTCTAAGCATTTTGTAAATTCTGCTCCCAAGAATATTGTTTTAACAATCAGAATAGATTAAGTTGCACTCCCTTAGAAGTAGAACTAGCCCATGACTAGCTTCATTATTGATATAAAGCACATATGTATGTGTATGTGTGTGTGTGTATATATGTATGTGTGTGTGTGTGTGTATATATATATATGGAATAGGCTTAGTCTATTAAATTTTTCCACTTGAGATGGCTCTGGACCTTAAATTATGATCTCTTACCCAATAAAGCTACCAAAACCAAAGTGTAATTTTTACCATGTTATAAAATGCCTCTGGGCCACATGTTTTCAGTGCTCAGCTTACTTTTTTGAGTTATTTTTCCCTTAAATTTTGGTTTGGTAATCCTTAATATATTTTTAATTCCTCAATGTTTTAAAAGAGATATTTTTTATATTATATTCAGCATTTATTTCATTTTCAGCAGGAGGAATGTGTCCCAATAATCTAGTCAACCATTAGCAAAGTGGAAATCATGACATTTCTTCAGGAACTCTCTCATCAGCACAGATGTGGAAGTAGAAAAAAATAGGCATTTTGTTTTGTCGAGGACTGAGGTTTTGCCAAGTTAGAATAGTAGAAAGAGAATGTGGCAAGTCAGCTTAGGGTATTAGTACAGCAGTGTTTGAAGTCTTGAATTATAAAACATGAGAAGGATAAGAAGAGAATAAAAAGTATGAGAAATGTTTGAAACATTGAAAATAGAGGGTAAAGAGAATGGAGGTCTCAGTGAGGTCAAAGGATTGGTATATATCAGCAACAGCTTAGTAAGTAACCTAAAGGGACAGGAAGTTGTGGTCAAAAAGGAGAAAATCTAGTTGTTTGATTTTCAAGATGGAGAAGGTTTTTGTGACTATGGAACTATACAATGGTTGACAAGGTTATTTTGAAGATGAAAAAGCCAGAAATCTGAGATTTTGAAGTCACCCAAGATGAGGTCAGAACTAAAAGTAGAAAAAAAGACCATGGCAGACCCAGAGCCTTCAGAGACCACATGGGAATGATTATTCCAAGGGTAGATTTCAGGGACAAGGTAACAGAGAAGAAGGTATACCAAATGTGATCTGCCTCAAGACAGGAAGAATTTGCATGAAGGGGCAAGAATAATCATCTAGAATAGCTTTAAGGGGTAAGGTGATGCAGATTTTACATCCAATTTTGAGGAATGTTGGAAGTAGGACAATTGTGGCAAGGTATATTTGAAAAACAACCAAATTAAGATTTCTAGATATGAAATGATTCTTGGCTTTCATCATGTCTCTGTGGATCCCAGGGAGACTGTAAGATTCACTTTCCCTCCTTCAATAAGCAAGAAGTAAAAAGCAAGAAGAGATTCCAGAAAGTTATACACAATTTAACATCAAAGCATTAGTTATATTAATAGTCCAGGCAAATTTTCAATAACCTCCAACACTGAAGGATCTCTGGTATAAATGGTATGGCAAACATGATTTATGACAACTCTCTAGCTGTATGGTTCACTATGCAGCCTGAATACTGCATAAAAATGCTCAAAGAATTTCCACAGAAAATACCCAAGGAGCCTGAGTTCACCACTAGAAACAATACAAAGTTCACCAGTACCTTGTAATTACAATACAAAGTACACCAGTACCTTGTAATTCAATGAGGATAAAACAGCAGAATCCAACCTACAATAGCCTCATATACTAGAATCAGTTGCACAGAATTTAAAGTAAATATGCTTGATATGTTTAAAGAAGCAAAAGAGGAGATATGAAAATACAAATAAGATGACTAGGCAGATTTGAAAAAAAGCAAAATAAGACTTCTAGATCTGGAAGAAAGGAAGAAAATGGCTGAGCATGGTGGCTCATGCCTGTAATCCCAGCACTTTGGGAGGCCAAGGCGGGCAGATCACAAGGTCAGGAGATAGAGACCATCCTGGCTAACATAGTGAAACCCCATCTCTACTAAAAATACAAAAAAATTAGCCGGGCATGGTGGTGGACGCCTGTAGTCTCAGCTACTCAGGAGTTTGAGGCAGGATAATTGCTTGAAACTGTGAGGCAGAGGTTGCAGCAAGTAAGCTGAGATCGCACCACTGCACTCCAGCCTGGGCAACAGAGGGAGGCTGTCAAAAAGAAAAAAAGAAGGGATGACAAAGATCAGAGATGAAATAAATGAAATCGAGACTAGAAAAGCCACAGAAAAGACCAACAACACTAAACATTGGTTTTTGGAAAACAAAATTGACAAAACTTTAGCTAGACTAAGGAAAAAAAGAGGGAAGACCCAAATAAAATCAGAAATAAAAAAGATAACTGATACCTTAGAAATACAGATTCTTAAGAGACTCCTATGAACAATTGTACACAAATTGGATAACCTAGAAGAAATGAATAAAGCCCTAGAAACTTACAATCTACCAAGATTGAATCATGAAGAAATAGAAAATCTCAACAAACTAACAATCAGTAAGGAAATTGAATCAGAAAACAGACCTGTAGAGATACCCAGGATGCAGCACAGAGATCCTATGGGACAAAAAAGAGTTAAGAAAAATAGAGACTAGAATGAGAGATTCTAAGAAATTTAGGCAGAGTTTCAAGAGCAGAGACGATATGGGGAGAGACAATATTCAGAGTTTATGGCTAATAATTGATGAAAGAACAACAAATCTCAAGCGGGAAAAATAAAAAGAAATTCATATCTAAATTCATTTGAGCAACATTACAGAACACCAAAGACCAAGAGAAGATCTTAACGACAGATTACCTGCAATGAACTACAGCAGGGACTGGGAAACTTTTTCCCTTACAGGACCAAATAGTAAATATTTTGTTTTGCAGGTCTTAGGGTTCGCTTTTGCAGCTATTCAACTCTGCTGTTTTCATGCAGAAGAATCCATAGACAATATGTAGATAACTAACCATGTTTGCGTTCTGATAAAACTTTATTTACAAAAACAAGCAGCAAAGACAGATTTTTTTGCTCTTAAGTCATGGTTTGCCAGCCCATGAACTACAAAATAACTTTTGACAGCAACACAGGCAGCCAAAGAAAAAGGTTTGGACCTGAAGTCAAGAAGGTGTCTTCTACTACCTCCCCAAGTTCCTCATTGCCTACTCAACTTAACCAACCCAGTGTAGCCTGAGAAACCAGGATTGAGAAGCACTGCTAATCTATCTCAATGAACCTTGAACTGCAAGGTAAGCCTACTGATAAATGCAGCCTAATGACTATAGGTCTCACCAATCAGAAAACTACTCTCCATTTCTTAAACAATATCCTCTACTAAAATTGCCCAATATAACCAATGTAAACAAAATATTTAACCAAGGAGCTCACTGGAGGGATCTAGAATCTGCTTTTAATCTCCCCAGCCCTCACATTAACCCCCCATCCCCCAGCCAAACAGGGAAAGGTCCATGTACATATCAACATAGGCTCATCATTTTTACAATGATTACCAATATTTCATCCAAGAAGCTAAATAACAGATGAACTTACAGAAGGATTATGGACACAGACTTCTGTGAATACACCAAAACAATAATGCCAGGAAGATGAATATACCTCTAGGAATGCAATTGTGGATACTGTCTAAGATGACCAGGTGAGAAAAAAGGGTGTTTCTGAGAATTTCTTTTCATCTTTTCATGTTAGTGCTCAAAACAGGGCCAATAGACAGTAGCAAGGACTGCAAGCAAAACTGCGTCAGGCTCCAAAGGCAAAACAAAAGGCAATGTTGCAAACACCAACACACCCTGACAAGCATGTTCAGGCAGGGTTCCCAGAAGTTTAGGTTAGCATTAATCATTGTTCCTAATTGCTGTCAGTTAACTCTCCCAAGCCCTCTCCAGGCCAAGCCATCATCCAATGAAACATGTTGTCTTCCCTTATAATGCATTTTCTGTCTTGCCAGTAACAGAATCTGAGGCTTTGGTGTTCTTTTACAGAAACACTGATCAAATTACTCTAAGACCTTTTTGTGTGTTCTGGGTTACTGGGCAGAATTCCAGAAACAAATGCTTACATTATCCTCAAATAGAATACCTTACTTTCCAAGTCTTCTCGGAAGTAGCTGTTTCTTAGTCATTTTAAGCTTGGCTATTGATAAAGGTACACACACTTGACATCCCAGTCTCTGGCCGCTAGGTGACACAGGCCATATGTAATCTCATGACCTCTAAAATAATTGCAGCAAGGGTCCATTATTGCTACAGCATCCAATACTCTACAGTAGAAATGTAAATAGGCCAATTTTCTTTTAACCTAGTCCCTTCATATTGCAGGCTTCTTTCCTAACCTGAGAAGTCTATTTGTGATTTTCATTCCATTTGTTTAAGAAACGGATACCTATTCTATTATTTAAGTGCTCAGGGGAAAAAAAAAAAAAAAAAAAAAAAAACACAAAAAAACCTTTTTTTTCCTAGTATGTTTCAGTGTTTTGCAACACTTTGGAAGTTCTTTCTAATTGAATCTAGAAAAGCTATCACTTAGAATAGGAATAAGAATAAAAGATAATTATGTAATTCATTCTAACTTTACAGTTGGGAAAATTGAGGTATATCATTTAAATGATTTGTCAGAAACCGACAATGCCAGAATTGAGTACAGTATTCATTCTAGTGATCTTCTCACTATACCATATATATCTTAACATTTGAACTGTTTTATTTGCTCTGTGACCCCAGAATTTCTCTAACTTTTTATTTTCCTACAAACACTTCTGATTACATGCTTTGCCTGTATCTTTACAGAAAATACATAGGATTAACAGAGGCTGACAATGAATATTTATCATGCCAATTTGACTTTCATTTAACCTTGAAATGCCATTGTTACTTAATGTGAAGATATCAAGATGATAGCAACGCAGATGCTGCCAAATGAAAATTTTGCTGCAATGAGCTTTTTATGAAATATTGAGGCTAAGCAGAGAACCAGTTCCTCTGACTAAAATAATCTCAGTCACTCCCTTCCCTAAATCACAGTGTGGAGGCTGCTGGCACTCTGGGCTTTCCATTGACAGCAATAACACCCTGAATGTGCCTAGCTAGGCAACATCCAAGATCAAGCGATGGTCCTTTTAACTGCAGATTGTGAGTATTCATTTCCATAGGTTTACATTCAAAACAAATGTTTTGTTTATGTGCGTATTTTCAAGTATCATGGTTTTCAACAACCTCATTTGTATGAAGGTAAAAAATATCTCACTCTGAACAGGAAAGGAAATGGTGTGCTTTCTATCTAAGCAGCACGTCACTCCCATCTTCGAAGTGTATTGCATTCTCTCTCCTCTATTGCAGCCCTACTCAGCCCCCATCCTCACCTCGGGTGAAAACCTAACATCCCACACGGTACCTGAACAGGCAAAGAGTTTCTTATTCAGTTGACACCTTTGACTTTCCACTCAGTGAGGTCAACCTAGCTTATGTTTAGAGAAAGGAAAGGAAATCATAATGAGAGATACTCTAAGTGGGACAACTAGGATGTGCTGTGCATAAGGAGTGCAACAGTACAGACGACCCGAGGTGTTTTCAGCTGTCACTGTGTCACCTGGCTGAGGCCCTCTATATCAAATGACATTTACTGAGCCACTGGGAGAGACTGAGATCACACTTACTGTTCTGCTGAGAAACGCCAAGGGCAGGCAGCTTTCCTCAGGGACAGGTTTAGGAGATAAGAGGCATACTGCATTCTTCCATGAATACAGAAAGCCAAAGCCTTCTCCATTCAGTAGCATGAAGCAGTGGCTGAGGTGGAAAGAGAAATATGGTCCAGCCATAGTTCAAGAAAACTCCCTGACAACGCCATGGTAACCTTTCATTCTACTGACTGCAACAGCCCCACTGTTCTGTTCCTGGCACGATGCTCAGTGCTGGCTAGGATTCATTCTCCCTATTCAGCTCAAGTTGTAGTCACATAATAGAATGCACAGTGACAAGATTTCCTGAGGTTTTCAGGTGCATGTAGCCTGGCAGGCTATGGGTTGCTACCTTTCTAGGTCCAATGGTTAAATGAAGGCACCTATTGCTTCCAGACTGTAGTTGGAAACCAAATAGATACTATCTAGTATTAGTCATTCGGAAGGCAGTTAAAGATCATTTTATGGGCCAAGCACAGTGGCTCATGCCTGTAATCCCAGCACTTTGGGAGGCCAAGGCAGATGGATCATCTGAAGTCAGGAGTTCGAGACCAACCTGGCCAACATGGTGAAACCCCATCTCTACTAAAAGAAAAAAATACAAAAATTACCCAGGTATGGTGGCGGGCACCTATAATCCCAGCTACTAAGGAGACTGAGGCAGGAGAATCGCTTGAACCTGGGAGGTAGAGATTACAGTGAGTCAAGATTGTGCTGCTTCACTCCAGCCTGGGCAATAAGAGTGAAACTCCATCTCATTCATTTATACAACCAAATATTTTAGAGTATTCATTTTTTTCATTCATTTATACAATCAAATATTTTAGAGTACCAACTATGTCCCAGGCATTATGCCTAGCTCTGCCTGATACAAATATAAATATAACATAGTCTGGAGGAACTCACAGGTAAGTGAGGAAGGGAGAGAAGTATGCATGTAACACAATATGGTGAGTGCACAATTAGAGATGAGTACAGGGTCTTGAGAGGCAGAAGAAAATGGGTAAAAATACTTCAAGGAAGTGATGCCTGGGAAAGAAAAGGGGGTGATAAATGGAAGAGCATTTCAAGCAAAAGGAAAAATATAAGCAAAGGTAAAATCATGAAGCAAAATGCTGTGTGTGTGTGTGTGTGTGTGTGTGTGTGTGTGTGGTTTGCTACTGCTGGAACATAAAATGTGTGTGCATCACAGTAATGGCAACCAGGCAGCCAGGTAGAGGCCAGGTCAAGGAAGGTTCTATGACCTCTTCTAAGGAGCTTTATACTAGAGACACGGGAGGACAATTGAAAGCTCTGAGCAAGAGAGAGACCTAATCAATTTCCGCTCTGGCAACAGTGTGGAACAGCGAGCTCATGGGACCAAACTAAAGGGAGGGAAAACAGAAGTATATTTCAAAAGCAAGGGTAAATAATGATGAGGGCCTGTTTCTGCACCCTGCAGATAGCTGACCATCAACTCTGGAAACCCCAGGCATCTCCATTTGTTCATAGTGCACAATCAACCTTTAACCCACTGTAATGAATCCACTGCGTGGTATTACAAAATGTGCCAGACCTAACCTTGGAATGTCCCCCTAAAGCAGATAGAAGCTGGAAGAGAAAGCTCAGAAGTTCCATCCACATCCCCACCCTCTGCCCATCACCTCCCCAGTTGCCTAAGTGTGTTTCCTGAAAACACTTCCTGAATGCCCAGACCAACCCACAGCTGGCTATGCCCCGGAGCCAGCTTGCTTCTCTGCCTTGGGTGGTTCTGCCACACTCTTTCCATTGCTCATTTTGCCTGCCTCTGCCCACTTCTGAGGGCTTGCCTGTTATCTGTTTTATGGTTACTGTCATTTCTGCCCACTTTCTAAGTAAACCCGCAGAGTTGGCCTCCTGCTCACCAACTCAGCATTGTAGCTGCTCAAATTCAATGTAATATCATGCTTGATGGGGTAAACAGTAAATTGTAGATCCATTCCCAAAGGCATGCACTGTTTCCTTCTTTCTAGTAAGATAACATCCAGGCATTTCAGCCTCACAAGGTGGGTGTCTTCCACTGGTAAGCCTTGACAGCCCAGTCCTAACAGGCTCCTTTGGGTCCTTCCAAGAGAAAGACTCATCCTCTATTCACACCTGAGAGGTACTGTCACCCAAAATTTTCAAGCAGCAAAACTGTCATAGTCCACAATTAACCCCCATCCTGCCAAGTGGAGCCTGTGCCAGTGCTGTCAGTTCCTGAACTGGACACTGCTGAGTGGACTGGAGACTCTCCCAAGTCACAGCCACTGTCACACTGCCAGCCCTTCTGCTTTCCACTGCTGATGATAAAACCTCTTTCTGCTTTTGTTAGATAAGCAAAGAGAAAACAGTTGCCTGGGCACACTCTTGTACATTTTCAGCTCTCTTCTCACTTCTCAGCTTTCAAGACGACAAACAACAACAACAACAACAACAAAAACAAAACAGGGATCTACACATTGCCACCTTCCCATTCCCTACTATGAAATCTCAGCATTGCTTTCTGGATA
The DNA here is from genome assembly GCF_007565055.1 of Rhinopithecus roxellana. Lineage (NCBI taxonomy): Eukaryota > Metazoa > Chordata > Mammalia > Primates > Cercopithecidae > Rhinopithecus > Rhinopithecus roxellana. Next base: position 74,516,327 of record NC_044551.1, read on the forward strand.
CCAGCATGAGGGGGTGGTATCTGAAGCAGACAGCCTGTGCTTCCTCACTTCTGTCACAGTGTCACATGACATTAAAACTGCTGCTTACTTTTCTGCTTCCCCTTAAGACTATAAACTCTCTGAAGAGACTGTGAATGTTTCCTCAATGTCCTCAGTTCTATCAGACTATCTGGGAGTCTATGGTTATTCCATTTATGTTGTCTGAATAAATAAATAGTCCCTGTTTCCAACTGCATGAACAAATGGCCATTCAGTTAAGCCATGCCCCAGGCATTCCAAGGGCTGTACCTCTGAGATATCCATGACCTACAGGCTGTACCTGTGCTGCACCTGAGAACACCCAGGCTTTGAAGCAAATATTTATCCTTTCAGGGGAGTTGTGATCCTAGGCTGGTGTCCTTGAATAATAGATGTTTAAAAAATTTATCAAGGAACAGAAAATTCTGCACAACTACCAAAAAATGAGAAGAAACATGCATACCCTGTAAAAAGAGGTCAACATGCATTTGAGAAGTAGCATCCATGGTGACTTCAAGTGACAAGGACTAAGTTGATGTTGGACAAAACGGTAAAAGGCAGTCTAGTCTTATCCCTCTCTCTTCCCTACTGGCATCATCCCTACAGGCAGTAATTAAAATTAAAACCACAGTTCCTGCCAAGGGCTCATGACATGGGAAAACATTCATAGCAATACGGAACTTTTTGGGAGGTCAGGTCATGTCGCATGTGGCATGAGACCAAGCATCTGGATCTGGGACTAGAGGTATTGTTCCAGATGTGTGCAGTCAGATCCCATGGTGTCCAAAGAGCACAATTAATTTTAGGTAATTTTAGGCATGATTTAGACAACAACTAGCACTGATTAAAATCTATTGTAGAGGACATAGACTTCTGGCATGGCAGAATGAGAAGCTCTGCTGGTCTGCTCCCTAGTAATAGTGGAGAAATTTTTTAGAAAAACAACCACTTAAAGTCTTAGAATGTTTTCCTAGGCACAAACAGCAAATGAAATACTGGTTTTTTTGTTTTTTTTTTTTTTTTTTTTTTTTTCAAGAAAACCTGTAAAAAGTTAGAATCTGTGGAATATAAACCAAGACCATTCCCTCTCTCCCTGCTCCCAGTTCAGTGAGGCAGACACTCCATTCCAGGCTGCTACAGCCACAAACCCAGAGTTCCCTCTGCCACCACCCCTGCTCCTAGCTAGTCAGAGGGTTTTCCTCCCAGGAAGAGCAAGACTTCAGCATTTCTCATCCTAGCCCAGCTACCTGTTGCCACGGCTAAGTCCCAGGTGAGAGCAGCTGAGCAATGAGGCCCCTTTCTGCAAAGTCCCCACATGTGGAATGAGTGCAACAGACTAACAATACCGGGACCCTGATTGCCATCCCCTGGCTTTTGAGGCAGTGGCTCTACTTCAGAAGAGGCAAGCTTAGAGGACCTCAGATCTGTCTCTCTCTCCCCTTTACTGAGTACTAAGCTCCTGGAGTAGGGTTGTCACACAACGAAAAGCTTGCTATTTTTCCCACCCCCAGCTTTACAGCGTTGATTTAGAGATTTTGTTTGAGGGGAGAAGCAGGCTTTAAAGCAGATAGTTTTGAATAGCTTCCCCAAAGGAATTAATTTCATTTGCAATAGAGCATGGAGAAGTTCAAGTTTAAGTGCTCTCTCAAGAACAGTGAAGGTTATAGTGAAAGGCAGTTTGGAGATTTGTGGACCTAATAAAGATACAGCCTAGACTGTAGGTCAGCTAGTTTACAGGAGGGAACCAGGGGAATGGGATAGCAGAGAGGAGCTCTCCTGGGGTCAGAATAAATATCAGGCATGGACTTCAGAAAATATTCCATCAAAAGAGCCACAGTTTGATTGGATTAGTTTGTGGAGCAATTTAAATTCCAGAGTATTGTTGAATAACAACAGAGAAACCAGCAGGCAGTGTAGTTTAAGTGCTAAATGAGTCCAGAGACTTTCCAGAGAGCCCGACTAATACTACTGTTATCTCAGGGTGACTGTAGGCAGACCCAAAACTACACCTCCTTGGGGCACAACATCAGAGGCTTAACACTATAGGTAGAAAATACACTTTCCTAAAAGAATCGGCCAGTGGCAAAAAAATAGTAATAATTTTAAACAAGAAGTAACAAGAACAAACTTCAGGGTGGCAGGCAATAACCCAGAGTTGGTATATTATCTAAAATGCCCAGTTTTCAAAAAAATTATAAAACATGCAAAGAGACAAGTATAACCCATACACAAAAAATAGCAGGCAATAGAGGTTGACTTAACAAAGACTCCAAAATAGCCATTATAAACATATAAATGTGTTCACAGAACTAAAGGAAGGCATCATGAAGAAAGTAAAGAAAATTTACATCAGAGAGACTATCAATAAAGAGACAGAAATTATTTCAAAAACACACATGAGAATTCTGGAATTGAAAAACACAATAACTGAAATAAAAAATTACTAGAAGGGCTCAAAATATATGTGACCTGGCAGAAGAAAGATTGGTGAACTTGAAGACAGATAAATATGCAAATCAAAGAACAGAGAGAAAAGGAATGAAGAAAAATGAACAAAGACTCTGAGAAATGTAGGACACCATCAAGAGAACTAATACATGCATAAGTGGGATTGCCAGAAGGACAGGGGAGAGAAAAGGGAGCAGAAAAAATATTCCAGAAAATAGCTACAAACTTCCCAAATTTATTGAAAACAAAAACCTGCACATCAGGAAGCTCAATGACCTCTAAGAAGAATACAAGCAAAGATATTTACAAACAGACACATGATAGTAAAAGTGCTGAAAGTCAGACAAGGAGAAAATCGTGAAAGCGACAAGAGAAAAATGACTGCTCTTTACAAGAGACCCCAGTAAAATTAACAGTGATTTCTCAGAAGAAACAATGGAGGAAAGGAGGTACTGGGACAACATATTCAAAGTGCTCAAAGAAGGGAAACTTTCAACCAAAAACCCTGTGGCCAGCAAAACTATTTTTTAAAACTGAAGGTGAAATACTGTATTAGTCTGTTTATATATTGCTGTAAAGAACTGCCTGAGACTGGATACTTTATAAAGGAAAGATGTTTAATTGACTCACAGTTCAGCATGACTGGGGAGGTCTCAGGAAACTTACAGTCATGGCAGAAGGCGAAGGAGAAGCAGGCACCTTCAACCAGGCAGCAGGAAAAACTTCCAAGGAAGGGGGAAGAGCCCCCTCGTAAAACTATCAGAACTCGTGAGAACTCATTCACTATCATGAGAACAACCTGGGGAAAACCACCACTTGATTCAATTACCTCCACCTGGTCTCTTCCTTGATCGAGGGTAATTATAGGGATTACAATTCAATGAGATTTGGGTGGGAACACAAAACCTAACCGTATCATATACTTTCCCAGACAAACCAAAACTGAGAATTTGTTGCTAACATACCCCCTTTATAAGAAATATTAAAGGAAGCTCTTTAGACTGAAAGCATGTAACCTCAGGCAGTAATTAAAATCCATACACAAAAAGCGAACTAGTAAAGGTAGTTACACAATTATGAAAAACAGTGTAAGTGCATATCTTTCTCCTTATGTATAATAACTGATTTTAAAAAGCATTGTATACAATAATGCACATATAATTGTAAGGTACATGGATGTGCTTTGGTCAAGGAATAGGCCAAGATGGACATCCAGGCCAGAGTGATTCAGTGAGTTTAGGGTGCAGGCACACACACCACTTGTTATATAACCTGTTTGTGTAAGTTCATACTTGGCTCTGAGCCACTATTATCTGTAAAAGGTGTAACTGCCTTGCTGACACTGTGCATGGGGTCATGGCTCAGCTCAGCTCTTGGGCATGGCTCAACATGGTTCTTGCACTCATGCCCAGAGAAAGAGAGAGTACCAGAGCTGTCCATCTTGCAGATGGACAGAGGAGAGCCATGACACAGCACAGCTCAACAAGGCTCATGCTCAGAGAAAGAGTTAAATGCTGACGCTGAAGGCAAGGAAGAGCGGGCCTTGCTCAGGCTGGTCATGCAGCTGTGTGTGGGAGCAGCTGGAACCAATGAGGTGGTTGCTGAGAGGAGACGCAGAGTCAGAGCGGACAGCCAAGATAAAGGCAGACGATGTGGGAGAGCTAGTGTGAGAGAGCTGCTAATGAGAGAGCTGCTGAATAAAACTACACTTCACCTGCCTATGCTCCCCCGGCCCGAGTGTTCTTTCAGCTATCACCCATCCACCCACTCCCCTCGAACCTCAGCGTGGGTCTGAACCTGACCCTGAGTGTGACATTTGGTGTAGTCATGGCCCTGGACCTGATAATAATATAATGCTATATTATGTTCTATAACATAGAAATAAAACCTATGTACATTTATCGGCCAGGGCATGGTGGCTCATGACTGTAATCCCAGCACTTTGGGAGGTCGAGGTGGGTGCATCACCTGAGGTCAGGAGTTGAAGACCAGCCTGGTCAACATGCCAAAACCTTGACTCTACTAAAAATAGAAAAATTAGTCGGGCATGGTGGCAGGCACCTGTAATCCCAGCTACTCAGGAGACTGAGACAAGAGAATCACTTGAACCCAGGAGGCAGAGGTTGCAGTGAGCCGAGATCGCACCACTGCATTCCAGCCTGGGTGACAGAGCCAGGCTCTGCCTCAAAAAATAAAATAAAATAAATAAATACTTTATTTGTCAACAGCAGAAAGGAGTGGGTTGAAACAAAGTTGTACTGGTCTTTGGAAATTACTACAGATTATAAAGTAATAATTATAACAATATATTTTGAGTGTTTAACATAACTAGATATAATATATATAACAATAGTACCACCAAAAGGGGGGAAAGGGGATAGAGCTGTATAGGACTAATGTTTCTATATGTCATTGGAATTAAACTAGTATAAATCTAAAGCTGATTCTGATAAATTAAAACATATAGAGTGTTATGGACTGAATATTTTTGTCTCCCTTACTCCCCAGCAAATATATATGTTGAGAGAGTAACAACCAGTGTGATCATAGTAGGAGGCTGAGCTTTGGGGAGGTGATTAGATCATAATCCCTTCAGATGGAATTAGAGGCTTTATTAAAGAGACCCCTGGAGAGCTCCCTGGCCCCTTCTGTCAGGTGAGGACACAGCAAGATGATGACCATCTATGAACCTGGAAGTGGGCTGTCACCAGCATCTTGATATTTGAACCCCCAGCCTCCAGAAATCATGAGAAATAAACATTTATTGTTTAAACCATGCAGTCTATGGTATTTTAGATACAGCAGCCTGAATTGGGTCATATAGTAAACCCTAAAACGTTAAGTATATGTATAAAAAGAATAAATATGTATATTAAGAATGTATGTATATTTCCATGTATATATATGGAAAAACATTAAAGAGATTAAAATGTTGCAAATCTAGTATAAGATCACAGAGTTACCTTCAGAATCAATTGAGCTACTGGGCATCATCCCTTTGACAAAAATTGTTACCACTGGGTGCAGTGGTCTTGGGAAATGAGCAAAAATTCAGACCTGGGGACAGTATGGAATAGGCAGGAAGGAAACAGGACTCATGTGTATACATGTACCAGTCCTGTTTGCCCAGCGGATGGAGTGCCGGTCTAGCCTTAGCCCTGTCATTTGTCCAGAAGAGCCCTAAAATAGAGTATAACAAAGAGGAACCTAGAGACATAGATCCAAACTGAAGTGCTCAAACTTTAGCATGAATCAGCAAAACCTGGAGGGCTTGTTCACAAATCGCTGGTCCCACCTCCAGAATTTCTTATTCAGTAGATCTGGAGTGGGGCCCAAGGATTAGTATTTCTAATGAGTTCCCAGGTAATACTGATGGTGCTAGTCCACACTACCATGTATGAGCCACTGACTGCCCTAATATGTGGAGCTCATAGTGGATAAATGTAATTAAAGCCAGTTGGGAATTTAGGTCATAGCCCTAAGTACAGAACCTACTTCTAGATGAATCGGGCAGTGAGCACACTAGAAGAACATGCAGTAGGTGTAGATGTAGGTGTAGGTGTAGGTGTAGGTGTAGGTGTAGGTGTAGGTGTAGTTGTTTTACCACACAAATGAATTCATCCTTCTGGCTATTATACCCCAGTATTCCTCTGGGAAACACCTTGCTCCCTCACTTTTAGTCCATATGCTTTGGAAAGGTTTGATGACCCACCTCTGCCTCCATGGGGTGACTGTGACTCAGGCCTAGATAATCAGGGCTTCACATTATCTTAGCCATAGTGATTGGTTCAGAGATGGGTAATCAGGATGAAAAGAGATAATGATACTTTTTCTGAGACAATAGAGAGAGACAGAAATGCTGTTTTTCTGTTAGATTTGACCTGAAAAGACAGGTCTGGAGCTGCTGCCTTGCCACCATGTGAAGCCTGAAACCAAAGCCAATTTTATGGTAAGCCAGGAATTAGAAAATTAGCAGATTATGTTATCATTTGAGTCCTGGACCAAACATACCTGAAATTTGTGTTGCTCTGTGAACCAATTAAAGTTTCCTTTCATTTGAATCACTTATATTTTTCAAATGTTTTATTTTGACATGTTAGCAACCATGTGAATAGATAAAGCAGAACAAGATATATGACATATTATGAGTGAGAATGGGCATTTCTGGAAGCAAAGTCTTTGCAGAGTCATGAAGGGAGACATTCAACATGCTAATGTGGCAGATGCTCCTGACAGGCATTGGACCAAGATTGTCAAGACCTGAGTGTGACCATATGAGTGCAAAGGCAGAAGTCCAGATGTGAGGATTCAGCCAAATCTAGTGTGCAGGAGAGTTGTGAAGATAAATAAGAAGGCAGGATCCTGGAATCTACAAGGACCCTGAGGAGTAGCCTAGAAGAGGCCTGAGACCCAGACTGGATTGATAGCAAGGTGACTCACAGACCAGCTTACACATCTGCCCTCTTTGTCTTCCCTCATTGCTTACTCTCTGACTCCATGTCCTACCACTCCCTCTCTGCTGACTCCACTATAGACATAGTAGACTCCACACTTGTCTTCAATACATCAACTGTGCTCCCACCTTCAGACTCCTGTACTTATCTCCTGTAAGTACAGGAAATATATCTTATATGGGGCAAGAGTCTTCCAAGCATAGGAAATACACGATGGAAGTGATATGATGTAAATGGCTGTTTCCGTCATTTCCTTCAGGCCTCTGCTCAAATGTCCCATTATTAGAGAGGTCTTCCTGGACTATTCTATATAATTAGCAAGTCCCCACCACTACCCTGGCTCATCCTAAACTCCTTTCCTGCTTTATATTTCTCCATCGCACTTCTTGCTATCTAACATACTACGTATGTACTTGTTTGTTAATTGTCTCTCCTCAATAGAAGGTAAGCTCTGTGAGAGCACAGGCTTGGGGTTTTTTGGTACTATTGTCGTGGTACCTAGAATAGTCTAAACCACAGTGTGTGCTCAATAAAATGTTGTTGAATAAATGAATGAACGAGAGTTCAGCAACCAGAATTGGGCCACTGAATCCTAAGTCTGTGTGAATATTCCTATTATGATCACCACTTAAGCAACAGCTTATGATGAAAGTCAATGCTTTCTTCCTTGAGGATCCCACACTTTGCCCCTGCCCACCCACCCCATTTCCACTCAACAGGCATTGCTTTCAGCTGTCACTGAACCCCTGCTAAAATAATTGTTAATTGGTAGGTTTAAGGTATAATTCAATTTACATATCTCTGCACCTTTATTTGTATTCAGTAAAGATTTGCTAAGTGCCTAGTATATATGTGTGTGTGTGTGTATATATATGTGTGTGTGTATATATATATACATATTATATGATTGTGCTAAGAGCTATTGGAGCTACCAATATTAGAATAATGTGGATGATTCCTGATGAAATTTACAATCTCATTTACAATGTCATAAAAGTACTGTTGGATATTTTAAAGCCTTCAAAAGTCAAAGAAATGCAATTATGGGAAAATGAGAGGTGGTGAAAGTTATCCCCACATCTACTGGTACACTAGAGCTGGCTTGGCTCATAAAAGCCAATTAAACACACCCATAAAAATTGAGTTATTTAAACTTCAATCAATCAAGGTTAAAGATAGTGAAACTATGTAAAACTCATCACTTCCTTAAGATTTGATTACATTTTACTATTATTTATGCTTTCAGGGTTGTTTATATCTATTATTATGATGGGAATACTCTATAATGGTGAGCTACTGAGCATCTCTTCCTGACTTCACAGTTACACTGGAGGCATAAAAAAGGATGAGTTCATGTCCTTTGCAGGGACATGGATGAAGCTGGAAACCATCATTCTCAGCAAACTCTCACAAGATCAGAAAAACAAACACTACATGTTCTCACTCATAAGTGGGAGTTGATCAATGAGAACACATGGACACAGGGAGGGGAACATCACACACTGGGGCCTGTCGGGGGGATGGAGGGTTAGGGGAGGGATAACATTAGGAGAAATACCTAATGTAGGTGACAGGTTGATGGATGCAGCAAACCACCAGGGCACATGTATACCTATGTAACAAAACCGCACGTTCCACACATGTAACCCAGAACTTAACATATTTATAAATAAAAAATAAAAATAAAAATAAGATTCTTTTGGCCTAGTTCATTATAGATGCTTCTTTTTTAACATCCTAGATGTGCGCTTTGAGGTCCACATCAGTTGAGCAATCTTGAGTCATTATTCTATATACTTTGGGAGATACTCCAAGAAATAAGACTTTGTAGGAATTAATCCTTCCTCACTGCTTATCTGGCCTCTGTGACTCGTTGGGAAGACATTCTGTGAGTTCAAACAACAGGTTAGTAATAATTATTAACTGACCAATATTTAAGTCCAACAGATTGACTAGCTTGAGTGTGCACAGCTGGCCTCATGAACTCTCCCAAAGAAAGTTTCCCTGGTGGATTTTCCAAAAATTTAAGGCATTTTTCTGGAAAGAACCATGTGTTTGGAGTTTATTTTCTCCACCATTTCGACCAAGCCTATGTCTGCTAGACTTCTGGGCAGCAAGAATACAATATCTTTCCAGACATCTGTGTCTGTCCAATGTGATTCAGGGATGAACATGGCTCTGGAATGTCTCTTCATCTGCGTCTCCATGATGACAACCAGCTGAAGGTAGGACATTAAGTTAATCAGCTGATTGTTTTATTTAAACAACCTGAATTATTTGGGCAGCTTTTCTTCCTTCTTGCCTTACTGATTGGAGACTGTTTCAGTAAAGACTTCACGAAATGCAAAATTAAGAATTATAGATGTGATTAGCTTTAATATGATTGTGTCTAGCTAAAACTGAACTAAACGTTACAAACAGTATTTGAATAAACATAACACCAAAATGATTACTGTAGAAAGTGTAGCAAAAAGGAGAAAAACCATATCAATGAGACTATTGGTTTCTAGTCTTCCATGTAACATCTTTTAAAATTATCTAACTGTGTTCACTTCTCATGGGTGGCTGCTTGACTGTTAAGTGGTAGTACAGTAAAGGGGCTACCAACTTTACCTGCCCACTCTAGGCACCACAATCTTATCTGCATTCACAGGCATCCAGTTATTCATTGAGGAAAAAACAAACTTCATCGAGAAAACTCTTTCTATTGACTATATCTAATGATGGTGATGATAATGAAAATTATTATGTTGGTTAATTTTATGTGCCACCTTGACTGGGCCATGAGGTACTCAGATATTTGGTCAGACATTACTCTGGGTGTTTCTGAGACCGTGGGACGAGATTAACATTTAAATTAGTAGACTGATTAAAGCAGATTGGCCTCCAAAATGTAGGTAGGCCTCATTCAGTCAGATGAAGGCCTGAACAGAATAAAAGGCTGGCCCTCCCACAGGAAAATCCTCCTACCTGGTTGCCCTTAAACTAAAATATCATCTCTTCCTGATTCTACAGCAGCTTCTGGCCTTCATACTCAAAACTACAGATTTTGGACTTTCTAGCTTCCATAACTGTGTAAGCCAATTCCATAGATAGATAGATAGATCCTATTAGTTCTGTTTATCTCAAGAACCCTGACTAACACGATAGCTGTACTATATTGAGCACTTATTGTGTACTCACTACTGTGTTATAATCATGACTTCTACCATATCACTTAATACAACAACCTATGAGTTGTATTTCACTCACCTATACCCATTTTAAACATGATGAAACTGACTCAAAACAGGAAAATTACATTATCAAGTTTGTTGAACTAAGTATAGAGCCAGGGCCTGAAAGCAAATATGTTACTCTCAGTGTTTTATTTTTATATATTATTATCCTTTTTATTGTGGCAGAAATCATCAAAGATCTCTATGCTCCTCTACATTTCCAAGCCTTCTTTGTAGCTAAATTGAGCCATATGAATAGTGCTACCCAATGAAATGTGAGCAGATGTGACATGTGACCTTATGGACCAAGGCAATTAAGAGCTGCTGTGCCTCCATCATTTCTTTTCTCCTGCCTGCTCAACCCTGGAGGACACCTCTTCCATCTGGAATAGGAAAAGCTGAAAGAAGCCCAGGTTTTAGAGTCATGCCTTGGATGAGAGCCACACAGCAAAGTCATTTGAGCCACATCAAACTTTAATTATGAAATAAACTTTTATTGGGCCAATCCATTGATATTTTAGGGTTGTTATTTACCATGGCATATGGTATACCTATTAAACTTTGTACAAATGTGAAATAATATTGCAGTGATAAGCGAATGAAACGTACAGATAAATTTGTGTACATAATGTAGCATAGCAAGGCTTTGGAAGCAGGCTACATAATTCAAATTCCACTAGGATTAGAACTTGGCAAAGTGACTGACCTTAGAGGAGTTACCTAGCCACTCTGTGCTTCTCATGTGCAAAATAGAGATTATTAATAATAGAGCAAGTGGTTGTGATGGTCAAAGGAGTAAATATGCCTAAGGCTATGTGATGGTATATGTTAAGCATGTAAAACATGAACTATGTATATTCAAAATAATTATCATTTGTCAATATAAAACAAATGTTTTTATTATTCACTAAAGTTCATTAAACAACAAACATGTTTAATGAAACTATAAAGCCAACACAAAATTAGATTCTGGGAATACAAAGATGAATGAAACATGGTTCTATTTTCAAGGAGTTCACAACCCGTTAAAGTATTCAGCCATGTTAATGTGATTAAAATTTAATAAGCACCATAAAGAACCATTTTCTGAGGTTTCATAACTATGTATTGTTCATGAAAAGTATTTCATTTCTGGTGCCTTCTGGACTGCTATTTGAAAACTTTTGGCGTGAGTAACCTAGTCAACATTACTGATGTGGAAGAAAGGACATCAGTCTCCCAGTTCACTCCCTGGCTTCTGGTTGTCCTCTCTCCAAGCCATCCCCTGGGCTGCCTCCTAGATCTGATTAAATCATTGTACTACTTGAAAATCTTTGTTCTATCTCTATTGCCTATAGAATAAAGTATTGTATAGACTCACCTGCATGCCCCAAACTATGTGCAGCTAGCATCTTCTTATGTAGAAAAAGAACAGATGAGATGAGGTAGAAAGAGAACTGAGGTGGAAACCCTGAATATAGTTCCACTTCTTACTGTCTTTTTCACCTTGGGGGAGAAACTTCTCTGAGTCTCAGATTCCCCATCTATAAAAAGGAAATGTATCTGCTCTTTGTATCTAACAAAGTTTCTGTGAGAGTCAAATGACAGCATAAGTGTGTAAGTGATTTATCATTTATAAAGTATTAAGCACTGTATATAAGGTAAGGCAACGCTTCTCAAACTTTAGTGTAGAGAACACTTCTCCTGGGGAAGTTGATAAATACATATTCACCCAGGTGCCTTCCTCAGAGAGACTCTTTATTCAGTATGTCCAGGATAGAGACAGGTGATTTGACTTTATTACCAAACACCCCCAGTGGTTCGGATGTAGGCCATCTGTGGGCCACACTTTGAAAACTGCTTATGTAAAGTATCACAAATTCTAAAAGGAAGAATCCTAATGTAAATGTCTTGACCCAAGAAAGATACATTTTTATCAATATCTACCCTTCTATTTTTATTGTCATTCTAAAAATGGAAATTGTTGTCAGACTACTAGCAAACTGGAAATAGACATATTTATTGAGAGGCCCAGAAACATTTGCTGAGAGGCCCAGAAAATTTCACAGGCTTTCATTTTCTCATTTTAGTCCTCGGAAAAAGTAAAAATACATAGCTTTACTCCAAATTTAATGATAAGGAGACTGAGGCTCAGATGTTGTAGAAACAAGTTTCAAATCTCTGGTGCCATCTGGAATGGAATTTGAGAACTTTTAAAGTCTGAGTATAAACCCCTCTATTTTCCATTCTTTGTGATTGCCTTCCAGACAGAGCTAGAGTTGGCCAGAAGCCAAACTCTGTGAAAGCTTCGTGGGGTGTAAAGGTGGCTGTTATCAGTTCTGATGAGCTTTGACTCACAAATCAATATTTTCCCATTACCAGCTCTGTCTCCACACATTTTTGTATCTGAAACATTGAAAATATCACCTCTATTACAGTGATTCCTCCTCTATATTGACCACACATGACCCAAGGCGGCTCACATGTGGTGGAATGATGACTGCAGCTGGCCCTGAGAGAGCTATCCCAGTAGGAAATGAAGAGGAAACTGATGGTGATAATACTGAGTCACCTCCTTTAGCAGAAATTCCAAATAAAACTCCATTCTATCTCAATAGTGAGAAATATAAATAAGGAACTGAGTGTGTTTGTGTGTGTGTGTGCGTGCACACATGCGCGCGTGCTTCAAAGCATTTACTAAAAGCCCTTTGGCAAAGACAAAATTTAGCAATCTAAAAATCTTATCTTTTGTCACCCAACTAGCTTGCTCATTGTTCTTGGTTTTTGTTTGTTTTGAACTACTAATAAAGGAAATGACACAGGGTGATATGATTTTCTGACCAAAAACACAGATGTCTTAGCAAAAAGAGAGCACAAACTTACATCTCAAAATTAGCTTATCTTAATATTGCAATTAATAGCTATCATAAATCACTCCAAAACTCAGAAGTGCATGATATAGAAAAAATAATTTTTAAATATAAAAATGATAAAGGCAAGATATTTTAAGTCCCAATAAACCTTTATTTAAGCCAAGCATTCATACTTTTATTTACTCTTTGGTGCCTGCTTGGAGCCAAGCAATTAGTATGCATTAATAGAAAAACTTTCAGGAAACGAGGCAAAGTAATGAAAAGGAAATACAGAAAATACGTCAAATATAGGGAAAAAAATCTGTACACCATGCTATAGCCCACTATCCACAGATTTAAAAAAAAAAAAAAAAAAGCTACAACAGATGTGCAGAAGAAACAGAAATTTCTACTTGCGCTAATCTGAGCTGACAGCTGCTATTAGGGCTGACTCTGTAATACTTCTGTCATCACTTCTAAAAATCAGCTTTTCAAATGGAGAAAGGGGAATTTGAAAATATGAGAGGGAAACTTTAGGGATATAAATTTTGCTGCTATCGTTCCTGAATTCATCACCTTTTAAACTCTCAATCAATATTTTTCCATTATTGAGGCTGCCTCCAGACAATTTTGTATGGAAGCTTTGAAAATATCACTTCTAGTGTGGTTATTTCTCTTCACTATATTGACCACATTTTTGAAGGAACTTACGTGGAATTTTGAAATTCTTGTGGTGCAGGTAACTTCAAATGAATATATTTCAACATGTAAAAGGTCTGTTGACTCGACCAAAGGGAAATATAATGAGAAAACAAATAACACAGGCACTACAGTGAGAGATAGTCCTGACTTAAATAACTCTCTCATCACTCTGTGACCTTAGACAAATTATTTAATCTCTTTGATCCTCTATTTCCTTCTTTGCAAAATGGGAATAACTATAGCATCTATCAACTCAAGGGTTAAAGACTATACATACACACGTGTGTATATATATAGATATGGATATATAATGTGCATGTTTGTGTCTGCATGTATATACATATATGAATGGCTTAGAATGGTACCTAGCATGTCATATACATTCTTTAAGTGCTAGATACTGTTGTTACTGTTATTTATTATTAATGTTATTACAAAGTTACCATACAACTTTGCTTATGGAACAGACTGGGGCACTGATTAATTCAAAATCTGTGTCTATGGAAAACTAGTGAGAAAAGCCCAACTAAGAATATTTCATTTTATTGCACTGAGGATTGTTTTGAGGAAGTTTAATGAAGGGACTGTTTGGTGTTGAGTACACACATGGGAAATATGACCATGACTCATCTTGAAGCTGTTCTATCAAAGTCAGTTCCAGCCACACATCAAAGAACATCAAAAATTTTCACAATTTCACATTCAATTTGTGCCAATCAGGGGGATTTGGTTGGGTTAACTACTTTAATGACACATTTTAATTTGTGCTCATCTAGTATTTAAGCATAAGAGAGGATTCTCTGCTGCATTTTTTGGTGAAGGTTCTTCAGAGGCTAAGGCTAACAGGGGTGTTTTTTCAAAAACCAGAAAGATTGTGTTTTTAGCCATTTTTCTAGAAACCACAGAGTCATATTTTTTTAATCATGAGTAATGTAATTTCATTTTTATTTTTACTAATGAAAATAGGCATAGGCAGCAAGCATAGAAACTGGAGTGCTATTCATTCTTTCCTCAAAACAAAAACAAAACAAAAACCCTCAACTCTAACATGCCCTCCTCTAAATAGGTCTAACTCTGTCCTTTCTCATTTGTCAAACATTGATTTTTTTCAGCATTTAATGGAATGAAAATTAAGAGGGTCATGTTGTATTTTTTTTTTAATCTCCACTTTCAGCTCCTTATTTTGATCAAATGTTTTCAGACTTCAACATTAGCAATTATGTCATTTCTACCCTGGGAAGAAATATGGTTTTTCATTACCTCCATATAAGTCCACAGGGGAAGGACTAAGTATAAGATTTTATAGAGACTACCAATTGTGTGAATTCTTGTATAGCTTTTTACCTTTTTCAGAAACTCAGTGGCAAATTTTCCAGATAAATATCTTGAAGCAAGGAAGCCATATCTCTAAATTGAGCATAGATAGTATTGAGGTTAAAATTCTAACAGTGACTCTTCATTTGCCTCATCATTTTAGGTATCTTAACAATGCATTAATTTTAATTAATTAACAAAAAAGCAACCAAAATGCACAGCATAATAAAGGAACTGATAGCACTCTTCCTGCCAGATAAACATGCCTCACAGAAGGCTTAACTGTCACATACCTACAGTTTCAGCTGTTTGAGGGTGTTTTGATAATAGCATTAATGTTAAAATTCAGCTGCCAACACTAAGCTGTCAGCTTTCAAAATGCTCTATGGAGTGTTTGTCCCTTAGGACATAAATTCCAAGAAGCAACTGAGCTGCACTACAACTTGACAGCTTATCCTAGTTCCAGGAGAGCCTTGGATCTGTGCAAATCTAGGAAATGTAACTGCAGCTCTGAGATAAGGAGATGTGATTGGAGCAAAACCTCTTGGAAAATAGCACAGGGGCCATTTGGGTGCTAGATATTCAAACGGCCTTTGAGGTCTCTGGAAAATGAAGGTAACTTGAGCGACTCTAGTTGGATCACAGCTGGGCAGCAGGCACTTACTGCTTCTGCCAAGATTCTCAAGGTGGAAAATGACATCCTGGGACCAGCTCCTTCCTCCACTGGTGACCCTGGTAAGTAGAAGTAATTTCCCCAATTATGACTTCAATTTCTCATCAAGCATTACATAACCCATATCATTTCATCTTCCTAAAATAAATTATTCACGTCGTTTGGGAATTCATCTGGGAGCTGCTGGTCAAATATCCCATTTACTGCTAAATTACTGTTAACATTTTTTTTTCTGATTTATTAGCTGTTTACACAGAATATTGCTTGGATATAACACATTTTCCTCAGTGTAGCTTTTCTGGGAAAAAAAAAAAAAAAAAAAAAGCACATCTGTATTTTCTTTTGAATCCCCAAGGTCAACTTAAGGATTATCAGTTGCCCTTAAAAAAGTGCCATCCTCAAAAAATTACATCATATAGAAAAAATTTCTCAACTGATATGATCCCACCAAAGTCTCAACTACATGAAATGGCTATTCTATAAAGAGAGTGTCCATAGTGTGATGGAAAGTAGTCTGACTATGACATTTGTATCCCAGTTCCTCTACTTCCTAGTTGCATGACAAGAGGTAAATTATTTTCTTCTCTTGGCCTAACTGGTTTCTTCTCTAACATAAACATATTGGTAGCACCAATCTTGTGGACTATTGTAAAAACTAAATTAATACACATAGAGTGTTCAGGCCAGTGCTAAACATCCAGTAAACGCTTGCTAAATATTAACTTATTTTTTACATTTCTAAAATAATTGTTGCATTATCCTGATTCGATCTTTCAGAAATTCATTATTTTTTGAAAAATGATCAATAAAGAAAGTGAGTAAGCCAACAGTGCAATTAATTACATTACTCCTATAATGTGTCTCGTTAATCTTACCATGGAATGCAGCCAGTCAAGAGTTGGTTAACTAGATGTCCATGCATGTGCCTAGGAAAGGGAGAAGTTGGTACCTTGCTAGGGGAATAAAAATATTTGAAAAGCATCTATGCAAATTGCTGAGTCCCAGGTCCTGCCTACCCAGCTACATATCCTCTGAGGGCTTGACCCAACCATCCTATCTCAAGTAGCTCCTGTCATTTTTGTCATATCACCTTATTTTCTTCAAAACATGCCTAAGTATCCAAGATTATCACTTCTAAAATTGCATTTATTTAGTCCTTTATTTACTGACTCCCTCACATATTTTTCACACATTTCTATTTCTACTTCTCTTTCCCATTCACCAAATTCATGGCAAAACATTCCTAGTGCCAATTTGTTTCTCACCACTTTGCAAAAAAGCAGCAATGCATGCAGAATACTTTTGCAGTGTTCTCCTGCTTCCCATGTGAAGCATCAATGTGAATATGCATGTGACATCAGAAGATATAGGCTCTTATTACAGGAACCAGAACTGTTACAGTTGTCGAACATCATTGACAAATTCCATCCTTATGAAGCCACCATTGTATAAATGGAAAGATAGTTGTAAAAATGGTAATTCCAGTATTTGTCTCTTCAGGTGTTAATTGAGAAATAAAAATGTACAGTCTAAATTAAAACTATGTTTTATGATATCCAATTGGACATTTATCCTTAATAAATTAATTAATAAAAGTTAAAGACAAAAGAGTAAGTATTGGCTTGTTAAACATAAGAATCTCTAAGCACACTGGTCCCAGTTTAAGAAATCTAGTGATGCCTCTGTGTCATGGGCACCTTGTATTTTCCATCTGCCACAGACTGGCTTCCTCTTTCTTATACGAGGGGATAGGATGACAGTAAGCATAAAAGATAATCTTTATCCTTGGATTAAGATGCAATTATTCCATGTCAACTCTGACAACCAAAGTGAGATCTAGTTTGTTGGTTCACACAGAGCATTTTCATTTTGAGTATAGATGCATTCAGGCAGTTCTTTGCATTGAAATTACTGATGCACTCATAGCTTTTATTTGCAAGAGAACAAATCTAGAAAATACTTCTATAAGTATCACCTTCCACTTGGGATTAGCAAAGATCCCTTGGTGGTGTTAAGTTGTCAGATGAAAGATCCCAAATGGGTTGACTCACATGTCCAGTCCCTTAATAAGGATGGCTGAAAGGGGACTGTTGGCCAAATTACCTACAAATAGCCTCTCCAGCATGGCAGTCTCAGGGTAGTAGACTTCTTACATAACAGCTCAGAGGTCCTATAGACTATTCCAAGACACAAAAAGTGGAAGTTACCAATATCCAGGACAGCTTCACTTCTGCCATACTCTTTGTCAAAGCACACAGAAAGCCCTCCCAGATTCAAAAAAGGGGGACATCAATTTGGGGATGTCTTTACTCTCCCATATAATTATTTCCATAGTTTAAAAAACAAGTAGACAGTACCCATTAGTGAATCACTGAAATATGCTTTTTTTGACATACGTAGTTACATAACTTTACTTATTTATTTATTTATTTAACTAGAAACAGGGTCACACTCTAACTCTGCTGCCCAGGCTGGCGTGCAGTGGCATGATCATGGTTCAGTGCAGCCTTGACCTCCCCAGACTCAGGTTATCCTCCCGCCTCAGCCTCCCAAGTAGCTGGGACTACAGTGGCACAGCACCACTCCTGGCTAATTTTAAAATATTTTTTGTAGAGATGGGGTTTTGTCATGTTGCCCAGGTTGGTCTCAAACTTTTGGGCTCAAGCAATCTCCCTGCCTCAGTCCCTCAAAGTGCTAGGATTATGGGTGTGAGCCACTGCACCTGGCCCATAATTTTATTGATAATAAAAATATGCCGATGATAAAATATGTACATTTTGAAACTTAAAATTGAATGGAACACATGATGATATTAGAGAACTTATTTTTCAGTCAATAAACAGAAATTAAAATTTTTAAGAAGAGTGGTTTTGTGATTGTTATAGACTGGTATTCTCAGATCACATCATTTCTTAGTTTTCTTCTTGCCTTTGTAGTTGCTTGTTTTTAGAAAAAGGTTTACATACTCCTCTTCAAATGATCATCCCTTAAAAGTCAGTGTGCCCCATAAATTTGTAATTGGTAATCTTCTCCTTCCTTTTTATAAACACTCCCTGAATGATCTCATATATTCTCAAGGTTTTAGCTATTTTCCATGTGCTGAAGACTCTAAAACGTTTATTTCCAGCCCAGCTATTTCCCTATCTGACAGACCCACATATCCAAATAATTGAATTTCTCAGTGTTCCACTGGCCCTTCAAAGTCAAAAAGTCCAAAGATACATTTGTCATCAGTCTCCTACGATCTGCCCCTCCACCTTATTCATCAATATTGTAGATAATCCAGTTGTACAATCAGCCACCCAAGCAGAAAAACTGAAATCATCCTTGACTCCTTTCTTTTCCTCACCCCACACATACAATCAGTTCTCAGAACACAAATCCTCTTCATTTTTAATATCTTTTGAGTCTATTCTTTTATGTGTATACATAGACATAGAGATATATAGATAGACATATGTAGATGTTCTTATTTCTAATGCTTTAGTTCTGGCTCTCATGCTGTATCATCTAAGTTATTTTAACTACTTCTTACTAGATGTCCTTTCTCCTGCCTTTGCACTGGTCCTAATTCATCCTCCACATGTGTCATCAAAGTATTCATTCTAAAAGGGAACTCATATCAAACTTCGTTCTTGTTTAGAATTCTTTAATGGTGTTACATGGAACTATATCCAGTTCTAGGTAAAGTCCAAATTTCCTAACATGGCATTCAGGTCACTTTCTTTATTCTCTTGAATAATTCCTACTCCTTACTTCAAAACACACTTTGGATGTCACTTCACTCAGAATGCTTTCTGACCCACTTCATAGTCTGACTTCCCAACTCCCTCCAGTTTTTATCTTATGTTACAGTTTCTACTTTCACACTCTTTTATAAGCATGCATTTATTTGTCTCTCACGGAGGAAACTGTGCACTCCCAGAGAAAAGCTAGAGGATTTTATTTAATATCCTGGGCATGTAGTTTCCATTTGACATATATTTTCTAAATGAATGAATGAATGTGGTTTATTGTAATAATAAAATTTCCATTGGAACTCTCAACTAAGTTTTAAGAAAGAATAACAATGTGCCTCTATTTCAATGCCCTGAAATAGAAACCTGGAACCACAAGAAACATTTCCCAGTGGAAACTATGTCCATACAAAGTAGGAGACCCACAAGTTTGAAGAGCAGTCCTTGAAGGTCCTGCTCGTTTGCTGACTCTTAACGAAAACCTGTCCAGAAGATGACTGAATGGCAGTAATTTAAAGAGTCATTACCTGTGCACAGCACTGAAAACATTTCTGGCTGGTGAGGAGGGACATAAGGATGCTCTTAAAAGAAAGACACAGAGTTGGCAGCAAATGACAGAACACATGTGAAGGCAATTAACTCTTGGGATCATGACTCTAATATTCAGTGTAATCATCAAGTTCAGAATCACAGGGCATATTTTATAAACTTAATAGTATTAGAGGACAAAAAATAGTTTTAACACACAAACTAACTGTACTTATTGGAATATATTTAACTCCCTAAAATAAGTAGATTCTTTGACAACATAACGGACATAAATCTCAGTCCAAAATTCTAGGTATATTTTTTAAAAGTCTCTGTTGTCTATAGTGGTTTCAAACATAAAGCACCATTTCACTGAGATTGTGAAATACTTAATATTAGCTCTCTTGGAGTTCCCTACCTTCTTTAATAGGGTTCTGTTAAAGTTGTAGGATGTTCTATTAAGCTAAGGTATAGTGAGAGAGGGTAGAGAGTAGAGTAGTACCCCTCTTTTTAATCATCATTCACACAGGTTGTCTTTGAGGTATACAACCTCCTTTTCTTTTTACTTTCAAGTTCAGGGGTACAAGTGCAAGTTTGTTACATAGGCAAACTTATGTCATGGGGGTTTATTGTACAGATTAGTTCATCATCCAGGTGTTAAGCCTAGTATCCATTTCATTAGTTATTTTTCCTGATCCTCTTCCTCCTCCCACCTTCCACCCTCCAAAAGGCCCCAGTGTATGTCGTTCCCTTCTATGTGATACATGCACACATATGTTCATTGCATCACTATTCACAATAGCAAAGACATGGAACCAATCTAAATGCTGATCAATGATAGGCTGGGTAAAGAAAATGTGGTACATATATACCGTAGAATACTATGCAGCCATAACAAATGAGATCATGTCCTTTGCAGGGACATGGATGGAGCTGGAGGCCATTATCCTTAGTGAAGTAACACAAGAACAGAAAACCAAATACCACACGTCCTCACTTATAAGTAGGAGCTGAATGATGAGAACACATATACAAGTGTTTTCAATAAGTCTTTTCAGGTCAGTTGTCTTTGCTGCTTCTTTTAAAGAGCTGTCTCTGGTTCTCTGCTCAGACTAAACAGAAATATTTATTCCCAGAGGATACCAAAAATAAAACATGGGTGTTTTTTCACTGTCAATAACTGAACTCTTCTCTCTTCCTCTCCTCAGACCGAGTGCATCTCTTTATCAACTGTAAACACACACAAGACCTTTTATCTAAACACATTAATATTCTGCCTGAACTGAGGTTTTTTAGTAGGAGAAATGATTTTAAAATGGGTATTTCATGAATAGATCACCTTTTCTGATTATTTTCCACCTATGAGAAATGAAGCTATTTATTGTTGTTTAAATAGTCAAATCCAGATTACCAGGATTCTTGACCCCTTTGAAATAATTCAGCCGGGCGCGGTGGCTCACGCCTGTAATCCCAGCCTTTGGGAGGCCCAGGCGGGCGGATCACAAAGTCAGGAGATCGAGACCATGGTGAAACCCCGTCTCTACTAAAAATACAAAAAATTAGCCGGGCGCGGTGGCAGGCACTTGTAGTCCCAGCTACTGGGGAGGCTGAGGCAGGAGAATGGCGTGAACCTGGGAGGCGGAGCTTGCAGTGAGCCGAGATCGCACCACTGCACTCCAGCCTGGGCAACAGAGCAAGACTCCGTCTCAAAAAAGAAAAAAAAAAGAAAAAGAAATAATTCTATAACGATTGACACATGCCTACAGCAGCCAGACTGATAGGGTAGTAAGTGGAGTCTACTGACTGGAGAATGTGGGATCTGTCTAAAGTGGTTGCTGTGCCCCACTCTAGACCCGTGGCCAGAGCATCCAAATTTCAAGAGATGCTGAAAGTACAGATTTTTGTGTGAAGGCTCTTGGATTTTTCAGTTGCAGCTCAATTGTTGTAAAACACAATGTTCATACACAATGCAGGCTAAAGAAAAGTTAGATAGATGCGTTACCAATTTGTGTAATCTAGATATAGTTTATCAGTTGGTCAAAGAACAAGCCTTACTGTACCAAACACTATACAGGAAAGATTTCTTTCACTCAGGGATCCTATGAAAATGTTCTACATCTCTTTTTCCATTGTATAATCAAACTCAAATTTCTGCTGCTAAAAGGGCAGGTTATGAGATTTCCTTTATAGTATTATTAAGAAATTTGGTATCTCTCGCTCTTTTGACATTACAGACACAGCAAAGGGATAAAGATAAGGAATCTATTGTCTTAGGCTTCTCCTCCCCTTTCCTATCATTGACAGTTTCTGAACCCCTTCAGCACACCACAGGCTGAACTCAGTTCCTACTTAGAAAACAGAGCCCCCTTCCCTCAAACCCTTTCAGTAAGTGTTAGTAACTTCTATGATCCACAAAATAATCTAGAATTAGAGTACAAACTTGTACCATTTACACAAGGATATTATGACAGTCACTTCTTTTCCCATAAGCTCATACATATAAAATGTTCTTTTTAGTTAATAGTTACGCAAACTACTTAAGGCACTATTTGCCATTTTATTTCACTGAGTGCAGTTTTCATAAGCTTACATTTTTTTGCACAGAACAGCAACTCCTTGTTTGTGGTTTCTTCATTCACTAAATACTGAAGAGGAACTCTCCAAAACTCAACATGAAACCTTATTAGTATTTGCTAACTTATTAACACATCATTTAATTTAGTCATCTATCTCATTAAGGCATAAAAATGATTCCAAAGACTATCAGGATTTTGTTAATGTTAGATTAGTTATCTGTTGCTGTATAACAAACCACCTAAACATAGTGTCTTGAAACAACGATTTAGTATTTCTCATGGTTCTGTGGCTTGGCTGTGCAGTGACCTCTAGTTTTGCCTCAACTCTCTTCTGTGACTGCATTGAGAGAGAGGGACTACCAGAATGGTGGATTCCCCATAGCTTTATTGACATGCTGGGAGTGGGTGCTGGCCGTCAGTGGGGGTACCCCAGTTCTCCTCCACATGGCCTCTCACCTACAATAGGCTAGAATGACCTCCCTCAATATTGGCCTCAGTGTAAATAATAAAGGCAGAAGCTGAACAACCACTTAAGGCTCAGGTCCCAGAAACCCCAGTTCTCCTCCAATGGCCTCTCACCTACGATAGGCTAGAATGACCTCCTTCAGTGTTGGCCTCAGGGTAGACAATAAAAGCAGAAGCTGAACAACCACTTAAGGCTCAGGTCCCAGAATTCGCAAAATGTTACTTCTGCCTTGTTCTATTAGTCAAAGGAAGTCACAAGGTTAGCTCCAGTGGTGCACCTTCTCTTATATAGATACTCATAAGCTAGTTATCTGCTGGTCCAGGTTCAAGAGGGTGGACTGAAGAAACAGAACCCCCCTTCTGAATAGGAGGAGTATATACATCAGAATAAAATGAATTTGCAGCACCCACATTTTGCAATTCTCTCTACATGTGTACTCACTCATAAAATTTTTGCAAACGTTATTCTATTCATATAGAAAAACAAAGACTCTAAAAATCCTCTGTAAAAACTTTCCTGAAGAAGCACTTAGCCAAGGATATCAGTTACCTCCTTTATCAGTTACCTCCTATATGCCACTATATGTCCTCTCAGTCTTACTTTTCTGTTGTTCTAGCTGCAGCTACTGCAGTGAACTTTGAATGACTCCAACCTACCTCACACAGGCAGGGTTTCCCTAGGGTATGTGAAGTCCCAGACAAATATTTGAACAGGCCCCTTGACTATACAAACAATATGAGTCCTCTGAAATCAGCAAGTCAGCACCATTCTGGAGACACAATCTCACACCATCCCACAAAAGAAATACTGCTCTGGCAATCCACCCCACCACTTCCCTGTTCCCCAAGGCATCAGATAATCTATGTTACATCTCTCTGGCCCACCTCTGTTGTGGGCAGTTGCACACAAGCACAGACTCATGCTGATATCTCAGTATCCCTACTTTTCAAGCTAGGAGACTTCTCCAAAATCCCAGATGTCCATGTAAGCATGTGAATGCATATTTAAGCACTTCCCAGAAAGGGAAGAGACTTATAGCCCCCATAGGCAACTCCCAATAAGTGGGGGATGGGAGATAGTGGATTAATGTCCTAGCCTTCCATCCTATGAATGTACAATTCTTAGAAGAATTCTGTACTGGAATGAAGCCCCTGTTGCTTACTGTAGGAACCTCAATAATGCACTCATATTGTATTTTTCTCCTGCACTCTTCCTCCCAACTCCCTTACTCCTGCTTCCTGGATCACCATTTTAATAAGCTATCTGCACCTGCACCAACCCCTTATTCATGCCCTGCTTCCAGGGAAACCAAAACTAAGACACCATGAGACTTTTTTTTTTAGCCAACATGTGTGCAACCCAGAAATGTGGGGGAAGGGAGATAAACCATGGAATGAAATTTTGATGAATGGAAGACTGAGACATCAGATAGTCTTAGTCCTGCCTCCACCCCACAGACTATTCTGAAAAAAGAAAATTGTTTATATGATCTTTTCAAAGGCTTCCTTAATTGAACTCAATACCAGGAAGTGGCCAGCTTCATAACACACAATATTGGCTCTCCTTTCCTTATCTCATTCCCTTTTTTCTTCCCTCTTGCTTGCTGAAATTGAACTTCCTACTAAAATAATAGCACATAAGGCATTAACTCAGACTTTCCTTCTTGAAGAACCCAGACTAAGACACCACACAGCAGAGAATTCAATTCAATAAATAACCAGTGGGAAGACACGAGGCATAATGGTTATCAAGAGTTTAGACAGACTTCTGTTTCCCCAGCAAGCAAAGAGATTAGAAGTCACAACTCCATCATAACAAGTAAAAAGCTGAACATACTGAAAAATAAACAAATCTTCTTAGATCCCTCAGAGAATTGAGGTCACAGGGCAAACCTCTGCCCCAAAAATTGGAAAGACAGACAATCGAGTATAGAAAATTGTGACTTACT
Source organism: Rhinopithecus roxellana (assembly GCF_007565055.1). Classification (NCBI taxonomy): domain Eukaryota; kingdom Metazoa; phylum Chordata; class Mammalia; order Primates; family Cercopithecidae; genus Rhinopithecus; species Rhinopithecus roxellana. The sequence goes on from NC_044551.1 coordinate 74,541,240, forward strand.
AGAGTAGGAACCTCCTATGGCAAACCGTAATTGACAAGTTACCAGAGGCTCAGTGCAGACAACTCTGAGAGTTAAAAATTCCAGGGGGACTCAGCCATAGGGGACCCTCCACATTTCTGTGAGTTTTACCTCCAGGAGCCTGAGAGGTTCTCACAGTAGGTATTAGAGGAAAATCCCTTGCTTCTGGCTGGGGGAGGGGAAAAGGAACCCTCTTAAAACATACGGGAGCATTCTGTTCTTAATGAGGCCTCCCTCAGATGAAACTATTTTACCAGAGCCTCGCCTGAAAGAGTCTTAGCAGAGCCTAACTTATCTATAGGAAGGAAAATACCTGAACCTAGCCCCCTTTAGCCATCCTGTCCCACTTAATGGAGGAAAAATAACTGACAAGTACAGGTAAAATTTAGGGACACAGGTTCATCGAAAGACTGAAACTAATCACAGGATATAGAATGCTTCTCCTACCTCCATACCTTAGCACCATATTATTGAAGGCCTATTTACCACAGTTCTTTTTTCTCATTACATTATGTCCACCTTTCAACAAAAAATTACAAGATACACGAAAAGGCAAAAAAAACTCTTTGAGGAGACTGAATAAGCATTTGAGTCAGATATGGCAGAAATTTTGCAATTATCAGATCAGTAATTTAAGAAAAGTATGATTAATATGCTAAGGGCATATTAATGGAAAAAACAGACAACATGCAAGAACAGATGGATAATGGAAGCAGAGAGATGGAAATTCTAAGAAACAATAAAAAGGAAAGTTTAGTGATGGAAAACACTATAATAATAATAATTAAAAAAAGGATGTCTTTGATGAGCTCATTAGTAGACTATACAAGGCTGAGGAAAGAATCTCTGAGCTTAAGAAAATGTCAATAGAAACTTCCAAAACTGAAAAACAAAGAACAATAAAAGACTGAAAAACTCAAAATGGAATATCTAAGAATGGTGGAAAAACTACAAAAGGTATAATATACCCATAACTGGAATACCAGAAGAAGAAGAAAAAGAAAAAGGAGCAGAAGCAATATTTGAAGCAATAATGACTCAGAATGTCACCAAACTAATATAAGACACCAAAGCATAGATTCAGGAAGCAAAGAGAATACTAAGTAGGACAAATGCAAAAAACAAAAACAAAACTACACTTAGGCATATATCTTAGTTTAACTTGCTATAATAAAATGCCACAACTGGATTGTTTAAAGAACAAACATTTATTTTTTATAGTTCTGGTTGCTGAAAGTGAGATAAGGGCGACAGCACAGCCAGATTCCAGTGAAGGCCTTCTGCAAATTGCCATCTTCTCATTATATCCTCACATAGCGGAAGAAAGCTAGCTGCTAGCTAGTTCCTTGACCTCTTCTTATGAGGACACCAATATTATTCACGAGCATTAAAACCTTATGATCAAATTACCCCCAAAGTTCCCACATCCAAATACCTAATATATTGAGATTAGGGTTTCAGAATATGAATTCTGGAGGGACACATTTAGTCTATTGCAGCATATTATATTGAAGTTTTAAAAAAGATAAAAATAAAGACCAAATCTTGAAAGAAACCAGAGATGAGGAAAAAAAAAAAAACCCAGCTTACATATAGAATAGCAAAGATGAGAGTTACATCAGACTTCTCGTCACACACCATGCAAGCAAAAAGAGAGCAGAGTGAAATATTTGGAACGCTGAGAGAAAAAAAAAACATCAAACTGGAATTCTGTACTAATTTACTAGATATAATTTACTAGATATAATCTACCTCTATAGACTACTTCATCCAACAAGTGAAGAATACAACATTCTTCTCAAGCTCAAATGGAATGTTCACCAAGATAGACCACATTCTAGACCATAAAACACAATTAAAAGGAAATGAATTTAATGTTTAATTTAATTAATGTAAAAGAATAGAAATTACATAATGCATGGTCTCAGATCATCATGGAATTAAATTAGAAATCAGTAACGGAAAGTAAATGGAAAAATCTCAAAATACTAAGAAACAACATACTTCTAAAGAACACATGGATCAAAAAGGAAATTTTAAACTATTTTGAACTAAATGAGAATATAACTTCTCAAGATTGGTGTGATACAGTGAAAGAAGTGCTAAGAAGGAAACATATAGCATCTAATGTATGTATTAGAAAATAAGAAAGATCCAAATATCAGTAACCTAAGTTTCCACCTTATGAAACTAAAAAAAAGAAGACAAACAAAATCTGAAGTAAGCAAAAAAAAAAAAAAAGAAATAATAAAAATTAGAGCAGAAATTGATGGAATGTAAAAAAATACATTAATAATAAAAATCAACAAAAACCCAAAGCTGGTTTTTTAAAGATTAATAAAATTAATAATCTCTAGCTAGGCTAACTAAGAAAAAAAGAGAGAAGACACAAATTGCTAGTATCAGAAATGAAAGAGGATACATCACTGAAGACCGCAAAGGACATTAATAGGACAATTAAGGAATAGTAAGAACAACTCTATGCCCACAAATTTGATAACCTAGATGAAACGAACCAGTTTCCAAAACACACAATATGTCAACACTCACACAAGAAGAAATCGACAATTTGAATAGACCTATATTTTTAAAGAAATTAAATTAATAATTATTAAGAACCTCCCAAAACAGAAAGCATCAGCCTCGTAAGACTTCACCAGTAAATTCTACCAAACATTTATGGGAGAAAGTATACCAGTTCTCTACCACCTTTTCCAGAAAATAGAAGCAAAGAGAGTACTTTCTAATTCATCCCATAAGGCAGACATTCCCCTAATACTGAAACCAGACAAAGACATTACAAGAAAAGAAAACTACGGACAAACATCTCACATGAACATAGATGCAAAAATCCTCAGCAAAATATTAGCAAATTGAATTCAACAATGTATGAAAATAATTATACATCATGATCAAGTGAGATTTAACCCAGGCACGCAAGGCAACATTCAATAATCAATTAATGTAATATGTCATATCAACAGGCTAAAGAAGAAATATCACATGATCATATCAATAGGTGCAGAAAAATATTTGGTAAATCTAATACCCAATCATGACAAAACCTCTCAGCAAACTAAAAATACAGGGGAATTTCCTCAACTTAGTGAAGAACATTACCAAAAAAAAAAAAAAAAAAAAAAAAAAAAACCAAAAACCTACAGCTAACATCACTTAATGGTGAGAGACTCTAAGCTTTCCTGGTAAGATCAGAACAAGGCAAGGATGTCCCTTTCACCTTATTTTCAAAATAATACTTGAGGTTCTAGCTGAAGCAATGAGAGAAGTAAAGGAAATAAAAGGTATACAGATTAAGAAGAAAGAAATAAAACTGTCTTTATTCACAGATGACTTCATCATCTATAGAAAAAATTCAAAAGAACAACAAAAAACCTTCTGAAACTAAAAAGCAAGTATAGCAAGTTTGCAGAACACAAGATTAACATATAAAAGTCAATCACTTTTCTACATACACTAACAAGGAACAAGTGAAATTTGAAATTTATAAAACATTATCATTGACATTAACTCCTCCCAAATTTAAATATTTAGGTCTAAACTTAACAGAATATGTACAAGGTCTATGTGAGAAAAACTACAAAACTCTGATGAAAGAAATCAAATAAATAAGTAGAGATAGCCCATGTTTATAAATAGGAAGATTCAATATTGTCAAAGTGTCAGTTCTTCTCAAATTGATATACAGATTCAATGCAATTCTAATCAAAATCCCTGAAAGTTATATTGTGGATATCAATAAATTGATTGTAAAGTTTGTCTCAAGAGGCAAAAGACCCAGAGTAGCCAACGTAATATTGAAGGAGGAGAACAGTGTTGGAAGTCTGAGACTACCCGACTTCCAGGCTTACTATAAAGCTGCAGTAATCAAGACAGTGTGGTATTGGTGAAAGAATAAAACACATGGATTAATGGAACAGAATAGAAAGTCCAGAAATAGTCCTGAATAAATATAGTCAAAGAACCTTTGACAAAGGAGCAAAGACAATACAATGGAGCAAAGATAGTCTTTTCAACAAGTGGTTGAAAACTGGACATCCATATATGAAAAAATGAATCTAGACATAGACTGTATACCCTTCAAAGAAATTAACTCAAAATTAGTAATAGACCTAACTGTAAAACACAAAACTATAAAGCTCCTGGAAGATAACATAGGACAAAATCTAGATGACCTTGGATATGGCAATAGCATTTTAGATATAACACCAAAGGCATGATTCATGAAGAAATAATTGCTAAGTTGTGTTTCATTAAATTTTAAAAGTTCTTCTCTGCAAAATACAATGTCAAGAGAATAAGAAGATAAGTCTCAGACTTGGAGAACATATTTGCAAAAGACACATCTGATAAAGGAATCTTATTCAAAATATACAAAAATCTCTTAAAATTCAGAAATAAAAAAATGAACAACCTGGTTAAAAAATAGGCAAAGACCTGAATAGATACCACAGAAGATATACAAATGACTAATAAACATATGAAAAGATGTTCAACATCATGCCATTAGGGAATCACAAATTAAAACAAGATACCACTACACACATCTAAGAATGGCCAAAATCTAAAACACTGACAACACCAAATGCTGACAAGGATGTGGAGCAACAGGAACTCTCATTCATTGTTGATAGCAATGCAAAAATAGGACAGTTTTGTGGCTTGTTATAGAACTAAATATAAGTCCCACCATATGATCCAGCAATCTCACCTCTTGGTATTTACCCAGAAAATGAGTAAAATGTATGTCCACACAAATCTTGCACCTGGGTGTTTATAACACCTTTGTTCATAATTATTGAGACTTGGATGCATCCAAGATGTCCTTTAGTAGGTAAGTGAATAAAATGAACTGTAGTATGTCGAGGCAATGAAATATTATTTAACACTAGACAGAAATAAGTCATCAAGCCATGAAAACACATGGCAAAAACTTAAATGCATATTGCTAACTGGAGGAAACTATCTTAAAAGGCTACATACTGTATGAGTCCAACTACATGACAATCTGGAAGAATTCAGGCACACAGACCAATCCTAGCTGCATCATTTAAGTAGCTGTGTGCCTTTGGTCAAGTGACCTAAGCTCTCTTTTCCTTAAGTTACTCATCTGTGAAACAGGACTAAACCTCATGGAGTTATTCTGAGAATTTAAAAAATAATAATAATGATGCATATAAAGAGTTTAGCACATTATCAGACAGAAAATAAGCATTTGCCAAATATCTCACTTATAAGAAACATCCTGCAGTACACTCTTAAAGATATCAAGAAAATAAACATAATCAGTGCTCTTCAGGAGTTCATAATCTAGGAGAGACCATGAAACTATAGTGATACTAGTTCATAATAAATTTTGTCATAATGAGAAATGTGATTCAATCGGGAGTTAAGAGTCTTAAAGGGGAATTCCACTGCAATCCATTGTAAAAATAAAAAGCTCCAGACACCATGACAAGTATGAAGACTATCTCAGATATTTTGCTCCCATGTAGTTCTCTGCAGAGCTCAAATCCTGGTATTAGTCAGCATTGTAGCATTGATGAATATCACAAACAGGAAGCCACTAAATGCTTTGTCAGGGCTATATTTGGTGCTGGTTTAGCCCTTACTTAGAGAATCCTATTTTGTATTGATCTTCTTACCTCAGACATGATATAGCTACCCTTGGGAAAGTGAAAATATACAGAGCTGTGTGAGCTAAGCTTAGCTCCGAGATTTATGTCTGCAAGATATAAAATGCTAAATAGGCAAGGAAGGTCAAGAATATATTTTCATCAAAAATGCATAGAGACTTTTAGTCACTGCTATACAAACACTTCCTAGCAACCATACTGAAAAATATGACCACAAAAAAATACAATGTATTAGGGGTGTTATCACAATTTTAAAATATTGACACACTTGACCAAAAACCCACAGAAACCTCCTACAAGCTTCACTGGATATAGCAGAATTCAGTACAAGGGAGAATACTAGGATTAAGATTTTCCCTTCATCACAAACCAACTACCATACTTAATGCTTTTAACAATAACAAAATATTTTTGGTGTGACTCTAGTGTGATTTACGATAAGGTTCTGATTAATTACATGGAATAATTTTAAGCATCACACAGCAGAAACATATTAAAAGTAGAATTTTACCAAATTCAGTGAGTAAAAGAGTTAAAGAGTCAGTATCAAGACTCCTAAAGAAAATTTAATGCAATGTCAAATCAGATCTTTTGAACTAAACCAGAAATTCTGATTTAATAAAAATTAACATGCTTTTTTAAAAAATTAAAAATATTCATGATACTTTCTGGCAATTTAATTATGCTGTCATTTTAAAAAAGAAAGTGCAGAATAGTGACATTTATCTCCTATCGTAATTCAAATAAATGCAATTTTTAATCCAAAATTGCCTAGCTGGCAAGTTTCCAATTTCCGTTTTTACAAAACATCTATTTGCACAGAATATCTGGGGTCCCAAAACATTCTTTACAGAGAAAATGTTAAGCATTGTTTAATTGGTTTTTAAAATTTAAAGTCAAGGTCTGAACAAGCATAGGAAACACATACGTGGTTACAGAAAGGAATGTAAATGCTAACCTTGACAATGTAAAAGCAAAAGTGTAGCTGATAGGAGGATGTAGAAGCAGGAAAGGAAAAATGAAAAAAGAGTAGGGGTCCTACTTTTACACAGACATACTCATTTTACAAAGAAAGAAATCAAGAAATTCTGTCAAAACAATGGAGTTTTGGCCAGGTGCAGTGGCTCATGCCTGTAATCCCAGCACTTTGGGAGACCGAGGTGGGTAGATCACCTGAGGTCAGGAGTTCGAGCTCGGCCTGACTAATATGGTGAAACCCCATCTCTACCAAAAATACAAAAATTAACTGGGCATGGTGGCATGCACCTGTAGTCCCAGCTACTTGGGAGGCTGAGACAGGAGAATCGCTTGAACCTGGGAGGCGGAGGTTGCAGTGAGACAAAATCGCGCCACTGCACTCCAGCCTGGGTGACAGAGTGATACTCCATCTCAAAAAACAAACAAACAAGCAATAACAACAACAAAAAATAGAATTTTATATTATTTAAAGTTACAAAGATTTAGAAAAACTAAATATACATGTCTAACTTAGGCATGGAAGACAAAGATGTAAGAGTAATGTAAATGAGTTAAAAGTCTTGACTTTCTTAATAGGAAGTCTATTGGTATAATCTATTGATTTATGGAGGAGTACAGGAATAAGTACATTATCTAAATGTATCAAGGTAATCTTCAAAAACAATTTTAAAGTAACAGCTAAAAGATGTTGTCTTTGGAAAATATAATTGGGAATGGAGAAGAGTGGGTAAGAAATTTTTCGTCTCATCTCTATTATTTGATTACCACATGCATGTGTCACTCTCAAATACAGAATTTATAATAAAATTACTATGTGTACATATTGGCACTACTATTAATAGATATTTACAGAAAAATACTTAGGTGTAATAATAGGTAACTTCAAAAGAAAACATTTACAGAATATTTTTATCATAAATCAAACACAATAACAAAAAATATCTTTATTCTGAAAAGCTCAGTATTTTCCAGCTCATTAACATTTCCCCAGTGAAATAGGTCCACTATGGAAAATATTATTCTTATTTAACTGCTGACAACCCACTGAACAGTGTAATACGCAGAGGAACAAACAAGACTACACTTCTAGGCATTGCCAGGAGTATCTGTGTGACACTGGGAAAGTCACATCTTTTAATCTATTGAGGCCTTAGTTTCCTCTTCCACTAAATGAGAGAGTTAGGCAAAGAGGCCTTGAAGGTTGCTTCAGGCTTGGTATTGTATGATCTTCAACAAAGAACTTTATTTGGTATAACTAGAATCAAAGATTTCAAACATTTGAAAAGATCTTAAGAGTCAGCCAGTCTGACCCTCTCATCTGCAGAAAGGCAAGTGAGGTCTCCTGAAACTTTTAGAGCACAAGAGCTAAAGGTGGCAGAATCAGAACTAGAGACTAAATCCACAGATGCCAATAAGCATACCTTATATTAGTCTCTTTGGGCTGCCATAACAAAATACCATTAGTCTGGATAACTTAAGCAACAGAAATTTATTTTCTTATGGTTCTGGAGGCTAAGAGTCCAAGATCTGGGTGTTCGCATCGTCGGGTTCTGGTGAGGGCTCCCTTTCTGGTTTGCAGTCAGCAGCCTTCTCTCAGAGTGCTCACTTGGCTTTTTTTCTGTGTGTGCTCATGGAGAGAAAGATCTTCTTATAAGGCCACCAATCTTATTAAATTAGGTACATACCCTTATGATCTCATTTAACATCAATTATTATACTTCCCGAAAGATCACCAAATGCAGTCACAATAGGGGTAAGGGCTTGAACGTATGAATTTTGTTGGGGACACAATTCAGCTCATGGCATCTTCTTTTGAAAATGCATGACAAATTTTTTACATCTCTCTTCCCTGACAACATGACACAAGTCTTGTTCCTATATATCAACATTTCAATTTGAGGGAAATAATACATTGGATAAAGGAAAAGAAAAAAAAATCACAGATTGACATCGTTTCTCATTTCGCAGTGATGACTTATGTAAGAGACTACATAAAGATTTGCATGTTATACATTTTACACTTTCTCCACATCAAAGTGCAAATTCAAAGACATAAATGTTAAGGTGCTAAGTTGTCTATTGATAACCTTTCATACACATTTATCATCAACTGCTCTAACAGGTCTGCTTGTGTAGTCTTCTCTCAGCAAAATTTCCAAGAGTAAAAACTACAAACTCATGAAAGCTAATAGATTTCTAGAAAGAAAATGTTTTGTTCTTAGTTGGACACTTCCTTTGCAGTCCACTTCCACAATCCCATCTCTTTCTTTCAAACTGACTGAAGCAAACAATGCATTCAATGACTGGAAAAGTAAGAATGGAATTTTCAGTTTGGAGTTAAGAAAAAGAACTTGTTTGCTAAAGGCAAAAAACATATGGAGCAACTGAAATACAGAAATAAGGAGCTTAGTATGGGAAACTCAGTCTTGAAGGAAACTGCTACTTGGTTACAACATGTCTAGAAATAGGAAGAGAGAGACAAATCCCACAAAGTTGCCGACAGTATAATTGTTTAGTAAAAAGAAAACATAAAAACACATAAGACAGAAGGGTGTACAATACAGATCAAATAGAACATACTTTAGAAGAGGTTTTAGAGACGAAGGGCCAAAAGGGGGCACTTCATCCTCACAGGCCATGTGAGGGGAGATAGTGAAGTTATTCCATAAAACTTCTCCTCAGCCTCCTCCACCTCTACCACCTACCTTGATGGAGACAGTCAGCTCCTCTGTGGCTCCCAGAGCACTCGGAGTCAATAGCTTTATTGCAACCCTTACGTATCCTCTTTCAGTGTTTCTCAAAGTGTAGTTCTCACATCTTTTGCATCAACTCACCACCATTCTCCCGCACCTCTTCAACTCCCCCACATCTAAGGATGGGCTAAACAATCTAGCCTTCCAGTTGATTAGTGTGTTTGCTATATTTTGAGAATTGCTGCTATATATTAACTGTTATCTTGTCTCTTGCCAAACTACGAGTTTGTTTGATGACAGTTACTATAATTTATTCACCTCTTTATCACCAATGACAAGCTCAAGTTGGTCCTCAATAAATATGTGTTGACTAAGACCCTGGGGAGCATCATTACATAAACAGGGGACAGAGAAGTGAAGCCATTCAGTCTGAATGACTTGGTTGAATCTAAAGAATTGGATTAAATAAAGAATATCATTTTCAAAGTTGAGATGAAATGTTAGAAATAATATGGGAATTTGATTCTGAATTGACTCAATATTTCACAAACTGTTTCTGAAAACATTTGCTTATCTTATTCTGTGGGAAACCGAGTGAGGTCTGGTTTAACTTCCAATGAGTTCTGTCACTTGAGTGCAATGACTCTGGAAAGATGCAATATCTTTCCAGAAATTGCTTACCTGTAGGATCTCTACAAGCTAGGGATTGTAGAAAGAGGCTTGCTGCTGAAATTGAGGTTGAGATCAATTCAGAATGAGAAACACAGTATCAAAAGGGAGCATCACACAGAAAGACCCATACCAGAGGCTGACCGTAGGTTGATTCCTAACTTGAACCACATTTGAAATAGTAGAGATCAGGACTGGAGGCGATTTTTCCAATCCTGAAAGCAGAACACTGAGATGACAGTTGGACAGTGGGAAACAAAGAGGTCAATATTGTGATCTTGATTTAAAGCTGTGACATCTTTCCTCTCACTTGAGTACATAGGAGCTAGGGGGTAGGGTTAGACTTGGCAACTTCTATCTTGGGAACAGTCAGCCTTCTAGAAGCAGAATACACAACCTGCCCAAGGAGACAAGTTATAAAATGTAGTATACATACTAGGTCATGCCCAGCTTTGGTGGTCATACTGTTGTGGGGGTCAATCTGACTATGATGCTAATATCAAAACATTAAAATAGGCAGTATTTCAAATTGGATTTCCAGGAATAACATGTTTAAACACATTTGTTGTTGTCATTGTTGTTGTTTATTTCTTGTAATTTGTACAGGTGGAAAATTTCTTTGCAAAATAAAAGGTATCAGTCCCAGGTACATTCTGCCTATAATGAGGCTTCAACCCAGAGCAGAAGGTAGCTGAGAGCTCACAAGCTTCTCTGAATGGAAATGGCTAGGTAGACACCTTCTATATTTAGGTTACTGAGAGCTCTTGGAAAACACTACCCAACTTGTGCCTTCTGATGGCCAGCATTTCCTTCCATGTTCTATTCTCCTCCTGCTTGTAATTCCATGTATTCTCTATTATTCTCTTCATATGTCCCTTACCCCATCCCTGTCCCTATTACTTTTGCCTGATGACCTCATAATGTACCTCACAGGACAAATGAGATGCAGGTAACTGAGCTTCTTCACCTTCCTGCCCATCCTCTCTCCCTACTCAGAAAAGGAACTTAGTCACACCCATCCTCACCTTCTTTCTCACATCTCAGTGGAAGGAGCAGGAAGGTCTCTCTATACCCATCCAAGCCCAGACCCTCTACCTGGCCTCAGAGTCCCTTTCCTTCACAACCATTCCAGTTATTACCCCTTCTCCTCTGTTTGCTTAATCTATTTCCGAGGAGTTTGTCCCTCAGACATACTTGAGTTCTTCTGACCATAACAAAAATGCTGCTTAACCTCTCGTAGCCATACTTCTTTAAAGAATAATCTACAGTTGCTGTATCCACATCTTAACGTCCTATTTGCTTGTAAACTTCTCATTACACTATAATTCACCTCTTCACCAAAACTGTTCTCACCATGATTTCTGATTACTTACAACCACCAAAGCCAGTAGTAACTACTTAGCCTTAACCTCACTTGAACTCTGGGGAGCACCTCACCCTATGAATCACTATCACTCCTCTACTTCCTCCTTCTGATTGGCTCTTTCCTCTCAGATCCATGATCTCTCTCTCTCTCTCTCTCTCTCTCTCTCTCTCTCTCTCTCTCTCTCTCTCTCTCTATCTATCTTCCTCTCTCCCTACCTACCTGGACATATCTTCCTAGCCTCAAAGTGAGCAAAGTGAGGTTCCACTTCTCTGTTTTCTTGAAATGTTCCTCAGAGTCCTAACTGTGTCGTCTTTTCTTACACTCTGCCCCCCTCTCCCAGGGTCTCATCTACATCACCATCTGGATATATTCCAATGACTCACTGGTATATTTTAATGACTCCCCATCTCCAGCACAGAACCTTCTCTTGAGTTCCAAAACCATATGTCCAACTGTCTGCAACACTTCAGGCTCAGCATGTAAAACCTAAAATAATCCTCTCTGCCTCCCCCCGCCCATTCCCTATCTACTCTTTTTTTTCTTGGATTGTCTACTTTGCTTAAGGACACAATCATTGCCCTGCTCACACACACAAAAAAATCAGGAATTCTTTATTTATCTGTTTCTCAGACATAATTAGTACCCTCTCCCCATTTCCCATACATAGTACCCAAAGTCAACTACACCAGTTTCTAAGTGAAAAAACATACTCTGGAGTAAGCAATACTGCATATATTTTATTTGTTGATGTTTACAGCAATATATGGTTTTTCTGGTCATTTACCTACAAATATACTAGCTAATTTGGAGAAGAAAAAATAATATGGCGCACAAATCCAACAGATTGAAGTAAAATATCCACTAGTTTATAAATATGACCACAGTATCGAAATGCTATATTTTATTGAAGCAGTGCATGTGATGAGGTTTCATGTTATTCAAATTATAACTGTTTTGCATAATAAGGCATATTATAACTCCTTTACACTGCATAAAGAAGAATAGGAGCAACGTTTTACCTCATATTTTATTCTGAAAAGTATTAGTCTTGTAGAAAAATGGAAAGAATTGTACAGTGGATACCCATAAACCCACCACCTAGATTCTTCAACTATCATTTGTGATGTGTCTGCTTTATCACATATCAATCCATCTAGCCTTCTATCAATCCATCATATTTCAAAGTAGCTTGTAGGCATCAGTTCACTTCAACCCTCAACACTGAGCATAGTTATTATTAACCACAGTTATTTGGGTGAAGGGAATTTACATAGAGTGAAATGAACAAATCTTCAGTGTAGCATTTAAAATGTTACTTCTTCTTGACCCTTCCTTCTCCCTCCTCACTCCTCTCATATCTAATCAGCCCTGTATTGCTCAACTCCCTCTCCTCTCCTCCAGCCCCACAGCTCTGGTTCAGACTTTTGTCACTTCTCTCCTGAATTACTGGAAAGTCACCCAGTTTTTTCATTTTAATTCATTTCAACAGCACTGTCAAAGTGATATTTCTAAACCACAATCTAATGGAATTTCTTGTTTACATTGTTTCTAAGGTTCTTCTTCAAACATTTTGGGGACGGTTTAGGACACAGTTCAATCTTTTGAACATGGCATTCAAGGATCGGACCCCGTCTATTTGTCAGGCCTCATTTCTTGCCACTTCCCCCACTTTCCTATCCTCTGCCCAATTCCTTCTCATACAAATACTACTTACCAAAGATACGAAATTATTTGCAATATTTTATGCCCCCTCTCCAGATGCTTTGCATTTTTTTTTGATGTTGTTCTTTCTGTCTGCAATGCCCTGCTCTCCTTTCTTCATCTAGCTACTCCTTACACACTCTTCCTTCAGACGCCATGTCTGGTGAGCCCTGCATGTCTGCTCTCTACCCCAACTCCAGAATAGGCTAGATATCCTTTTCTGGATTTCCTAAACACCATGTGCAGACATCTTTCTCAGAATTGTTGTCCATATTTGCTTGTCAGTTATCCCAACCAGTCTGCAAAGCCTCCTTCTCATTCCTCTGTCTAGTCTCAGATACACCAATGCTTGATAAATGTTCATAGAGAGAAATCGAACAGGAGGAAGGCAGGGATATTTACTAGATGTTTGAGAATCTTCAACATTAAGGTGAATGGTAGAATGTAGTTAATTTAAGAAAACCTTTAATATAAATTTAAAACCAAATGAACCATTTTAGCCTACATAGGCATTTGCCTGTGGCTTCAGGAAAACCACAGGTAAGAAAAAGATCACAAGCCATTTTTTTTTTCTTTTTAAAAGAATTATGGTAAAATGCACATAGCATAAAATTTACCATCTGAAGCATTTTAAGTGTACAGTTCAATAGTGTTAAGTATATTCACATTGTTATACATAAGTCACTTATAATTGTATAAACTAGTATTATGTCTTTTTTTTTAATAAAAAGAACATGTAAAGGCATTAGGAAAGCTCTGAATTAAGGAGGCCATATTCTTGCCTAAATTACATGTAACAGCTATGCAGGGGCTACCCTAAGGTACCACTAATCACCTGGCTGCAGCTTCTAGAGCTGATGGCAGAGCTATCAAATCGTAGTAACAGGAGGGTGCTTTCTTCCAAAGGAAGTGTTAACCCCATGGGCTTTACACCTGACAGCGACAGCCAGTCTACTTTAGGCCTGACCCTGATTATCCAATTGACTTTAATACCAAGTGACTGTAGGGCATTTAATTTAGAGGAGCAATAGAGATCTAAACTATATCTTTAATTAAACAGCACAACCCACATCTTCCCCATTAAAATGAATCTTCATCTAGCCCTAAGTTTTTCCGCACTAGACTGTGTTGCACTTCTCCATAGAAGATGAGTAAAAAAAAGAGATAAGAAATTTGAAATATACTGATGGTATCTGAATTCAGGTGGTTGATAGATTTATTGCACCAATTCTAACAGGTATTTAGAAGCACAGACCAGGTCAATACCCATCTAGAAACCAGAAATGTATTACCCAACAATACAAAGTTTGAGCCACATGAAAGACTTGGCAAAAGAAGTAAAAATGAATCAATTTCCTGCTATTTATTGAAGGCTAAGTATGGACCAGTACTGTATTGTTAAATTTAGCATATTTGGCTTCTATATTTCAGAAGCAAAACTTTCAAACTATAGAAAATCTGATCAGAAGTAATACAAACCGGGAAATAAAAATGATCGCATTTGCTTCTTCAAAACTTGGGAAGAATGTAAACTGGTGGGAAAATCTACAATTGACTATGAAGACAATCTAGAAATGAAGAAAAGAAAAGATCTGGGATGACTATTGAGAATTGAATGATTCCCATGATTAATTGATTGCTTGATTTTGTCTGGGATGTATTTTGATTGCAATAAACAGAAACTTTCAATGTATCTTAAGAGAATAGCGGTATTTACTAGAAAGATATATGGATATTTCATGTAACCCAAGAGCAGAAAATATACCTGGACTGCACCAGAGATTGAAGCAAGGAATTGGGAATTAGGGGCTGTGGTTAACTTATCATTACCTTAGGAGTGAAGAGTCTCCTTTTCTACATCTCTTGATTTGTCTGCTTTATTCGTATCCTTCTCTGCAGATGAGCTTTCTCCGTCTTGGGGTACACATGGCCTACATATGACAACTCTCACCCCAACCCTATTTTTCTATCCCCTCACACTTCACAGAGATGAAGTCTAGAGCCTCTGAGACCTAAATCCAAATTCTTAAGTGGAAAAACTGACTCAGAAAGCTTAAGTCAAGAATCTACTCACAGCCCTTTGATGCCTAGAAATTTTCCAGAAGACCCTACTTCCTAGGATTCCAAATATAATACCATATGTTGATGCTCTACTCGTTGGATTGCAAAAATGCTGCAGCACTTACAACACCATTTTGATTCAGCCAGTAACCAAGTGAAATACAGACATGTGAAATGAGAAAATTGAGTCAAGTTCTTTGAAAAAATACTTAATTGACAACGAAAGATTGTATATATTCAAATTATACAAGGTGATGATTTGATATAGGTATACATTGTGTAATAATTGCCACAATCTAGTTAATTAACACATTTATCACCACTCATGCTGTACCTTAGATTCCAGAATTTGTTCATCTTATAACTGAAAAGTTAGGCCATTTGATCAACATCTCCTTATTTCCTCCATCCCTAGCCCCTGGTCATGACTGTTCTATTCTGTTTCTATGAGTTTGATGTTTTCAGATTTCACATATAAGTGACATCATCCTGTATCTGTGTTTCTGTGACTGAGTTGTTTCACTTAACAATGTCTTCCAGGTTCATTCATGTTGTCAAAAATGGTAGACTTTCTTCTTTTTTTATGGCCAAATAATATTCGTGTGTGCGTGCACTACATTTTTAAATACATTCATCTGTTGACACTTGGATTGTTTTCTTATTGTGGCTATTGTGAATCAGGCTGCAGTGAACATGGGGGTGCAGATATCTCTTAGA
This sequence comes from Rhinopithecus roxellana, assembly GCF_007565055.1. Taxonomy (NCBI): domain Eukaryota; kingdom Metazoa; phylum Chordata; class Mammalia; order Primates; family Cercopithecidae; genus Rhinopithecus; species Rhinopithecus roxellana. The sequence continues at coordinate 74,557,097 of NC_044551.1, forward strand.
GACACTGATTTCATGTCCCTTGGTTATATACCCAGCAGTGGAATTGCTGGGCTATATGGTACTTCTGGTTTTAATTTTTTTTGAGGAACCTCAATATAGTTTTCTATAATGACTGTACAAATTTACATTCCCAACAACAATGTTCAAATGTTCCCTTTCCCCCAGACATTTGCCAGCACTTATCTCTTGTCCTTTTGATAATAGCCCCCCTAACAGGTGTAATTTGACATCTCATTTCTGTTCTCATATGCATTTCTCTGCTGATTGGTGATGTTGAGCACCTTTTCATTGACCATTTGTATGTCTTCTTTGGAAAAATCTCTATTCAAGTACTTTGCTTGTTTTTTTATTGGGTTTTTTCCTTGCTATGGAGTTGTATAATTCGGTATCAAATTCTTAAGTTACCAGATTTATTTTGTTGGTTTTCATCCCACCCAACGAAAAGAACATAAACTTTTTTAAAAAGCGAAGAGCTTCAAGCACTTCCTTAGGGTATTCAATTTCTAGTATGCTTTTTTTTGTATTGTTGTTGTCCAAAAGAGGTAAACTCATCTTTACCAGAAAAAAACAGTTTGTGAAGTTATTCTCATCACCAACGTGGGAGCTTCTATCTGGAAGGCTAAGCAGTTATTGACTTCTAAGACTGTGGCAACACACAGATGGAGAGCATAAACCACCACTTCTCTCCACAGATGCTTTGTCTTACAGAATAGGATCTATGCTTGATAACAAATGCTGGAATGCACTGAAGTACCAATTACTAACTATTTAAGGACAATGCCATCCCCAGAATGGAATATGCCTGCACTGATGAAATAAGTTGATTCTGTTGCAGGAGATGAGTAATTCCACACTCTCTCCAGCAAGCCTTTATAATCTGCATTAATCACAAGTTTCTTTTGGGATTCTTGTCTAGGGATAGGTGTAAACCGTTAATTAAGTCACAGCCTATGTGATGTTAGAGTTGTTCATTCCTTGTTTATAATACATACTTGTCTATTGGTCTGAATGAGGAGAATGGGTTGCAGATGCCCTAGCTGCCTGCCTCTGCAGAACCCAGACTGTGAAGTGTTGCCTCATTATAAGCTGAATTGTGTCCCTTCTCCAAATTCATATGTTGAAGCCCTAACCCCCAAATATCTCACAATGTGACTATATTTGGAGATAGAACCTTTAAAGAAGTTATTAAGATAAACCATTAGAGTGGAGCCTAATCCAGGCTGACTGGTGTCCTAAGAAGAGGACATGTGGACACACAAAGGGACTCCAGGGATGCATGAATACAAGAAAAGACCATGTGAGGACACAGTGAGAAGGTGGTCATCTGCCAGCCAAAGAGAGAGGTCTCAGAAGAAACCAAACCTGCTGACACCTTGATCTTAGACTTTTAGCCTCCAGAACTGTGAGAAAGTAAATTTCTGTCGTCGTAAGCTACCCAGTTTGTGGTATTTTATTATGACAGCCCTACGAAAAAAAAATGTGCTTCTACAAGGAGTTTTAATATTAGAAGATTCCCTAATTCTTTTCTTCAAGATGACCCATTCACAAGTTTAACTGTATGGGACCCCAACTTAGTCTGCTTATTGTGCTAAATATAGAAAGAAACCAGATGAGAAAGTTCATCTTAAAAATCAGATGGTCCTGCAACACAGGGCCCTCATTGCCTCACGGTAACTGACAAGGGTGACTGGCGACTGCCTCCTTTACATAAGAGATACACTCCCCAATTCCACACAGTCTCTCATATTGCCTATTGTCATATGCCTAATTGCTCCACTTATTTGTAATAGCTGTCTGACCCCGGTAAACATTTTAAACCAAGAGCCCCTGAGATGGTCTGCCCAGAACCAGTTTGCTGAAGTCGCAGTGCCTCCATCACTGGTGCAGAGACATTGATCAAGCATCCTGGGCAGACTTGGCAGCAGCAGGCCCGTTAAAAACATTTATTCTAAAGCGAGCTGACATTGATTTTTTTGGATACACCTTCTGAGGACAAAACAGAGTCACAGAATCAAGGAAGCAATAACTCTTCTCTGGCCATTGCAATTATTGAAGTAGAGCCACCTTGTAGAGTTGTTCATTCCTTGTTTATAATACATACTTGTCTATTGGTCTGAATGAGGAGAATGGGTTGCAGATGCCCTAGCTGCCTGCCTCTGCAGAACCCAGACTGTGAAGTGTTGCCTCACTATAAGCTGAATTGTGTCCCTTCTCCAAATTCATATGTTGAAGCCCTAACCCCCAAATATCTCACAATGTGACTATATTTGGAGATAGAACCTTTAAAGAAGATAATGAGTAGTGAAGATACTCTCCCCTTTTCCATTTGATTCTTTTAAAAATTATGTGAGCTAAGGAAGGGAGGCTATGATGTGTCCAAAAGGGGATATTATGGCTTAGTATGAATCAAGTCTTTTTAGTGAAAGGGTTGAAAAGGTTAATTTTGTCCCAGATACAGTTGGTGGAATGGCTGTCTTTTGCTGGTTTGTGATACCACCCAGGACATTAGTCCTCAGCCAATTTATACTAGTTGCAAATAATCAGAGAGGCACCGCTAGAGACATTCTGTTAGCCTTGGGAACCCAGCCAACTCTGATGGTAAAGAAGAACATCATTTGGAAAAAGCCAAGATAATGCTAGGGTTGTCAGCTTTGCACAGATTTCCATAGAAAGGATGTCTCTCTTGTTCTCTGTCTCTCCTTGATCCTCTTTTCCTCTCCCTCTCATTTTTTCTCATTCTCACTCCAGTCTCATCATTCACTTTCTCCTCCTAAAGAAGGTTGAAAAGATTTTCAACTAGGAGGATCTCCCCTAATTGAAAAGGCAGCTTCTTTTAAAGAAGGCTCAGTTCAAGGGCAGCTGCTTTTACAGAAGGCTCAGAACTTCATCAAGGACTGCTATAAAATCTCACTAGAACAAACACTGGCCAGCAATAAAGACTGTAAAGCAAATAGCCAGTATCTCAGCATAGATCTGTGCTTCCCCATAAACTAAGGATGCTAAAGATTCATTTGTTCAAATGGTCAGATATTAATTCAGTGGCCTACCTGGCAGAAGTTAAACCCACACTCCCTATCAACCATACATACACACATACACACCACCAAGTATACACACCATCAGCTACCACACACACAACCAGCCACCATTCACCCACACATATTCACCAACAACAACCACACATATCACCAACCACCATACATACACTAACACCCCACCAACTGCTGTTCACACACACACACACACACACACACACACACATACTTAGTCCTGGAAGCTATAGGAAGATACCACAGACTGGGTGGCTTAAACAATAAAAATGTAGTTCTGAAGGCTGATAAATCCAAAGTGAAGGTGCCAGCAGATCCAGCGTCTGGTGAGGAACCTCTTCCTGTTTTGCAGACAGAGAGTGAGAGCTCTAGTCTCCTTCTCTCCTTTTAAGGACACTAATGTCATCGTGATGGACCCACCCTCATGACTTTGTCTAAACCTAATTACCTCCCAAAGGCCCCACCACCTAATACCATTCATGGCGGTTAGAGTTTCAACACAGGTATCTTGGGGGGAATGCGAATATAGAGTTCATAACATATACCAACAACAAAAAGCATGCACATACAACACCAACCACACACAAACACACACCCACACATACCATTTCACAACAGGCACATTACAAAAGCCCATTACAAAAATGCAGCCCTCATAAATGAGTTGAAAGGAATGTGAACAAAAAACAAGACTCATCAACAAAATCCTCTTTATTTTCTGTCCTTCTCTTTATTACAGAGTCCCTGTCTCTGATTTACAACGAATGCAGATTTCACATTTACTTTTGATGGGGAATGTCTAGTACATTTCCCATACATGTCTAGTACATTTCTTTTCCTGTTTATATGACTTGGTGTCATCTGAGTATAAACCAGTTTAGAGAAAACAGTCCATTGCAGTACTCTTTCCTACTGTGTACTCAAGAGGCAAAGTCATAGCTGTATTGTACCAGACTAGATCCTCTAATCATCTCTGCCTTCTTGCCCAAAGGCAATGAAAACCTCATTGCTAATGGAATAATTTAGTGCAAGATAAGCAGGCAATTTTGGAAGGGTAGGGATTGCATATTATGGGGCGGGGGTGTTTAGTTTTTTCCAAAATAAAAGGTGGACAATTAATCCTCATTTAATTTGGAAAGAGATTATTCAATTGCAGTCAATTTATGATTATGCTAAGTCTAACATGCCAGCAGATCATCTTGAGTCCTTCTTTTCCTTCTTCTGCCTACACTTTCTGTTTCACTGCTCATTATCTTCATCAGTATGTAGGGAGAAAGGTCGTGGTGATACAGAAGTCAATCCCTTTTGTTTTATTTTTGTATCTCTGCAAAAGATTTGGAAGGAGAATAAGCTGAAACACATATGAGACCTAGGGATCATCTAGGAATTTTAATTAGCTCTGTGCTTTTTGCCTCTCCCCCAATTTGTATAGTTAATTTAGAGTTGGTCATATAAACCTTTGCATGAGATAAATGTGCTTTTATTTCTTTTTCCTTGGCCCAATACTAGAAATACTCAAACAAGCAACTTGAAAGTGAACACTAAAAGCCACTCCAAAGAGCTTGTTAACCCAGACTATGATCTGCACAGCATTCTTTTACCAAATTCTAGGTCATCCATATTGAAGTTCTCAAAGCTCAATATCTCTTGGCATAAAAGTGAATTGTATTTGAATTGCCTGGATGACTCTGTAATGCCATAGTTGCACAAAGACCTTGTTATATCTGACCACTAATAAATTCTGTTTGACATAACGCAAATTACCTAAATTTTACGAACTTCAGTAAATACATCTACAATAGATTCATCCCCCGACTTCATAGTGACAGTATTGGGAGTTGTACATGTGGGCTTTTCCAACTGTTCAAGAAGAGTTTTAACACTGCTTTGTTTGAGAGTGATTCATGATTAATCAATTATTAATGCAATTAGTACTATATTGCACATTGTATAAATTGTAAATGGACAGTAAGAAAGAGTATTAATTGAGGCTACTTTGCACTTATGTAGATAGACATTTCTTTGTTAGGTGCATAATAAATTGGGCTATATTGCATAGAATGTATTGACTACCTATTAACTTCTATGATATTTATTCAATTGTTCAAATATAAAGCATTCAAACTAATCACTACAAAATTTCATGAGGCTGTGTTCTTTGTTTTAATCAATATTTGCCTTCTCTATATTGCAATACTTTGGAAATCCTTTCAAGCTTCACCAAGTCTATTGACTCTAATTAACCCACAGTCTTTAAAAAAACAAAAATGTTATCATTTTCCTAATATTGTAAGGTCACTATATTGTGAGTAATTGTTTGTGGTGTAATGATTCCATGCTAATTAGCATAGCAAAAACAGCTATTTTTTCTATTATTAGAGATCATTAGAAGTCAAAATGCATAATGGTTGGGAGGTTCAGAGTTTAGGTATATGTGTAAGGGAACTTGCTATCCCATACCTTTTCTAAGAATATGTTCTGATTCTGATAATTATAGCCAATAATTGGGTCAAGGCAGTTTGACAGTTTTAAATTAATAGATTTACTTTGTGCACTGGGTAGATGTCTGAAGTTAGATTTTTAATTACTCACAATTATAATTTAATGTATATTAGCAGCCACTGGTTGGAGTCATCAAAAATTAACATTAGTGAATGAGCAAGCAGTTTTGGACAAATAAAAAGCAGACATTCATATTTTGCATATAGAATACCACTGGTAATAGCTCATTAATGTGAACAAATAATAATAATAACTAACATATAGTTGAGCCCTTTATAAGTCCTTGATGCTATTCTAAGTGCTTTATATAGGTTGTCTCATTGAATCCTCCAACAATTCTTCACAAACCCATGTTGTGAAATTGAGATGTACAGAAGTTGAGTGACTTGTTCAAGGTCATACAGTTAGTCATTAAAGGGCAGAGAATGGATCTAAACTGAAGCATTCTCACTGCAGATCTCCTGGTTTAAACTAGTATGTTTTATAGCCTGTAAACTGAATTATAAATCACATCTCTACACAGCCATAAATCTGCCTGGGGTTAGCTCCAAAAGAACGTCTTACGATGCCACTAAACCGTTTTCTTTTCCTCCACTCTTCAACATGCAAAAAGCGCAGGGGATATGCAACCTCCTTTTTATTTCCTCATCTTATCACAGCTAAAGTCAAGTTCTTTACTTGCTAATATTAACTAGGAGATGACAGCATACACAAGAGTGTATAGGTCCTTATGAAACAGCTTTTCCTTTCAAGAGATTAAGGAATCTTCTAAATGACTATTTGTTAGCCATTCAGCATGTGTTCTTTGTATTGGTGTATGCACAGATATATGTGGAAGAAAGTCAAGAGGAAGTTATTATCTTAGCTACAGCACATTAGCCAGAGGTCAGGGACCAAAAGGTTTCTGAGTCAGTACACTCATCTACAAAGGCTCAGAAAGATTTGCCTCTTGGTGTCAAGGTGTCAAAGATTTGCCTCTTGGTGCCTCTTGGTGGTCCTTCAACAAACGGGTATTGAAAGATATCATGTATTAGGCCTGGCTGGAGTAAGGGATACATAGAGGTTTACAACCCAATATGGGATTAGAAATGTTAAAACAAATTCTGAAACTTCCATTGACAAGTGCTAAAGAGAGGTATTTACAAAGTGTTTTTGGAAATGCAGAGGAAGGAGAAATTGTCTACCGTGGAGGAAGAGGTATTCTGGAAGTCAATTGGGGTGGCTTCATTTGATTGAGGTAAAAAGGGGTACTGGGGCACAGAGTTGCATTTCAAGCAAAATAAACAACACAAGCTGGGCATGGTGGTTCACGCCTGTAATCCCAGTTCTATGGGAGGCTGAGATGGGTGGATAACTTGAGGTCAGGAGTTTGAGACCAGTCTGGCCAACATGGTGATACCCCATCTCTACTAAAAATACAAAAATTAGCTGGGCATGGTGGCAGGCACCTGTAATCCCAGCTACTCATGAGGCTGAGGCAGGAGAATTGCTTGAACCTGGGAGGCAGAGGTTTCAGTGAGTCGAGATCACACCACTGCACTCCAGCCTGGGTGACAGAGCAAGACTTTTCCTTTCAAGAGATTAAGGAACACTTCAGAGATGTATCCATACATACCATATTCAAGAAACATCTAACTCTTTTCCATGAGCCTAGAACATTGCATGGATGGTAGAGAATGGCAGGGAGCAGACTGAAAAAAAAAAAATTGGGCAAGATGGTAAGATCTGGACATCTAAAAATTTTAACATCTTAAAATTCTTCCTTCAGAGATTTGTCTTTGTCCTGGAGCAGCATCTAACCTGAAACACAATAAAATATGTGGGCAGTTTCTGGATTTGAGAATTCACCTTGGCCACAGTGAAGATAGTGAAACGGAGTAGAAATAAACTGGAAGCAAGTGGGGCCAGTCAGGAAGCTACTAAAATACTAAGGATGAGAGACAAAGAAAAGGCAATGGCAGGGAATGTAATGTAATGGATGGAGTGCAGAAATAGTTAAGAGATAAGATCACTGGCCTTGAATACAGGTGGTTCAGAGGCAGAGCATTCAGACAGAAATGATGGAAGTTTTCCACGGGGTGGATCAAGGTGCACAGGAAAGAAGTTCCTTGTAGAAGCCAAAAGCAAGTTGGGAGTTGAAGTTAACGATGCTGACTCAGTCATGAAAACGAAAAGGTAGATGGTGTCAAGAAGTTTATAGTATTATTTTCTTTTCCTCTGGATGTTTCATGTCACCCTACACTCATCTCAGACATTCCTCTGCATACCCCAGTCTATTCATCATCTTATGCCCACCACTCAATATTTTTCAAAGACATGCCAAGCATCTGTAACCCACTTCTCCCTCAAAACCACTAAGTTATTCTTTGCCATTGATAAGGCTTGTATGTTTGTCTCCTCCAAATCTCATGTTGAAATGCGATTCCCAATGTTAGAGGTGAAGCCTGGTGGGAGGAAGTTAGATCATGGGGGCAGATTCCTCATGAATGGTTTAGTACCTTCCCCTTGGTGATTAAGTGATAAGTGAGTTATTGCTCAGTTAGTTCACATGAGGTCTGGTTGTTTTAGTCTGGGACTTCATAACCCCTTGTTCTCTTGCTCCCATTCTTGCCATGTGACATGTCTGGTCCCACTTCACCCTTCACCATGATTGTGAGCTTCCTGAGGCCATTACCAGAGCTCAGCAGATATTAGTGCCAGGCTTGTACAGTGAGCCAATTAAGTCACTTTTCTTTATAACCATTAACCAATTAAGTCTCTTTTCTTTCTAAATTACCCAGTCTTAGGTTTTCCTTTATAGCAATGCAAAAACAGCCTAATAAAGCTATTAATTTCAAATTGACAGAAATGTCATTTTTTCCATAAATCCATTCAAAATTGATTATTGGAAAGCTATGTCTCAGCTTCTTCATCCAGAATATTTGAGTTCAATAGCTACTCTTCCCAAATTCTAATCAACTAGTATCCACCTACATATGTACTCTTCAATTGCATATATTCTCAATTTTAGGTTTGTTATAAATTTTCTATCTAACCTTTCTATTAGATTTGCGTACAGTCTAACACCATTCAAGAGTATCTTATCTTCAATAGCCACTAAACCATATTACTATAATGTGGGGGTGAGGAGTCTTCACATTCTTGTCAGTATAAAGAATCCTTCCTAATAAAAATTGTTAACACCTTTGATCAAGAAGCACATAGACTGATGAGTTGAATTTTTTGAATATGTTAAGATCCACTTTATTACTTCTTGGATATCATCTAGCTATTTCACAATATTGATTTTGTTTGCCAGTGTGAAAGTGCTAACACCCACATTCACACACACATTTTCTTCACACTAGATAGCTCAATTTTGGTGTACATCAGTTTGCTTTACAGAGAATAGCAAACTGAATGACAACGTGATAGTTTCTTAATAACACCAAACACAATTGATAGGCTTTTAATTCCTTTGCTACTCAGCTAGATGCTTTATTGTTACTTAAGAAAAATTATGCAGACAAAAGCACTTTTTTTTTTTTTTTTTTTTTTTTTTTTTGAGACGGAGTCTTGCACTGTCACCAGGGCTGGAGTGCAGTGGCTCAATCTTGGCTCACTGCAACCTCAGCCTCCGGGGTTCAAGTAATTCTACTCCCTCAGCCTCCCCAGTAGCTGGAACTACAGGTGCACAGCACCACACCTGGCTAATTTTTGTATTTTTAGTAGAGACAGGGTTTCACCATGTTGGCTAGGCTGGTCTTGAACTGACCTTGTTATCTACCCGCCTCACCCTTCCAAAGAGCTGGAATTATTGGTATGAGCCACTGCACCTGGCCAAAAGCACTTCTTGTTCTATTTGCTTACCCCTCAAAAGTCTTAAGTAAGAAGCATACTTTCCTGATATGAAATATAATTTGGGAAGTATCACCTGTTCTTTCTAATGCAACAAATATAGCTTGTAATCTTGAAGGTAAAAAAACAGATGACATATGAAAAGTTGACTGGTAAGACAAGATGTCATATAAACAAGAGAAAATGTGAATAGTGGAGACAGCAAGTGGAATCAGAGAAGATGGCATCAGTATAGGTATGTTGTAAAAGTTAGGAAACCATCGCAAAATGACTAAACAGGTGAAGGGAATGATTCACATGACTTAAAGGCTCAGAGGTTGATCAGGCTTCAGGCAACATCATTTGTTATCACATCAAGACTAGATGTGATTCTCTGTAATGCTCTCAGTTCTTCATTCTACCTATCAGTCCACAGAATGACACCCTCATGTAAACAAAAATGGCTGCAGTAGTTCGAGGATAGGCGCTTACACATTGGAGAAGAGCATCTGTTTCCTAGCGTACCTGGGAAAAGTCCTAAATTCATTCCAATTGGACCAACTCAGGCCACCTGGGAACACGTTACTACATCTGAGAAAATGGACTTTCCTAATTGAATTAGATCAAACCTGATTTATAACCCCTGGAGCCATCCATGATATCACCTTCTCATATCTACATGGTTCCCAAATGGAAATCAAGGTTACTGTGGGTGCCAAAGGGATAAATTGGCAGGCACCAAATTGATAATTTGGCAGGGACCAAATTTGATAATTGTAACTTGTTTTACTCTTGGTTTTTCTCTTCTGTACATGTGAGAATTTTCACTGTACAATTAATTATATTAAGCTAAATGTATTTATCATCTCTATTCTTATATGAAATGTTTAAATCCCAGGGTTTAAAACCTATGAAAGTCATTGATAACTAAATGATGGTGACAAATCAGTAAAAAAATTCTGTCTACATGTAATGGTGCCCAGTGTTTCAAAGTCAAATAAAACTGGGTTTATTCTCAGTTCTGCCACCACATAACCCTAGACAAGCTGCAGCCCAGTGTACCCCTCAGCTTCCTCATTTGTAAACTGGATATAATATAACCTTAGAGTATTGCTGCAGACATTTGTGGTAACAAAGGGAAGTACTCGAAGAAGCTATTGTTGTCATTGGTATCCTCATTATTACCATCCACATCATCATCCCAACCCTGAACAGAGGAAATAGTCACAGGTGGATAGACTTTTAAGTTAAGAAGCCTGCCTTAGAAATAAAATAATCAGTGGAAGCCTGTAGTAGAATATCACCTTTCAGCCTGTTTGGTATAGGATTAAATTTCTCTCTTTTAAATGCCTCTGAAAGTGATGTCATAGTTTGACCACTAACTACCTGTGCAATCTAAGGCAAGTTAGTTAACCTTTCAAAAATTAGTTTTCTCATCTGAGTATAGAGATACCTAAAATATTTATTTCACAGCATTAGCTGAATTAATATATAGGATATATCCCATAAAAAATAGCAAGTGTTTTTACCATTATCATTACAATCGTTACAAAGATGTTCCACTAGATAATCAGGAGAATGCTGATCACCAAACTGAAAGTAATACCTGATACTCTTTGTTGTTTTTGTTAAGATATTGTTTATTTTTGTTTATTTTTATTTTTTGCATTATCCTTGAGACATGGTTTAGAAAGAAGAGTTAAGAAAGCCACCTATGAGTTTCAGGACACTGAAAATTACAAGATGATGCTTTTTCACTCATCAGTACATATCTTTGTGCCTCAACATGAATGAGCTTGCTCTAGAGTGTCTCTTATGCTGATTAAGCAAAGAGTACAATAAAGAGCCAGTTTTGTCAGGAAAGAATGAAGGCAAAGACATCTTGTTCTTTCTTTACAATGAAATAAAGAGCTCCATTTGAAAGACAAATCGTTCATTTCAATGTTTTAACTGATAAAATATTTAGCAAATAATTCTAAGTTTAATTTAAAGAAATTGAAAAGTTTCACAAAACAGTATGTTCTTGAGCATTTATTTTATTTAGATCCGTTAAATTTTCATTCACTATTAGCCACTGCCTCTAAATTTTTAGTTCTAAGTAATTGATACAAAAGTGAATGCATTTATGGTTCAAAGGACAGGATCAGTGAAAATAGAAAAATACACAGAATGGGAGAAAATATTTGCAGATTATCTGTGATAAGATACTAGTATCCATAACATATGGAGAAATCATACAATTCAACATTAAAAAACAAATAACCCAACTTCAAAATGGGCAAAGAACCTAAATAGACATTTGTATTAGTCTGTTCTCACACTGCTAATAAAGACATACTCAAGACTGGGTAATTTATAAAGGAAAGAGGTTTAATTGACTCACAGTTCCACATGGCTTGAGGAGGCCTCACAATCACAGTGGAAGGCAAAGAGGAAGCAAGACATGTCTTACATGGCAGTAGATGAGAGAATGAGAATGAGAGTCAGGCAATAGGGGTTCACTACCACAAGAACAGTATGGGGGAACCACCCCCCAATGATTCAATTGTCTCCTACTGCATCTCTCCCACAACACATAGTAATTATGGGAGCTACAATTCAAGATAAGACTTGGGTGGGGACAGAGACAAACCACATCAACATTTCATGGAAGAAAATAGGCAAATAAGCCAGGCATGTTGGCTTATGCCTGTAATCCCAGCACTTTGGGAGGCCAAGGTGGGAGGTCAGGAGTTTGAGACAAGCCTGGCCAACATAGTGAAACCCCATCTCTACTGAAAATATAAAAATTAGCCAGGTGTGGAGGCAGGTGCCTGTAGTCTCAGCTACTCGGGAGGTTGAGGCAGGAGAATTCCTTGAACCTGGGAGGTGGAGGTTGCAGTGAGCCAAGATTGTGCCACTGAACTCTAGCCTGGGCGACAGAGAAAGACCCCATCTCCAAAAAAAAAAAAGGAAGAAAATAGGCAAATAGACAATAAGCACAGAAAAGATGCTCAACATCATTAGTCATTAGGGAAATGCCACAATGCACAATGAGATAACATTTCCCACCCAGTAGGTTGGCTCAAATAAAAAAGACAGAAATAATCAAGTGTTGTCCAGGATACGTAGAAATTGGAACCTTCTTACTTTACTATTAAGAAGGTAAAAGGGTGCAACCACTTTAGAAAGCAGTTTGGAAGTTTGTCAAAAATTTAAGCATAGAATTACCATACGACCTAGCAATTCCACTCTTAGATATATACCCAAGAGAACTGAAAACATATGTCTACACAAACACTTGTACAGAGATGTTCACAGCAGCATTATTCGTAACTGTCAACAAGTGGAAGCAACCCATAAATGTAGGATACACATAGAATGAAATATTATTCAGCCATTAAAAGGAGTAAGTATTGATACATGCTATAGCATAGATGAACCTTGAAAACATTATGCTAAGTGGAAGAAGCCAGGCACAAAAGGCCATATATGGTATGATTTCATTTATATGAAATGTCCGGAACAGGCAAATCCATACAGACAAAAAGATTAGTGGTTGTCAGACTCGGGGGATACAGAGAAAGTGTAAGTGATTGCTAGTGTGTATGGGGTTTCTTTCTAGATGAAAATATCTGGAATCAGGTTTTGGTAATGGTGGCATAACCTTGTTAATGTTATGCCACTGAATTGTATGCTTTAAGAGAATGTATTTTATGGTATGTGAAATTTTTAAGTCAATTTAAAAATGCAGGTTCTACAGTATTCTTCACCTAAATGAGGTAAACACTCATGTAACTCTTTGGATGGCCTATTTTTTACTCCAACACTTTTATTAAATAATTGCTAAAGTAATGTTGGAATTTAGCAATATCATTTTGCACATTTGTACATCAACCCTGTCCTTCTAATATACTGCCCTTTCCATTTTGAATAACTACATTTTTAATAGGGACCTTTTAGAATCAATGCTTTTACCATCCATAAAACTCTAATGATTGGAATTTTCCATTGTTGTAAGAGATGATTTTCATTAGCTGAAGCCTTGTGTCATCTTGATAGGCGACTACTGTAACTGTGACTGAAGCTCTGCTGGTTCCTACAGTTGCTTAACATGCTTTCTACAATTCCTTAAGGCCCTTTGCTGTGGTCCAGTGCATGCACTCTGGAAAATGTTGGTGGAATCAGCACCTTGTGGAGGGAGGTAGGCAAAGTTCAATGAGCACTGGTGATGGTTTCTCCATACAATTGCATGTCTGACTATCCCTACTCCTACTACCCTAAATAAATCTCTAAAGTTTTTTCCTGTACTATTATTTAAACAACACAACTCTTTAAAATGTATAATAAATGTGCCGGGCTCTTAAAAAGTTTTAAAATATAATTCACTTCAGGGCTTATGACAACTCTTCATATGCTAAGATGAGGTGTGAACCTCAAAGGAGGACTATATTATGCAACATTAATGGAAGACCTAGTAACATTTGTTACAACCTTCTGGGAAATGTTGCTGCAAGGCTATGCCATTAATTGGGAATTCCTCCAGACCAAAAACATGAGTCGAGAGGGCATTCAGCTTTGCTCTGAATATGAGAGCTGATAGTAGCAAGTCCCACAACATTTTATATTTTATTGTGAAATATTTATGTTCTCTGTTTAACAAATTGTACCCCCTCACCAGCATGGGGATGAGGGAAAGGAGATACAATATTAATTAAATCACTCTCTCTAAGCCTCAATTTCTTGGTCTGAAAATACAATTGCTGAACCAGATGATCTCTAAGTCCCTACTAAAAGAAGATTATGTTTGGATCTATGACCCTAATATTACTATATCACAAACGTGCTATAACTTGATGATGCTAAGAAATCTGCTCCATTTGACTGTTATCCTCAAAAATATTTTGAAAACAATAATGTACCTTTTTTTTCTAAATGTGCTGACAAGAACAGAACATGTCACCTTTCCTCCCAGAAGTGGCCATAGTAACCCAATCTGGGAGAATAGCTTCTTGTTCCTGAACTAGTAAAATTTCCAGGCTGAAAGTGGGTTCCTGGAGACAGTGGTCCTGGGAAATGGTATATAAAATCTCAAATGAATTTCAAAACTCTAAACTTATGTTTAGTTTAGTTTCACCTACACTTTTTAATCTACCCAATATTTTTATTTGCTATATATTCCTTTTTCTCTAGATTTCCATTCATTTAGCAGTTCAGAAATTGGCTAAAATGACAGTAAAATGAGGATGTCTTTCATTTTTATACCTACTTTCTGATAAGAAAAGTGACATACATATTATGAAGACATTAGAAAATACAGAATAGTATAGAAAAGAACTTCTTACCACCTAACTACAGCTTTTATTTATTATCCTTAAAAATATTCGTTTAGAACTTATGATAGCATTGAATTTCATCTCCTCTGACTTTCACAGGAAATTTAAATAGATTATTTCTTCTCTTGCTTGTTCTTCAAATTTCTCTCTGTCTCTCTTTCTCTCTCTCTCTCACACACACACACACACTCTTAATCCATCCTTCCCAATGACTGTCAATTAAAAAAATAATAATAATAATAATAATAATAACTGCCTTTTACCCCCACACCACCATTTAGATATCATCTTTACTAAACTGCTCCCCTTACCTCCCACACATGTTACCAAATAGTTCCTGTTAAGGTCATCAAAGGCTTTCAGTATCTAAACCCCCCCCAAATTTTTCAGTTGTCACTTTACATGACTTACCAGCACTTTCGACATGGTTAACCTCTCTCTGCTGATTTGCATGGTAACCTCTTAACCAGTTTTCTTACTATTTCTTTACTTTTCTGTGTCCTTCCCCTCCTTCAAAGTCATTAAATGGAGGATTTTCTAAGGGGATTTTTAATGTCATCTTATCTTCTCATTCTATCCTCTGCTCTTAGGAATTTTATCCAATAGGATATCAGTCATCAATCATAGCCAAAGACCCTCAAGTTTACTTCTCCAGTTCATTCATTCATTCATTCATTCATTCATTCTACAAATATTTATTTGATGCTCAAAATGTGCCAGGCACTAGGGATAAGATAGTGAATAGGCTTAGACTTTTCTGAGTTTGAGAAATGTATATCCAACTGACTTCTACTATCCCCACTTGAATATCTTAAAGCTAACTCATATTAACAAGTCCTAAACCAAACACATTACCTCCTTTCTCAAGCCTGATTCTCTCCCCTATCTCTATATCAATGATTGGCACCACCTTCCAACCAGCTGCTCAAGCTAAATCTAGAAGTCATCTTCAGTTTCCCCTACTCCTTTACACCCGTGTATAATCCATCATCAAGTCAATGTCATTGTTTCCTCCTAAGTACATCTTTAATTCTTTCACTCGACTCTGCATCCCCAACTTCATTACCTTAATCCAATGTAACATCACCACTTACCTGTCCTACTGCTAAAATTCCCCAGCCAGGTTCCCTGATTCTGCTTCTCTTCCCCCCAATTTATTTCCCATGT
Organism: Rhinopithecus roxellana; assembly: GCF_007565055.1. Classification (NCBI taxonomy): domain Eukaryota; kingdom Metazoa; phylum Chordata; class Mammalia; order Primates; family Cercopithecidae; genus Rhinopithecus; species Rhinopithecus roxellana. The sequence continues at coordinate 74,572,947 of NC_044551.1, forward strand.
TGCAGAAGAATGAAACTTTGAAAACAAAATCTTATATCACTCTCCCCAAGTCCTCTTCCCACATCACCACACTCGGCTTCCTTTCAATTCTTTAAACATACCATGCTACATCCTAGTATGGGGGATTTACAATACTATTCCTGTCCCCCAGGCATCAGCTTAAATCTCTTACCCAGACATCAGATTTTAGTTCATTCACCAGTTCCTCAGTGAACTAAACCCCATATTATGCTAGATTCTCTATTGTATTCTCTCATAGTCACCTTCTTTCTTAGCACTTATCACACGCATAATTACACATTTATACATGTGATTTTTTTATTAATACATACCTTCCCCCCTAAATTGGTAGTGTGGTGATGACAGAGGCCATTTAATTTTTGTTCCACATTGAATGTGTAGCTCTAGTATTGTGTCTATGACGTGTTAGATTCTCAATAAAGACTTGCTGAAAGAAAGAATGAAAGAATGGACAAGGAAGAAAACAAATCACCCCAAATTCCATTGCCCCAAAATATGTAGTTGTATTTTGATGTATTTCCCTTCAAATAATTTTAATGCAGACATATTTTGATATTTAAAAAATTTGAATACTGTACACAGAATTTTTATTATAATCTTTATATCAAACCCTGAGAATTTTCTGAAGTGTTAACTATTCCTCAAAAAATTCATTGTAATAGTTACATAATATTCTAACTTATGAGTTTAGTCTAATTCATTTAACTCCCCTCCTATTATTAAATATTTAAGACTTTTCCAATTTTTTACTCTCATAAATAATGTTACAGTGACCATTTTGTACATTTTGTGCATCCAAATTTATGACTACTTACATGAGACAAATTCCTAAAATAGTATAAATCCTAGGGTTAAGATGTATGTATTTTTAAAGCTGAGAAATACTAAGAAAGAGCAGTGAATTATGCTATAGCATTTTATATGTGTCTAGGTTAAAACAGATTTACAGGGCAAGTGAGGGATAAACTAACTGGTTTATTGCCTGAATTTACTGACATTTTGAAACTATATTTGTATATAGATTACTCCAGGGAAAAGTTGACAAAATGTTTTGCAGGATGGACTTATTTCTTGGCACTTTATCTTAATTTCCCAAAAAGAAACTCTTTCAAGAAAATCTTTTCTCAGTTTGGGAGGTGTTTTGTTTTGTTTTGTTTTGTTTTGTTTTGTTTTGTTTTGTTTTTGTTTTTATTTCCTACTTTACAAGTCAGGCAACACTGGAAAATTCAATAGGGACCTTGTTCAATAGGAATATGTTCCAAGATGAGCATAAACACATCCTAAAATCAATGATATTTATATATGCTTAAAAGTTGTTCCAAATAATTCTTTGAATAAGTTAATTGAGGTTCTGTGTCCTGGGATAAGGTATGAGATCAATTAAAGCATTAGGGGCAAGGGCTTCAGGAAGATGAAATTATCTGGCATGCTGTACATTTCCTTGCTGCTTTCACCAATTATAGGATTCCCTCTGGGAGATTTCCACACAAGGGTCTCAATTAGAAGAATCTGTTAACAAAAACAGTCTTCTAGACAACTGTTTTTTGCAAGAACATTCCCTTCAAAACAACTGCAGCAATGCTTTCAACACGTTTATATTTCTGATGTTCAATAGAGATGTCAGAATCATCCATTTTTCATTCCGAGAACTGAATTCACAATCTCCTAGGTAAGTGCACATCAAGCTAGCAAAAGAAATCTATGCACAGCATGACCTACTTTTGATGTGCTGAGTTTTTTTCTCAGAAAGAATTAAAAACTATCATTAAAAAGCTAGACAGAACTGCATTAATACAATGGAGGTAAAAGCATATTTCAGCATAGTAAGAACGAGTTGTATTTTTCATGAGGCTCTACAACCAATAATTTTTAGTAATATTTTGATGTTTTATATATATGGATATAAATGCACTTAATTCTGAGAATGTATTTAAATTCAACATTATATACTCAGTTGCTTGTTTTGGTGTGTAGTTCTTTTTGTAAAGGAAAGAACCACTAGTAAGGAAGACTAAATTTTGCTACTATAACTATTCATATTTTTGTCATGCCATTGTCATGTTTTCTGTTTAGGCATACTCAGAAATACCCTTGCCTCTATAGTAGATTTTTGTTTTTATTACCTAATTATTCCTCTTTTGTTATAAAATGCATTAGAAGTTCATTTTCTATAACATCCACAACAACTTTGTGACATATATGCATGTATACACATTTTACAGATGAGAATTTTGAGATTCACAATTATTAAATAATTGTGATGACTAGAAAAGGGTGGAGGCAGAATTTAAACCAAGTTCTTTCTGGCTCTAAACCTCTGCTCTTTCCACTACATCAAGGTGACAGATAATACAACTGTGCTACAAGTAGTTGTGAGCATCAGAGATATCATTTTTGTCTTTTTGTTGGCATTCAGTGAAGACATCTACTTATTGTCATCATCGTAGTTTTTTACAGTGTTGTCTAGCTATGAGCAATCTTTTGCTAGACAAATACCCTATTTAACAAGTCTCTTGCAATCAAAACGTATTCTTTTCCCCACCTGTGTGCATCATTTAGACATGGGATTTAGGGTAGATAATTCAATTGAAAGAATAAAACCGACTTCACAACATATACCTTTGACTGAACTTCCTCCTGTCTCTTGCCCTATATAATCTACTGAAGTTCAGGTTTTTAACCTGCACACTAAATATCATCCTCATTTCCTTCTCCAAATGCACAAGTTGAAGACTGTAGTACAGTAGAAGGAACAGAGGTTTTTGAATCAGACAGGTCTGCATTTGACTCTCAATACTACCACTTAACAGTTAAATAACCATTGGCAAGCTATGTGACTACTCTGAGATGAAGATTTTCTATCTGTAAATGGAATAATAATGCTGATCTCATAAGGTTGTGTAGAGTAGAAATAATGTATGCACATAGTAGGTACTCAGTAAATAATTGCTCTCCTTGTTATCATCCTTTTAAATTACATTTCAGTCAAATCAGATCACGTGTCCCTCTACCCCCAGATAGTATCTGGGCCTTGCCACACCATCAGCCCATAATTACTCTCTTCCCATCCCACTGTCATCTGATCCATTCTTCAACCTTAGCTCAAAAGTCACTGCCAACAAGCTTTCGCAGATCCTACTAACCAAGAGGAATCTCTCCCTTATCTGAACTGCTGTAGTGCTTGGAACTTGTTTATTTAACCCACTGTACCCTGTATCACAAAATGTCTATTTTCGTCTGTGTCATCAAACTGTAACAACCTCAAGGACATGGACATCTTATTCACCTCTGCTTTTGCCACAGCACCTAGCTCAGTACTTAGCACTTGATAAATGGATGAATAAATATATAAATAAAGTATTTATGGAATCTGTATTCTCTTTTTAATATTGTCAAATCCTCTTAATTTAAAACGTGCAGGAGTTCCCAAGGTAACAGTTTTAGAAATACGATCCATTTCTAAAGTAACTAAGTCACGTATGCCACTCCTCGACCCTTCCTCAGAGAATATCCTTACCCGGATGTAAATGCATGAACTAGAATTTTCAAAAAGGCCCTTAGGAGGAAGGAGGGACACTGCAGAAATGCGGCTGGAAATAAAAAGGATAGGAAGATTGGTGATGCGGAGAGCTCAAAAGAAGTAATGTGGAAAATCTGATTTTTAAAAATGCTTCTAATGAGAATGAACATCTTTTGGTCAAGAAAACTTCTTAATGTATTTTTGAGAACTCAATCTGATATCATTAGTAACCCTCAAGTTTAAAAAGATGTAAGCTTGGTGCAAATAAGAAAATTAGGCAATACAGACAAGAGTAGTTCACAAATCATTACCCCGTTGCTGAACACAGCGAACGAAGGGCAGGCCAATAACTGCTGGAAGGCTCTGGTCAGGGGACAAAGTACTGAAACGCAGCAGGCGCTCTGCTCACCAAGCTGTGCCCGACTGGCCTGGGGCTGCCTGCCCCAAGAGGAAGGAGACATTTTTAGAGGCCATCAATCTAAAGGGATGTAATGGAAGACCTGAAAGGTCATTCCAAATTATCTCCTATGGTCAACTACAGACTGTCTGTAAACTTTTTTGACGTTCTGATGAAAAGCTACGTGTTCTTTTTCCTAGCAGGTATGTATCCTTTAAAACTGCCTGCTCATACACTGAAACTGTAATGCTTAAAGGTTCAAAAATATTCAATGTGGCAAGACCTCACCTGTGCTTTCACTCTATACAGATTATCTCAGGGCAAGAAAAAAACTCCTATGAGTACAGATAGCACTTTGATGAATCTTTGAAGATAAGCGTGAATCTTTGAAGATAAGCATGCTTTCAATCTATTGTTTTATTTGAAAATAACAGTCTTAAGTGGGAATCCCACTATTTATGCAAAAGACATCAGATAAAAACTTGTCACATGTGCTCCAGAGAGAGAAACTTTCTCCCACTACTGTTCTCACTTCTAAAAAGGCACTCTCTCAAGCTTGTCTCTTTAAAAGCTTTAGAAAGTAGGAGGAAGAAAGAAGGAAGACAATGTCACTCCATGTGACAGCAGCAGCATACAATGAAAACTCCTCTGCCACTCACTTAAGTATATTTCATTCTACTGAGACAAATTCTGAATCTCTGCAATCTTGACTTCATGCTATTAATAAAACCATAATTATGGGCTTGCATCCTGGCTTGTTTATAGCCTCCCTCCTACACAAGCCGTAGAAACAGCAGCGTCAAGGAGCCTTAAGCAGTAAGATCACTATGTGGGACACTGGGAGGACACAGGGGAAGGGTGATGAACAGAGGTCGGGGGAAGGTGTCTTCACTCTGTGGCTTCACTGAACCCCAGACAGGTAATGGGAGTAGCATCCCTTCCCCTAGAAGCTGGAACAATGACAATGAAGAGACAATTATGCAAGTGGGAATGCTGGACAAAATTAGGCCAGGAGGGGCACCATGCAGTTCTCTCTGGTTGGAGGGCTCTTCCCTGCCTCTCCCTTCAGGAAAATTCTTTCTGCCTTGACGGATCAGTTCAGTAAATACTCCTCCAGGAAACCTTTCATAATCCACCTTTTTCTATCTCTCCCTTCTTCTTCTCCTTCTCCTTCTCCACCAGTAGGTGCTCAGCATTCATCTTGACTTCCTCTGTGATGTCAACTGATATTGCAGTTACTCCTCATCAACAGTGCCGATGTCCCTGACTTACTATGGGGTTATGTCTGATAAAACCATTTCAAGGCCGGGCGCCATGGCTCATGCCTATAATCCCAGCACTCTGGGAGGCCAAGATAGGTGGATTGCTTGAGTCTAGGAGTTCAAGACCAACTTGGGCAACATAGTAAAACCCCATCTCTACTAAAATTACAAAAATTAGCCAGGCATGGTGGTGCACACCTGTAGTCCCAGCTACTCTAGAGGCTGAGGTGGGAGAATCATCTGAGCCCAGGAAGTCAAGGCTACAGTGAGCCTAGATGGTGCCACTGCACTCCAGCTTGGGCAACAAGCGGAAAAAAAAAAAAAGACATTGCAAGTTGAGAATATTGTAAGTAGAATATGCATTTAATACGCCTAACAATGCAAACATCATAGCTTAGCCTAGCATACCTTAAATGTACTCAGAACACTTACATTAGCCTACAACTGGGCAGAATCATCAGGCAGTACAGTACACTGTGGAGTACTGATTGGTCACCCTCATGGTCACATGATTGACAGGGAGCTGTGGTTCTCTACCACTGTCTAGTATCACTAGAGAGTATCTTACCGCATATGACTAACACTGGAAAAGATCAAAATTCACAATTCAAAGTATGGTTTCTACTGAATGTGTATTGCCTCCCCAACTTCATAAAATTGACAAATCAGAAGTTGAACCATTGTAAGATGAAGACTGTCTGTATTTAAGTGTCTTTGTTTATTGTTGTTTGTCTCCCACATAGACCAAGACAATATGAGGTTGAAGACCAACCTCCTTCACCCCTATGTAGCACCAGTACTAGGTACAGTGCCTCATTCAGAGAGTAGAGCAAGTCTTCATGCATACTCTTCCATCTCCCTCAAACACTTCTTATTTATCTGTTCACCTGCTTCCCTTAACCTAGTTTACTCCTACTTGTGAAGATGGAAACAGCAGTCTCCCTACTCTGTTTGCAAGGCACTTCCATAGTGACATTTATCACCTTTTGTCCCACTCTGACTCATTCCTCTGTCCTAGGACAAGGAGTATCTTATTTGATTGAAGTGTTTGTGAGAAAGCTTAAGCATGCCCGGTCCAACCCTTACCTCACTCCTATTCTCTCAATACAAGTCATACTTTGGATTATAACAAACATATGATTTCCTTGGAAACTCTTCCCTGACCATAGAAACTTGGTTGGGTCCTCCCATGCATTATATAGGTTTTTATTTTTCCTTTATGGCACTTATTCAATAACATATTTGTTTGTAAAATTGCCTAAACTTGTTATCATAGAAAATTTCAAATATACACAGAGGTCGATAATAGAGTATAAATCCCCCACATATCCATCAACCAGCTTTATCAGTTACCAATCTATGCCCAATTTGATTTCATCTCCACCCTACCCTACCCCTACAAACCCAAACAACTTTGGAAAAAATCCCAGACATCACATTATTTTATATGTAAATATTCCAGCATATATCTTTAATAGATAATCACTAATCTCTTTTAGTTTTTTACTTAACCCATTTGTAACACGTTTTTGTCTTAATGATTATTTCTACACACACTCACTTCTTCCCTGAGATTACAAACTATGTGTCAGAGAATGCTATAGTTTGAAGGTGTCCCACAAAATTCATGTGTTAGTAACTTAATCTCCCAATGCAACAGTGTTGGGAGGTGGAGCCTAATTGGAGGTGTTTAGGTCATGAGGGCTCCACCCACATGAATGAATTTAAGCCACTACAAAAAGGGGTTGTGCAAGTGAATTCTTTCATCTGCTCTTCTGCCATATGAGGACATAACATTTCTCCTCTCTGGAAGATGCAGCAGTGAGGCACAATCTTGGAACCAGAGACCAAACCTGCTGGTGTCTTGATCTTGAACTTCCCAGCCTCCAGAACTGTGAAAGAATAAATGTCGGTCTTTATGAATTACACAGTCTTAGAATTTTGTTAGAGCAGTGCAAAAGAGACTAAGACAGAGACACTGTTTGTTTTGTTCTGATTGCATATAGGCACATATTAGGTGCTTAACAAATCAAATGAAAAGGGAAATTAAAGGCAATACAGAAAACCATTTGCAACTTGGGAGCCAGCTGGCTTCCATTCCCCTTCTTACGATAATAATACTGAGAATTTTTCTCAACTTTCCCTGTGATTCAAGAATGGTAGCCTCCATCCATGGTTCCAGGAGTATGGCACATGGCTCAGGTCTGATAAATCATAGCAGGGCAACATCCTAGCCAACATAATTGGCTTAGTAATGGACACATGATTCAATCAAAAAACAATGCAATACAGGGAGACTTCCTGGGCAGATAGGAAGGAGGCAAGCACTTTCTCCAGTTAGATGTGAACCTGGAGAAGGAGAGGCTAATGTCACTGTTAGGGCAGAGTGTATTTAAAAGTGAACCTGACACAAAGAAAACAGAACAGATGGAGAAAGAAATCAGGCCCTGTAGAAGGTGCTGGAGTACCTGAGTCAAACGTTGCTGGAGTCAAACCTACCCATGGATTTTTAGTTATATTACTCAACAAAAACCCTGTTGGCTTAAATGAGTTTGAATTACATTTTCCAAGATTTCCAATGGAAAGTTTCCTGTATGACTACAGGGGAGAGGGGAAAACATAATTAGAAACCCCAATGCCACTTGAATGATAAATGAAATATATTATTTCTTGGTCTAATGCTTAATCTAATACTTACATATCTTGAGTTCTCATGGCAGATCAAGCCTCTAGGCCTCAGATTCCTCATTTTTAAAATAAGAGCAATTAGTGGTCTCTAAATCCCCTTTGACCAGGAAATTATATGTGTTTAGTACAGAAAGCCAGAGTGATGGATCTGAACGTCCTTGCTAGAAATAGCACCTGCTTACTAGCCTATCTTCGTTTTTGTTTTAATTAATTTTAAAACCACTTTGTATCTTTCAGGAAGAAAATAACTTCCAAAATGAGAAAGACTCCTGCTCAGTATTTCTCTGTTGCACAGTAGATACTCTGTAGGAAAACAGTCTTTCCTCATTCACTGTGGCCCAAGGTTGTAATATCAGCACTACGAAAACACATTCAGATATTAGGCATGATCAACAGAAGCCAGAGATAAGCATTTTTCAATTTTCTCCAGCAGAAACTTTGCCCTCTCCAAGAATAAGCTCACTCTAACTGCCATGGAAATCACTTGTTTCCTCTTAAATACACATATGTCTTTATTTCACGCTCCTCATTTTAAAAAAGCATAACAACATTCACCTGGTTGACAGACAAATCTCAGAATAATACATAAAGAAGACAAAATTCAGCTATACTTAGATGTCTCTTGGCTTTAAAATCTGGTATCATTCTTAAATTCTTTTTTTTTTTTATTATACTTTAAGTTCTAGGGTACATGTGCATAACGTGCAGGTTTGTTACATAGGTACATTTGTGCCATGTTAGTGTGCTGCACCCATCAACTCGTCAGCACCCATCAATTCATCATTTATATCATGTATAACTCCCCAATGCAATCCCTCCCCCCTCCCCCCTCCCCATGATAGGCCTCAGTGTGTGATGTTCCCCTTCCCGAGTCCAAGTGATCTCATTGTTCAGTTCCCACCTATGAGTGAGAACATGCGGTGTTTGGTTTTCTCTTCTTGTGATAGTTTGCTAAGAATGATGGTTTCCAGCTGGAAACCATTCTTAAATTCTGTTAAGTAAACATATAGTTATGGAAAGACCACTGAGAATTTACTTTTATTGAAGGTGGTCAGAATAAACTGGGGTGGGCAAAGAAAATGGTCTCAAGAAACATGGGAATAGGTCATTTGACGATTGACCTCCCATTTTCTACCTACCCTCCCACCATGTCAGAAAGAAATACACCTAGACAATTAAAGAATCTACTTCCCCTTTCTATTTCTTCCACAAGAAGATTCCAGCATGGGCTGGAAATATTGGGCATTGGAAAGACACCTTCTCTGGTCTCACTGAATCTGTTTTATCTAAATTTTTAGTTGTGAAGATTCATACAATATATATAAGTGGCAATGTGAAAATATAGATGCCAAAACCTTAAAAGTAGGCACACACTTTGTGGCAGACAGCACACCTAAGACTTCTCCAAATGATCCTTGCTTCTTGGTATTCGTTCCTTCTTACTGTTCTCTCCCACAGTGAATTATGTACGTATGACTGAATTAGTGTCCTATTGTTGTTTTAACAAATTATCACAAACTTAGTGGCTTAAAACAACACAAATTTATCCTCTTAGAGTTCTGGGGTCATACATTCAAAATGGGTCACTCTGGGCTATGATTGAGGTGTCGACAGGAGTGTGCTTTCTCTGGATTGTCTAAGAAATAATCTATTGCCTTCCCTATTCCGACTTTTAGACGCTGTTTGCATTCCTGGCCTGGCCGCCTCCTCCAGCAAGCAGTCACTCTGTTATCAGTTCTGTAGCCACATCTTCATCTCTGACTCAAATTCCTCTGCTCCATCTTTTACATATAAGGACCTCTGTGATGACATCGGACCTACCAGGGTAATGGAGGATAATCTCTCTATCTCAAAATTCTAATGTAATCACACCTGCAAATTCCCTTTTGCCATATAAGATAATGAATTCACAAGTTCCATGTTTTAGGACATCTTTAAGAGGTCATCATTTAAGGGGTCATCATTTTGCCTACCACAGTGACTGATAGAAGATGGCAGTAGGAACAATGTGTGATTTCCTTTGAATTGCAACTTCTGTTTTGCTTTCTGGAATGTTTTGTTCGGGGGAAGTTAGCTGCCAAATTTGAGGATGCACAAGCAGCTCTGTGGAGAGACCATACAGGGAAAAACAAAGACTTCTCTGCCACGGCCAGTACCAACTTGCCAGTCATGTACACGAGACTCCATGGAGTGGGTCCTCCAGTCTTGGTCAGGTCTTCTGATGAACACAGCTCCAGCCATCATCTGACAGCAACCTCATGAAAGACCTTGCCTAGACACTCCTGAACTCCGACCCAACAAGAAAGGATTATTTTTGTTTTAGTCCACTAAATTTTGAAATTATTTATTATGTAGCATTACAACTAATATACTCTTTGACCCAGCTATTCCAGTGCAAAGAACAGAGCCAGTTGCATGTAGAAAGAATCCTGAGGAAAGAATCAGTCATATTGCACAAATCAATTATGTACAAGCACCAAAAATTCTGAATAGAGAAGCCCATCATAGTTGTTTATTTAGCAAAACATTAAAAGCAACCTAAATCTTTAACTATGAAAGATTGTTTAAATACAGTAAGACACATCAATATAACGGATAATCAGGTATCACTAAAAATCATGGCAGGGTGCAGGTGGCTCATGCCTGTAATCCTAGTGCTTTGGGAGGCTGAGGCAGGAGAATTGCTTGAGTCTAGGAGTTCAAGGCCAGTCTGTAGCCCTAGCTATTAGGGAAGCTAAGGCTGGAGGATTACCGGAGCTTCAAGGCTGCAGTGAGCTATGATGGTGTCACTGCACTCCAGCCTGGGTGACAGAGTGAGGCCCTGTCTTTTAAAAAAACAACAACAAAAAAACAATGTTGTAGAAGAGTGGGTTTTCAAACATTTTCTGGGTAGAACCTTTTGTTTAAATAAAAAGTTTATAGAAACTAGTATAAACAAAAGCATTCTTTCAGGTGGATGCTCTGAATGAAGTAGGTTCAGCTTCCCAGAGCCAAGTCCTGGCAATGTTGCACTCCAGAACACCTAGGATTCTGAGAGCACTGTTTGAAAGCCTCTGTTAAGAGAATCTTTAATGATACGCGAATCAAAATACCAACTGAAAAAGCAGGTTATTGAGAGCACAAGATCCCAATTTTGTAATACATTTGTCTACCTTGCTGGCTTCATCTTCGCTGCTCTGCTCTTGACATCTATGCTCTGGCTTTCTGGTTTTATTCAAGTCTCACCTCAAATGACATTTCCTCAGTAAAAACTGACTTGCCCACCCCTTCTCTCCCCCCAGTCCCACCACACGAACCCAGATTGGATCAGGTCCTCCTGTTTGATGACCTCACATTCTCTGTAGTTTTCCCCCCACCACTTATCACCATGATTATTTCATTAATGCCTTTTTCCCACATGAGACTGCCAATATCCAATAGATGGTGTGGCGGGGGTGGGGGGGGGAGTTGGGGAGGGGGGTAGATCTAACAGACTAATACAAAGTTATAGACAGGGTGGCTTAAACAACAGAAATGTCTGGAGGCTAGAAGTCCAAGATCAAGATGTTATCAGGTTTAGCTTCTTCTAAAGCCTCTCTTCTTGACTCTTGCTAAGGTTCTCAGTTTGGGTATGTTTGTGTCTTAATCTCCTCTTTGTATAAAGACATCAATCATATTGTATTAGGGCTGTTATGGACTGAATGTTTGTGTCTCCTCCGAATTCATGTTGAAGCTCTAATGCCCAATGTCATAGTATTTAGAGGTTGGGCCTTTGGGGGGTGATTAGGTTTATACAGGTCATGAGGGTAGAGTTCTCAAGATGGGATTAGTGTCTTTACAAGAAGAAGAGATCAGAGCTTTCTCTCTTTCCACTATGTGAGGACACAGCAAGAAGGCGGCCATCTGCCAGCTAGAATGAGGGCCCTCACCAGGAAATGAGTTTGCCAGCACCTTGACCTTGGACTTTCCAGCTTCAAAAACTGTGAGAAATAACTGTGCATTGTTTAAGCCACCCAGTTCACATCATCTTATAGCACCAGAAAGTGAAGAAGTGCTAAAACAACAACAGCAACAAAAAAATGGGGCTACAGCAAAGGAGCATGGAATCCACCCTGAAAGAGCTCCCAGTTGTCAAAGGTGGAACAATTTGAGCAACAAAATAAAGCAGTATTGGATTATAACCCAAAGTATAAAATAAATATAAGAGAATCCATACTGATGTAACTAAATTATTGCAAAAAATAAACTGAGTAGAAGAGACAAATCTTCCTTACAGAAGAATTCTCAATAGTGTATGTAGATATACCTCTCCCTTTAGGAAGTAGAGTTTAATTTCCACCAACCCCTGTTTAGTATTGGCTAGATATAAGAGACTTCTTTTCAAGTAATAGAGTAGAGAAAAGGGAAATAGTAACTTTGCAGTAGAAGCCTGGCAGACACCACCTTAACAAAGTGATGAAGACGAATGTAACCAGTGACGGCATGTGGATATCATCTATCCCTGATATGATGTGACAAAAAGGGCACTTTGCCTCAGTGGTAGTCTTTCCAAAAACCCATAACCCCAGTCTAGTCATGAAAAAAGAACCAGACAACCCCAGATTTGGGACATGCTATTGGGTACCTGGCCAATTTCAAGACTGTTAAAGTCTTAGAAAAGGAAAAAACAAAAAAAAAAAAAAAAAAAAAGGAAAGACTGAGGAACTGTCACAGACCAGAGAAGATTAGTGAGAGAGGATAATTAAATGCAACGTGGTACTCTATATTGGATCCTAGAACAGAAAGAGGACATTAATGGAAAATCTGGTGAAATTCAAATAAAGTCTGGAGTTTAGTTAAAAAAAGAAAAAAAAATGTCCATCAAGAATAGAAATTTTATTCCCATGTGTAACTCAAAAAAAAATTTTTAAACTCACAATTCCCTAGAAGCAAGTAATTTATCTGCTCAATATGCCAATGGGAAAAGGGACTAATAACCTCACCAAACCCACAGGCACTCCCTATTACAATCCAAGGTAACTTGTTGAAAAATTCAGCTCTTATGCTACGTGCTTTAGAATCCTCCTGATAGTTCTTGTGTAAGATACAATTTTAAAAAATGCATTCCTTGACATTCTCCCTTACACATGCCACAAACAGAACACCAGTACAGTCTGAAGCTGTATTATATTAAGAAACTATATTATTTACTTAAAAGAAACTTAAAGCTTCAAGTTGAACTAACTGAGATCTAAAACCATTCAGTTAATATACTTAACATTAGTATAGCTTTAATCCCTCTGAAGGACATAGTCAAGAAGTACAAAACTACTAAAACAAAAATGAGTAAATGATTTTTTTAAAAAAAGAAAAAGTCACATATAATCTTGCACAATTCTATCAAGAGAGGTCTTCTTGTAAATTTACACTAGTAATCAGGCCAATATTCTTTCATTTCCATGGTACCATACAAAGCCTCCATATTTAGAAACTTTCAGAGGACTCTTTCAGGAAGGGAGATACAAAAAAAAAAAAAAAAAGTTTGTATATTGTCTTTTGCTCAGACAATCCTTTATGTTGTCCAAGCTGCTGCTCCCATTTTCTGGGCCTTTCCTTTCGTAATTCCTTAAATCTATCTTTCTCCTCCTTCTAAAATCTCACAGCATAATTAGAGGGCATATGTGGCTCCACCTTTTGTGGAAATAGCTATATTCCTTATTTGCATGTGTTTGGACCCATTGCCAGCTGTCCATAAAAGCAGGGGGTGACCATATCTCCTTGTTATCCAGACAGATTTTGTTCAAAGCCAAAGATTAGGATCAGTGCAAATGGTAGAAAATAGCTTTTTTTCTCTGAAAAAATACAGGAGTAGTTTGAAGTGAATGGAAATTAGCGGATCAGTGAACTGGAAGGAAACGTTATAGCCTCTGAAATAGCCTTGCTCCCACCCAACTTTGCATAACAATATTCAATTTGCTAGTATGCAGCGCGACTTCCACTTGGCTTCCCAGTCCAAATCAGTAGAGTTCCCCTCTCTGCAGTTAGATTTGTGGGAATGAAATGCAACATGCAACCAAACATAGTTAAACCTTCCGGAGAGGACTTAAAAAAAAAATCCTAGTAATTATTTCTGCCATTGACAGGTGTAAAATGTCTTCCAACACGAAAGTGAAAAACAGCAAATGTGCTTTTGAAATATGCATCACAAGTTGCATATAAATAAGATATACTAGGAGTCTATTTGCTTCAATTTTATAAAGCAGATATCTGCTGTCCTAAGCAAATAGTTCAAGTTGTTTCCAAAATACTGAGGCAAAATGCAGTAGAGGTACCATTTACACACTCATTAGTTAGAGAGGAAATGCATCTGCTTTGGAAATTGCTGTTCACTAAAAAGCAAGTTTCCCTAGCAACGGCTACATCGCACAACTCTTAGACCACTTCCAAGCTATGAAAAAATTATAGGGAGTTATATAAAAAGATTTTTATCAAATATTTTTTATTTTTGTCATGGGAACTTTTCCTTTAAAGCTGAGATATGCCTAGGGAAATTGAAACTTGCCTCACACATCCCACTTCTACTTCTGAAAATTGGATGTATCTAAAATTACTCTTCCTTTGGTAAAGGCAAATCAATGTCTAAGAGATAAAAAGTCATTCATTGTATATCACCAGATGACAAAGGGATAGGAAAAGAGAGGGAGAGAGAAAGAGAAAGAAAGAGATGCTATGTAAAAACAAAGAAATAAATGAGGAAGGGATACCCACCTCTGGCACCATCTCAGTATAGGATAAGATTGGCTTGGTCACCCCTGACTCCAAACTTTTTTTTGTGGCTTTTCTTACTTCCTTCTTTAACCGAAGAATTGTTACAAATGAAAGAATTCCCAATTGGATAAAAGCAGAGTCAATAGAGACTCTAAATCCCATAATTCTGCTTACAGCTACTTAATTTCACTCCCCACGCCTCTTAGCTGTGAGGGGTAACATCAAGGAAGGAGGTGGGCATTTCTCTTGCCATTCCTCTGTCTGAAGGCTCTCATTATTCTGACAGGCATTTAAAATTATCTCAAAGTTCATCCAAATCCATTGGGGAATACCTTATTTTCCCAGAAAATAAAAAAGCTCTAAAATATATAATTCCGTCATGAGTATTAAAATATGCCTAAAAATAAGGCGGAACATCTGAACTTGCTGGCATCTCTGGATTGTTGTGACATGTATGTGTTGTTTTAACCGAAATACTGCTTGAGAACGGAGCATATTTTTTCTTAGTGACTGGTTACTTAGGAATACCATATTTGAATTTATTTCATTGCTGATTCCTGTCTTAATCCCATAAATAATAGCTTGTTTGAGATGTCTCTTAATTGTATCAGGTAACATTCAATACAGCATATCTCTTCCTGAAGAATCATTTTCAGTCCAGGACCTCAAGCAGCAGCCAAGACAGTAGGAACAGTCTTCAGCCCACCATTTTTATGGTACTATGAAATGAAAAAGAAAAAGAAACAAAGCAACAAATATATAGATTTAAATTCAAATACACTATTTTGAAAAAAAACCAGATGATACTGGCAGAGGAAGAAGGGAGCTAAGACATTCCCAGGTCTTGTTCTGTGCATTGTACCTATAGTCTCTCTTCGGTCCTCACATCTACCGCCTAAGGAATTATTACAAGCCTTTTTCAAATGGGGGTTTTGAAACTCAGAGAAGTAGTGGTTTAGTTAGCATCACATTGGAGTGGCGCAGTAAAGTCTGTCTGAAATCGAAGCTGTGTGCTTTCTGTGTATCTCACTATCCCTTCAGTGGCAGGGACTTTTTTTTCATTTTTTTCATTTTTTCAACTGGACCTTCCCTTGGCAGGACTCACAAACTGTTGAGACTTTGTTCTCTTTAGCCAAATGAGTTTTTTAAAGATGTAAATTAATTGCCAAAATGAAAGCCAGAAGTTTTCATATAAAATCCTAACTTCAGGATTCTCCTTAAAAATAAAAACAAAAGGATCTGATGGCAGCGGGAATCCCTCATGGTGTCTGTCAACCAGACCTGAGGTAGGAACGTGCTCCTCCTTCAGGGTTGCTGGTGCCCAGGTCACCCCAGCCAGTCACACACATTACCTGCCTGGCTCCCATAGGCACATGAGCTTGTATCACTGGATAAACAGTATCAAATGAAGCTACCTAGTTTTCACTGGACATTGTCTACCAGCAGGGCCAGTCCTTACAACTTGGACATGGGCACAGTGGGTATGGCCAGGAGCAGTAAACAGAAGGAAGGACATGGAACTGAAGAGCAAAATTGAACCTGGGGGGTTGTTTATATTTGCTCATCATCTAACCAAGAAAGATAATGGGCCAAGATGTTTGAAAATTAACCATAAAGCATTTAAAAACCCATCTTCCACTGAATAATGATCTTCTATGCATTTCAGCTAAAGAGATAGTAGAGCACAGGCCCAAGAGTCCAAAAACACAAATTCACATCTTCACTCAGTAACTAGCTTACCTTGCCCTCTGTACGCATCACTAAGCCGTGGTGGGCTTCCAGTCCCATATCTATAAATGGAAAGAACTGGGATATCGTATGGTCAGGAGCTGTGCCTGTAATATAAATAAAGGCAGACTGTGGTGGGGGCTGGGTCTAACCAGAGGACACCGGGGGCAGCTGCTCCACTCCAGACCATTGTCACCTGGGAGAATCTGGGATTTGTGTTGCCAGATTGCCTCACTTTCACAGTAGCTAGAAAAATGTGAGTCTGTGTTTTATATTTCAGTTTGAAATATCTGACATTTTAAATGATTAAAAACTAATTCAAGATTTTAAAATCACCACTTGTGCCAACCCCAGGCAGGTGAAACAAAACATCTCTGGCTGGACTGGCCCCCAGGTTCTCAGTTTTCTACCTTGGGCCTAAACTCTAGCAGTAGGATTCTGTGATTTTAAGTACTGAGTAATCATCTTGGGGAAGAAGAGAGGGGTGTAGGTGGGTATGTTTTCAGTGGGAAGGCTCAAGAAGATGAAATGTGTGGCATTCGCTAAGTGGCCCATCTTGCCATCCTCCTTTGAATCTTGCATTTCATGATCACGAAGCAAGAGATGTGGGCAGATGCACTGTTTGAGCATCACTTACAGAGACTGAGTGAGGAGACATTGCTGGAAAGGAGAAAAAGAAGCAGAAGGTGGAAATTACTCTTGAAAGAAGTATGAGAATGCCACAAGGAAGGAAGGAAGAACATTTTTAAAACAGGTACTATGTGCTAAGTGCTTTATATATCTCATTTAGTCCCTAAATCTTTTAAGTTTAGTGCTGGCATTCCCCATCATTAAAGCAACAATTTACCATGCATTTTTTATGTAAGTGCAAAGTAATTCAGGCACAGTGCAAAGCTCATGCCTTATCTTACCAGTGTTGTAACAGGAATTTTTTTATGGCCAATATACAGATGAGAAAATTAAGACTTTGATAGCAATTCAGGAACTTGGCCCCAAATCTACAGCTAATTAATTAGCAGAAGGATTTCATGGGAAGTCTCTGCTTACACAGCATTTGCTCTTCACTGTTTTCTACTTCTCTAAGAAGTCGGGGGACTAATTCAAGATCGCATTGCCAGGAAGCAGAGTCCAGATTCCATCGCAACGTTGAGTGCTCCCAAGCTCTGGTTAACTTTTCTGCTGTCTCTTCCCTGGTAGTCCCATGCCAGACACAAGTCCCCAGGGTGCAATGCACTTGAAAACTGTTCCCTCAAATTCTTTCTTGAACTCACAACGCCTATCCTTTTTTTCTCCTTTCTGGAACGCAGTGTACACAGTGTACATATCCCTGGCTCCCCTAGAATGAAAACAACACCAGGCTAAGGTAATCAGACAACATTGAATAATCACTGTTTCTCTTGCTGTAATAAGACAAGAATATTAGAGTGTGAATAACACAGCACTTAACTTAAAAAAAAAAACAAATATAGAGCATCTGAAAAAGAGTGCAAGTACATTAAATGTAGTTTCTATTCACTTTGCCATTTGTTTCTCATGTGAAAAAAAATATATATAGACACTGTTTTCAAATATAGACAAATCCAAAAACAAGTAAATAATAGAAACTGTTTCGGGCTAGGCAGTGCCTACACCCGCACTGCCACTGATGAGTACATTCCACATTCCAGGCACTGTCCTAAGCACTTTGTACGTGTCTTTTCATTTCATTCTCACAACAACTCAACTTTTCAGATGTGGACACTGAGATACAAAAATACTAAGGAAAATGCCTAAAGTGACACAGTTCATAAGTGACACAGCCAGCATTCAAGCCCAGGCATGTGCTCCCAACAAGGCAGTAAAAGCCTCTAGAAATTGGCAAGGGACAGAAGGCATTGTCTAATTTGACCAAGGACATCATGTGTAGGATTTGAAGATTTTGTTTTTTTTTTCAGTTCTTTCCCTTTCTTCAAAAGCACATGATACTGTACTCTTAGTGTTTAAACTATTCCAGTAGAATCTCTTTAATATGTATTCATTCTTACAAATCAGTAGGGCCTATTGAATACAGCGAATTGTTTGATAGATTATCAAACAGATACTGAAAATCATAGACTCTTTGGACATTAGGATGCTTGGAATTGCATATTTAACAAAGTAAGTGTTAACAAACCAAGATATGTACTTATATGAGGCACAGGCAAACAGTATGTGTTTAATAAATGTCTGTTGAATGAATAAATGCTGGGTCTTTTAAAATTCACTGTATTAATTCAACAAATATTTATTATTCAGTGCCAACTATGTGCCTGACACTGTTCTAGGTCAACACCACCGTGAGCAGAACAGACAAACATTCCTGCTCTCATGGAGTTTACATTCTGATAAAAGAAACAGGAAATAAACACAGTAAGCAAGATATTTAATACATTAGATAGTCACAGAAACTAAGAGAGAAAACAAAGAAAGTTTATAGGAAAGTTGGGGGTGGTATGCAATGTTAGATAAGGTGGTAAAATAGGACATCCTTGACATTCTTTTAAAATGGTGACTTTGGCAAACATTTTTAAACATCACTATTAAACATTCAAAATTTTAGTTCTTCTATGTGTACAGGAATATATATTCAGTTAACCATTGTTGGGTATTAAAAGTGTGATTTTTCTGAACTCTACCAGAATAAATTGTAGAAAATCACAATGCATGATAGAAAAATAGGATACAGCTCAGAAATCACTAAAGACAGCTCTTGATCACTATTGTTTTGCTTTTCTATATCAATATCTGACAAATGGGCTACCATTTCAAAACTGGATATATCTTCAAATGAAATCTAAATAAATAAGTGAAATTCCATCTGGAGCCTCCTTAAAAATAATATACTCTTGCAGATTACTGTTGTTCTTGCTTGACCCCTATGCAGCCTGAGTAGCATTTGAGGTGGAGACTGCATGACAGGGTCTGTCACTCACACACAACTGTCCTCAGAGTCAGCAAAGCAAATCATGATGCAAAGCACTATGGCCACCAAGAAGATAAATTAGTTTTGATTTTTTTTCTCTCTAAAATGTGAAGACTCACTAATGAAACCATTTAGGAATAACTTCACACTATGAAGGCCTTGAAAGTAGATAGTATGGAATTGAGGTTAAAATTGTTTATCACTAAAGACGCAACTATCTATGGCTTATACTATATAAATGATGAGAAAAAAACCCTGATCACCTTCCCAAGGTTCACCAACCCTACCAGTGCTAAGTAGTATGAAATTGCACACTGGGCTCGGCAAAAACGTTTAAAGGTTCTTTTTCTCATTTTTGTTGTTTTATTTCTCCACAGACTTTTATCAAGCTTTCAGTCCATGACTTTGTCTTCATTTGTTCATTGCTTCCTACAATGTGCATCTATTTTAAAAATAAATAAATATTTGGAATCATTTTGCTTTTTTATTTTTTTGTTTATTTTTATATTTTATTTTATTTTATTTTATTTTTTTGAGACGGAGTCTCGCTCTGTCACCCAAGCTGGAGTGCACTGGCCAGATCTCAGCTCACTGCAAGCTCCACCTCCCGGGTTCATGCCATTCTCCTGCCTCAGCCTCCCGAGTAGCTGGGACTACAGGCGCCCGCCACCTCGCCCGGCTAGTTTTTTGTATTTTTTAGTAGAGACGGGGTTTCACCATGTTAGCCAGGATGGTCTCGATCTCTTGACCTTGTGATCCGCCCGCCTCGGCCTCCCAAAGTGCTGGGATTACAGGCTTGAGCCACCACGCCCGGCAAATTTTGATTTTTTAAAACCTGCTAAGCATGGTCCAATGTTTCCCCTCTTTGTGAAATAATTCACATATTTCAATTATTTATCTGAAAGACACAATAAATTCATTTTTACACACAATATATAGCTGCATTCTGATAACTGACAATGTCCAACTTACACATTTAAAAATATATCCCAAACTTACTTATCTGAACATTAAGCCTTCTAAATCCATTTAAATAAAGATCACAAATTTACTGCTTAGGAAATCTATAAAGTTCTTAATTATAATCAGGCAGAAATGCATTACAAGTGAAACCACTCAAGTATTCGGCCCTCACTCCTTCAGTGCTATCCAAGATGCTTCACGCCAGCCTAATAGCTAAATGTCACAGTTCCATGCCAAATACATCAAGGACTTTTCCTGGCCCCAGTGTGCCTTTTTCAGAATGAGCAATATTTCAGCATCATCAGAGTTAACCATCCACTAAATTCAATTTAATAAGGCTGCATCTTCCTCAGTGTTTCACCTTCATGCACAATTTATTATAATTTCATATGAAAAAACTACACGCTCAGCGTATATATTCTCTATCATACTCTTCAAAAGAAAGCCCTTCTCTGGAGTAGTTTTAGACTCTGGATAGTAATTGTAGTTGGGTGTTTTCTCAGAGCACCTGACAGAGTTCACGTTGAGGAAGAGATTAAAAACAAAACGTTAGGGTTTACCAGTTGTGAGAAATCTCCAAATTCTCCTTCAGGCCTTCAGCAATGAGATGAGAAGCCTCAAATAAAGATTCCCAGGGCCTTTCTGAATGCAGTCACTGACGCTGGTTCTCCAGAGCTCCCCACACAAACTGACGGAGCCAGGGAAGACAACCACTTCCCTGTGTAATTTCAAGGTTGGACTGGAAATGCACCTAGCCTGCATGTGTATCTTTTCTTCACTTTTTTTTTATAACTTTCTTCTCGTTTACAAGAAACATAAAGAATAGATACTACAGTTGTATCTGCTTTTTTCACATAAAAAGTGAACAAGAAAGAAGTAAACTGTAAGTGGAAACTCTCAGGTAAAACCTAATACAGATATTAGATATAGTAACAAAGATGTTATGTTGCTCCTCTACATCATTTGCTTGGCCTATGATTTAAATGGTGCATCTCAGGTTATTTTAAATTCAGGATAAAAGCCAGCCTGAGACTTCATAGGCTGGTCTTAGTTAGATGGAGATGGTACAGATACAAAACTCCCACGTTTAAAAAACACAAGAGCCTTAGGGATGGAGGTGGGGAACTGAATCATCTCCATGCTGGTCTAATTCATTAGGTCCATCACTTGTCACAAACTAAATATGCTGGCTGTGTGCTCATCTTATAAAAAGGCTTATGTGTTTCACTGGAAAAGCAGAAATCAACTACAGGAGTGTTACCTTTCAACAGTAAGTGTGCAAACAGATACATACAATACATACAGTGGGCCAAGGCAGTGCCCCATCCAGCCAGGTTCCCAGAAGTGTTGCTGTGATGTTATGGTACCCTCCCTAGTTTCACACATTGAACAATAACTCGAATACATCACAAGATCACTTGTCAATCCTCCTTGGTTAAATGGGTCTTTATTTTTAGAGAACAATGGGGATTATAGGAAACTGGAGGCCTTCCATCACAAAACTATAAATAGTTGCTGTTAAATGCAGCCCTATGTGTTTGGTTTTCGATTTTAAAATGAAGTGGATATTTGAGAGGGGTTATTCATTTGTTGGACAGTTTATGATGCCCCAGTGATGTCATCTTATCTAGGTGATTAAGGACTTATTTAGTTTTCCAATCAGACAAATCGCTAGCTCTCAACAGGAATTTTAATCAGAAGGATTGCTAACTGTGCTGAGATTGTCCCCAGTGAACAGAATATGACTGACCTTTCCTCCACAGGAAATTTAAATTTGTATCATTTGGCTGGTTAGGAGTTCTGCCATTTCCCTGTGGATCAAGATTAGAGATGAACTTTCAGGTTCAGTCATACATTAAAAACACAAACACATAAGCTGTGAAAAGCCAGAAGCAGAATGATGTCTTTCCCCTGATGCAAAGGTCACTGCTGTTTTCTCTCATTCATTCCAGCCGACCATAGGTTCCTATGCTTACTGCCCCCATTTACCAAGCTGAAATTGGAAAATAGTCACGCTTTTGGGTCCTCAGCATGGTCACTGCATTAATATTATCTACTATATTTAACTTTTCTCTCTCATTTGTATGTCAAAGGAAAAATGATTTCCCTTGTGACAGAATAGACCTTCAGTGACTTTTTTTTAAATGTGTAAATGAGGTTATATTTATCAGAATAGTTCTGGTTTAATCTAGAAAGTTCCTGGCTTGTCTCACGAATAAAAAGGAAATAAAAGTCCTCAGTATATATTTCTTAGAGAAACCTGATGTTCGAAAAATATGCAATTTCAGGGCACAAACTCATACAATTCCGGTATCAGGTATTAATTAAGTAGATTAGGGAATCACACAGAAAACAGATCCCTTACCCCAATACAATCAATTAAAAAAAAAAAAAAAGCTTAGAAAAGAACAGGAAAGTTCGTTACCATGATCTTTAATATTAAATTCACAATTGCTCTTATATTTCCAAAACTGGATTCATAAATTGATGTAATTATGAAACAGCGTCTCTTTAATGACCCGCACCACATCCATTTAATGACTTGAGACTAAGAGGGGAGAAGAGGGAAGGTCTTAGCCTAGAATTATACCAAAACACGAAGCAGATTTAAAAACTAAAAGACTCAAAATTAAAGCTTTATTATATCTTATTTAAAAGGTAATGCCTGAAACCAAAGTAAGGCTACATTTTCACCTCAACATGTAACTGCTCACTTGCTTTGCAATCTAATTTATTAAGCTAAACTACATCTGATTCCAAAGAGGATATGTACTTAATTATTGCTACGTATCAGGAAACATTAAAAATACTGTAAAAGTCTAACTGGTTGTACGTTTAGACCTGGAAGCAATTTAGAAATGCTTTTTAACATTTATGTATATAAATTATGTCATTTTATTAATTTCACAATCTGAGTAAAGGATGCTTTGTAGTTTAGTCATGGAAGGACAGGGTGTTTTTGTTTGTTTGTTATCAAAGAAATTCAAATTGGTGGGCTAAAGGTTGTTCTACCTTGATAGGTAGGTTTGATTATGCATTATTTTTATAAATTGCCTTAACCATTAAAATGAAGTATAAATATAAAAGAGAGAAAATTTACCTCAAAATTCAGCCAGAAGCAAACACACAATGAATAGGCACTTTTCTTGGAAACCCAATTTAGATTTGACATCAGCCATATCATTTATATTGCACAATATTAAATATAAAAGATATCCTGAAATAACTTGTTCTTTAAAGCAGCAAAGAAATGCCCCAAATTGTTTATAAACTGAGTTTTCATGGTCAATGACATGCCATGGAATTTTTTTAATGATAAAAAAATGAAAATTCAGTTAAAATGCATGATGCAAATATCCTTTATTCCTTGTCAAAGGTGAATGGATGTCTGTTCCTTTATCCTAAGTAAGTTGGAAAAAAAAAAAAAAAAAAGTATTCTACCAGACACTGTGCTAAGCAGTTAATGTAAACTTAGCCCACATTCTTAATGATTTAAAAAAATGAAAACAAACAAACAAAAAACAACTGGGTCTCAAAGACAGTAGCTCAAGGTGATACAGCTAAAAATGTCAGCACCAGGGTTCAAGTTCAGAATTCAAACCCAGGTTTGGTCTGATTTCAAGGCACATGTTCTTTCAGTTGCATATTCTGCTTGGTTTCAGATTGTCCTGGCTCCTTCTAGTCATGGAGCTTCAATGTGATAACCAATCTTTGCAGTGCTGAATAGCAGAAATGCATGCAGAACAAAGATTACTGCTTCCCTAAATTCACATTGCTTTTTCTTGGGTGGTTTTCTTCCATAGCCTTACTCTGGGAATTCTGAGAAGGACTCTCCAGTTTCTCTCGGAGTAATTACAAGACGTACCCAAGCTAAAAGTGCATGCAAAGAGATTTTAAAGTCATTCAGCATAATTGTCCTAATCAACAAAATCCAACTACAACACAATCAAATTTTTGAAAAGAAAAGATTATGTGGGAGATAAACAAATTAAAGCACAAGGTTAGGCTTTTATAAGGTGCTCCAGATCCCATCACCTTGCTCTAATATCTCGCATATTTCAGCAGTCACTTCTTTGTGTGACTTCACAGAAATAACAAGACATTTAAAAAATCCCGAGATGGTTACAAAAGCACTGTTAACACACACTGTGCATCCACATAGAGCCCACAGTGCTGAGAACATTGAGATAAACTTGGAAGTCTGCAACTGAAAAGCTATTTTTAAATCTAAACCAGGTGATAATTTTCTTTAAAAAAAAAAAAAAAAAGGAGGAGGTGAGTGTTACTGAACCAACTCATTTTTTTCTCAGTTTTCATATTGTTCGCACTGCTCCTTTCATTTGTGACACCACCAGTTTCGTAAGGGTTTGAACAAATCTAGAACAATTATCTCCAAACCCTCATACATAGGTTAATTGTGCTGAGATCTTTTGTCCACATACTTTAAAAATATTAAGTGAAATTATTTATTTGTAAAGATTCTTTATCTCTTTTTAGAACAATAATTTCAGTTTCTTCCTTGAATCATACATTAGTAATAGTACATAACTAGCATCAAATTGTCAAACTGATGATAAATCTATCGTGACAACCCAACTCCATAATACCTTTGGTTATATTTACACAAAATAAAAAGCATACAATATTTAACTCAAGGAAAACTCATATGTTTCTGACTATTTACTGTCATCTTTAAGAGCCATCTACTACCCAATATGGTTTGGTGCTAAAAGCGTTCTATGCATACCATAGGTCTTAATACATCATTGGAATAAAACTAAGTACTTTTAATGTAGGAAACAGTCAAATGAAAAATATATATACTCTATAACAGTATCTGATTTCAAAACAAAGCACTGATGGAATCAGTATGATGCATGGCACCTATTATCAGCAGGCCGTAAGAGGGAAAAAACAAGACTTTCCAGGTATACTAATACAAAGACTGTGAATGGGCAGTTATTTATTATACAGCCCACATAAAGAAACTTGCTAGTACAAGTTTTTGATGGAGCCACCAACTGCATCCAATTATAAACTGTGATTGCACAGCTAAATTGTAGGAATGGAATGCTGCTTTGAAAAGCCTTTAGGTACAAAATGTTTTGTGAAAATTTCTGTAATTCCAAAAAGATCCAATCACACGCTTGCAAAGCCCTCCTCTGCCCCAATTTTCCATTGTCGCCACCGTTTTTATTAAAACTAACAGCAACAGAGGTGTAGTGAATGCAGATTTAAGAGACAGGCTATTTGGCTTTTTTTATTTGCAACCAAATAAATATTGATTTTGTGTGTATGTGTGTGATTTCTCCATCTTTTAGATACATCATGACACTTTAAAGGGAAGAATTAATCTCATTTTGAGGCTTTGCCACAAAATGAAGAATTCTACAGTTGTGCATAAAAAAGACAAATTTGTTTTTACTTCAGAAGCTATGAAAAAGTAAGCAGCACCAGTCACAAGAGATTTTTGGAAAAAAACATCAAAAGATAGTTAATATATTTCTTTATGAAAAACAAAGACAAGCTGAATTCCCAGCAGTCTTTGTCAAAGTCAGTTTACACAGTGGCTAGACAACAAATAGGGGCATTGTTGACAACTCAGGAAAACTCCAGCAGAAATAATTGAAAAATTCCCCCCTGGGTTCTCTATTTACCCTAGGCAAAAACAAAAAAAAATACACACTAGAAACCAGATCAGGCATTCAGACGACAGCAAAACAAGTCTAATGGGGAGATGTAAATACATAGGTTATGATACGTAGACTAAAAAAAAAAAAAGAAAAAAAGGAAATATTTTCTTCTTTATAGGGAGAGTAAGGAAATAATGAAAATGGATCCCTTTTCATATTATGTAAAAGTAACGTGCAATTGTGCCTTGTGGCAAATTGGCTATAGTTAACTATAGCAAAGTTAACTATAGCAAATAATTATTTCTGGGGTACTACCTAGTTTGATAAGAGCCAGATGGTCCTAAAGATGAGGAGTACAATGTATGGGTTACTGGAAAAAAGCTCCCCGGACCACATCTAACCCAGTGCCTCAATGCTGTGATCTAGCAGGCTGGGCCGAGAGGGTTGGGTCAACTTTGTCTCTTACAAGTTGTGGCAGCAGCCATCAGGAAACAGGAGGAGTGTAAAAAAAAAAGGGGGGGCGAGGGAGAAGGGAAGGAGGAAGTCACTTTCTAGACATACTTTCTTTTGTCATTTATGTTATTTATGCTTTGGTTGCCAACATTTCTGACAACACAGTGTATCAGAACACAGAGCCTTTGGTTTTACTGTCCCCTCCTCCTAATATAGTATGCATAGTACAGTATATAGTATAGTACAGTATGTATAGAAACTATATGAACTTTTTACCTGTCAGTGCAAGAGAATTAGCCTCTGGAGACATATTACATATGGGTGTCATGCGCCAAAGAATAAGATTAGGAATTCTGCTAATCCTCTAAAAAAAAGTGTTTAAATAATCAAAGAAATGTGGATAAGTAGAAAGTTCTCCTGAGTAAAGAGGTATCACACTCTTAAAAGACATGACTAAAAACCATTGCCAAGAACACAACCTTGCTCCGCACAAATAAAGGATTCTGCAAATGGGATATTCAGTAAATGTTTCACTGCATGATTCAAGAAGTCCCCAACCAGAAATATAATGAGTGCCCAGGAAAAGGTTCACAGATGCAAACCTCAGACACCTACTGAGACAGGTGGGTTCTGTTCTAGTATCTTTTATTTCCCAATATACCAAGTCCTCAGATTTGGAACCAAAAAGCTAATCCAAACAATTAAAGAACCACGGCACAGGACAGAAAATTACTAGCAAAGATATGTAGAATAAGAATCAAAATAAAACTGTCCATAAATATCTAAAAATGGTTGCTTTAAAAATCTTGCTATATCTCAAACCTATGTTCAAACATTACATAAGATAAAATTCCAAGAAGGTAAATTGGACTCAATGAGAAGGACTTGCATGTTATAATGGATTATTGTCAAGGCAGGAGATCTCTTGAGCCTAAGAGTTTGAGGTTACAGGGAGCTACGATTGCACCATTGCACTCCAGCCTAGGTGACAGAGTAAGACCCTGTCTCTAATTTAAAAATAAATTATAACTTAAAATGAATTGTCATAAGTGTTATGTTTATGTTATAAACTGCCATTTAGACCAGTGGTTGTGATGCTCTTATAAGATTTTATTTTTAGTTTAAAATATTGAGTTAATATCTCCAATATTGTTATTTATGTATTTTATGTATTTATTACTATACTAGTATATATATATTTGATCATTTCAAAGATAATCTACATTAGGAAACTTTTTGAGCAAAATACTTTCCATATAATTTTCTTATACAAATTATATCAAAAATATACATTTTTAAATGTGTTTCTGACCCTAAATAATTAAGTAAACCTCTCTCTGTCACTCTCACCTCACCTTGCCCCAGAAAAAAGGGAAGGCTAATGCAAAGGGAGAAAATATCATTGAAGTATCCATTTATTTATTTATTTATTCTCTCACAGCTCTCGCTTCCCCTGCCTGCCAGCTCTAAGGCTTCAGTTCTTTAACACTACCTCTCCACCTTAACTCTTCTCTTCTAGTTCTCTTCAGTTCATCTCAGCAGCCTACTGAGGAGACAGGGAGATAACCCCTGAACATTACTGTCATTCCCTGATGCTTCTCAGATTCAATTATTTTGTTAAGATGCTGACTTTCCTGTATTTGTCACCTCCCCAGGCTTTCCAATTAAGGTACTTTCAAGAAATATATCTTTACATTTCAACTTTTATACAGATCAGCAATGTAAGTGAACACATCCAATCAGCCAGCCAAGCAGAGAGAAAAATAAACAAGATTGTTCTTTCTTAGACTTCAGCTCCAAGGGATTTAAGTTCCCCTCTTAAATTGCTACTTAGTCTACAAAATATGTGCTTGGGATGCCTCTTATGCTATCTTTCGGCTTTCCCAGTAATAAGCATGTCCTTGAAGGTAAAAACTGTCTTAAGCCCTTCTGTCCCCAGAGTTCCGGCGTGTGCTCAGTAGATGCCTTATGGGTCACAGTGTGGGACCATTCTCATCTGTTCTCTGGTTAGAGGACAGGATCGAGAATGGTCTACAGATTGGTCTACTCCAAAAGTTTCAGACTGTTTTTTAAATTTACCTTGTAACCCACTGCAAGGGTGTGGGGATACGCTAGGCAAAACTCTTATGTAATGCTGATCAATTCAGTAGCAGCTGCCTAAAGTGCTAAGTCAAGAAAGATAACGCATCCATATCTGGACTCTGGGGGGCTGTACTCTGATAGATTAGTGATGTCTGCCACATGCATAGGCAAGGAGCACAGTGGTCGGCATGCTCAGTATTTGCCATCCCAGCTCCAACCCCTTAGCCAAAATCTGAATTTCTTTAAGTTCAAAAACTTCTTACTGTGTAAGTTCCTTTCCCTAACTGAGGCATTAGGCCAGGGACAAAAGATGATTCAAAGTCTTCCAAATATATATTTCATGCGTAATCCTTTTACATAAAAGCTTGGTGAAGAATAGTTTTCCTGGCCAATCAGGCTAAAGGTCACTATCACAAACCCAGTGTTCCCTCCTCTTTCCACCGGATCACCGTAAGAATCCTTTCTTGAGAACATTCAGAAGGAACTTTGAAAGTGCAGGTGGCTTTTTCACAAAAGCATAAGCATCAAAGCTCTTCTCTGCAGAAGCGACCCCAGCCAGGATCACTTGAGGATTCCACCAACTGCAGCTACTCTCTACCAATCTAATAGATGCTGAGTTCCCTTTTCTCCTTCTGTGCTCTCCCATACATCTGTACATCAAGCACAACCCCACAATCAGGGGTGACAACATTCAGATCTGGTTTCAGACTTTCTCTCTGAAACCATTTAATAAAACGTTGCACAGCAGGGCATGGCGACTCATGCCTGTAATCCCAACACTTTAGGAGGCTGAGGCAGGCAGATCACTTGAGGTAAGGAGTTTCAGACCAGCTTGGCCAACATGGCAAAACCCCGTTTCTACTAAAAACACAAAAATTAGCCAGGTGTGTTAGCGGGCGCCTGTAATCCCAGCTACTTGGGAGGCTGAGGGAAGAGAATCACTTGAACCCAGGAGGTGGAGGCTGCAGTGAGCCAAGATCGTGCCACCCTGCACTCCAGCCTGGGCGACAGAGCAAGACTTTGCCTCAAAAAATATAATAAAAAATAAATAAAAATAAAAATTCAAAAAAAGGAAGAAGAAGAAGAAAAGGAAAATCTTGCACGAAGTCATTTCACAATGGCAAAAATACAAATTCAACATCTCTCCAGGATAAAGAAAAAAATGTCCTTGGGGGTTCAGCAAACTCGAAATAACAAATCAAGCTCATTCTTCTTTTCGTTTGTTTCCAGTCTTCTCAGCCAGAAAAATCCTTAACTTTTTTCCAATGTAAAATATCAAAGAAGTCCATTTCATAATTCTTCTCTACAGACGTATATTACAAAGTGAAGTGCATTATTAAGTGCTGACAGCCTCCACTTCTAGCTTTATAATCACGTTTATTATATTTCCAAGGCAATCTTCCTCATCAATTTCCATTTCTCTAATCAAATACATTGTTTAAAAAGGCAATTTTACTTAATACTTGCTGTCCTCTCTGTATTACAGTAATGTACATCCTTGCTCTCTTTCAACCTCAACACTTCTAGAGCATTTATGCCATTTACAAAGTGTGACAGTCTCTCCTCCTCTGTTCTCTGAATGATAACCACTTAGACCAGGGTCACTTAAAAGTGCCTTTAAAAAAGTTCAAGGATTATAATAGAATAAAAGCCTTTCTGAGAGAAAAACATGCTAGAATAAAAAACTGAGTAAAAATAGGTTGCTTAAGATTTGAAGAAATATTTTCTTTAGTGAAATACTTATCTGCCTCTAAAACTTAACTCAGATTCCTCAAAAATCTTCTCGAACCTCAAATATTGAAATCACTTAAAATAAAGTATCCCAGGGAAGGAAAAAGACATAGTGATCACAGATGGGCATTATAGGGCGTAAGAAGCAATGGACACGACATGATGGCTCTGGAACAGTAGCCCAGCTGGGCTGCAGTCCAGAAGAGCTGAGGGTTCTGAACTGGTTTTTATATGTTAAATCCATCCCCATAGAGCCTCTTCTTCCATGACTACTGACTTTGGGAGCCCTGCATCCAGAGGTGTAAAATGCAACCAAATGGAAGTCTAGAAGAGCAAAAGAAGCTCACCTTAGATTGAGGCAAGGAATGAAATTTTATTGCAACTTTATGCATCATCTGAGCTTCAAACAAATGGTACTTTTGCAAAAGAAGAAAAAAAGTAAAGTTATATAGTGCTGCAATGTTTAAGGGCAAGAGCAGTAAGATAATATCATCAGGTATATTCTGGCCAAGTGTGCCCTATGTAGTATGGTATATTAAATTGAATAAAGAATGAAAAAGTTAAAAAATAGAAACCATGTCAAAAGGGATTGTTTTTCACCTAAAAGACATCCAGCCTATCCTTTTTTTTTTTTTTTTAATTGGTTCCTACCTACCATAGGCTACCATTCCATGGGGTACAGACAAAGTAAGACTGAACTAATAAAGGGGTTCTGCAAACACATTGTGAAAACTACTGACCTAGAGTTTTGAAACTTTCTTTCCAGAAAACGAAATTTAAAATTATATAGCTTTACTAATCAGAAAAGAGTAAGTACGCCATATCTCATACTATTAACCCCTTTATTTTTGCCACAGAGTTTCACCTGTCTTTCAGTAAAAAACAAAACAAAAAAGCTACACATTTTTATTTAGCTATTATTAAGAAACTTAGGCACATGGGCAGAACAGGTCTCACACGTAACCAGTTGTGTTTCCTAATAGGCTGAATACATTTCATTGCCATGAATACATCTTTTATCATAAAATGCCAATGAGCATCATAAGTAAATAGTTCTGTTGTTGTTACTGTTTTGTTTAACAAAAATAGGGCCTTAAAATAAGATATTTTATTTTAAGTGGAATTCAGTGGAATTCTTGAACAGTAAGTAGCCTGTTGATGGTGGACCTAGTTTAAAGCACCACACAACAATGTGTGTTTACATCACCCCTTTATTTCATAGTTAGAAATAATACAGTTCCACAGGGTAAATTGTCAATAAATAATGGTGTTTAATCATTAAACGTAAAAATCCCACTCTTTGGCATCTGACAGGATTCTATTTCTTGTCAAACTAATGACTGTATAGATATAGCTAATCTTAGTGATCATTCGTCAATACAATATGTTACAAAGGTGCAATTTACTTTAAAATATACAACAGCTAAACATTTCCAGCCCAACGAGAAATCTGATCAACTCAGTAAGATACGGGCCAACTTCCCCAAGGCTCTTTCACATAGTTTGCCTTAATGAAAGTGTAATAAACGTTGATTAAGAGTTCCTAGGGTTTTCTAATACTTACTTTGCTCTAAATAGAGTTTGCCATTCATTCTGGCTAAAGAAAAATCACAATTGCACCAGGAATGACCCACTCATTAATTAAAAGGTGTTCTTATTTTATAAGCAAGATTGCTAACACCTAAGAAACTCACGGACCCCAAAATAAAAAGTAAGCAGTTCTATGCTGCCAGAAATCCCAATTCAGTAATAAATTGCACCTTTAAGAGTCAAAAATGGGGGAAAAAAGAAATAGAACGTTTACAAAAGGTAAGTTACATACATGTTTTTTTTTTTTTTTTTTTTCCAAAATATATTCAAGAATAGTTGAGCTGTATTTGTTACTAAAGCCAGGGCATTATTTCTTTAGCAACAAATTAAACCAGTGCAATTGACATAAATTGTTAAGTAATCCAGGATTAACCCATTAAAATTGTAGAAGCATGTTAGGCTCCTACGC
The DNA here is from genome assembly GCF_007565055.1 of Rhinopithecus roxellana. Taxonomy (NCBI): domain Eukaryota; kingdom Metazoa; phylum Chordata; class Mammalia; order Primates; family Cercopithecidae; genus Rhinopithecus; species Rhinopithecus roxellana. The sequence continues at coordinate 74,605,091 of NC_044551.1, forward strand.
TAATCCTAGAAACTGGAATTTCAGTGAGTGCTTGTGTTGCACAGAACTAAAACTGGAATGACCTGATGCCATGCTGAATGGTATCACTTCATACTTAGTTTAATCATTCGATAGTACAAATCATGAGTTCCTCTATTAAAAGTTTTATTCACTTACAGAAAATTCAGATGCAAACAGTATTATGCCTATAATCCACAATTAAAAGAATCCTTTCCAATTTAAAGTTCCAGGTGAATTTTAAGTTAGAAAATAAGCACTAAGGAGAGTTTTTTCAACTTATGAAAACATCACATTGGAAACTTTCTGGAAAAGCTTCCCCCGCCCACCCATTGTAAAATAAATACTTTGTATCCCAAATTTAATTTTATTAAGACACACTTTAATAACGCTATAAAGAAATATTTTACAGCCATAGAGATCAATAACTTTCCATGCGGAAATAAAAAATTCATTGCTCAATAATATTATTGAGGCAAGTGAAGAAAGATTACTCTGTTGTCAATCTGAAGTGTTAATTTTTTCAGTGCAAAACCAGTTATAAAATATTTAAACTCAATATTTAAAAATAAAAAGTGGTCCAATTCAGCAATGTTCAAGTTCTAAATTTCATAAAACAAATCATTACATACATTTTATAGTAAAATACAGAGATTCAAGAAGTACTTGAGTACTTAAGATATAAATTTCTAATGAATCATATCAAGTCAGCAACAATCAAGCAGATAACATTCCCAATTTGAGTGTCAGAATCATAAAGATGAAATTACTGTACCAAAGCCTTTTTTTCCTAGCTAAAAAGCTATACAAACTAACAGTCAACATTCTGTTTTCTTTGCAGTTGCGTGCTCTAGAATGATATCCCCCCCAAGTACCTGTGATTTCATTCCTGTATTCAAATTTGATCCAGACAATTTTTATGTTCCAGGAACACTTAGCTGATATAACCATCTATAGTGTGAAGAGTCATGTACAGAGTACAGCAGTGGGTTTTTTCCAGCCAAGCGTAGGCTGACCTAAACTGATTTAAGCTCTCTGCAAGTCATTCATGTATTATTCCTAGCAAACACACGGTCCCCTCGGAGGGTTAGGTGTTGAAGCTGGTACTGTAGCACTTCCGTGTCAGCTGGCTCCTTGATCATTTTATCTAGATTGAGGTAGTCCAGAGATTTGGAGTGAGCCCTCTTACCTTTAAGAAGACAAAGAGGCAGAGGCCCATGGAGGGCCTTATAAGGTTCATAAGGTAAAGATTTAGTGCACTTATCTCCTGAGCTGGGCATCCGCCTTCGCCTCCTGCCATTGACAGCTGGAATCTCGTATGGCTGGTAGTACCTACTTCTGGTTTTATACAAACGAGAGGAACGGGCAAGTCCTGCATCTAGCTGTTTGGAGCGTAAGGATGGCATGGCTTCTGCCTTGCTCTCTTCACCTCCTGTGCACTTCTGAGCTAACTTCAGGAGTTCCTCACCAGTCGTGAAGCCAACCAAATAGTTAGAGTCCATGTGTAGGATCTGGTAGCCTGACACGGTCCTCCGCATCGGGGAGCAGGGTGTGCTGGAGCACCGGGGCTTCTCTGCCTCTGCCTTTCCCGGGGAGTTGGCCTCGGCCCCAGGGAAGGGCAGGGTGGTCAGAGTACTTCTAGACTCTCCATTAATATCGACTTCCATTTTAAGCACCAGTCTGCACAATCCTAAAAGTAAACAGACTTAGATTAGAAGAATATAATGCACAGAGACTTGGGCCAGGCCAGGTCCTTTTAGAAGGCTCAGGGAGCATGAAGTAAACTTGCCTGAAAGACAGTCAATGTACCACTGACATACATCTATGTCTACTAAACGTTTCAGAGCGGGCATGAAATGACAACTACCTCTCTGCTTTTAAGAACTGAAAGGCAAGTTCAAGTCTGATGTACCATGAAAAAGTTCAGCAGGAGAAGCCAACAGAAAACAACAACAATAATACTTCTCTAAATGCAGCACTCCATTCAATCACATAAAGTTTATTCCTTAATGCAATATTAAGTGAGTCAAATACAGACCTCAGCATTAAGAAATGAAAGCAATCATACATAGTTTCATAAGAACACATAAAATATTTCTGGCTTGAAAGTTAAATTTTTCCATTATTTAATTTAAAGTGTTTAGCTCTTGACACCTGCAATTCTTTTCAATTTGTCTTTAAGGAACATATAATAAAGCTGATTGAGCTGATGAATTTCTGCAAGGAATCCAATTTAGACTTAAAACAACTATTCGTAGAGTATGAGGAGTCTTAGGGGAAGGTTCCCCCAAACCTTGTAAATGTTCTTCCTTCCATATCCCCAGTGACTTAAAGAATATCATTTTATAGTTTAAAAGTTAATGCTAAATCCAATATATCACATAATTTTTAATACAAAAAATGTATAAAACATCAGATGTCATTTTAATTTGACTATTTAATCATAAAATATACCACAGGCTTGACATTCTGTTTTACAATACCCAAGACATTGTACTTTTCAATAGTTTCAAAAATGGCAGAATAATTCACAATGAATATTAATATTATTCCTTAAGATTATTAAAATACATAGTTTGGAAAGCTCCATTGACAAGAAATGGCACAAATGGCGGCTAGGTTCCTAGAAAGCTACAGATAGATCAAATTTGGGAAACTAAAACACTAAGGGAAATAGTGACCGTTTCATTTCTGAGAAACTATTTGTACTTGCTTTTTAATTGGGAGTAGATAACATGGTTTTAAGTATCTCAGATTACTAATCAAAATGACATCAACTGATTTTAAGACGAAAAATTTACTTAAAAATTTATTAAATAACTCTTATGAATCTTTTTACTAGACAACCACTTCCTATTGAAGTATTTCTTAAAGTTTGGGTAATCATTTAAAACCCAAGCAATTAGAAAGCTTTGTTTTAAAAAGAAACAAAAAACAAAAAACAGCACTTTATTCCTCCACATGCATGTTCTAATTTCCTTTATTAGAAGATTGTGAAGTTACCAGATACCACCCTGTGCTCCCTATGATCCCCACTGAAAACAAACATTTATTACAGTATTTGAGATAAAGCAATGCCAAAGGATCTATATGGTATTACTCACTATTTATTCTCAACCTTAGACTATTTCCCGTTTTTATTTCACCAAAATACTCTAGTCCCTGAACCCTTTTAGATGTAATCAGCTGTATTATATGTCAATGTAAAAATAAACTATATTATAGTGTATTTATATTATTTATATAAAATAAATTATATTTGAGGAAATTTATTTCTCCATTGATAGGATTGGAATATCAGGTGACTACCAGCTACTCTGATATGCACATAAGACTTCTCAGCTAATGAACTGTAGAGAGCCATATGAAGCCTCAACACATTTTTATGCTAAACAAACAAATATTAACCTGGAGCCAAATGACAAATTTATCCTTCCTTTCTCACTAATTTTGTAACCCAGAAAGAATACAAGAGGACATAGCCAAGGCCTACAAACTACGTAACCTGACTGGCAGCTACAGGTAGTAGCCGTTTCTCTGATACTTCATCCTGAAAAAGAGAGGAGGGTCAGTGAGGCAAAGAAATAACCAGGGTCATGGAGGAAAGGGCACACACACACACACACACACACACAAAGACTGGGCACCACACCCAAGGAGAGTCACCAAGGCAGTGACACTCAAGATGTCTGTCTGCTCTGAGACTCTGGTCTAGGTCTCTTTCAAATCTGGCACTCCGTGACAACTCATGGAGTTCCACCAGGCAGCTTACTGCATTCTCATTTGGTATATTATAAATGTCTTTAAATCTATGACTTCAGACCCCACACATTCCAAATTCGGTAAAACTTCATGCAGAAGCGAGGCTAAAATTCATCTTTTTTGTCTACGAGGGAAAAAAAATTGCTAAGCAAGTTAATAGTGCACAAAGTTGCAGTAAAGAGGAGTGGACACAGGTTTCTGAGAGCAACACAATCATCAAAAGTTTGTCGCCATACTAAGCCAATCCTGCTGCATCAAGGTAACAACTGTCAGAAATCCTGAGAATCCTTGGGGGTTGAAGATAAAGCCTAGAAGGACACAACGGTTTAGAGAAATAGGCAGAAATAATATATTAGCTAGAAAATACTTGGAAGTACCTGGAAAATTAGAAATGTGAAGACATGTGTAAAGGTCAAAATCTGATTTGATAGGAAATAGACACTACCATTAGATGAGTAACTCATCAGTTAAGTTTTCAACAGCCAAATACACCATAAAAAAAAAAAAATGACTTGGGAAGAGAACTATTCAAACAGGATCTTCACACATCAACCTGGAAGACAACGATTTAACCTAGGTTGTTAAGTAGAAGATACAGATGTGGTTTAAGAGCTTTGTAAATTTCAACCAGGCAGTCTGGTATATGAAATCTACCACATTTTACTGAGGTAGACAAAACATTCACTATGGAAAACACAATCTCATCAGAAAGTTGAAGGAGTAAGCATTTCTAATATCCTCCAACATAAATACTCAACGGAGCAACTAAAGTCAATGCAAAACAGGTCAGTATTCCAGGCAAGATTCCTGCGGGAGAGTCTCAAGGCGCCGGAACACGAAAAGGCTGACTTTAAATATAGCTTATATAGCTGCTATCTGCTGAACTTCTGATGAGCAATTCTCAGAGCTAGAAAACTGTTTGTACTTTTTGGCTATCAAACATCAGTATTTTTGCTCCAAACTACAAATAGTGTCTTCTCAAAACTAACAGTTCATTGGGTGGTTCACTGGTCTCCGCAATATACTGCCATATGTGCGAGAACAACTTCAGGTCTCGATATTCATGTAGGAACATGAACGCTGGAAACAAGACCCTCACAAACAGCTTCTGTTTTTCTAAAGTATTCTTCTTACTTATATATTGCCCTTCTAAAAGCATCTACTATGCGGCACCAAGAAAGCTAGGTAGAGGCTGGGTTTCAGAAAAGCCAGCCCTCATTGTCAAATATTTCATTTGTAGTTGGGCTGAATGCTGAATAAGCAGCATACCTCCCATTCTTCCGTGTGACAGAAAACAAAACTTATGCTACTACATTCCTGAGAATTTCTTGACTAGATTTAAATACTGCAGCAAGATCCTGAGATCAGTTACAGAATCAACTTGCTCAGGTTATTTTTACAATGGGGGAAGAAGCTCTTTAGACACTGTCCCATCTGCAGAGGAAGAAGTCTAGGTACCTCCTAACTCCAGAATTCTGGGCGGGGGAAGAAAGAAGACACTAAAGACAGATATACAAATATACAGATGTCCAACATTTTCCACAGCAAAATTTCTTATTGAAAGACATTCATCAGGAAACTCAGCTACGGTGACTATAACTGGAGGTGGCCTGTGTTTAGCAGTCTATTCTTCAGGTTTTACCATGAAAAAAACTGCTTACAGGCTTGTTATTTTTAATAAGCCTATTCATGACTCAGCATTTTGTTTCATATTGTCAAATAAACCTTGTATCCAAAAAGCTTGCTGCCAAGATAAACAACCACAAAGCACTCTCATAAATACTACTACAGGTACCATGCAACAGGTGCCACACTTCCCACTACATCAGTAAGAAGAGCCTGTGAGTCAAGAAATCAGGTCTAATGCCACCTGCTTCATTCCAGAGCACTAAAACCCAGAGATCAAAAATACCTTTCTTGCTTCCATTAATGCCTTTTATATATAGTTTAAAGCAAAAATAGACTGTAAGTAGAAAATAGAAAAAGTATTAATGTTATAATTACAGAAGCAGCAAAATGTTGCAGAGAAGAAGCTAAAACAGAAAATGAAACAAGAATAGCAAAGTCAACTTGTAATTGAACAATGCTTTTAAAATTGAGCGTCTTAAAAAGTACCAGGAACAATACAGTCTTTCAAATGACACCTAAGGTCTTCAATATCAAATTCCCTCACAATCCAACCAGTAACAATGGCACCAATGTATTTATAAAACGTGAAAGATTTGGCAACATTTATAGATGCTTCTATATTGCTGAAATTTATGTGGATCCAACTAGATGACAAAGGTAACACTAATTCTTAAAAAATGTACACAGTACACATTTTTTTAAAGCATTGGGTACAGAATGAAATTGTAAATTTTGGCTAAAACTAAAGCAAATAGGTCCAAATCACAACACATGTATAGGAGAACCTGGTGCACCAGGATAAGCACGTTCAAAAGCCTGTGACCCTTATAGAATCTGCATAGGTATGAATACTCTCTGAGAGGCCAAATCTAAATTTGGGGCATAAATACCAATACTTTGAAAATATAACCTAAATGCCCTTGTCTCCTTAGACCAGCTTTGAAAACAGGTGGTACGTCTGACAAATGCTATAGAAAGAATTCTTTTTGAGAAACACTGCATCCTAACACCTGTATTTCATCTAAGAAACTCAAAAAATTAATTGCTTCATTAGCTTTCCTATATATAGAGTTCATTTATACATCAGTAGCATGCCTGTTAAAAATTTCCAACTCCTTGAACCTTTAGCTGAGATGTCAAAGGCATGAAATTCTCTTGTTAGACTCATTCCACCAAGTTTAATATTGCTCGTTTTTGCCTTCTGCTCTTAAAACACCTTTATTTTTCTCTATTACAGACTGAATTAGTTTATCAAACATATTTTTTATGACAGGAAGGATGTAGTAAAGGTAGGGTACAATGTAATTCTCATGGAGAGAAAGAAAAGCAAAGGTTCCAAAAAGCTGAGAATGTGACTTAACAATAAGATACATCCCGATATTGTCCACAGTCAGCTCCTATGCTACAGGGTGTCTGAGTCAGGGACACCCTCCAAGAAACAAAAATTATTTCACTAGGCTCTAAGCCTAGGGCACCATCCTAGTTGCTAATTTCTTTAACCATACAGAGATATCTCAAAGAAGTCTTAGAGTCAACAAACATTTTTTATAACCACCTTTCCCTTCCAGATACTTTCTACCTTTTTCTTACCCTACTAACCTGCTCAAAGGATTGTTTTCTCTTGTTATTGTTTTTGAAATCAGTAAAAGCAATACATGCAAACTGAAAGCTATCAAGTCCAAATAATTCACAATGATGTACTATAAATGGCAAAATCATTCTTCATCCCCTACCAATGCCGGACATATCGAGGAAATCTCTATTAATATTGTGGTATATCCTTCCTTTTCCTGAGTATTTACAAATGTGAGAGTGAGTGATTACTTCCTTCTACAATGAAAACATGCAAGAAGAGTACACACAGACACACATGAATATTTCTGCAGAAAATTCCAGAAGTAAAAATGCTGAGTCAAAGAACATGTACTTTTTAGGTTTTTATAGCAATTACCACAAAACCTTATTAATAATGCTTCTGGTTTTTATATGGGTAATGTATTACTTTACATAACTAAAAATTAATGTAAACACTTTTAAAGAGTATAATCTATACACTCACCAGAAGAGTGCCTGTTTCTCCTCTTATTGCTTAGAAATAGGAATTATCAAAAGAAGAAAGGAAGATGATGTGCTTCCTTTTGTTTGATGTGTTTGATTTTTCCAAAAAGAAAAAGATAAATGAAAGGGACATGACCACCATTCTTTGACCTCGTATCTCCTGATATTATTCTCACTTAAAAAACACTTAGACGCTCTTTAAAGAAATTTACAAACTAAATGTAAATTTTCCTTCAAAAAAGGAAGATAACATTTCATTTATATATATTAGAAAAATACATACAGTGTACATTTCAAAAGCATTAGATACAGCATTCAATACCACAATACCAGTATTCTGGCTGAGACTAAAGCAAACAGGTCCAAACCATAACACACGTGAGTGGAACCCCGTGCACCAGGAAGAATAGTCAAGAGAGTAGACCTGTATGAAATCTGCACAGCTTTGAACACTCTTCAAGAGGCCAAGCTTCCTATCTATTTGGCACAAAGAGCAACATTTTGAAAATATGATCTAGATGCCTTAGCTCCTTAGACCAGCTCTGAAAATAGCTAATAAGTTTCAAAACTGCTATACAAAGAATTCTTTTTGAAATTGCATTCTGAGAATTTTTTAAAATAAGATTATAAAAAAAATTCACTCCCAGTTATCAAAACACTGCTCCATATGCTTTCACTGTTTTTTTTTTAGCAACATACAGCAATACCATATAAGAGAAAACAGATATCAACATAACCATTTTAAATATACAGAATAAAAATGTCATCATGTTAAGAAAACCCTTTTCAAGAGGTACTTGAATCAAATCATTCGAATAGAGCCATTTTTGGGGAAATAGGGTCTCCTAAGTAGGGCTAATACCAGTCTAGTGATATCTATGATATCTAGAGTCACCTATTTTTGTGTTTGTTGTTTGTTTGTTTGTTTAGACACAGGGTCTTGCTCTGTCACCCATGCTGGAGTGCAGTAGGGCAATGATAGCTCACTGCAGCCTCAAACTCCTGGACTCAAGCAATCCTCCCACCTCAGCCTCCCAAGTAGCTGGGACATAGGTGTGCATCACCACATCTGGTTAATTATTTCTTTTATACTTTTAGAGATAAGGTCTCACTATGTTACCCAGGCTGATCTCAAGCAATCCTCCCTCCTTAGCATCCCAAGTAGCAAGAATTACAGGTGCGAGCCACCGCCCCAGGCTAGAGTGATACAGTTTTAATACCAGAATCATCTTGGACATAACCTACCTGGGACCTCTACCTCCAAATATAGAGAAGACACTGAAATCACGAAGACAGGGTCCTGCCCAGAGCCATACAGGTAGTTAATGCCCATAATTACAACTCAGGCTCCCTGGCTCCAAGTCCATGCTGTGCTTCTAGCATGTGGTTCCCAAACTTGTCTACACACCAGAATCATGCAAGGAGCTTCAAAAACTGCTGATGTCTGTGTTCCACCCCAGATTTGTGATTTTTAACTGATCTGGGCTGTAGCCTGGGTTCTGCAATTTGTAAAAGATTCCCAGGTGATTCTAATATGCATATAGGTTTGGGAACCTGTCAGCTAGAACTTATCAGATAGAAGAGTTTCACTCTTGTAAGTCCCTGCTTTGTTTTTAATCAGTAATTACTGTATAGTTATGTTGGTGAACATAATTTTTGGCTGCTTATAATTGCTAACAACCTACCCCTAGGTCTTCTAATTTACTGTTCCTAATCCACTGTGGGCTGGAAATATCTGCTAACCAAACGTGTTAAAACTGCATATAAGATAAAAATAAATCTGTGCTGAATGAGAATCGGGCTCCTTCATCTGCACACACTTTGGCGTAGTTATTTTAGCTACTTAGAAGCCTTTGTCAGGTGCAGCTACTTTAGAGAACAGTTTGGCATTTACTTATAAAGTTGAATAAATTCTCATTAAACAACCCAGCCACCATAAGCATAGATATCTAACCCAAGAAAAATGAAAATACATGTCCATACAAACACCTGAATGTGAATATGTATGACAGCTTCATTCACAACACCGAAACTAGAAAAAAATACAAATATCTATCAACAGGGAAAGAGATGAACAAACTGCAGTCCATCCCTACAATGGATACCACTCAGCAATGAAGTGGAACAATCTGGGAAAATACTAAGTGAAAGAAGCAGATACTACACCTGTATACTACATGTTTCCACTTACGTGGCATTCTGGAAAAGGCAAAACTATTGTCTAGAATCAATCATTAATTGCCAAGGGCTAGGGTGGGGAGAAGGGATAACTACAAGGGGGAGAAAGGGAATTTTGGGGGGTGATGAAAATATTCTATTGGTTGACTGTAGTGGTCATTACATAACTGGATACATTTGTCAAAATGCATCAAACTGTACACTTTAAAAGGATGGATTGTACTAAGTTATAATTCAGTAAACCTGACATTAAAAAATAAATGAACTCTGTAACATATTTCCAAGTTTCAGATGGTCCTCCAAATTTTAAATTTTTTTGTACCATATAATTTTGGAATCAAAAGGAATCTTAATAGTTGTCCACTGTATGTTTGAACACCTGCAGTGACAGGTAACTCACTACCTCCCAAGATGATTCATTTCACCTTGTGCAGCTCTGCTAGAATGTCGATTTATTTACACATATATCTGTATGTACATGCCTATATACGATCAACCCTCTGTCTCCACAGGTTCTGCATCCGTGGATTCAACCAACCACAGAGAGAAAATAATTGAAAAAGCAAAAAATTACATCTACACTGAATACGTACAGAATTTTTTCTTGTCATTATTCCCTAAACAATACAGTACAGCTACTATTTATGTAACATTTACATTGTAATAGGTATTATAAGTAATCTCTAGATTAAAGTATACAAGAGGATGTGCATAGGTTATAGGCAAATACTATGCCATTTTTGTATCAGGGACTTACATATCATCAGATTTTGGTATCTGGGGGAAGTCCTGGAGCCAATCTCCCATGAATGCCAAGGAACAACTGTACCAATATAGGTATATACAGAGATAGATGGATAGACATAGATACACACACATATATTGCTGTAGCTTCTACACACTGCTCTAGTTTTGTGATTTATTTCTATTAGCTGAGTCAGTGACCAGGCCACATTATTTTTTATTCAATATCCTCTCAAAGTACTTTGTACTATGTTTTCCAAACTTCTTACACTTTTCCTCAAAACTGAAAATTTTAGTAATGTTTCCATTTTTCCAATGTTCTAAAATGCATTTTCATAAAAGTAATAGGTTTTATCTACTTAATGAGGTTAAAGTATTCGTTTTTCCCTACCATTCCTTTGAATCATTCTGCTGCTGACTAGAAATTTAGAAATCACTTATTATGAAACTCTGCCTTTTCCAAGGATTATGACCTCTCTACGTAATTCAAAGCAAGGATGTACAAAGATAACGGCCAAGTAGAATGACACACCAAAGCACGGAGTCACCCTCATACAGTCTTGAGAATGCTAAAGAGCTACCATAGATCATTAGGAATTTCTTTTTTCCCTTCAAAGACTTCGAGCCACATGGACAACTATGTCAGCAAAGATACACAGATGACACACTGAAAAAAGACAACTAAAGGAAGAAAACAGCATCGCATATTTTTAACAGTTTAAATCCAGGGTGTGATAAAAAGAATGTCATATTTTCACTGAACTGCTATATGACTAAGTGAAAATAATGCTCCTTTCAGACACCTGTTAGCTCATTCTTTACGTACGATAATATATAACCAGAATTTTTTGCAAATTATTTCAGCAATGTTTGGAGATTAATGTTTTTACTAAAATTTGCCCCAAATTAGAGCAACTATCTCTAACTACTATACTTTGAAATATTATTTCATAAGATCTTTACATTAAAGAAATTTAAAGGAAGGAAAACTTAGTCAAACATTTCAAATAAAATAATATTTGCATATTGCAACAATAATTTCATTTCTCACCATTAAAAATGTGTAATTAGAGTATACATATTTGCAATAATACACCGACATTACACATTCACTTGACTGACATTTCACACTCACTTGTTTACTTACATAGTCTTTAAAAACTACATTATGGTATTGTGTTCATACAACTGTTAACAAACAGAAAAAGCAAAATATAACTTACCAGACTAAATCCCAGAAGATATCACTGTACAATTTCCAATGAGTCCCAAGGGAACACAGACATAATAATTTTTCTGTTCTACTCCAGGTACTAAACATGAAATACAAAAATAAACCTTTAATTTAACAAGTAACACAACTTGTAACATGATATCAATTCTAACTGCAAAAGAGAATGAAACTAGCAGGAGGTAGTAACATCAAGTATAGGTAATATAGGATCCAATAATTAATTAATTCAATTAATGTTGAGTTTGTTCACCTAAATGCATCCTCAAACATTTTATCATGTGTATTTCTCTGTGCTCTGTTACTTAAATTCTACCTAGAGACTAGGAGTAGCTAACTGGGCTAAATAAAGAGACAAGAAAAATTAAGGTAATAAGTAATAGTTTCACCATCCTAGTCCTACTCATGTGTTCAACTGATTCACAGTACTCTATGCAAAAAAAAATAATGCTCAGGCTAGGATCAAAAGCACAGGCCATAGTTCCTAACTCTGGCTTTGCTAAGAACTCTGACTCTTGACCCTGCATAAATATCAACACGTAAAATGAAGACCGTAATAACCCCCCCTCCTCCCTAATACAGTTGTTTGATGGATGAAATGAAATGAGGTAGGTGAATGCTTTACATGCTGCAAAGCTCTTTACAATGTGTGATGCTATTGCTATGCAATTAATTTTTGGTATCGACTCATTTTAGCCATAAAGCAGCAACAATGTAAATCTTTCACAAGACTGACGCGAGGCAAATGATTAGAAGTCTCTTGGATAACACAACAAAAAAAGACAAGTGTCTGAAAAAGCACTTTTTTATAGTTACCACCTTACTTAAGGTTTCTAGCATCTCCTCTGTGCCTTCCCTCTCTTACCTGGGAAGTTAATGTGTAAGATAATCTATCTTTATCTCCTACCTCCCTAGTTAATAGGGTTAATTTGCTGAGGCGAGGAATACCCTCCAAAGTCCTCTTCCACCTGTAAAAGTTTCTTTGGTTGTTGGTTTTCGGTTGTGTTCAACAACAGAAGCAGTTGGAGGGGTGTCAAATGAGGCGAGTAGATTCATTTTACCTATGTAGGTGCACAGAGCCCGAGAAGTGGCAACATTTACAATACCTTATCAAACAAAAGACAAATTGCAAGAAAAAAGGCAAGGAGTTTGTAACTTTATTACTTTCCTTACCAGTACAGGAGAGTTTCATCCAAAGGAAATAGATAATTATTAAATTTAATATGTGCTTCTTTAGCTGGAGAAAATGGAAGGAGCTAATGCACCAAGAACTGTCATTCCAAGAAACTAGCATGTTTATCAGCCTTTGCAGCTTCTTCAGATGTAGGTAACAGAAACACTCCCTTTCATGTCTTTTGCCACCAACTATTCTTAAATCGGGTAACCAAAAAATCTTAAAAATTAAGCCTTGATTCTACCCCACCAATGAAGCCTCTGGTTTTAACACACAGTAAATTGTAACAAAAATTGTTATCTATAGACAAAATATTTAATATAATTATCCCAAAGAATTTCCCCAATACTAATAACATTCATCGTCATTTCTTATTTAATGGACTTTTAATGGGAAAGAGGAATTTTAAAAACTAACATTTCTTTAGCATCTTCCATATGTCAAAAGCTATATACAATTTATATCATTTAATCTTAACTACTCCATGAAGAAAATATTATTATCCCATTTTTAAAGTAGTCTTTAGTAGTATCCTTATTTTAAAGTACTCTTTAAGGTGATACTACATGAGAGTCAGAGCAGGAATTGGAACCCCAATTGGCCTCTGTTCAATGATAAGACCGTAAGTATAGCCTTTTACATAATAATCATGATCCTGTAAAATGTACATCAATTAATTTCTATAAATGAAATTCTATTTTAAGTGTATGGGGAGGCACTTTATCTAAAAGTTTTATTGCCTCATTTGTGAAATGGCTGGGGGAACTACTTAGCTGCAAGGTTACTTCCAACTTGAAAAATATTAGGATTTGGTGGCACATCGTGGAGAGTCTTATACAAATGTCTTCTGAATCATGGACTCTTTCTCCTATGAGCTTATATTTTCTGAAATCATAAATTATAAGACAGAAAAAATGTATCAACCAATACCATCTGGTTATATGGTTGGATATCAAATACAGTTACGTATTTCTGCTTTATTTCTCAAGACTACATCTATCACAAAGTGAGATAGATTTCATTTATACTTTTAGAAATGTCAACTGAAAAACAAGCAGGAGGAACATTAGAAAGATCTGATTGTCTTAATCCTAAAGAATAGTTTTGATAGTTTTAAATCTATTCAAACTTTCATATAATTTGCCTCATGTATTTGGTGACATATTCTTCTTTTCAAGCTTTTAAATGTATTAGAAAAATATTTAAACTTCAAAGAGTTTTTCAACACCAAAAGAAAGAAATCAACTAAAACTTTAGTGTGGACTTGCAAGTAGAGGAGCCTTAAAGACATTATCCAACTCTTGCACTGGAGCTGATGTGTAAATCTAGGAAATGGTCGGTAATTTCATAGTAAATAAAGAGTAGTAACTGATTATTCCTATTATGCCAGTGCCAAGCCAAAAATAGAATATAAACACAATGTCCAAGGGAGCAACACAAGCAAAACCAAAGTGCAGAAGCTCCATTACATTCTCACTTTTTCTAATTTTGACTCTGCTTACTGCTTTGGAGGAAGAGGAGAAGGAAGAGGAAGAGGAGGAGGAAGAGAAGGAGGAAGAGGAAGAGGAGGAGGAGGAGGAGGAGGAGGAGGAGGAGGAGGAGGAGGAGGAGGAGAGGAAAAAATAAAAAGAACAAGACCAGAAACTAACTAGTATAAAAATATACCTTTTCTTTAAGACACAACCCATAATCTACTACAAAATTACAGTAAGGGTTCTATCCCCATCTCCCACTTAAAACAAAAGATTGTAATATAAAAATCCCCAAAACATGTACCTTCCAAATAACACACATTTTTAGAATACTTTAAAAATCTCTAATTCTCTAATGCTTGCAATTGATTCTGGCCAATGTTCTGAACACTGAAGGTTTGGAAAGATATCAACAGATTTCCTCTCAAAAACAGTCAGCAAGAGGAAAAGGAATCCATGTGAAATTCTTAGAAGACAGACTAAATGCTGCATAAAAACAAAGACTGAAGTAAATAGAGCAAAGGCTACAGGATATAATAAATGCTTCCAGTTATAAGAAGTTGAAACAGAATGCAGTGGGACATTATCCCATAAGCAATAAAAATAGGAAAAACTAAGCATTGGCCAAGAGCTGCCCACAGACTTCTGGATAAGAAAGTCATGGGTGACTAAGCAAAAGACACCCAACATTTGACTGCAAGTGGAGCTTCTACAAATAGGAAAGTTTGCAAACATTAAATAGCAAATGTATCTAATTTCTCAGGTGATAGTTATTACCACAGGTAAATAAGAATGCCTTTCAAAAGTAGAGTGACTATGTATCTCAATTCATAGTCAATACCCTGGTATAATTATTTAAAGCAACCCCCTTTAACTCTCAAAATTGTCTCAGTTTGGCTGTTTTAATTGTTATCCTACTCAAAAGTAACCTATACCAATGGAAAGGCAATGACTTTTAAAAAGGGAAACACCCTTCTGCTTGAACAGTGAATTCCCATACAGATCTGAGTTCTTCTTTGGGTGTACCCACTTAGGTATTCACTTATGCAGTCATTCAACAATGTTTCTTGAGTCTTATTATATATCCTCACACTGCACGGGCACTAGTGTACATATAAAGAGATAGCCTGAGACTGGGCCAGAGGGGAGGACAGACATGGAAATAAATCCATCTAATGACAGTAAACCTGAAGGGCACTAGGAACCCAGAAAAGGGAGTGGCTTTCCCCAAAATATACAACGCTCCATTTGGAAATGTTTAAGTCCACACAAAATCCACACACACCCACAAAAGTCGTAAATCCCAAGCTTCAGCACAGATCACTAACAAAACAGCAATAAGAAAAAATTTAACAATATTGGTCACAAATCATAAGATTATAAATATGAGGACCAGCACATAGCCCTTTCAAATATTGGTAAATAAATCTCATTCATCATTAAAGTTTATATTATGAAAAGACAAATTTTAGGCAAAGAAATCGGTACAGTAGAAGTTGTGAGTTCTAATTTTAGCTACCAAAACATTTATTTTCATTTTTTTCATAGCCCAAACCTGAAGCCCATGAAAACATTTAGAAAGAAAGAAAGAAAGAAAGAAAGAAAGAAAGAAAGAAAGAAAGAAAGAAAGAAAGAAAGAAAGAAAGAAAGAAAGAAGAGAAAAGAAAAGAAAAGAAAAAAGCCAGACTACCTGTCTCTTTCTATTTTCAGACTGGCTATTTAAGAAGAGACCAATAATGGAAAAGCACTTGGAAAAAAACAGCAATTTTTAAAAATTCCTTTCAAAATAGTAAAAATATTTTGTGACCACTAGTCTCAAAGACCACTAAAAACAAATAAAAGATGAAACAAAACATCTCTGGAGGAATATTAACTGAACACTAAGCAGAAATAAAATGGCTTAACTGTCAAAGTACAACACAACAATGAAAACAAAATGTTTAGCTGCAACTAGATGCTCATCTTAGAGATTTCTTTCAAATACTCCTACTTTACCATTTGCAACTTGCAAAAACTAAGTCATCAATACTTTTTAAGAAGAGTTAACTAGGGTGTGACTTTTTTGAAACCATCCTTGACCTTACAAACAAACCATTAACCTTGCCAACTTCGTAAGATAACTCATAATTCGTTCAGTAAGACAAACACGTGTTTCTCTTTCTACTATCAGTTCTTTTAATAGCAATCCACCCCCTTAAAGTGTAGCACTCATTATCTTTCCATTTCTGCTAGTAAAAATTAAACCTAGGTTACTAATATCACGTGGTGTCATCCTTCTACTTTTAGAAAAATATTCAGTTTCACTGCAAATATGACCGACAGTAAGTGGAACTAAAGGTCAACATGCAGCCTTTACAAGAAATGTGCCTCTTAGGAAGCATCATCAAAATGGGACAGGTGTACACGGTGGAATTGGCTAACCTTTGGGAAAGCTTAAAACCAGGTACTCATTTTTATAGGCTGGTGACAAAATCAAAGTTCTCTCTGGAGGAAAAGAGCTGATCCCTCACCTTACCTCCAGCTACAAAAAAGCAAAGAAATTTTAAATCCTGTACATAAAGTTTTATTACTCTCAACATATTAAATACTTTTGAGTTATATAATAGCTGTCTAAAATACACAGAAACATACAAAGAAAATAAGCAAATTCATTGACTGTTACATAATATCAATAATTATATCTTATACACTGAAATAGTTACTAACACTTTCATTTGCAATTAAATAAACTAAAATGTTAGCAAAAGCTATTCATTCAATACATCAACTGTTATCAAATTAACAGGTCCCTGTATTCATTAACTCTTATATTTCATCCTGTTCACTTTGCTTTTAAGTTTATAATGCATTCAGTTACATAATTAAAACACTGAGGATTCTGTGACACATTCATTAAACATAATAATGTAATCATAAATCGCGGCCAAAAGCTTCTGCAATAATAACCAATACTATATTTTGAGATGACTGGGAAAATAAACTCTGCAAAAGGGTAATTTCTATCTCTCTAGTGTCAATCCTGCATTACAGGATTTGAGAAAATAAAACAACTAACAACCCTAACTTGTAGGTTGGCTCTTTGGGGGGAAAAAAAAAAGGAAAACGAAGAGTTTAGTAACATCAGAAATGTGCAAGAATTGTTCTTCCAGCTAGGAGCGGCAAGTACACTGTAAAATGCCTCCATTCTTCCTGCTCAAATAAAAAGTTCCCAGCTTCAGCTTTACCTGTGCACCACAGACAGACAGACAGACACACACACACACACACGCGCGCGCGCGCGCGGAAATCTTGGTTCCACCCAAATCACTAACCCACCGGGTTGAAAATTGAGGTGGGAGGAGAGGCAGGGAGTCCCTAAGGGTGTGGAACACTTGCAAGGGGAAAAGGACGGGGCCATCATTCCCTTCGCGTTCCCATCTCCTTTCTGGCGGAGACCTGCAGATTCCACCACTAGAGAGAGTTTGGCAGCTTCACAATGGGGCCGTTGCTGGAGGTCTGACTGCCACCCGCCTCGAAACCCCTCTCCTCCGCTTCCCACCTGCCCCAAAGTCCACCCGCGACAGGTGGGGCGAGGGCGGCAATGCCCGACGACATCTGCCGCTTACGCTTCTGGCTCGGACCGGGCCCCAATCCACACGCTCGCACGCGGCCACAGCCGGCCAGTCCACCCCCACTGCACCGGCGGACACTCGGAGGGCGCGGGCGGCCTCGCACCGGGTTGCAACCCGAGCGAGGAGGGTTGGCGAGATCAGGGCGCCGGGGCTCGCCCTGAGGTGCTATCTGACCCGGGCAGTCGCATCCTGAGCGCTGCCGGGCATGCAGCCAAAGGTGCAGCAGGCAGAGGAAAGCTACTTCTCAATGGGGCCTCCAGGCCCGCTGCCCCGCGGTGCGGGAACGGCGGCCAAGGCAGGGAGCGAGTATGCGCGCCAACGCGCCCCGACTTCCGCACCGCGGCACCGCGGGAGAGGCGCTCCGGGCCGCCGAGTCCCCGCACCTCCCCAGCGAGCGCACGACGCGCGCACACGGGGGCGCACGCCCCCGCACACTCACACGCGCTGCACACTCACAGCGTCTCCGGCCCCACCCCTGTGCCAGGGAACCGCAAGCTCCCCGCACCCCGCGCGGGCCCCACCCAGTTTACCAGACCCCAGTCCCCTTCGGGTGCCTGGGAACCGGTCCACCGAGGCCATGGGACGCTGGGGCCGCCCCGCCGCCCATCGCAGAAGCTGGTCCGGCCAGGTTTCCCCAGCACGGCGGGCATCGTGCACCCGGCCCAGACACGAGGCGGAGAGGAAGGGGCGGCGCCGCGATTGGGGCTGGCACTGGGGATCGGAGACTGGGGCAAACCCGCTACTCCCCCAATCACCCCATAACCACCACCTTTTCTGCGGCACAAAAGGTTACAGACGAAGCCGCCGTCCCCGTGCAACCTACCGATGGCCCAGGGCTCCGCTGCCTCCGCCGTGCCCGGGGCCGCGGAGCCGGAGATAGGGGTGGGAGAGGCGCAGGACTGCAGCGCCGAGATCCTGGCAGAGGCCGCCAGCCGAGCCAGCCGGGTACCCTCTCCTCTCCCACCGCGCTCGGCGCCAGCTACCGCCCCGCGTAGTCCCCGCCTCCTCCTCCTCCTCCGCCTCCTCCTCCGCCTCCACCTCCGCCCGCCTTCCCGCCTCCTCCCTCTGGCTGCAGAGGCGCAGCCCGTCAGCGCTGAGCCCGCCTCCTGCGCCCAGCTCTAAGACACCCGGAGGAAGGGCGGGCCGGCGGGCTGGAGAAAGGCGCTAAGAGGCCAAAACAAGTTGGCGGGGGTGGGCGGGGTTGTTGACTGGTGGTGTGGAGGAGGAGTCCTAACACCTAACACGCTCTCTAGTCTAAACCCCGCACTCCAACTAAAGAGCTCCAACTTGCGGGCCTGGGAACACTCCGGCTTCCTCAATTAAGTGGTGTGCTGATATTTGTCGCTTGTGAGTCTCTGCTTAAAGGGCTCAGCACTGAGCAGAAGTACAGAAAACTAGAAGGCCATGAAACTAAAAATTACAGGGTCAGTCTACAAAAACTCCTAAAATCCAGTGAAGGTGGCGCGAGGGGGGAAGGTGGGGAACTTCAAATTCAGATTCTGATTGGATTATCTGTTTTTTAATTTGCACAAATGTTGATCTTGTCTATTACGGTAATAAATTATTTTCTTTGATTAAGATTTTCTTCTCTCAATTCATGTACATCTCTGCCAAACTGGTTAAGCTCAGCAATAAGAATATTTACTGGCATGCATATTCAAATTTACATCTCTCAATAACTATTCTATGAGGAAGTAACCAATTATGATCCACATTTAAAGATGCAGAAAGTTTAGGTCATATGCCTACTAAGTGGCTAAGGCTGAATATATACGAAGTCAGTGAACCCCGAAATTGTTTATAAGTGTTATAAGTTTCGGTCCCATTGTCAAATCAAGAGAGTTTGTTATTTTTTAAGACAAAATGCTTTATATGAACATAAAGGCATAAATCTGGAGTAGATTAATACAAGTTTAAACAAGTCTTGACTCACACTTGTTCCAGAATCTACATATGTTCCTGATAATATAAAGGCAAAAAATATATAAACATCTCTAGTTCAACAGAACGACTCCTGGAGGCTGCTCAGCTATAAGACATTTTATGCTACTGCTTATGTGCCCTAAAATAAGTACAGGAAGGTAGAGGGAAGAGTAAGTTTTAAGGAATGTTCCCTAAACAATTTTAAAAATCATCAGGTCCTTTTTTTTCTGCAACAGAGATTTGTATGTAATTTCAAAAATATAGAAGCTAGCACAACATAATATGAATAAATAAATGAAGAAACTTTTTGCATCAGTACATTAGGAGAACACATTGAAAATTATTTCTAATTATAATCTGTTTGACACAATAGTGTATTGAAAATTATCTCTAATTATAATCTGTTTGACACAATAGTGTATTGTCCTGATGATCATTCTCATAAAACCACCTCCAAAACATTGTATGTTTTATATTGAGACTTAATTTCATTTCTTCTTGTCTGAAATCTTATAACATTTTCAAAAGAATGTCTTGTACTTGCCCTTTGCTCTGAGAGTTTGGCAGTGTTCTTTGGCCAAAAGCAATAAAGTTCCCCTCTTAGTTTATTAGGCTCAAGGGTAGCTCTCTTGAGGTCATTGTCTCCAAATTGCCTCCCTCCCTGGGTGGTGCTCTATGCTCCCATCCTAACCCTGACTCTTCACCCAATCAGAACTTCAGTCAGTTCTTGAGTGTCACAAAGAACATCTAATAAACCAATTCACCAGGCAGTAATGGTTTATATGTGGCCTCATCAAGGATATGTTTATGCCACCTAGAGATGCTGACTGGGTACTGTCTTCGCTTGGATTGGATGTGGGCTGCAAGGGCCGTGACTGAGGGGCATATAAGGGATGCAAGTTAATGCAGAATCCCTTCCCCGAGCTTTTTAGTGTTTTATGAAGATCTCTTTAATCTATAAAGAGAAATGGCATACATATAAAGGGTTAGGCCCAAATGTAGAACAGACCGTAAGCCCTGAAAGGCCTTCTGAATCTGGGGACTCAGAAACTCCATCTCACACACTCTTTGTGTAAGTTATGTCTTTGCCTCAAGGCATCCTTTCCAGAAGATCACTTTAAAATGACTTTAAAATGTCAGTTGTCTGGGAAATATTATACTACGTTGATGTAAATGATGTCAGCTAGCAAACAACCAGCTTAAGAGCACAGAATAGGTGAATTTGATAGCAACATAATGATGTAAAACAGAATCTACAAAGCCAGGTGTGCAAGAAATACCACATTGCCTTCTTTTCTGTAAACTGATTTGTTTCAGGCAGGGTCTAACCAGGAAAACAGAAACCATTTTGAATATCTACAGAAGTAATTGAATACAAGAAAATGGTAACATAGGTGATAGGAAAAGTCAGAAGGTAATCAGGAGATGGCACAGTAATCTAGAAATTAGCAACTGCAGCCTCTAGCTAGAGAAATAAGAGAAGAGGCAGGGTTATTGGAGTCCAGGGCCCAGGCAGCACGGCCAGCCTTGTGAGAGCTGTGGCCATAGAGGAGAAACAACCACTGCCAAAGAAGCAATCTATGGAGGGAGAAGGGGGAAATGTACTATACATTGTCCTCTCCTGCCCTCCAATCTCCTTCCAATGCCTTGCATTGGCAAAGTCTGACACACCTGCCATGGGAGCCAGGGAAAAAACCTACAGGGATCAGCCCTTTGAGACACCGAGGAGACTAGGAGAAGAACGTAGAATGTGAACCTGCACACGATTTTATTTCTCTTTAAAGGCCTTACTCTTTTGTAAAGTTCTTCCCTCACTCCCTTGATCAGGGTCAAAGTTCCAAGAGCATATGCCAGACCAGGCCATGAATGGGTGATGATGGCAGGGAGTGGAGGGGAGGCCCTTTGGTTTGCAGTCACCTGTCCACAGAGGTTTCCTTTGTTCCTTCCTGGAGCTGCCACCTATGGCTCCATGATACAGTGCACAACCTGTCTATAGATGGGACAGCCCTGGGGACAGCCCTGCCCTATACACTGGTTCCCTCCCTTTGGCTCTAGCACCACAGCTGAGACCAGAGGAATTTCCTAGATCTGGGACCATCCCGCTAAGCCTCACACATCCTCAGTCATTTATGTTTAGGGTATTATGGTGGTCCAAGTTCAGGGCTCAAATCCCACTGCCCTTGGGACATACTGACTTCTATCCTCTTCTTTCCAGATACAAGGGAATCTCTTCTTAAGGAAAATCTTTCATTATTTTTTTTTCCCCCAGACACTCTGCCATTGCCAGCAAACTCTATTCTGTCTCTGGGGCTTAGGCTGTTTTCAGTAAAAGCCAGAACGAAAAAATGTTCTGCAGGCAACTCCTCTTTACCGTGCCACATCTCTCCCCACGGCAACAAGGGGGTAAAGACAAGTTTGAAAAAAAATCATAAATTAGTGTCTCAAAATATTATCCAGCCATAGAAGTAAGAGACAGTTAGTACTGTGGACCAAGCTGAGGAGGAGAAAGGTGGAAGGAGCTTACTTTGGAATACGTTGAATTTGGTGGCTCTGTGGCACATCCTCATGGAGGTGTCAAGCAGAAGGCCAGATATGTGGAGTGGGTGCTCAGAGGGAAATGCAGGTTGCCCTTCAGCTCTTGCTAGACCACTTCTAATTCCACACTCGCATTCTGCTTATTCATTATTTAAGCCTGTACATAATTGTTTCCTGTGGAGCATTCTTCTCCACCCCTCCCTCTCAGTCTGACTAATTCTTTGCCTTTCCTCAGATATCAGTGTAGATGTCACTACCTCTAAGAAGAGTTTAATGATTTCTACTGATATTTCTCCTTTCCCTAGCCTAATACCACACAGTGCTGAAATATACTATCTCCCCCTCTAGACTATACATTCCCTGAGGTCATGGACTATGTTTAATCCCCAAAGAAAGCCCAGAGACTGACATATAACAGGTGCTCAGTAAATATTTAGCCTATTTTTACTGTGAGGAGTGGGAGAAGAACCTGCAGGTAAGGTCTGCCGAAGGCAGCTTATATCTAGTATCTGGCTCAGAAGTACTGATTGCTAAATTTTTAAGAACTTTGCAAACTGGTTGTTAAATCATCAGTAGCCTGAAATCAGCTATGGTAGGATTATTTACACCATAGAAATTGGCAAATTCTATAAACAGGGCTTCCCGTTCCTCTCTAATCTCCCCCCCACCCCCGAAAGCCAGTTTACCAGCACACCATTTGGTAATCTTCAAGGGGCCCCTCCTGTGTGCGGAGGAGGAAAGCAGGTCAGAGAATTAAAATCTGTGCTTTTAGAAATATTCTTTCATAGAAAGAAAATGTAATTAAATTCCATAATTTGCATAGAAAAACCTATTTAACTCAATTGTATCAATAAAAAATAAGATAGAAAATAGAGAAAGGAAACGGAAAAATATAAAAGCATTATAAACAACACAGAGAAATCACTTCTCAGTTCCAGCTTGCTGTGGGACCTCCAGTTGGTTACTAAATTATAAGCTTCTTAAGAAACTTGAGTTCTGTTTATACGTTTATCCCTTATAGTACCTAGACTGGCACAGAACAGGTATTCATAAACTACCACTTGAATTTGGGCAAATTAAGCTTTACTTCTGTTGACCTCAGCCCCTTCATTCATAAATTAAGAGGTGAGAGAAATGATTTTCAAGAGGGCCCAAGTAGCACCCCCTTTCCTGCCCCATTCCAAACAAATTGAGAAATAAAAGGCATAAAGGGTGCCAATTGTTTCTGTAACATTGGAGGACATAGTTTAATGTACAATTACAGTGGTTCTATTTTTTAAATCCCATCATTAGACTGATATACCTACCCAATAAGAGGCAACATTGGGCCAGGCAGGCCTCCCCACATCAAAGCCTGCCGAGGTAAGACTTAGGTTTTAAGGAAGAGAGAACAACTGCTCCCATGCAGTCACTTTACTGCCTAGAAGGTAATGAAAACAGCTAGGTTGAGCATGCCCAGTGTAATTCTCCAATGAGATACTCTCTTCCTGCCTTGGGAAGGATAGAGTGGAAAGGAGGTAGACCAGGAATGTAATTACCAGTGATACTTTCTCCATTAAGACTGAAACATCAGGAGTGAGGAAGAAGTCCTCCCCCTAACAATAGACAGCATTAGACAGTCTTCAAGGTCCCTTACAATTCTTATTTTTTAATATATACTGTGCACCACATCTGTGTTAGAGTCTGGGAACCCATAGACACAGAAGATACAATCCTGTCCTCAAGGACTTTAAGATTAAGTGAATAGGCAGACAAGTAATTATGCAATTACAATGTGGTGTCATAGTATGTCATGATTCTCTGAAGACAATTCTATGGGAAATTGAAGTCTAAGATGTCAAATAATTGATGTACAAACTTAATCAAGGTATACCAAGACTTCTGGCTTCTTCTCAGAAAGCTGCTAAATAACAGCAAGGACATGGCTAGAGATCTTGCTTCTTGCTTTTTTTAATGTTTTTATGAAAGAACGGAAGAGATTTATTCAGCAGGCAGTGTTTCCAATGAGATAAGAAAATTGCATTTGCATATCAGCCATGGTCTACGATTTCTTTCTTGGGAATAGTTAAAAAAAAAAAAAAAAAGTCAGTACCCCCACCCTCAAATTTACCTTCTTCAATGCATACACACACAAACACACACACACCATCCTATAAAGACATTAGTCAACTCAGGTCTACAAAAGCTGGGCAGGCACTAAAGACTGGGCACCAACCCTTGTCCATGAGCCAAAACAACTCAGGATTCTAGACCCATTTAGAGAATCAAATAATTTTTCCTTCAGGCAGATCTAGAACAGTTAAGATAACATCAGGATTTTCCTTGACATAGCACAAGATGGGAATAGAGACCAGGCTCTATCTGTAGGAGTCCTATAACTTCCGTTTTATTGCCATAAAATAGAAACAGAATGTGGCAATTTCAGTGGATCTCAAAAAAGCCCCCTGTATTGCTAACTTGTTATACTGCGTATAACTGTGGGTAATATTCTGTAAATTTTTATTTTTATTGAAATCACAGCAACAAAATAGTATATGCAACGTTATTCATTACATTGTTATAAGAGAAACAACTTAAAAGTTCATTAATTGGAAACTGATTAAAGAAATAATGATACAACTACTTAATACAATATGCAAATATTTTAAAATGAAGAGGCTTTTTATAAACTAATACAAAGTGATCTCTAAAATATAATAGTAAATAAAAGTAAGATGTAGAGCAAAGTGTTTTGTATGCTATAATTGTACAAAAAAATGTGATGAAAAGAGTTCAAGATGTCAAAATTAAATGGGGAGACTTCTCCTCCTGGAAAGGAGTAGATATACTTATTCCTATTGCTCCTGCAAAATACAACCAAAAGTTGAGAAAATTGAGTTTATAATTTTGAAACTTCCAGAAAAGCAATTTCTGGGCCTAGATGGTTTCATTGAAGAATTCTACCATACATTTAAAAAAGAATTAACACCAATTCTGCACAATCTCTTCCAGAAAATAGAAGATGCATGAACACATGCCTAGGTCATTTTATGAAGCTAGTATTATTCTGATACCAAAACCAGAAAAACAGAAAAATCTAAAGAACAATATTTCTTATGAGTGTGGAGGCAAAACACCTCACAAAATATTAGCAAAGAGAATTCAGAAATAAATAAAAAAGAAATATGCATTGTGACCAGGTGAAGTTTATTTCAGGAATGCAAGGGTCAATATTCAAAAATCAGTCATTGTTATCCACCATAGCTGCAGACTAAAGAAGAAAAACGACATGATCTTATAAATTACAGAAAAGCATTTAACAGAATTCAACACCCATTCGTGATTTTTAAAAAACTCATAGAAAAACAAGAATAAAGAGGAAGTTCCTCAATTTCATAAAGAATATCAACAAAAATCTTCAGCAGACATTGTATTTAATAGTGGAAGAATAAGTGTTTTCCTGCTAAGATTCTGGGTAAAAACAAAGTTGTTTGTTCTCACCACTCTTATTCAGCCATGTTGGAAGTTCTAGCCAGTACAGTAAACAATAAAGCAAGAAAACGAAATACAAGGCATACAGATTGGAATGGAAGAATAAAAATGCCGCTACTTGCAGATGATACAATTGCCTGTATGAAAACCCCAAGGCATCTAAAAAAAAAACTATAAAAATACCTAAAACTAAAGTGAGTTCTGCAAAGTTACAAGAGACAAGGTAAACATACAATAATCTATGATAAAAGTTATTATCATTTATAATCACTCAAAAAAAAAAAAAAAAAAGAAATAGGCTGGGCACTGTGGCTCATGCCTGTAATCCCAACACTTTGGGAGACCAAGGTGGGAGGATTGTCTGAGCTCAAAAGTTTGAGAGCAACTAAAAATAAAATTAAAAAAAAATTAGCTGAGCATGGTGGTGTGCACCTATAGTCCCAGCTACTTAGGATGCTGAGGGAGGAAGATTCCTTGAGGCAGGGAAATGAAGGCTGCAATGGGCTATGATTGCACCAGTGCACTGTAGACTGGGCAACAGAGTGAGACTTTGTCTCAAAACAAACAAACAAACAAACATTTAGTTATAAATCTAATCAAAGATGTACAAGATTTGTATGCTGAAAACTACAAAACATGCATTAATGAAATAAAAGAAGATCTAAATCTAAATAAATTGAGAGATATGTCATATTCATGGATTGGAGACTCATTTAGTAAAAACATCAGTTTCATAATTTATATAGAAAGGCACAATTCCTATAATGGCTAAAACAATCTTGGCAAAGGAAAATAAAGTGAGAGGAGTCAGTCTACCCTATTTCAAGACTTACATGCCTTCATAACTAGGCTTTAATAGAGGAATAGACATATAGATCAAGGAAAGAGAATAAAGAACACAGATTCATGCAAATATGACAAACTCCTTTTTGACACAGATACAAAGGCAATTCAATGGAGGAAAGATAGACTTTGCAACAAATAGTGCTGGAACAACTAGAAATCTATAGGCCAAAAAAAAAAAAAAAAAATTGAACCTTAACCTAAGTCTTACACCTTATAACAAAAAATTAACTCAAAATGAACCAAGAACTTAAACATAAAATATAAAACCATACAACTTTTAGGGAAAAAAATAGAAAACCTTGGGATCTAGGGGTAGACAAACAGTTCTTAAACATAACACAAAAAGCATGATTGATAAAAGGAAAAATTGGTAAACTGGACTTCATAAAATATAAAAATCATTTGCTTTATTAAAGACCCTGTTAAGAGGATAAAAAGACAAGGCCGGGCGCGGTGGCTCAAGCCTGTAATCCCAGCACTTTGGGAGGCCGAGACGGGCGGATCACGAGGTCAGGAGATCGAGACCATCCTGGCTAACACGGTGAAACCCCGTCTCTACTAAAAAATACAAAAAACTAGCCGGGCGAGGTGGTGGGCGCCTGTAGTCCCAGCTTACTCGGGAGGCTGAGGCAGGAGAATGGGAGGCGGAGCTTGCAGTGAGCTGAGATCTGGCCACTGCACTCCAGCCTGGGCGACAGAGCGAGACTCCGTCTCAAAAAAAAAAAAAAAAAAAAAAAGAAAGAAACTGAAGAAGGATAAAAGCAACACATGTGCATATTTAGAACACATCTCTTGAAGCATAACCAAAAAGTGGATAGTATACTTTTTTGTTATTTTTTTAATTGAACTGGAAGTGACAGAGGCTGTTGGAAAGGATTTGGGGGTTTAACACATCTCCACAAAATCTAGGAAGGAGGTGAGGTGCTACAGTAGGAAATAGGCACAGATGGCCATTGACTTTTAAAAAATATTTTTCTTCCATCTTTTGTTTTAGATTTTAGATTCAGAAGGTACATGTGCAGACTTGCTATATGGGTAAATTGTGTTTTGCTGGGGTTTGGTGTACAAATGATTCTGTCACCCAGGTAGTGAGCATTATACCTAATAGGTAGGTTTTCAATCCTCACCTTTCTCCTACCCTCCACCTTCAAATAGCCCCCAAGATCTATTGTCCCATTCTTTGTGTCCATGTGTATTCAATGTTTACTAACTTCTAAGTAAAAACACGTGGTATCTGATTTTCCGTTTCTGTATTAATTCACTTAGGATGATGGCCTCCAACTGCATCCATGTTGCAACAAAGGACATGATTTCATTCTTTTTTACAGCTGTGTAGTATTCCATGGTGTATATGTACCATGTTTTCTTTATCCAGTCTACCATTAATGGGCATCTAGGTTGATTCCATGTCTTTGCTATTGCAAAAACTCCTATAATGAACATACATATGCATGTGACTTTATGGCAGAATGATTTATATTCCTTTGGATGTATACCCAGTAATGGGATTGCTGGGCCAAATGGTAGTTCTGTTTTAAGTTCTTTGAAATATCTCCAAACTGTTTCTGCAGTGGCTAAACTAATTTACATTCCCACCAGCAGTGTGTAAGCATTCTCTTTTCTTCCCAACCTTGCCAGCATCTGTTATTTTTCAGCTTTTTACAATAGCCATTCTGACTGGTGTGACATGGTATAGAAGAATCAGTATTATTAAAATGGCCATACTGCCCAAAGCAATTTACAAATTCAATGCTGTTCCTATCAAACTACCAATGTTATTTTTCACAGAATTAGAGAAGACTATTCTAAAATTTATGTGGAATCAAAATGAGCCCAAATAGCCAAAGCAATCCCAAGCAAAAAGAACAAAGCCAGAGGCATCACACAACCCAACTTCAAACTATACTATAAGGCTACAGTAACCAAAAGAGCATGATAGTGGTACAAAAACAAACACATAGACCAATGGAACAGGTTAGAGATCCCAGAAATAAAGCCACACACCTACAATCACCTGATCATCAACAAAATCTACAATAAGAAGCAATGGGGGAAAGGACTCCTTATTCAATAAATACTGCTGGGATAACTGGCTAGCCATATGCAGAAGATTGAAACTGGACTTCTTTCCTTTCACCATATACAAAAATCCATGCAAGGTGGATTAAATACTTAAACATAAAACCTAAAACTACAAAAACCCTAGAAGAAAACCTAGGAAATATCATTCTGGACAGAGGCCTTGGTAAAGATTTCATGATGAAGACTCCAAAAGCAATTTGCAACAAAAAAAAAATTGACAAGTGGGATACACTTAAACTAAAGAGCTTCTGCACAGCCAAAGAAACTATCAACAGAGTAAACAGAAAACCTACAGAACGGGAGAAAATATTTGCAAACTATATATCCAACAAATACATAATATCCAGAATCTAAAAGGAGACCTAATAAATTAACAAGCAAAAAACAACCCCATTAAAAAGTGGGTAAAGGACAGGAGCAGACACTTCTCAAAAGAAGACATACACATGGTCAACAAGCACATGAACAAATGCTCAACATCACTCATCATTAGAGAAATGCAAATAAAAACCGCAATGAGAAGCAGAAAATATTAGTTCTCTTTAGAGAGAAACAGCTGATGGCTCAGGGACAGGTTTGGGAGGTAAACTTTTTATTATACATTCTTTTGAATGTTTTGAATTTTGATTATGCCAAATAAATGCCCATTTTAAAACATTAAAATTTTCAATGTCAACGAAAAATTCTCAACCAAAGCTTGAGACTTTCCAATTGTTGATAGTATTGATTAATCTGTTAACTTTCTAGTCAGAAATCATATGAAGATTTTTACCTTTCTAATAATTAAGCTACTACAGAATCGCAACTTGTTATTCTTCAAAAGCACTTAGCCAAAACCTTTATCTTTTTATATTATGAAGACTCATCTCTATACTCATTATTTTCCTGAAAAAAAAAAAAAGGTAATTAACAGAAAAAAAAGCTTTGTTCCTGTTGCTGTAAAATATTTGCATATTTATGTGTCAGTTGGAACAGCCTTGACATCCTATGGTGTCATTCAATTACTTTACAAGATACAATGTGATAAAAATCTCCAGTGATAGCATGGACTTTGAAAGCATACAATCTAGGATTTCTAGCCATGTGTCATTGTTCAAATTATTTAACCTATCTAACACTGTTTCCTTATCTATAAAACTAATATTCATTTCTCCAGATTGCTTTCAGTATTAATATAACATATATACCTGAAATGTGGAAGAGGCTTAAGGAGAGCTAAAATGATAGAAAGCAAAATGATAAGTGGATCTGAGTTCTAAAAAACAGAGACCCACCAAGACAACTAATAGTGGGAATGCTTTATGGACACATCCATCAGAAAACAAGGGCACCTGTGAAGTGAGCTAGGGGGAACAAACACGGCTTTATACAGCAAAGTAAAGTGTGTCCCATCTTTCCATATTATATTGCAGTTAAGAAACTGTTTCTGTTCTTTAACATGAATTTAGACTAGAGAAACAAGCATATTTAGGGTACGATTTTAAAGGGTTTTCCCCTCTCTGTTGTAATGAATTTTCTTTAATAATTCCAAATTCTTCAGGGAAAACTTTCACCCATACAGCAGTGTTGACTGCTGGTGCTCTGAGGAAATTACGGCACATAGTAATAAAAGATGTATAGAATTTCTACATCAGCAACGTGAAGTCCAGCCCAGCACCCCGGTATGGAGGACCGATGGGAGTTCCAGAAGGTAGAAGCCCATACCGGAACTGGAGGCAGTGGAGGGGATGCCATGTGGAAAATTGATTGCCAAACTGAGGCCTCAGAAATGGATGTGAACTAAACCTTCTCCTTCACAAATCTTGTAGAGAGAAAGAGCCTATGAAGTTGGAGGAGGTTGCCACACAGATTATACTCGGTAGACACAAAGCATCTCAACTTAATACAGGAAAATCATCTTTAATGAAAGCAATCACAGTTCCCACATTCACCTCTCCCCTTCTTTTCTTGGGTACTTTCATTAATTGCAAGTAAACTTTCAAAGTCAGAGAATTATCAGCCGTGTAGCCACCTAACCGAATAAGACAAAAAATAAATGTGAACTCATTTTAACAAGTGAGTGCCTGTTAAATCAGTAGATCAACACTAGCAAAATGCTGTATCTACAGTGCTCCCACTTTAATTGAGGATGGCACCAACAACCCCAGTTCCTCAAGACATCAAGTGAGTGTACATCAAACCAAACTTATGAATGTGTAAGTGACATTTCCTTAGTATTTCATATTTCCATATTGCTTCAACATCCACATGTTAGATGTGTTTCTGAAATAATGTTGGTAAAGAAGAATTATTTAAAATAAATATTTTACCATAAGTTTCCAGTTACTATTTAAAACTCCCCACAATAACATATAATAACTTGAATATTCACATCTCAAAGTATTCTGCCTTTGTCAATGCATAATTTACATGCTCTAAAGTTCAAACTGTAATTTAGTTGAAAGGACAAACCCGGAACTTTCACAGATGCATTTAAATAACAGTACACATAATGTACGCTACAAGGTGATTACCATATCTTAGACTTCTTCCAGTTCTGAGAGACTTTTATATTTAAGCGATCATCCTACCTAAGCTTTCAACAGAATTCATGACTAGAAGACTCACAGGGACATAATGGTATGGATCCTGATGTTTGGAAATCTCAATCTCACTCCAGTTACTTATGAATAAGACAGTCTTATTACCTTCTTCTGTTACACGTATCAAAGGCTTTGAAATGTTAAGAGGTATGTAATTAGAAAATATAAACTAGTGTTCAACATCACCTTGCAGTTTCTTTTCTCTCTCATCCTAGGCTATAATTTGTGATTGTCTAAATAAAAGGATTCATCCATGCATTCCCTGGAAAAATTTACTACCCAAGTTCACATAAGACAAATTTGGAGTTGAAAATCCATTTAATTACTTCTCTTGGGAAGTATTTCTTCCTGGCAGAGAAACTAATATGATATTAGAAGGCTGCTTATTCGGAATTTGTGGAAGAACTACACATACCACTTTGGGTTTAAGCAAATTATCAGGGTCTCTTTGTTGGCCCACTGGAGCCCTTTCTCCTGGGAAATGCTGAAGAGTCCTAAACTGTTCCCAAGCCCAGGTTTTCTCTCCTCCAAGTTACCCTTTCTGTTCTTTGAACATCTAAATATTTACTCAAAAAAGACTCCTTACTGTCTTACAGAGAGAGACTCCTGTGTTAACCTCTTTTAACATCTGACAGCTTCTAGCCTTTTAAGGAAGTGATACCTCCACCCATCACAATTTAGCAAGTTTAATCTATTATACAAGTTATCATGTTAGCTACCATTAGCAAACAGTGGGACAACTGTGACTTCCTTACAAGGCATTGTGATTTTTGTACTATCACCTTACTGATTATTTTAAGCCCATCTTTAATCATCCACAACATCCACAAGTTATAAACCTGCTTTTTGGTTCATGTGTTCTTCAGTAACAAGAAGTAAAAAAGTGTCTTTAGAGACACTCTACATATTTTTCAATCCTTTTGTCATCACCAGGAAAACAAAAACCTTTGTTTCTCAGTGGTAAATCATCATAGACAGAAAGAGTTGGTTCTTGAAATCACACTGTGTGTGCTTTAGGTTGATCCTTAACTCAAACCTGGTGTGTACTTGCGCCCGCGCGCGCGTGTGTGTGTGTATGTGTGTGTATGTTTTGGCGGAGGGTGGGTGAGAGAGAAAGAGAGGGAGAGAGAGACAGAGACAGAGAGAACAAAAAAGAAAGACATACATAGAGAAAGAGAGAGACAAAGAGAGAAGAGATAGTGGTACATTCCTTGAGTGTAAGCATCTTTTCTTCCTTTAACCTAGCATACCTTTATCTTAGCTCTTTAGTCACAGTTTTTATTCTTGCCTTTCCATTGCTGCAAATCCTGGACTGGCAACTTTCTTTGTTCCCACATCCTGGTCAGATACAGTCAATAGCTTTGTGGTCAGATTCTTTGCTCCCTGAAATCTCCTAGCCCTCAAGATATTCGGCACAGGCCTGATAAGCGTTGAATCATGGCTCAGCAATGCTCCAGGTCTTGTGAAAGGCATAGGTCTGGGACCATAGCTTTTTTTTCCCTTTCTTTCATCCGCAATATTATACTCTGCTAGTACATAGTAAGTGCTCAATAACTGTTGAGGGAAGGAAAGAAGGAGGGAAAGAAGGAAAGCGAGCACATTTGGCAAGTGATTTGACAAAAAACAAACAAAAAAAACTGGGTGCTTACATTATAAGAAAGTTGATAGAAAGGAAATTCTGATACTTAGGCAATCAGATCCAAAACTTTGCTGTTTTGTGTATTTGTGTGTGTGTGTGTGTGTGTGTATGTGTGTGTGGTGTGTGTGTGAGAGAGAGAAATACTAACACCAGTTCGGGGGTGGTAATGATGGTGATGATGATGATGAAAATTATAATTCTTTCTTAACTGAATTTTAATAGGAGTACCAAAAAAATGAGAAAAGAACAAAAATTGTGGCTGGCTGTAATATACTACTTACCATCAGCTACATGAACTGCTTGCTATCTGAGCCAGGTTACTTTGCAATATAATATGACGATAAACACATTTACATCTTCCATATCCCTCCTAAATGTGTTTCACAAGGTTCAATTTCCAGCCTTATGCTATTTTTTAAATATATATTGTTTTTCTTGGAGATTTAAGAATCAACCATTATAGTGCCTCTCACAGTTCCTTAAGTATACAAGTTTAGTAAATATTGAATGTTTGATGAACTAATTAAATATAAGCTCAAGGCTAAATGGTGATTTTGGAAATTACATATTTAGTATGTATATTTAGTGTCATCTTTCACATCTATAGAGTAGAAACCTTCATTATTCTACCTCCTCTTTTTCATACTTCTTTCCTCCCCATTTTTTAAACCTTCCATATTAACTTTACTGTTAAAAAAATTAACTGTAATCCCAGCACTTTGGGAGGCTAAGGCAGGTGGATCACTTGAAGTCAGGAGTTCAGAACCAAGCTGGGCAACATGGTGAAACCTCGTCTCTACTAAAAATACAAAAAAATTAGCTGGGCATGGTGGGGCATGCCTGTAATCCCAGCTACTCAGGAGGCTGAGGCAGGAGAATCGCTTGAACCCTGGAGGCAGAGTTACAGTGAAGCGAGGTTGCACCATTGCACTCCAGCCTGGGCAACAAGAGTGAAACTCTGTCTCCAAATAAATAAATAAATAAATAAACGCTGCAATGAGCTCAGTCCTCTGATAAACCAGAGTTTGTGAGTAATAACAGTATGATACTTAAATTATGAAAAAGTAGACAAGAGATAGGATTATTTTTTATTTCCTGATATTAAATTATTAAATACTTGCCTTAGTCCGTTTTGTGTTGTTATAACAGAATGCCTGAGACTCAACAGTTTATAAGAAAAGAGTTTTAGTTAACTCATGGCTCTGTAGGCTGGGAAGTTCAAGAACATGGCTGTGGTTTCTGGTGAGGACTTTTGTGCTGCCTCATAACATGATGGAGAGGAAGCAAATATGTAAAAAGAGGATACTTGAGGGATGCCCTGGCTTATAACAAAACACTCTCTTAGGAACATTTCTGTGAGAACTAATCGAGTCTTGTCAGAGGGAGAACTCACTCACTACCAGGAAAACAGACACCAAGCCATTCATGGGGGATCTGCCTCCATGACCCAAACGTTTTCCATTAGGCTCCATCTCCCAGCACCACCAT
This sequence comes from Rhinopithecus roxellana, assembly GCF_007565055.1. NCBI lineage: Eukaryota > Metazoa > Chordata > Mammalia > Primates > Cercopithecidae > Rhinopithecus > Rhinopithecus roxellana. The sequence goes on from NC_044551.1 coordinate 74,639,513, forward strand.
ATTGGGAATCAAATTTCAACATTAGTTTTGATGGGGACAAACAACCCATTTCCAAACTGTATCAATGACTAACTTTATTTTTAGTTGTTTCTAATTAGTGTTACACAAATAATGTTAACTTCAATGACAAGAGAATTTTGGAAATAGAATTTATTTTATTTAGCATTTTCAACTAGAGACTATACAAAGAGTGGTGATTTTCATAAATAGCAACTTTCAGGCTATGGGATCAAAACCAAACTTTTTTAATATTGGAAGTTATTTTCATTAAAAGGCTTTTACATGAATATATAAATAATTTGAGAAACAAGATTGTGCATGGATTCATCTTTTAAAAATATTTATTGAACAATAACTGTTTCATGTACCTTGTTAATAAATTAACTTTGAAATCTCTACCTTTTAGGTACCATGAATAGATTCTTCAAAATAAATCTAATCTACTTAGATGGATATAAAATCCCTGTAATACTACTGTATGAATGTATATATACATATATGCAGTGGTCTCGAACATTTTTGGCACCAGGGACTGGTTTTGTGGAAGACAATTTTTCCACAGATGATGCGTGGTGGGGGGATGGTTTTGGGATGAAACTGTTTCACCTTAGACCAACAGGCATTAGTTAAATTCTCCTAAAGAGTGTGCAACCTAGATCCTTCGTATGTGCGGTTGACAATAGGGTTCTTGCTCCTGTGAGAATGTAATGCTTCTGCTGATCTGACAGGAGGGGCAACTCAGGTGGTAATGCTTGCTTGCTGGCTGCTTACCTCCTGCTGTGTAGCCCAGTTCCTAACAGGAATATATACATGCAGGGGTTGAGAATCCGTGCATATATGTATATTGAGTATATATAGAAGGAGAGAGAGAGAGAGTGACAGAGAGAGAGAGAGGTGTGATTGTGGCTACTGTTCTTACTGTTTCTGTCATTGGGTTCCATGTGTAAGCAAGCCTTTCGACCAGGTATTTTTTTGTGTAGTCCAAACATGTATCAAAGAGAACCTATGATTTTTATATGTGATCAGAGATAAAATGTTGACTACATGCCAAATATTTTTATTGACAGAAATTTTACATAAACTGGATTTATTTTCAACTAATATTTATTGAGTACCTAAGTATTGTTCTAAACATGTTTATATATGTCTTATATATATTTTATAAAGAACAAAAAACAGTGCCTGATATTTTAAAAAAACACTTTGTGTCAGCTATTATTGTTTATTGATTTACTAAGGTACAACTATAATATAATAAACTGTACTTATTTAAAAGTCCAACTTAATAAGTATTAACATATGCACATACTCTTTAAGCTGTCTCAACAATCAAAATAATGAAGATATCTCTCAATCCCAAAAGTCACCTCCTGTGTTTTTATTCTCACAGCTCCCCACAATTCTTTGAACCACCAACATCCTTTCCCCCACCCATCCAGGCAATCAGTGATCTGATTTCTGTCATTAGATTTGTTTTTATATTCTAAAATGTTATATAAATTAAATGATATAGTATGCATTCTTTTTTGCTTGGGTTCTTACACTAACAATTATATGGAGACTAATTCATGTTATTGCATGTAGATACAGTTTCTTCTATTTTAATGCTAAATAGAATTCCATGGTATATCCATATCACAATTCACCTGCTTACAGACATTACAAATAAGGCTGCTATGAACACTCCTGTCCAAGTGTTTGTGTGTATATGCTTTTATTTATCTTGGGTGTTACCTAGGAGTAGAATGACTGTGTCAAATAACAGGTATATGTTTAATTTTTAAAGAAGCTGTCAAACTCTTTTCCAAAGTGATTGTACCATTTTACATCCCCACCAGCAGTATATGAGAGTTATCGTTTTTTTACTTCCTTGCCAACACTTAGTACCATCAACATTTTTAATTTTAGTAACTCTAGCAAGGATAGTGGTATTATATTGTGGTTTTAATTTCCATTTCCCTAATGACTAATGATGTTATGCACTTTTCATGTTTATTTGCAATCCATACATCTCTTCAGTAAAGTATATATTGCAAACTTCTGCTTATTTTCAATTGTATTTGAGTGTTTTTAAAAACTATACTCTAGATATGAGTTATATGATGTATAATCCTTCTCCTGGATCATAGATTGTCTTCATTTTATTAATAATTTCTTTGGAAAAGCAAAATTCTTAATCTTGATGAAATCCAGTTTAAATTTCAGAATCATCTTATTTCTATAACATAGCCTGTTCTTATTTTGATTGGGATTGCGTCAGTTATAAAACATTTTGGGTATAATTAACATATTAATGATAGAGTCTTCCAAACCATGAGCATGGCATATCTCCCATTTATTTAGATCTTCTTTAATATCTCCTAGCACTCTTTGATTGCTTTCATGGTATAGGTCTTGAGCATTTGCTGTCGGGTTTATCCTTAAGTAATTCATATTTTTTGTCTTGTGAGTTGTATATTTCAATTACAATTTCTAATTTTTTCTTGATAATTTATACAAATATAACTGCTTTTAAAAATATTGACCTGGTATCCTGCCACCTTAGCAAAGTCATTTTGTGTTCTAGAAGAATTTTGTTGAGTACTTATAATTTTTTACTTAAAAAACCCATTTTTTCTGCAAATAATAAGTTTTATTTGTCCTTCCTGACACAGATTTTTTAAAAATTTCTTTTTCTTGCCTTATTGCACTGGCTAGACTCTGTAGTAAAATGTTGAATAGAAATGATGTAGTGAAAATCTTTGGTTTGTTCCTAATTTTAGGGGAAAAATACTGTCTTTCATCAATAAATATAATGCTAACTATAGGGTTTGGCATTTTTTATTAGATTGAGGAGGTTCTTTTCTAATCCCAGTTTTTGAGAGATTTTATCATAAAGAGATGTTGAATTTTGTCTAATGCTTCTTCTGCATCTATTGAGATGATCATAATTTTTCTCCTTTAGTCTATTAATACAGCAATTCACAATGTTTGATTTTCAAATGTGATTCCAATCTTACATCCTGAGATAAACTCCATTTGCTCATGATATAGTGTCTCTTGTTTTAAGTATTATTGGCTTAGATTTGCTAACATTTTGTTTTAAATTTTTGTATTTATGTTCATAAAGGATGTTGTTCTCTGATTTTCTTGTGTTGTATCAGAGTGGTTCTAGCCTAATAGAAAGAGCTGAAAAGTATACCCTTCTCTTTGGCTTTCCAGATGAGTTTGTATTGGTATTCTTTCTTCCTTAATCTTAGATAAAATTTACCAGTGAAAATTTTGTAGGAATATTTCAAGCTAAAAATTCAATTTTTTAAATAAATATAGTACTATTCAGGTGATCTATTTCTTTATGAGTGGTAAACTTTGGTAGTTTGTATCTTCCAAGGAATTTGTTCATTTCTTCCAAGTTGTCAAATGTACTGACATTAAATTGTTCATAATAATTATCCTTCATTGTTCTTTGAATATCTATAGGACATCTAAGGATGTACCTTTCTCCTTTCTGATATTTTTAATTTCTATTTTCATTCTTTTTGTGCCTAATTAGTATACATAAAAGTGTATCAATATTGTTGATCTTCTCAAATAACCAGATTTTGGTTTCATTAATTTTCTCAATTGCTTTTCTGTTTTCTACTTCATTGATTTCAGCTCTGATCATTGCTATTTTCTTTTCTCTGCTTGTTTTAGGTTTAACTTGCTCTTCTTTTTCCTAGTTACTTAAAGTGGAAGTTGGGATTACTGTTTTGAGGCTTTGATTCTTTTCTAATACAGACCTTTTCTTCTAAGCACTGCTTTAGCTGCATCTTACAGATTTTGAAATGTTGTATTTTCATATTTATTCCACTCAAAATACTTGCTAATTTTTCTTTTGATTTCTTTTTTAACTTGTGGGTTTTTTAAAGTGTGTTATTTTAATGTGCAAATATTGAAAAATTGACTAGAGACATTTTTGTTATTAATTTCTAACTTAATTCCACTGTGTTTAGAGAACATGCTTTGTATTATTTGAATAATTTAAAATTCGCTGAGGCTGGTTTTATGGCCCATAATATAGTCTATCTTAGTAAATGTTGCCTGTGCAAATTAGTGGACTCTGCTCTTGTTGGGTGGAGTGTTCTATAAACATTAGTCAGGTCAAGTTGGTTGATGAGAGTGTTTTTCAAGTCTTCTATGTCCTTACTGCTTACTGATTTTTTTGTCCTTTTTTCCTATCAATTTTTCTGTTTGATGTTTCCATATGGTTAAATTGAAGTGATATACAATTGACCATGTGATGTTCTGTCTTCCTCAAGGTGTCACATCTGGAGACACATCTGTCCCTCACTGATGATCATAATTTTGATCATTAGGTCAAAATGTTGCCCAATGTACCCATTCTAGAATTACTGCTTTTTATTAATCTGCCTTGCAATTAATAAGCAATTTATGGGGAAGCACGTTAAGATCATACGAATATCCTACTCCTCATCAATACTTCCTCCTGGATGATATAGCACCTGCTGATGATTCTCATCATCTTTAAATAGCTCAGGGGAAAAAAGTATATATTTGCCTGCTCTTAACATTATGTATTTGTGTGTGTGTGTGTGTGTGTGTGTGTGTGTGTGTGTGTGAGAGAGAGACAGAGAGAAAGAGAAAGAGAGCACTCAAATGGAATAAAATGTTAAGAGTAGGCAAATTTGAGTAAAGGTTAAGGGGTGTTTATTCTTTATACTATTTTTATTTTTGCAATATATTAAACATTTTAAATTATTTCTGTATAAATTGTCACAAAATGTATTGCAAATGTTAATTCACCTTTAAATAATATACATATGCTTTAAATATATCTTTAAAATATGTATAACAGATATTATATAATAAATATATTATACATAATAAATAATATATAATTTAATGTATTTTAAAATATATAATATGTAAATATATAATTTAACATGTATAATATGTATTACATATTAAATATATATGAATGTATATTATATATTTAATATATTATACATATATTTATATATTCTTTTAATTTATTAAAAATAAATATATTAAAATACATATAGATATTTAAATATATAAGTATGTATTGTATATTTATATTTTTCAATATGTATTTTTACATATTTATAGAAGGACTTTTTATATATAAATGTTTTATATATGTATCTTTAAAGATATATCTTTATAATCTTACAAATAAATATATCTTTAAAAATATATGTTTACATATTCTTCATACAGATATACATAGTTAAATAATAGTTTAAACCCCAAATGATATTACCAGAGATTAAGGAGTGGAGGAGGACAAATATGAATAAATAAAAACGTTCTCATCTGTTAAGGTAGACTGAGTCAAAATAAGTCGGTTTCAATCTTGACTTCCATAATTAGAAACCTCTTTGTTCAAGAGTAAGTACAAACAAGAACTGAAAATCATACAAATCAATGCAGGAGATAAAAGCAAAAGTAGCCTATTTTTTATATTGAAAGAGTAAAAACTGGCACTGAAACATAATAAAAACCTAGGACAAGGTGGCAGACATTAGAACAAACATTATAGTTATACAAAGGTTTAAAAAGACATTGGGATTTTAAGAAAATGTTCATAATATAACATTAAGTAAAATGTGTAAGATGTGAAGTATATTCAAAATGACCTCAATTATGTTAAACACACACACATATATTCAACATAGAAAAAGAGACTATAAGTAAATAATCAGTGTAATTGTTTCTGGCTGGTAGGATTGTACATAATTTTTACTTTCTTAGTTATAATTTTATGTTTTTGAAAATTATCTGTAGTGTGCACAAATAACTTTTATACCAAAATATGAGTCATTTTTTTTAAAATAAAAATATAGCTTTTTCCATTCCTTTCTATTTCTAGAGCTAAATCTGATTAAACGGTATGTGAAATGACATCAAGACCTTCTGCCTAACATTTTTCATGAAATATGTAAGTCTGCCCCTCAGGCAACATTGCAGAGGTAACATGTTTTATCACTTAAGTTATTTTACCTGATACACTATCCTCCACATCGATTTCAGCTTCATCTTAGGTATATAAAAGGTTATATCAAGAAGCTACTGGTATAAACATTAATGTCAGTCACTTTTTTTTTCTTTTTTTTCTTTTTTTTTTTTTTGAGACGGAGTCTCGCTCTGTCGCCCAGGCTGGAGTGCAGTGGCGCGATCTCGGCTCACTGCAAGCTCCGCCTCCCGGGTTCACGCCATTCTCCTGCCTCAGCCTCCCGAGTAGCTGGGACTACAGGCGCCCGCCACCGCGCCAGGCTAATTTTTTGTATTTTTAGTAGAGACGGGGTTTCACCATGGTCTCGATCTCCTGACCTTGTGATCCGCCCGTCTCGGCCTCCCAAAGTGCTGGGATTACAGGCGTGAGCCACCGCGCCCGGCCAGTCACTTTTGATTAAGGTGAAGAATTGTCTCCCATTTCAGAGGACACAGAAGAGGGAGAGTTTTTTCTTTATATTTGCAGTTGAAGTTTGCACTACTCAAAGATATGGGATCACCCTCAGCAGTGTCTTGTGTTCCACTTGATGGATATGAAAAGGCAGCATATAGCGTGGGAGCTGGAGTCAGGTGATCTGGGCTGGCGTCCCGGCCTGTGAGTGAGTAAATGTATTCACGCCTCAGTTATCTTATCTGTGAAATGGGGATAACAATAATAGTACCTACCCTATAAGGTTATTTTGAGGATTTAACAAATTGATATTTGTAATGTACTCTGAACAGTGCCTGCCACACAGTGAGTGATGTAGAAATCTTAATAAATAAAATTTATTATTACTAAATTACAGACTAAGGTACTTCTTCAGTCTTTTGTCCCCTATGGTAACAAGAAATAGTTCTGAGTCTTGCCTTACTCAAAATTGTGAAACATCGCATTTATCCACTGGGCTCCTACTCCCTTTTGGCTTTCCCATCTTTTGGGTACAGTGATTTTCAGTCCCTTCTTGATTCTTCATCACTTCCTCAGAAGTTACTTCCCCTCATGAATGCCACTCTCTTGCAGCTCTGCTCTCTACTTTAGAGGACTGTGGCTGGTGATAATTTCCACACTAACTTACTTACTGTTGCTCCATTGCACAGCGCCTTTCTGGAGACAAGACCTTCATCTGTCTTTTCCAGAATTTTGCTAAACAGGACACTAGTCAGAGGGATATTGGACAAGTGTGCTGAAAGAAAAAGTATTCTGACCTCCTATAGTAAGGTTGCTGGGTTAGTAAATATGCTGGGTTTAGCAAAATTAACCTTTGCAATTTTAAAGACTTTATAATATACTAATATATATATCCAAGTGGGGAGGACAAAGTGTACAGCATTTTCCAAGGCTAATTTAACTTTTATTTTCTCTGTATGTTACTATTAATGCCTGGAAGAATTGGCATAACATCACATTGAAAAATGCTGCCTTTACTGAAAGGAGTGGTATTCTACAGTGAAAACACCCTATGCCTATGGTCTTGTGGAAAAGAAATGTTTCTGAAGGCATGATTCACATTACCCCATTTCGTTTTCATGGCCAGAGCTGGTTTACCACCATAATCCCAGAAGTAATCCAATCTCTCTCATGCTGCCACAGACATCATGCATGTACTCACTCTACAAATACCTATTGAGGGCTTGCTAGTATCAGGAGCTGTTCTTAACAAGCACCCCTGTCTTTTTTCCTTCATTGAAACAACATATTCTTACCTGACAGATTCCCCTGCTCACAGGACTGTGTGCTAAGGATTGGAAAAACTGAACCAGACATTCAAGAAAGAGATTTTCCCCTCCCTTTGGGCCCTAGAGGGCTGAGCCAGCCCTGAGGTGTGGATGGAAGAGTACATGAGTTCTGTTTGGTCCACTCTTTCCAGTACACTCTTTTGGCATGCTTAGTCACCTTCATTCAGTCCTCAGTAGGAGGGCTGTATGACTTAGAGCCAAGCAAGTTACAAGGGCTGATTAAAAGGAAAATGATGAAAACAGAATATACTTACCATATTAAGTACATTATACATGTTAAATCCGTTTTCACTCTACTTGAAGACAACTAAGTATTTTCTTGTCTCTGGACCGGATCCAAGCTAGTTACAAGGGTTGATTAGAAGAACAATGATGAAAACAGAAAATATTTACCATGTTAAGTACTTTATTCATGTTAAATATATTTTCACTCTACGTGGAGAAGGCTAGGTATTTTCCCATCTCTGGATGAGAACTTAGGCAGGTCCCATAATAGTTTTTATAACTTCAGTAATAACATAAATTGTCTAATCCCCTCTAGGTACAAGAATATTCTTGTTTAGTAATTAAAATGTTCGGTGCAGTGTAACAGTTAACGTTCCAAACTCACTTCAGAGTGAGCGTTCCTTCTGTACCCCAGCATGGCCTGCTTTGGACTGAAAGTTTGCAGTGGAAAAGTTGGGACTGGTCAGGCAGATTTCTTCCCTCTTGCTCTCTGTAAGTCTTACTTCAGAGTTGGAGTTGGGGTAAGGGTAGGAGGAGAAGTAAAGAACAGGAAAGTTCTACTTGTCAGGCACAGATCTATATCCTGGGACCACCCTGGGGTGATGTCTCTGTGCTTATTGTTTCTCTGGTGGACTCCTTAAAGACACTGCTGCTGGGGCCCTTGGACTGTGAGGCTGGCAATGCCTCGCCCCAACCAGAAACCACTGCTCTTTCTGCATGCCATGTGCATCTGTCTAATGGCCCATCCCCTTTATGGGTATCACATTGTCCTTTCAGATAGGGATTCTTAACACCCTTGGAGTTTATTTCTAGTCTGTGAGAAACACTTGTGCTTTTTTGCCAGTTAGCCATACAAGTGTACCTTACTTCCAGCGCAGCTCTTTTCTCTTGGCCCTGTGCCCTCAGGCTTAAGCAACCATAACCTCTCACAGTTTTTGTGTGCTTCATCGCCAGGGTTCTCATGTCAACAACTCCCAATGACTCTCTTGAAGATCCCTTTCTCATTTAGTTGAGAAAAAATATTACCCACCCTGCACTATGGTGATTATGCACAGTCCT